>NC_140084.1:42170095-42770095 GCF_964194135.1 Talpa europaea
AATTCCAGAACATTGTCAGCACCCCCCAAAAAATCTCGTTCCTATTAGCTTCCTCTACTAACACTCTCCCTTGACAACCTATTTTCTGTCTCTATAGATTTTTTTATATGACATGTTTTTTATATGAAATGTTTTCCACATTTCATATAAACAGGGGCTGTACCTTAGATGACCCGTTGTGTCTGGCTTCTCTCTTTAAACATAACATTTTCCAGAATCATCCGTGTTGTGTTGTAAGATGTATGCGAACTTCACGGTCCCTCTGGCTTTAATATTTAAAGCTAGTTTAATCTTTTACAGGTTAATTTTTTTAGGATTTATTTATTTATGCATATGAGAGCTGGGGTTCAGGCCAGAGGTGCAGGGGGTGAGAGGAATCACCAAGACAGAGTAGGGAGCAGAACAGGCAGATCTACTGACATGCACTGCTGAGGAGAGCAGCCGGCGAGACAGAGAGGTCTGCTGTGCCATGTGGGTCACCTCCCAGGCAGGCCAGGGAATCGAACTCATGCTGCAAAGGCTGGCCATAGCTTGATAGTGCTGTCTTTAACCCCTTCGCCACCAGGGAGCCCCCCCCCCAGGTTAATTTTTAGTATCTTGTCAAGTGCCCAGAGCAATGCCCAGCACCAAGCCAACTTCAGGTTGCCTTGTCTATTACAATGCTGTTAAGTTGTGGTCAGAAGTTAGAAGAGAAGGTATCGTGAAAGTTTGTTTCCCCCTCCACACACTGTCCCACTCCCCAGAGGTGTGACCGCTCTCAGCTTCTCTTTCCTTCCAGAAATATTCCAGGCACACATGCATGCAGACCAGACTGCAGCTTTTCTTTTTCACTTGACGGAACATCCTAGGCATCCTTCCTCCTCTGCATATATGGACATATGCTGTTCTTTCAAACTGTTGCATGTCCAGGAGACGCTTTGACAACTTGTCTTTAACCAGCTTTCTCTTGAGAGACCTTTGGGCTGTTTCCAGTCTTCTGCTACTATAACTGGTGTCTCGATGGACATCCTTGGGTATCCAAGCCCATGTGCAAGTGTTTCTGTAGAAAGTGGTCTTCAGGGCCTCCCTGATGGCACAAGGGATTAAGCATAGCACTGTGAAGCTATCTTCAGCCTCTGCAGCACAAGTTCCATCCGTGGCCTGCCAGGGAGCTACCCATATGGCACAGCAGACGCTCCTGTCTCGCCTGCTGCTCCCCTCTGCAGTGTATTTCAGTCAGTCTGCCTGTTCTGTTCCCTACTCTATCTTGGTGAATCCTCTTATGCCCTGCACCTCTGGCCTCTACCCCAGCTCTTGTCTGCATAAATAAATCAATCTTTAAAAAAGAGAGAAAGTGGTCCTCAAAGTGAAACTTGTGGGCCAAAAGGTCTATGCATTGAAATTGTTGATAGACTCACCAAGTATGCTCCTGAATACCTGGGGGTGGCAGTGCACACCCCCACCCATCTCCTCACACCATCCACATGGCATGTTACTAAGCTTTGTTATCTCTGCTAATCTGCAAGGGGATGGATACTGTCTTGTGGTTGTTTTAATTTGCATCTCCCTTAATCTTCCTGAAGTAGACTGAACACCTTTCATTCCTGTCTCCTTTGCCCATGTTTGCAGGAAAGGACACGTGTTAAAATGGGGTGTTGGAAATACATGGCATTTTTGCAGAAGTAGAAAAGTGCCCTTCCCTGGGATTATTCCATCTCAGGTCCCACGGCCACTTGCTGGAGAGGTTGTGGAGGGGTTTTCATCGATCAGGAACTGGAACTTATAACCTTGACATTTCTGACTATATTTAAGAGTTTCCTCGATTCTGATGCATTTTTCTGTACACACCACTACAGTGTGTTCTTGGCGGAAAGGGTTTTGGGGTGACTTTCATTTTTATTTGATTTCTGCAGCTTGTAATTGTACCTTTTAAGTTCCAGCTTACACAGTTTTGACTTGTTATCATATTTGATTTTTGTTTATGATTCCTACAGATTGTGAACTGTATCAGATGTGACTCTTTGGGTGTAGTTTATAGAACTTCAACTCAAGTTGACTTCAGCTTAAAGGGGGCATTATTGTCTCACATGGCTAAAAATCCAGGAGGTACCCTATTTGGGGCATGACTGGAGTGGTTACTCAAATAATGTCCTTAGGAACCTCCTACTTCTGGCTCCTGCATTCTCTGGTGTTGGTCTCATTAACCTATTCCCTCCTGGTGGCAAAATGGCCCCACAGCACCCCCAGAGCTACATCTACCTTCTTAGGAACCCCATGGAAAAGAGAACATCCCTTCTGGGCTCACACACTTTTTCACCAAAGGTTTGCAAGAGTTTTATTGGCCTGTCTTAGGTCACATGCCATCTCTGACCCAATCTTTGTGGCCAGGGTGATTAAGTGTTTCATTGACCAGGGCTGTGAAGGAATGGACCAGAGTTTCATCAACCCCTCAAGAAGTGGGAAGAGTTTTTATTGGACTGGCTTAGGTCACATGACCTCCTTGAGCCAATCCCTATGGCCAGAGTGATTTCAGTGTTCTGATTGCCCAACTTGGGTCAGGTGACCTCTCTTGGACCTCTACTTTTTTTTTTTTTAAAGATTTATTTATTTATGCATACACGAGATGGGGTAGAGGCCAGAGATGAGGGGGTGAGAGGATTCACCAGAGACAGAGAGCGGAACATAACAGGCAGATGTACTGAATGAAGTACACTGCTGAGGGGAGCAGCAGCAGGCGAGTCAAGAGAGGTCTGCTGCGCCATGTGGATTGCTCCCTGGTGGGCCGGGAATCGAACTCATGCTGCAGAGGTTGCGGATTGCTTCATAGTGCAGTGCTTAATCCCTTTCACCACCAGGGAGACCCGGGACCTCTAAGTTTAATTAGTCCCTCCGGAAGCTTGGGGCCCGAGTGAGATGCTTCAAAGAAAAAGCCAACCATTGGCTGGCCAAACCAGTAAGTTAGCACTAAAAACCTTGGAACAGAAGGCTTGACTTGGTCCTTGAATCTGGGGTGCAGTCTTTCACTGTAATCTGTTACCATTTAATTTCTGATTGTTTAGTTTACTTTTCTAGCTTTCCTTCATCTGTTTAGAATCATGCAAATAATACATGAAGGCATCCTTTTGGTAAACAATCTTACCCACCTAGAAGTCTTCGATAAGACATAAAGTCCCCCCATCTCTCAATTCCACACCCCAAAGGGAACCTCAGCTATTACTTGGTGTGCATTCTTCTAGACCGCTTCCTATGCTTTTTAAAATGTACCGAGCATGAATTTTTATGTGTCATTTATTTGATTTGTTCTTCATGTTTCATTTAATTTTTTGAATGAACATATTTTATGGTTCAGACATCAAAAACATAAAAATCCCATGTGAAAAATCTCTTCTTCAACCCTCTCTTCCTCCACTGAGTTCTCATACCCCCCCGGTAGGTACCATCTGTTACTAATTCCTTGTGTATTCCGGGGAATTTATATGCATGTGCAAAAATATATTTTCATATGTATGTTCTAAATTGCTTTTTCCTTTTAAGAATAAGTCTTGGCTATTATGCCAAACTGATGTGGATTTATTTAACCATTTCACTCTTGATGGGTTTCGAGGTTGTCTCCAATGCTTTCGCATATAAACTCAGGTACCATGAGCTGTTTGGACAAATATCTCTGCCACAATAAACATCCTTAGACAAACAATGTCATGCAAATGTGCCACTATTTTTAAGATGTATTCCTAGCAGAAAAAGTGCAAATGCTGGTCAATGTGTGTGCACATTTGCATTTTGATAGAACCTGCCAAGCTGCCTTCCAAAAAGGCTTGACCAACTCATGCCATCATCCAGAGAGACTGTGTATGCCCATCTCCCTGCATTTTTGCCAACACTAGATTTTATTGATCTTTTATATTTTTGCCAATTGATGAACAGAAAAGGATACTTTGTTGTAACTGGTATTTTCCTAGTGATCATAGACACTGGGTATCTTTTATAGGCCTGCTTTTTCTTGCCTGGTCACATCTGATGTTCATTTCTTTTTGGGGACAGGCTTTTTTCTTTGCTGATGTGATTCACTTGTGCATTGAGCACGGCACAGTTGAAGGCCTGTTATATGCCATACCCTGTTGTACACACTCAGGAATACAGCAACGAAGTGACACAGCCTCTGCCCTCAGGATGCTCATATTCTAGCAGCAGGAGACTGGTCAATACACATGTAAAAACAGTTATGGGATGGTGGTAAAAGCAAGCAGGAGAAAGGGGGATTCTTCATTAAAGGAACTGGCTCCTTGCCTTAATTCATATTAACTGGTATTTTTTTTTTTCAGCTTGTCATTTGCCTTCTAACTGCATCTAGAACTTTTGGTTGATGCCACCATTTCTTAAAAAAATGTGGTCAAATTTATAAACCTTTTCCTATGTGGTTGTTATGCATGGAAAGATTTTCTAAGATTATAAAAGCTTCTGCCCAGGTCTTCTTCTAGGGCCTTATGGATTTACTTATCCCATTTAAGTCTTTCATCCATCTGGAATTGTTTTCAGCATAAAGAACAACAGAGGAATCCAGCTAAATTGGTTAGCTAGTTGGCCCGTGACCATTCATTGAAAAATCCTTTTTTTCCCTTGGAGAGTTGAAGCAACATCTATGAAATAGATGAGTTCTCTTGTGTATTGGGTGTGTGTTGGCACTTTCTGTCTGCCCCTGTGGCACACCAGCTGTTTAACTCACCGTTGCCCTGTATCGATGGCATGGTTGGCTCACTGGACAAAATGTCCTAACTTCTCTGGGCCTCAGTTTCCTCTTTAATCAGGGATGCCACTGATCTTGAAGAGTTGCTCTGAGAATTAAGGAATGAATAGACGTCTTCAGTCCAAGGGGTGGGGTAAACCTCTTTGAGAAGGTAATATTGGAGCTGAAATCTCAAGAGCACGCCTACCACGGGAATAGCCAGAGCAAAGGTCCTGAGGCCGAAACTAGTTTAGTGAGTTGCAAGTCTGAGAGGCGCGCAGCGCGTCTGGAGGGTCCTGAGCCAGGGAAGAGTGGCTGGGCGGACCGCAGGGCGGGGTGGCTGTACCAGACGGTCCTGGAGACCCACCGCAGGGCGGGGAGGGAGAACGGGGCCCCCTGACCCTGCCGCTTTCCCGCAGTCCATGGAGTCGCAGGTGGAGGAGTGGTACCGCGAGGTGGGCGAGTTGCAGGCGCAGACGGCGGCTCTGCCGCTGGAGCCGGCGAGCAAGGAGCTGGTGGGCGAGCGGCAGAACGCGGTGGGCGAGCGCCTGGTGCGCCTGCTCGAGCCGCTGCAGGAGCGTCGCCGCCTGCTGCTCGCCTCCAAGGAGCTGCACCAGGTGGCGCACGACCTGGACGACGAGCTGGTGAGGAGACAGGGAGGGGGGCATGAGGGCAGGACCAGGATAACCGGCAGGGTGGGGTTGGGGGCTGTGGAGTGGGACCTTCCGGGCCAGAGGTGGCCAGAGGGTGGACTGGGAGCCGGGGCAGGACCCAAGGCTGGTGACTGAAAAACTTACCCACTGACAGACTCTGTCATCCAATCCTCCACGTCCTTTACTCACTCACTTTTGTATTCATGCACTCGCTTGCAGTCACTCACTGAATTCTTCACGAAGTCGTTCATTTGTTGATTTATTCATCGACTCATCTTTTATCCCTTATTTCACTCTTTCATGGAATGATTACTCGTTTATTCACTCATGCTCTCATCCAGTCACTTCCTCATCGTTCACTCCCTGATTTGCTCATTCTTTAATTCACTTATTTATTTGCTCATTCCCTTGATCATTCTGGGCCCAGCCCTGTGCTTGGGTAATACTGGGGTCACAGGGTGACCATGGCAGACCCTGTTCCTGCCCAGAGAGTCCAAAGGGAAAAAGTGACAACCCCAGGTAATTGGGGACTGTGATAAGGGAGATAAAGGGACTGTGGGAACCCAGGGAGGCAGCTGACCAAGGTCTGAGGTCAGGGAGGGTTTCCTGGATGAGGGGGTGTCTGAGCTGAGACACGAAGCAAGAGTACGAGTGAGCAGGCTAAGAGAGCAGTAAGGGATTCCTGGGAAGCAAGACCTGCATGTGCAAAGGCCAGATGCAAGCATGAGCCTGGCTCAGATGTAGAGAGCAGGACAGAGCATGTCCAGAGAGGAGGCTAAAGCTGTGAACAAGAAAAAGCCTTGGATACCATGCAGGTGGCTTACAGATTGGGGTCCTGGGGTGCATTCTCCCCTTGACCTGCTCCCTGTATCCTCTGCAGGCATGGGTCCAGGAGCGGCTGCCATTGGCCATGCAGACGGAGCGAGGCAATGGTTTGCAGGCTGTCCAGCAGTACATCAAAAAGAACCAGGTGATATATACAGACAGCAAGACATTATGTTACGTACCTCGGACTAATTCAATGAGATCTTAATTTCAAAAAATTTAAAAAGGAACCAGGTGAACAGAACCAGGATGAGGGAGTGGGTTAGAGCACCTTTGATACCAGTGACAGAAAAGAACTCAAGGTGGTTAAAGCCAAGAAGGAAATGAATTGGCTCTTATAATTGAAAACACTGGACAGCAGATACAGATGCATCCAGGTGCTTCCAACAGCTGTTACTGTTGTTCCCCACCCCATCCAACCCGCAGCCCCTTCCCTGTGTGAGCTTTATCTCAGGCTGACTCTCTCCTGGTGGTACTATACCACCAACAGATTCAAGTTTCTGTCACAGCAGCAAAAACAAACACAGTTTTTCTCAGTAATTTGAGTGAGTCACAGAATAAGTCACATTTGCTTACCTTGTGTCGCCCTGCCTTCACTGAACTGCTCGTAGTGGCCAAGTTTTCAGCCTGCTCTCACTGGCTGCCTCTGGCTAAGGGTTCACCCCTGGGACCGGAGGTGGACACGGGGGTGGACACGTGTAAAATGCATCCCTTAGGAGTGTACTTCCAAGATTTGTGCGCTTGTGTGTAAACCATACCCCAGCTGCTCTGAGCAGCCAGGTTCTCAGGCCTGTGTTGCAACCATGGAGGTACAGCAGAGGCACAGCCTGCGGTCTTCAAATCCTGAGCCCCGCCCCCCTCGCTAGCTGCTTGCTCTTACTAGCTGCTTGTTGTTGGGCCAAATACCTTGCCTCTTGGTGCCTGCTCCCCCGCCCCCCGCCACCCCCCTACAGTGTGGGGGTACAATGAGTAATGGAAAAATACTTACGTGGTACCTGGCACGTGGACGGCTGTTAGCCGGTGTTCATTTGCTCGCTGGGCCTTGCCAGCGGCGGAGGCGCACGAGGTCCTGCCAGGCTTGTGAACACCGTTTCCCCACCCACACCCCTCTTTCCTGCCCGCAGGGCCTGCGGCGAGAAATTCAGGCGCACGGGCCGCGCCTGGAGGAGGTGCTGGAGCGCGCGGGCGCCCTGGCCTCACTGCGCAGCCCCGAGGCGGAGGCCGTGCGGCACGGCCAGGAGCAGCTGCAGAGTGCCTGGACAGGCCTGCGCGAGGCGGCGGAGCGGCGGCAGCAGGTGCTGGACGCCGCCTTCCAGGTGGAGCAGTACTACTTCGACGTGGCTGAGGTGGAGGCCTGGCTGGGCGAGCAGGAACTGCTCATGATGAGTGAGGACAAGGGCAAGGTGCGCCCGGGCTGCGGGTGCGGAGGGCCTGGGGGTGCCCGAGGGGGATCCCGCCAGAGCTGGGTCCTGCCACTGAAGCCTCATGGCCGACTGTGTGCTTCCAGGACGAACAGAGCACCCTGCAGCTGCTCAAGAAGCACCTGCAGTTGGAGCAGGGCGTGGAGAATTATGAGGAGAGCATCGCCCAGCTCTCGCGCCAGTGCCGGGCTCTGCTGGAAATGGGACACCCAGACAGGTGGGCTGTCAGGGGACCCTGGGAGAGGCAGGCAGGGAGAGGGTGGGGAGGTGGAGGACAGAGTCGTGTCATTTCTTAGGAATCGATCCAGCAGGATCTGAAGCTTCACCGATGGATTGGGACTGGGTCAGAATTGGAGATTGGGATGTGAGGGGCACCCTTTTCCACTTGCTGGAGCCCTAGGATTTCGACAAGCTGTTGAAATAGAGAACCACTGCCCAGAGCTGGTGGGGCAGGAGCCTAGGGTTTGCACATAGAGGTGTGTCGGCATGATATCTAGGACTGAGGCAAGAAGTAAGAGCTCAGGGCCGGGCAGGGCAGTTCCTCTTCCTACCCAGTGTTGGGGAGGACAGAAAAGCCTGGGGTGCCATGTGGGGCCTGGCCTGAGGTCCTCCTCACCACAGATCATATACTACCGCTCTGGGGTCAAGAGTGGGGGTCACATCTGGGCAGTTTGGGCCAGGGGTAAGCTCTGAAAGGGGATCCAGAGCTAGATCCCTGGGAGCTAGAAGACTGGGCCTGCAGCTTGGCTGGGGACCCCAGTCAGGAGCCTGGAGTCCCCTCCAGGAGGAGCAGGGCACAGGGCCATGAGAGAAGGGCTGGGAGAGCTTGTCAAGCCTAGGGAAGCTGAGCGTTCCCCCGGGCATGTGGCACTGAGATGCAAGTGCTGGGCTGACCAAATTTGGGTCTGGAGGAACACAGTCCTACCTGGGGCCTGACAGGACTCAAGTCTGCCTGAAGGTGCAGCCCTGCCCTGAGAGAGGTGGGCAGCTCTGTCCTCGACGCCTCAGGGTCCCCATCCCTGCCGCTCCCTGTCCCCATCAGCGAGCAGATCAGCCGGCGGCAGTCTCAGGTGGACCGGCTCTACGTGGCACTGAAAGAGCTGGGCGAGGAGCGCAGGGTGAGTCTGGAACAGCAGTACTGGCTGTACCAGCTCAGCCGCCAGGTGGACGAGCTGGAGCACTGGATCGCCGAGAAGGAGGTGGTGGCTGGCTCACCTGAACTTGGCCAAGACTTTGAGCACGTCACGGTGAGCATCCTTGGTCTGAGTAGTAACATCAGCGCATCAGCGACCTCTCTCTGCAACTAATGGTCTCTGGGCCTCAGTTTACCCATCCATAATATGAGGATAATAGTACCCACACCACGGCCGTCTTGTAGGAGAGGTGAATTGATCTATGTAAAGCACTTTGGGTTTTTTTTTTTGTTTTTGTTTTTTGAAGATTTATTTATTTACACAAGAACCGGGGTGCAGGCCAGATTCGCGGGAGGGTGAGAGGATTCACTGGAGATAGAGAGGGGAACTGAACAGGCAGACTGAAGAAATACACTGCTTAGGGGAGCAGCGGGCGAGACAGGAGAGGTCTGCTGTGCCATGTGGGACCCTCGCCAGCCGGCTGGGATCGAACCGGCGCTGTGGTGCTGCAGAGGCTGTGGACGGCTCCACAGTGCTGTGCTCAACCACCTGCGCCACCAGGGGTGGCCCTGTAAAGCACTTTGGATAGTGCTCAGCCCACAATGCCTGACACAGTGGGTGTCAGCTGTTAGGCTGTTATTATCTTTTTTTTTTAATATTTATTTATGTATACAAGAACTGGGATACAGGCCAGGGGTGTGGGGGATGAGAGGATACACCAGAGACAGAGTGGGGAGCAGAACAGGCCCATCTACTGAAATACACTGCTGAGGGGAGCAGTGGGCAAATTAGCTACCATGTGGGTATCTCCCTGGTCAGGGATCGAACTCGTGTTGCAGTGGTTGCGGACAGCTTCGTAGTGCTGTGACTTAACCCCTTGTGCCACCAGGGAGGACCTGTTATTATCTTTTCTTTGATAATTGCTGTTACTCTTATTGCTAGTGAGTAATTGCTCGATGTGCTCAATATTATTTTGTGTTGGTTGGCATTAATAGCATTGCTATTTCTCTTACCTGCCACGATATCACTATTGGAAAGCGTGGTGCTAATCTGTCACCTGGGTTGGTGGGGGCTTGTGCACACGGTACCTTTGCCCATGCTGCGCCCCCTGCTTCCTGGTGGCAGGTACTGCAGGAGAAATTCTCAGAGTTTGCCAGTGAGACGGGCACCGCAGGGCGGGAGCGACTGGCGGCTGTGAACCAGATGGTGGACGAGCTGATTGAGTGTGGCCACACAGCGGCGGCCACCATGGCTGAGTGGAAGGATGGACTGAACGAGGCCTGGGCCGAGCTGCTGGAGCTGATGGGCACCCGCGCCCAGCTGCTGGCTGCCTCTCGGGAACTGCACAAGTTCTTCAGCGATGCCCGGGAGCTTCAGGGACAGATCGAGGAGAAGCGGAGGCGACTGCCCCGCCTGACCGCCCCACCTGAGCCGAGACCCAGTGCCAGCTCCATGCAACGGACACTGCGCGCCTTTGAACATGACCTGCAGCTCCTTGTGTCCCAGGTGGGGCGCCGGCGGCCAGGAGGGGCTGGTGGGAGGGAGAACAAGGTGGTCGAGGGATGTGGGCAGTAGAGCAGGTCAATCAAGCTGTAGAGCAGGTCAAAATAAGCCAGTGGACAGATAGAAACAGAGCACAGAACAGAGAAATTAGATGCTGGGCAGAGTAAATGCACCAGCTGCATGATGCACAGCAAGGAGACGGGCGGAAGAAAGCAGGATGGTTGAGCTGTAGAAATTTGACCCTGTTTTCCATGGAGGTGGGGCAGCGGTTCTTCTAGAAACTACCAAGTGCATCTTTCTCAATCCTAGATGGAGCACCTAAGGGGAACTGAGAGGGCGAAGAGAAATTTGGCCGTGGGGCAGGTAGCAAGGAGACAGCCTTTGCTAGAAATTGTGGGGTTTTCATAAAGAAAATTGATGGGTGTGGACTTAATGGACATGGCTAAAGAGTCCATAGAAATTAGATAGTGGGTCTGAGGTGGGTGGGGAGGCGGACCCAAGAAATCCGATGGAAATGAAACTGGGCCTCAAAAAAACTCAGACAGCAGAAGGAAACTGGGTTTGGGTTTAATGGTAGACTATGGACATAAACCATACAGACGACTTTCAAAATCAGGCGGAGAGATCACGAGGTTGAGTGGTGAATGTAGAAATGTGCTGCTGGCTCTGCCAGAAATCAGGTGGTTGAGGCCATAGAGTGTGGGCAGAGGGTCTGGGGATCCAATGGCGGAAGCCTTGATGGTAATCTAATAGTTTATTCAAAAGGAAATTGGGCAGTAGGTAGCAGGCCTGAAAAGAAATCGAGTAAGAACTCACGGGACAACTGTCTAATAGATATTGGGGAGGAAGGAGCTTCCTGAAGGCTATCAGAAAGGCCGAAACAAGGTAGAGGTGGGCCTGAGAAAATGAAGTGTCAGGCCCAGGAGCACTAGAGCTCTGAGGCCAAAAGAAATCAGGCAGCGGAGAGGTGGGGAACCCTGTGTTGGGATCAGGAGGGTGCAGGCTCCTTGCATCTTCAGCCTGCACCAGCCAGCAGAGCCTGGCCCCCGTGGAGGGCTGTGCTCCATCTGGTATGCCCCTCAGGTACGGCAGCTGCAGGAGGGGGCAGCCCAGCTGCGGACAGTGTACGCGGGCGAGCACGCAGAGGCCATCGCCAGCCGGGAGCAGGAGGTGCTGCAGGGCTGGAAGGAACTGCTGGCAGCCTGTGAGGACGCCCGCCTGCACGTCAGCTCCACGGCCGACGCCCTGCGCTTCCACAGCCAGGCCCGGGATCTGCTCTCCTGGATGGATGGCATCGCTGGCCAGATTGGGGCAGCTGATAAACCCAGGTGCCCCTCATCCCACCTCCGGCTCCCTACCTGCCTCTGGGCAGCCACCCTCGCCCATCAACAGTCCCCTTCCCCTAAGAAATCACAGGAGCCTGTGCTGGTCGGTGCTCCTCTGTGTGGCAGGCACTGTTCTAAATGCTATGCATGGGGGCTCAGAGCACGGGGCTTCAGTCCTTCCCAGGTGCCCGCTCCTGCCCTTCCTGTGGGGCATGGGATGGGTCGAAGCCAGGGCAGGCGCTGGGAGGCATAGGACTTTTTAGGTGGCTTAACCCAGTAGGCGCTGATTTATTGCTCACATGATGGTTTGAGGCGCGTGTCTGGCAGAAGCCTGCGTGGTGATTGGGAGCCACGTCCTCTCTCACTTGGCCCCAAGAATTGCTTCCCAGACCTTAGGCACCTAACCACAGATGAGGCAATAGAGTGGGGGGGAGGGTGTGGGTGTTTTTAGGGATTAAACCTGCACTCACATAGCCTTGTTCTGTGACCGTGAGGCCCGGAGCCTATGTTCATTTACTCAGGGAAAATATACTGAATGCCTACTGTGTGTCAGATGGTGAGCAAGGCCAAGCCCTAGCCCTGACGCAGCTTACATTCTGAGGCTGGAGACAGGGCACACATAAGTAAACAAACACCTAATATTATTTCAGATAGTAATAAGTGCTCTGAAGAAAAATAAAGCAAGGTAAGGGGACGAGGTGCTAGCTGGCAAGGCCTCTCTGAGGATGTGACGTTTGAGTGGAGACCTGAATGAAGTGATGGTGAGTTGGGTGAAGTTTTGGGGGAAGGGTTTTGTAGGTGGAGGGATCAGCAAGTACAAAGGCCCTGAGGTAGGTGGTAGTTGGGCTCCTTTGAGGAAGAGCTAGCCAATTACTGTGGCTGGATGGAGTGAGTGAGGGGGTGAGGGGCATGGTAGGTAATGAGGTTGGCAAGGTGACATGAATGCCTGGTGGGGAGTTTGCCTTTTCTCTGGCCTTGTGGGAAATAGTCTGTAGCGGGCAAAGGTGGAAGAAGAGGTAGACCAGTTAGGAAACTATTGCTCTAATACAAGTGAGAGGTGATGGCAGCTTAGTTCACTGCAGTGTTATGGAGATGGGGAGAAGTGATTGGTTTTGGGAATTAAAAAAAAAAATCTTTCTGTTAAAGAAAAATTTCAAAAATGCACAGAAGTAGCGGCAGCAGTACGGTGAACACACGTGCGTAAAGCCAACAACCATCCCGTGAGGCTAGCACTTTGGACCCCTCTCGTTTCACCTATACGTTCCCTGAAAACCCCCTCTGTCCCTTGCTGAGTTATTTTGAAACAAATCTCAGGTTTCCTATCATGTCACAGGGTATGTTTTGAAGTTATAAAGGTCCCTTCTCGACTGATGGATTAGCTTGAAGGACAGCAGTGTACCCATGAGTAGGGGTGAATTTACCGAGATGGAGACTTACAGGGCAGGCCACGCTGTGGAGCGAGGAGAGGATCAGTAAGATTGTTCCAGATACCTCACGTCCTAGTAGGAATCTCACAACAGGGGCCCTTCAGCTGGGACCTGTGAAGTGTTCCAAAGCTGTACTTGCTGGCTGGGGGGCCCTTCAGAACGTGGAGTTTGTTTTGGTCATGTGGGCGGATGAGCACAGCACTGTCCCACAGTGATGCAGCACAAACCACAGATATGAAGTACGTACCTAAGGGAAGATTTTCTTATAACCACCTTAAAAGGGGAAAAAGAAGCGAGTGAAAACTCATTTTAGTAATTCATTTTATTGAGCCCAATGTACCCCAAATATGATCAACATATACTTAATGTTAAAAATAAGGAGCTGTTTTACATTCCCTTTTTGTACTAAACCCTCAGGATATGGTGTTCACTATACATTGCCACACATGTCAGTCCAGTCTGGCCACATTTTAAGTACTCACTTGCCACCCAGGTCTAGCTGCTGCTAGCATAGTAGACAACACAGCCTTAGAAGAATTTGGCCAGTGAACCTTCAGAAGCATAAGTGGAGAAAGTGAGAACTGGATTTTGAAATCCTAGATTAGAATCACTGAAGTGTGAAATTTTAGCACCTTGGAGAAAGTTGAAATCAGGGGGTGCCCTTGCATTCAGAACTTGGCAATAGGAGGTGGGTGTCCTGAGCTGCCATGAACCTCAGCCTCAGGAATTGGGGTTCGTCAGTAGCTGCCAAGGGGGGCTGCCCTGGCTCAGCTCCTTGCCCGCTGCCCACCCTAGGGATGTGTCGTCGGTGGAGGTGCTCATGAACTACCACCAGGGCCTGAAGACCGAGCTGGAGGCGCGGGTGCCCGAGCTGACAGCCTGCCAGGAGCTGGGGCGCTCTCTGCTGCTCAACAAGAGCGCCATGGCTGACGAGGTGCAGAGGGGCAGGGGTCCTCCGCCACCCTCCCTGGCCTTGGGAGAAGAGCTACCCTTGACACCTCTCCCACCCACCCACCACTCCCAGATCCAGGCACAGCTGGACAAGCTGGGGACCAGGAAGGAGGAGGTGTCGGACAAGTGGGACCGCCATTGGGAATGGCTGCAGCAAAGTGAGTGGGGGCCCAGACATGGGGCTCAGGAGCACAGGGACGTGCTCGAACATGTCCACAAAGACCCAGAGGGTCCCCAGCAGCAAACATGAGGCCAAAAGGGTGAACAAGGGGGCTAATTGCTGTCGAATCCCTGGTAACATTCACCTAGGGGAGAAGCTGAGCTCAGAGTGGGCAGGGCTGGGATGGGAGAAGTCAGGGGTGTGTGTGCATGTGTATGTGTGTGGTGTCAGAGAAAACAGTGATGCCCCAGGTGCCCCAGCACCCTCTCCTGCATGTCCCCTCAGTGCTGGAGGTGCACCAATTTGCCCAAGAGGCAGTGGTGGCCGACGCCTGGCTGACGGCCCAGGAGCCGCTTCTGCAGAGCCGGGAGCTGGGCAGCAGTGTGGACGAGGTAGAGCAGCTAATCCGGCGACATGAGGCCTTCCGCAAAGCTGCTGCAGCCTGGGAAGAGAGGTTCAGCTCTCTGCGGCGCCTGACCACGGTTAGCACCCCAGATCCTGCCCCGGACCCCCTCCTGAAGCCCCACCCCACCCCTCTATAGGAGACAGGTACACCAGGACTTGGTGCTCAGCAGTGGGGTGAGGTCCCAGATAGGCCCTCATTGAGCTCCCAGTCCAGGGGTGGGGAAGGGACATGGGGGACTGAAGGGGGGTGCTCAGGTGGCTGTAGGAGCCCAAAAGTACTTGTCTTGGGCCTGAGGGAGTCTGAGCTGACACTTGAAGAATGAGGTGAAGAGCCCATAACACAAAGTCTTCAGGTCCCAGGCGGAGGAGACACTGAGGAAGGAGAAAGGGAAATCAGGAAAGGGAAAGCGACGATTTATACACTTCATGAAAAACAACAACAACTAGGTGTTGGCAAGAGAAAAAAAGAATTAAGTCCCCAGCAGAGGGCAAAGTTGCCCTGGACACAGGCCTGGCCAGCCTTGCTTTTTCACTAAAAATACACTGGGTGCTGAGGCAGACCAACCCAGAACCGCCTTTCCAGACGGCCCCAAGCCGTAATGACCTCTCTCACCCTGACCCCTTCACCCCCAGATCGAGAAACTCAAAGCGGAGCAGAGCAAGCAGCCGCCCACCCCACTGCTGGGGCGCAAGTTCTTTGGAGACCCCGCGGAACTGGCGGCCAAGGCGGCGCCCCTGCTGCGGCCGGGGGGCTACGAGAGGGGCCTGGAGCCCTTGGCCCGCCGGGCCTCGGACACGCTGTCAGCCGAGGTGCGGACCCGGGTGGGGTACGTGCGTCAGGAGCTCAAGCCCGAGCGCCTCCAGCCGCGCATCGATCGGCTGCCGGAGGTCCCGGGGAGGGTGGAGCCCACGGCCCCGCCGGCCGCGCCCGCACCGGAGGACGCAGCGGATAACCCCGGAGCCCCCGGGGCCCCCACGGCGGCGGAGCAAGTCCGGCCGCGGTCGGAGCGCCAGGAGTCAGCGGATCGCGCGGAGGAGCCGCCCAGGAGGCGGCGACCAGATCGGCAGGAATCGGCTGATCAACCCGAGGAGACTGCGCGGAGGCGGAGGTCAGAGCGGCAGGAGTCGGCGGAGCACGACGTGGCGCACAGCCTGACGCTGGGCCGCTACGAGCAGATGGAGCGGCGGCGGGAGCGGCGCGAGCGGCGGCTGGAGCGGCAGGAGTCCAGCGAGCAGGAGACGCCCGCCAGAGGAGACCCGGTGAAGGGGTGAGTCCCTGGGGCCAGGGAGCGAGGGAAGCAAGCGGGACCGTAGGTCTCCGGAGCCCACACGGGCCCAGTGCAGAGGGCTTCACGGCGCTGAAGGAAGATCCGTGCACCCATTTTGCAGAGGTGTAAGCTGAGGTTGAAGAAGGGTAGGAGACTGCCCACCGCCCCGAGCCGCTGTTGAAGAAAGGGCAGGGTGTCAGCCACTGGGTCCTGACCTGGCATTAACCCCATGGGTGGCCATAGGCACCAGGTCTCCACTGGGCTAATATTGCAACCATCACCTCCCCTATTAGAGAGCAAACCCTTTAGCACAGTCTCACCTTTATAAACTGATGGCTGTTGTCATCTCCATCTTATGGATGGAGCCACTGAAGCTGCGAGAGGGGAAGTCATTCAGTTTGCGTGAAGCTGGCTAGAACCCGGACTTTAGGAATGAGAGGTAACAAAGAGTGTTTTGGGCAGGTGGATCCAGTCAGCATTGTCCCCAGAAAGTGGTCTTTGGTCAAATACTTTTTTCCCTTCTTTTCTTTTTTTTTTAAGGATTTATTTATTTATGCATACAAGAAGTGGGGTACAGGCCAGAGATGTGGGGGGTGAGAGGATTCACTAGAGATGGGGTGGGGAGCAAATCTACTGAAATACACTGCTGAGAGGAGCAGCGGGCGAGACAGGAGAGGTCTGTTGCTCCATGTGGGTTGCTCCTTGGCTGCCAGGGATCGAACTCGTGCTGCAGAGGCTGCGGATTACCTCATAGTGTGATGCTTAACCCCTTGCGCCACAAGGGAGGCCCAGCGCCTGACCACAGTTAGCACCCCAGATCCTTCCCCAGCCCCCCTTCCTGAAGCCCCATCCCAGCCCTCTATAGGAGACAGGTACACCAGGACTTGGTGCTCAGCAGCGCGGTGAGGCCCCAGATAGGCCTCATAGACAGTGACTTCTTGACCTGTTTTAAATTTATTTCATGAATGTTTGCCAAATGCCCACAAATGCAAGGCGCGATGGAACCAACCTTAGCCTGCTTTCATGGGACTTACAGTCTAGTGGGGGAAACAGACATGTCAGCAGACAGTGATAACCCAGAATGGTCAGGGTGGGGTTGGGGGAATTCCAGGGGGCTTTGGAGCTCAGGAGGTGGGTGGGAAAAGGCAACACTGTGTTCAAAGGCTTGAAGGCACCAGTTTGCAATCTGCCTCAAACTCAAAGGGGAGAGAGGATCTGTCCTCTCTCCAGCAGACATGAAACAAGTACCTGTGGCATGTAAGGCAAAGTCCTGAGTGAGGCAGCTGCAGGGATGGACATATCAGCCTGGCATCACAAGCTAAGGAGTGGAGGATCCTCCAGCCAGCCAGGCTGGTGCCAGGAGAAAGCACCCCAATTCCACCTGGTCTTTCTGTCCTTCCCCCCAACCCCAGGAAGGCAACCCTGGCTGACATTGTGGAGCAGCTGCAGGAGAAAGAGGCAGGCCCAGGGCTCCCTGCTGGGGTAAGTTGAGCCTCGGGATGGGGATGGGTGGGGGTATGGAGACCCCTCTCTTAAGAGCAGAAGTCAGGACCCCAGAAACACTGGTGCCTAATCCTCAGCCCTCCTCCCATTATGAATCCTGCAGACAGACATTCTCAGGGGATAGACAGGGCCACCAGCTGATCCCCTACAATCTGGAGATGTGTCCCTTACAAATATGAAGCCACAGGGCCTAAGAAACCTTTCCCTTCCACACACATAGACTCTAGACTCCCCACATCTGTCGTGGGCTCTATTTCTCCAGCCCAGTGGGGTCTCAAACAGCCTCTTAGTCGCATACACAGAGTGAAGTTCGGATTCCGCCTCCAGACAGCTCCACCTGCCTGCGCCCCCACCTCCAGAGGTCCGGCCTCTCCTCCCCGAGATGACAGGGAGTCCAAATTTAGGAAGCCTCACTCCCAAGGCCGGTGGGGCCCCTAAGATTTGGGCCTCCAGGCCTCCCAAACCAAATCGATGGCCCTGCAGACAGGTGGGGCCCCACACCCGTGAGTCCCCCAGGCAGAGGGCCCGCGTCCCCTCTGGACAGCACCCCTCTCCCCTCCCTTCACACAGCCGTCGCTGCCTCAGCCTCGCGAGCTTCCCCCCGGCCGCCTGCCCAACGGGCTTGAGCCGCTCGAGCGGACACCTCGGCCGGACCGGCCGCGGGCACGGGACCGGCCCAAGCCGCGACGGCGGCCGCGGCCGCGAGAGGGTGGTGAGGGCGGGGGAAGCCGGCGCTCGCGCTCCGCCCCGGCCCAGGGCGGCTCCGCCCCCGCGCCTCCGGCTCCGCCCACTCACACAGTGCAGCACGAGGGCTTCCTGCTGCGCAAGCGCGAGCTCGACGCTAACCGCAAGTCGTCCAACCGGTGAGCGCGTGGGCGGGGCTTTGGAAGGCGGGTCCCAAGCTCAGTGTCTAATGAGACTAGGTGGGGCCCGAGGCGGCGGGGAGGGGGCGGGGTTAAGCGTCAGGGCGTCCAACTGGTGGCGGGGAAGGCGGGGCCTGGAGAGGGGGCGGGGCTTACGTTCTGGGACCGACGGCGGCGCGGGGTCCCAGATCGGAGCGCCCGGTGGGTGAGCGGATGGCGTTTCGAAGGGGGCGGAGCCTGAGGGAAATGTTAGAGACTTGGAGAGATGACGATCCAGTCTCCTAGCAGCCACCTAGGAGTTAACTAGAGCTGGTGTAGAGGGTTCCCGTGGCTTGTAAGGTGGAGCCTGGAGAGACCTTCCAGCCTATGCGCGCGGTGGGGCCAACCTTGATGTTTCAAACAGGGGGCGGGAACCCAAACTCGGCGCCGGCGCTGATGGGGTGAGGCCGGGGGCGGGGGCCACCGCCTGCATTCCCAAAGGGGGCCTCGTGGTGATGTGCCTTCTCTGGGAGTCCAGCTCCTGGTTGCTCAACCCCTTTTTGTCCAATCTGGGGAGGCCGAATCTGGGGAGAGAGCCAAAAGGGGAAACGCTGGCGTACCCGTGCACTGAGGCCGAGCCCCAAGATGTGAAGTGGCAGAGTAGGTTGAGATTTTGCCTGTGGGATCTGGAAGTGTTAGGGCAAGGAAGGAATAAACAGGGGCACCTGGGTGTATTTTGCTCATGGGAGACTTCCTCCTCAATTGGGGTTTGGCTGATTGGGGTGATGGGAATACCTCATTGTAGGCAGTAGACCAATAGATCTCCTTCAGGAGGTTTCCAAGGGCTAGGGATGGACAAATATACAAGCAAGGAGACAGCTTAAGTCTTGCCTTCAGGAAACTCTGTATGAGAGTGGATAGGGAAGGGCAACCCCAGCAGCGGGCAGCCTTGAGGTCGAGAGACTTAGAGCCTTCCCCCAGTTTGGGAACAGCCACAAGGAAGAGCACATCAGCCATATATCCCAGTTAGGGCAAAGCCCAAAGGTAGGAAGGCTCAGACATGTTCAGCCTTTGAGGGTATTAATGAAGCATATCCAGGCAGAGTTCTGTGGCTCTGCCTTGAGTCCCCTCTCGTCGCTCCAGGTCGTGGGTGAGCCTTTACTGCGTGCTCAGCAAGGGGGAGCTGGGTTTCTACAAGGACTCCAAGGGCCCGGCATCTGGGGGCACACATGGCGGGGAGCCACTGCTCAGCCTGCACAAGGCCACCAGCGAGGTGGCTAGTGACTACAAGAAAAAGAAGCACGTCTTCAAACTCCAGTGAGCCCCCCAATGGTCTAGAGGGAGGGATCCAAGGGGCCTCTTCCCCTCCCCAGTGATACCCTGCTCCCCTAGAGGACAGATATTGGATGGGTGGGCTGGGCCCTTGCACCAGATCCCTCAAGTCTTGTGTCACCCTCCCACAGGACCCAGGATGGCAGCGAATTTTTGCTCCAGGCTAAAGATGAGGTGAGATATAGTCCTTCCTCTTCTTCATGTAGCCCTTTGGAATGACCCAGCTGCTTGACTCCCCTCTGCCGGAGTGGGGGGCTGTGGATGAGAGGGGAAGCACAAACCAGAGTTTCCTGCGCTGTAATGAAAGCCCACGGGCAGTGAGAGCTCAGAGGAACTTCCTAACCTTTCTGGGGTGGGGGGGAGAGGGGGTGAAGGGGAGAGTGGAGGGTGAGAGAACTCTCTGGAAGCCAGAACAGTCTAACCTTCTTACCTTAACCTCTGAGGTGAGAGTGGAAAGAGGAGGGAATCCGCTTTAAAAAATAAAGGGAGGAGGGAACCCCAGTGCAAAGCTCCAAAGGCACAGAATTGCTGAGGGTTAACTGAGCCGGGGGAGAAAGTTACAAGGGGCTGCATGCTGCATCTCAGCAGGCTTTGTGGGCCCATGAGGAGGCTGGAGTCTGTCCCAGGGCACCGGGGAGCCACTGCAGGCTTTTGAGCCAGCTAACAGTGAGGCATAAGAAAGATTCCTTTGTTTTCCAGGGCAGGGTAGATTGGAGAGGGCAGAGTTGAAGTATGGCACCCTGGAGGCAGCCAGGGCAGAGACCCAAATGGGGAAGCAATAGGCTGAACCAGGGCAGAACAGTGGGGAGTGGAGGAAGAGGTAGGTAGGTGAGACGGGAATGTGACACTGGGCCTGGGGCAAGGGGGAGAGATGAGGGGAGGAGGAGCAGGTGTGGAGGTGACTGAAAAGATACTGAAAATCCCAACGCTTGATATCTCATTCATCCTCACAAGAGGCTGTGACATAGGCTTGTTATTTTCTCCTTGCTTGCCTTTGTTTAGCCTTAAAATGGAGAATGAAAGTTTTCCATTACAGGGTTAATGTGAAAATTTAATAAATGGATACACATAGAGTAATAAGGCCTACCAGATAAGGCCTACTAAATGTCAGTGTCTGCTGATATTATCATTGTTTTCTGTAGTGGGGATTAATTCTGTTGCCTAGGTTGAAATCAACCAAAATTTAATCCACCCAAGTGCTTAGAATAGACCTGATCCGTGCTCTATGTAAGTCTGAATTATCACCATCATCATCACTGCCCCACTTAAAAGATGAGGAAACTGAGGTTCAGCGAGGGCAGTTCAGAGAGGAAACTGAGGCTCCAGACTCATCTGTTTCTCAGCCTTCTGTCTTGCAAACATGGACTGTGTCATTTCTCTCTCCAGGAGGAGATGAATGGCTGGCTAGAGGCTGTGGCTGCCTCGGTGGGGGAACACGCGGAGATTGCCCGCTGGGGACAGACACTACCCACCACGTCGTCCACAGATGAGGGCAACCCCAAGCGGGAGCCGGGGGAGCGCAGAGCCAGCGGGCGCCGGAAGTGACTTCCCATCCCCAGGGCGTGAGACATCCATCTCCCTGACCCTCCTCTCCACACTGTGGGCACAAAGACACTTTCTCTTCCGCAGGGGCGGATGCCCCTTGTTCCAGCAACACTGCGGATGCGCCATGACGGGCACTGGAAAGGAGGGGACTTCTCCTGCACCCCAAGAAGTGGTGGGGAGATTGCTGCCCCTATAGCCATATCTCGGCCCCTTCCCGCTCGCCACCCCCACCCCAGGTGCTGGGGCTCCATTATTTTTATGCAATAACTGAGCTTGGTGGAGGGGCGGGTAAGGGGTCAGTTGAGCCAAGCCCCCTGCCCCAATCCCCAGATCCCGCCCCAAGAAGCTGGGGTGGTGGGGGCGACAATTCTGCCCCCCTCTCCGCCCTAAGGATGGGCAAGGGGGCGCTGGTGAGGTCCCCTGGACCATCCAGGGTGCTAGGGGGTGGGGAGGGGACGCCCCTTCCCCGCCTTTACCTCACTTCCAATGCTGCCTTGATCTCTGTCTGGGAAGAGGGAGTGAGGGGGCCCTAACCCCCCGCACTCCACCGCCTCAGAGCCATGCGGTTAATTCCTGACTTAGTTTATTTTTGCAAAACGTCGACCTCCTCCTCCCCCGCCCCGCATCCGCGAAGGCTTTTAATGGGAGGGGCGTCAAAGCTCAAAACTGTCTTCCTCTCTCCTCCCCCCTCCAGTTGTAAAAGCCTCTTCTTGAGGGGAGGGGCGAGGGGAAGCCCTCCCCCTGCATGCTTCTGGCTGGAGCACCTCCCTGAGGAGTGGGGGAACCGGGTTGCGGGCAGCCCCCATCGCCGCCTGGAGAAGCCGCTGGGGCCCCGGGGGTGTGGGGCGGTGTGGCAGGCGCACACTGTATGTACCTATAATAAATCCTTTGGCTTTGACGGTCTACGCTGCTTTGTTCGCGTTTCATGGGATGTACCTGGGAGGACTCAAGGTGGAGAGCCTGTGGCTACGGAGAACATTGGGCCCCTCGGTGTGGCCTAATTTCGGGGCCTCAACATGTTCCCCCCGACAAAGATGCCATTCCTAAAACAGGAACCCCAGAGGAATGGAGGAATGTCATTCTTTACGAAATGCTATTGCTCCTTACTAAACTTCCCCAAAGGAGCCACCAAGTCCGCCCCGTCCAGGACAGGAAAGGCGGGCCCCTTTAAAGAGGTGGAGCATTTAGCTGCGACGGACGAGCACTCTGCCCAATCGTCCGAAGCTCCGGCAGTCTCCGGCCCAATGACCACGCGGCGGGGGCGGGTCCCGGTTGCACACCCGGAAGCGGGTGCGGGCCGGCAGGCTCGCCCGGGGGCCATGGCCGCTGCGGTGCCTGCCGCTGAGGGGGTCTCAGGACGGGCACCTCCCGGGGAAGTGATTCATCTGAATGTGGGGGGCAAGAGGTGAGTGTATGAGATTCCGGAGACCCCACCCTTGGGGGCAGGGAGAGGGCTGGGCGTCCCCGCCTCTCCGGGAGGAAATCCCTGTCCATCAAAGATTGCTCCGCCCCCTGCCGGAGGCGCGAGCCTGGACTAGCCCCGGGAGAAAGGATTTCCACCGGCCGGGGGTCGGGGCCCGCGTTCCTCCCCTTCATCCGCTCGCGCCCGCTCACTTTCCCCGGTCAGGTTCAGTACCTCCCGCCAGACGCTCACCTGGATCCCAGACTCCTTCTTCTCCAGGTGATTGGTGGGGTCGGCTGGAGGGGCGGGCGGGGCGGGCGGGGCGGGCGGGGAGGGACCTAATCCCCTCCTCCACCCACACCCCAGCCTGTGACACCTGCTCTGTGTCCCCTCCCTGCAGTCTTCTGAGCGGACGTATCTCCACGCTGAAAGATGAGACCGGAGCAGTGAGTGGGGCAAGACCTGGAAGGGAGGGGCCGGTAGGAGGGCCAGAAGCCCACTCAGCCTTGCTCTTTGCCCCATCCATCCTCTGTCCCCCTGCAGATCTTCATCGACAGGGACCCCACCGTCTTCGCCCCCATCCTCAACTTCCTGCGCACCAAAGAATTGGACCCCAGGTTGGCATGCAGGATAAAGGGGCGCTTGTCCCTTGAGAAGTCTCTTCTCTCCCCCCTTCACTTACGCTCCGTTCTGTCAGTTCTCTTTGAGAAACTTGGTCATATTTAATCGTGTCCCAGAATCCCACACACGCACGTTTCCACCCCCATGTCATCCTTAGAATCTTAACTCATCGAAAACGGCAGTTTTGAAAACTTTATCCTCAAAATTCTCTGCTCACGACCACTCCCCAGACCCTGACCCCTAATCAATTCTACGCAGGGGTGTCCACGGTTCCAGCCTCCTCCATGAAGCCCAGTTCTATGGGCTTACTCCTCTGGGTAAGTGGGGACCCCTCAGCATCTTCACTGTAGAGAAAACAAGTGGCCTAGTGATCCTCCCTCTCCCCTCTTCCTCCCGAAGGAAGCTTGGGTTAGAGCTGAGAGCACTGGATTTGGTCCTGAAGCTAAGTGGTGATATTCCATGGAGAAGGAGGTGGGGAGAGGGGGAAAGAATTTACCTTAGTACCCGCCAAGCTTCAGCCTTATTCTTCTGCCTCAGTCCGTCGTCTGCAGCTGCGGGAAGAATTGGATCGGTCTTCCTGCGGAAACGTCCTCTTCAATGGTTACCTACCTCCACCAGGTTGGCACTACTCATGGGTGTGGGGAAGGTCGGCTAAAGACATTTCCCATAAGCCTGCATCCCTTAGGGCTTTGAACCCTGAGACACTGTGGAAGTTGTAGTTCCATATCCTGTGCTTAACCTGATGCTTGGAAACAGCATTTCCCATGAGGCAGTGGGCCAGCGAACACCCCTTGAAGGCAGGAGGCATGCCCCCAAACCCCATAGGAGGTATAGTCCACGTTTAGTTTCCTTGTGGGGAGGCTGGTGAAGAACTGGGGTCCTTTGCTGGAGGGGAGAAATGTTAAAGTGTACTTATTGATTATAATCCCCACGAGACCTTAGAACAGTCAAGCGTGTTGTCCCCAGTGGTTACTGGGGACTGTAGACCACTTGGTTTTGTAGTTGGTAGAGGAAATGTGTGTGGGGAGATTCAGTTAATGGCTTTATATCCTTAACCCTGGTCAGTACTTACTGCCTTCATGAAATTTGTCAAATATGAAGAGCTATACTACTGTTATTTTTAACTTAAGTTTTATCTCATTTAAAAAAATTACTCCAAATAGAAGCTTTATATCACTGCCTTTATACCATAAAAACAAAGTAAATGCAAAAATAAAGCCCAGAGGTAACTATTATTAAACTCTAGCTAGATGTTGAGCCTGCCAAGGGCACAGACTTCCATTTCTTCAAAGGGGAAGATCAGGGCCTCCCTGGTGGCACAAGGAGTTAAGTCTCAGCACTCTCACCTCTACAGCCTAAGTTTGATCCCCGGCCAGGGAGCTACCCACATAGCACAGCAGACCTCTCCTCTCTTGCCCGCTGCTCCCCTCAGCAGTTTATTTCAGTAGATCTGCCTGTTCTGGTCCCCACTCTGTCTCTGGTGAATCCTGTCACCCCCGTGTTTCTGGCCTACCCCAGTTCTTTTGCAAAATAAATATTTTTAAATATATATATATATATTAAAGGGGGAAAGAATAGCATATACGAAGAGATATTGATATTATAGCAGTTTTCTTCTGTGATGGCCTCAAAGGAATGGAAAAGTGAGAAACATACCCAGTGTGATTCAGTGTCATTTGATGTGGGTCCCAACACCTCCTGAAGTCTTTTTATCAGGAGACTGAGCTTCTGGGTAAATCTGTGCTTGGCATATTTTAAGTGCTTGCTTTATGGCAGTTACTAGAATGATTACAATTGTCACTCTGTCCCTTCTCCTTCCCACAGTGTTCCCAGTGAAGCGGCGAAACCGTCATAGCCTGGTGAGCCCCCAGCAAGCAGGGGGACGCCCAGCCCCTGTTCGCCGGAGCAACACGATGCCCCCCAACCTGGGCAATGCGGGGCTGCTGGGCCGAATGCTGGATGAGAAAGCCCCTCCCTCCCCTTCAGGTATGTTTCCATCTCCTGGGAGGCTGGGGAACCTAGGGCCCCCCCGCCCCCCGTGACCCTGCCCTGATTCCTGCTTTTCCCCCCAAGGGCTGCCAGAGGAGCCGGGGATGGTGCGCCTGGTATGCGGACACCACAACTGGATCGCCGTGGCCTATACCCAGTTTCTTGTCTGCTATAGGTGCTCAAGGAACACGGGGGCTGGATACTTTGAGCCCTATTGATGGGGTGGGCTTGGGGGTGAGGGCTGATGGTGTCTCCTGCAGGTTGAAGGAAGCCTCTGGCTGGCAGCTGGTGTTCTCCAGTCCCCGCCTGGACTGGCCCATCGAGCGACTGGCGCTCACAGCCCGGGTGCTCGGTGGTGCTTTGGGTGAGCATGACAAGATGGTGGCCGCCGCCACAGGCAGTGAGATCCTGCTGTGGGCTCTGCAGGCAGAAGGCGGTGGCTCTGAGATAGGTATGTCACCACACTTTTGCCTGAACCCCTTGTCCTTGAGAATCCTCCTGTAACCGGTGACCCATTAAAAGAACCCACCTTCTAAAATCCTCAAACCCATAAGAATTGTTTGCATTGTTAAGATGCTCCAACCTGCTACAATTCTTTGGCTTGGTAGAAAAATGCACCCACATACAATTCTTTTCTCCATCAGAATTCACTGCCCTTTTAACCTCTGGGCTGGGTTAGGATTCTCCAGTAGAAACCCTGAGCCAGTTAGAATCTACAGTCCCTGTAGAAGTCTCTGACTTGTTCAACTCATTCTTCCCTAAAACCTCAGTCCTTGTGAGACCCCTCTGGCGTTCTTCAAATGTTTTGCTTGTTGAAAATTCTCATCGTGGGCCTCCCCTGGTGATGCAGCGGTTGAGCGCTGGGTTGCGAGGCTGCCTGCAGCCTCTGCAGCGCCAGTTCGATCCCCGGCCACCTGCGAGGGCCCCACAAAAAAAAAAAAAGAAAAAAGAAAAAAGAAAATGCTCATCGTCTCTCCATTCCACTAGAGTCCCCCACACCGCAGACATCGCCCTCACTGTCATCCTCCGAAATTCCTGCTGAACTCTATCCTGTGAGGATTCCATGGCCCAGCTGAATCCTCTGGCATGTGGAGTTTTTCCTGCCCTCCCCTTATCCCCACAAAGCCGGGTGCCAGCTGAGGGATCCCCACCCATTGCAGGAGTCTTCTACCTGGGGGTGCCTGTCGAGGCCTTATTCTTCGTTGGAAATCAGCTCATCGCCACAAGCCACACAGGACGCATTGGGGTGTGGAATGCCGTCACCAAGCACTGGCAGGTTAGAGAGCTGGCCCACCTGGGGCCCAGACAACAAGGACTCAGGCCGAGCTTCCAGGCCCCACCCAACCTGGAAAGCACCAGAGGGTCAGAGAGCAGTGACTCAGAGACTGGGATGTATGTGCTAAAGGTATAAGGCGCATCAGGGAGGCCTTCCTGGAAAAAGGACTGCCAAGCTGATGGGAAGGATGGGTGGGTTTTAGAAAGGAACAGAGAGGATTCTCCAGGCAGTGGATGGGTGAGCAGGAAAGGGAAGGTGGTGTGGAAGGCAGAAACCCAGAGAGATGCGTTGTACACATGTGTTATTCTCTTCACACCCACCCAAGGCATGTCCAGAGTATAAAACAAAACCCAACAGAATATCTACAGTACTGTTCTTTCCTGTTAAAGTGTGAGTGTTTGGGAGAGAGGGACAGATAAGGGAGAGAAAGAGACAGAGTCAGGGAGAGAACCAGACAAAGGGAAACAGGAGTCAAAAAGCCAAAATAGAAGGGTGGACGGAGACGAACTGGGACTGAATGACTGGTCGGTGCAGGCTCGTGGCGGTCAGTGGACTGGATGGGGTAACTAATGTCAGAAAGATCCAGGTCAGGAGACAGAAACACAAACCAAGAGACGTTCTAAGATAGAGACACTGATGGCCTAGGAGAAGTAGGCCTGCAAGCCGGGGTGGAGACTGGATCTGGGAGGAGAGGGCAGGTCGGGAGGGCCACTGCTGAGGCAAAGGCAGGGAGGGGCACCGCAGCGCCGCCTGTCCTGCCCTGCCCAGGTCCAGGAGGTGCAGCCCATCACCAGTTACGACGCGGCAGGCTCCTTCCTCCTCCTGGGTTGCAACAACGGCTCCATCTACTACGTGGGTGAGCAGTAGCCTACCCCCCCCCCCCCCCGTGCCCAAGAGCCTCCCCTGGGAAGTGGGAGAGTGGGGAAAGACTAGGGCACCTGGGGCAAACACATCATGCCCTTCATGCCCACCCAGATGTGCAGAAGTTCCCCCTGCGCATGAAGGACAATGACCTCCTTGTCAGCGAGCTCTACCGAGACCCGGCAGAGGACGGGGTCACCGCCCTCAGCGTCTACCTCACCCCTAAGACCAGTAAGCTATGACGCGGCCTCCCTTCTGCCATCAGCAGCCAGCCACAGCCCCACCCTGCCACTGTTTCCCCATTATATGTGCACCATGACCAGTGGGATTTATTGGTAGAGGGCATAGATTCAACTCTCGTTTAGTCATTCAACAAACACTTTTAACAAGCACTGCTTGTTAACATTGTTCAGACTCCAGACCATGGGGTGGGGGGTGAGGGGTGTTCCTTGCCCATGTCTGAGCTCGGGCATGATGCTGTGTGCTAGTACAGCAAACAGCCACATCTTTAATGTGGGCAAAGCTGACTTTTTTGTTGTGTTCCCTGACCTCACATGCAGAGCAATAGATTAATTTTCATTAATTCACATTCCATCAATTCCACCATGTTAAGGTGTACAATTTAGTGATTTTTTTGGTAGATTAACACATTTTCACAACCATCACCCCTACTTAATTGTGGAATGATTTTATCACCCCACAAGGTTTCCTTTTCTCTGGATACTTGACTCCCTCATCGAAGAGTCCCTTAGAAATACTAGGCTGCGTTTTCTTGTCTTGCTGGCTGTGTCTCTACCTGTGTTTTTCTGTCTTTCTAATTCCGTTTCTCTGTGTGTCCATCTGCCTCTGGCTCATTATGCCCCCCTTGACTTGGGTTCTTTGTCTCTTTCTCTCTCTCTCTCTCTCTCTCCGTTCTTCCATTTTCCTTTTTTTTTTTCTTTTCTTTTCTTTTTTTTAAAGATTTATTTATTTATTTATTTATTTATACAAGCACTGGGTACAGTCAGAAGCGCGGGAGGGTGAGAGAATTCACCAGAGCCAGAGCGGGGAGCAGAACAGGCAGAAGGACCGAAGTACACTGCTGAGGGGAGCAGCGGGTGGCAGGAGAGATCTACGCGCCATGTGGGACCCTCGCTGGCAGCCGGGGATCGAACTGGCGCTGCAGAGGCTGCAGGCAGCTTCGCAGCCCAGCGCTCAACCGCTGCGCCACCAGGGAGGCCCCATTTTCCTTTCCTTTTTGCTTCTGTATTTTCCTGTATCTCTCCCCTTATTAGCTCTGTCTCCATGTGTCTCTGCCTCTCTCTGGTTGCCTCTTTCTCAATCTGTCCCTTGGTCTCCACTGCCCAGACCTTGCTGTCTCTGTCCCTCTCGCTCGTGTCCTGACTCTAGGCTCTTCATCTGCCCGTGTCTGCCTCGTTTTCTGCCTCTGTGACCCTGCCCCGCTCTTCATCTGTGGTCCTCCCAGGTGACAGTGGGAACTGGATTGAGATCGCCTATGGCACCAGCTCAGGGGGGGTGCGCGTCATCGTACAGCACCCCGAGACCGTGGGCTCGGGGCCACAGCTCTTCCAGACCTTCACCGTGCACCGCAGTCCCGTCACCAAGATCATGCTGTCGGAGAAACACCTCATCTCAGGTGGGCTTAGCCTGCAGGAGGGGTGGCTTAGTGGGGACCCCAAGCCAGGTGGCTGAGAGTCCCCCTGGGGAGGGAGTGGTGTAGGCAGCACCCTCTATGGGAGGAGGATTTTGATCTGGAGGTCCCATAGTCGCCTAGACTATGAAGGAGACCAGTGAGGGGGGAGAGTGAATTAGTGGGAGAGAGGGGAGAATTCATAAGTTCAGCAAGCATTTATTGATCACTTACTGTGTGCCAGGCACACGGGGTACAGGATGAACCAGACAGGCCAAAGCCCTACCCTCATGGAGTTGGCCTTCATGTAGGGACTGCACACAGTGAATAAATAAAACTGTCACTCAGTATCAGGCGATGCAGTGGCCATGGGTTTAAAAAAAAACTGCAAATGGCTGGAGAGTTTCAGGATTGGTGAGGGGCAGTAGCGGGGAGACCTTCCTGAGGAAGGAGCTTCGTGCAGAAATGAGGGCATGAGCAGTACAGATTGTCCGGGACAAGCATTCCAGGCAGAGGGAACAGGCCTTGCAAATGCTTGGGAGCTGGGAGGATGTTTGAAGTGTCTGAGGGAGAGCCTCAAGCCTCTGTGCCCAAAGTGGAGTGTTGCCCAGAGCAGACTTTGTCCTTGACTGTGAGTGAAATGGCACCACAGGAGCATCTGAGTGGAGGCGTGGGGCCTGATGCAGGTGCTCACAGTCCCTTGGCTGCATGTAGGGACACACCATGGGGATGGGAGTGGGGTGTCCAGGGAGAGGAGGGCAGGAGGGATGGACAGTGCGTAAGGGGAGGTGAGAGCAGGCTCTGGAACAATTTTGGAGGCAGTGCCAACAAGAAAGGAGTTTTGACCCATTGGAGTCTGGGGAAGAGAGAGTTACCTGAAGGGGAAGGATTCGAGGGGTCTGAATCCTGACCGCTTGGAAAAGCGTTATCCAGGGGCTCAGGAAGGCCAGGTAGGGCCTGACCTGCTGTCGCCCTGTGCTCCTCAGTCTGTGCCGACAACAACCACGTGCGGACGTGGTCAGTGACTCGCTTCCGGGGCATGATATCCACCCAGCCAGGCTCCACCCCGCTCGCCTCCTTCAAGATCCTCGCCCTGGAGTCGGCCGATGGGCACGGCGGCTGCAGCGCTGGCAATGACATCGGTGCCTAGTGGCCTCTGACCCCCTTCCCGCAGACCCCGCCTGACCCCCGTGGGCCTCCTTTGTGCCCTGAACTCTCTTGACCTCCTTTACTCCCTGTTGAATTGTATGGACCCCCCCACTGATTCCTGCCAACTGCCACTCAACCCAGAACCCCCCCCCATTCCTGATTGCCTGACTCCCCAACCCTCTGTGACCCCACTCAGCTCCAGTATCCTGGGGAGGGATACCTAGTCCTGAGCAGGAGTTCCTCGGGGCGAGGCGGGCAGAATCTGGGGGACTAGAGGTCCAGGTGCCCAGCTGACCCTGACGCTCCTCTTCCCCGCTGCTTAGGCCCCTATGGCGAGCGGGACGACCAGCAAGTGTTCATTCAGAAGGTGGTGCCAAGTGCCAGCCAGCTTTTCGTGAGACTCTCATCCACTGGACATAGGTGAGGACCTCGCATCTAATAGCGACATAGTCAGAGGAGAAGCAAGAGGAAGTGGGGTCCCTTAGGCCAGAAGGGGTTCCCAGCCAAGGGGCCCTGGAGGAGCAAAGGCTGGGGGGAGGATATGCCTGAACCTCTGGTACTGGAGATTTCAAGATGTGACATAATTGGGTGGGCGTGGGCAAGGGGTCCGGGAGGCGTGGGGAGACTAGGCAGAGGGGTCTCAGTGGGGATGGGGACATAGGACATTGGGTCAAGGGGGGTGGGGGCCAGGCAGAGGGGTCAGGGTGGTGTGGGGGGCTAAGGCAGAGGGTCAGGTGGGGTTGGAAGCACAGGGAGCCATAAGAGCCCAGAGGAGGACCTTGTTCCTGCCCAGGTAGACATCTGGGAGGGCTTGCTGGAAGAGGGGGCTCTGGGCACAGACCTTGAGAATAGGCAGGCATGAGGACAGTGGAAAGGAGGGAGTGCGAGGGTGTGCCAGGCTGAGGGGGCAGCATATGTAAAGCTAGGAATGGGCAGATGGGGTCCCCATAAAGTACACGTGGTCTCGGGGGGCTAGAGTACAGAACCAGAAATGGAGCTGTTGGGGCAGGGCCTTGTCCAAATACAGAAGAGCTGAGACCACTGGTGAGGATGGGCTGGAGGTTGGAGGGGGCCGGGCCCCAAGGAGAAGGCTGGATGGGGCGGGCAAGGCTGGACCAGGGTCAGATGGGGAGGGCCGAGGGGGGCTGTGGGAAGCTGAGTGGGCCCATGTGGGGACTGATCGGTGGGGAGGAAGCACTCAGGACTGGGCTCAAACCTTCCCTGAGACTTTGATAGGACCAGCGGGGAGCAGCAGACCTGGCGTCACAGGGGTGAGGCGAGGGGCGCCCCGGGAGACTGCTGGAAGCTGAGTGAAGTGGGGAAGATAAGCTGGGGTGCTCACTGGAGAGGTGGGAACTGAAGCCGAAAAGGTGGGAACTGTGGCCCAGGAAAGGTATGAGATGAGAGGTGACCGGGTGCAGCCTGGTGACTCTCCTGCCCCCTCACAGGGTGTGCTCCGTGCGCTCCGTGGACGGCTCGCCCACCACCGCCTTCACGGTGCTGGAGTGCGAGGGCTCCCGGCGCCTCGGCTCGCGGCCCCGGCGCTACCTGCTCACCGGCCAGGCCAACGGCAGCCTGGCCATGTGGGACCTGACCACCGCCATGGACAGCCTCGGCCAGGCCCCTGGTACCCCTACGTGCCCCGCAGATCCACCCTGAACCCCCCTTCACCACCTCCTTCATTGTGATCTTCCGCTCCAAACTCTTGCCCTCTGACCTCTGCTCTGCCCTGCCCCCTCCCGGCCCTCCCTCTTCAGCCCCTCTCAGCTTTGGACACGCCTGGCCCTTGACCTCTGCAACTTTTCTTCTATCCCCACCCTCGACATTTGCCCTTTGCCCTGTGATGCTTATCTTGCCCCCCTGACCCCTCGTCCCTGACCCCAGCAGGCGGCCTGACAGAAGCAGAGCTGATGGAGCAACTGGAGCAGTGTGAGCTAGCCCCACTGGCCTCCTCTCGGGGCTTCCCCCCCAACCCGTCCCCCCGAACTTCCTTCACCAGGTAGGCATAACTCACCCTTCTGTGCAGTGGGGCAGAAGGGACAGCATGGTGGCCTGGGGAAGGGGGTGTGGCCCGGCTTCTCAGTAATGACCTGCAGTAATCAACCCCTTCTCTCCAGTCTCTACTCCGCTTCCAGCAACAGCGGCCTGTCTAGCCGCCGTGGGAGCCCCAGCCCCCCGCAGGCTGAGCCCCGGCGTCGTGGGGGAGGCAGCTTCGTGGAACGCTGCCAGGAACTAGCACGGAGTGGACCGGAACCCCGAAGGCCACCGACACCAGCTCCCAGGCCCTCTGCAAGTCTTGGGGTTCCTCTGGTACCCCCCAAGATGAAGCTCAATGAAACTTCTTTCTGAACACAGCTGCCTTTGGATATGAGGTCCTGGGAGACTCAGGTGCCTCCCTGCCTCCTGTCTGAGCCCTGGAATCAGGACCAGGGCATCCTTGGAGTGGTCATTGTTACTAGGTCCTTGCTATTCCCTTTTCTGGAGCCAAAGTTACCCTTCCGTAATAAAGTTCTCACTGCCAACACTTTGCTTACGTTCTTAGAGGGTTCAGAGACACCCAAGGAAAGGGTGGGAGAGATGGGGGGCCCAGTGGGGTCCCTGACTGTAGATTCAAGAACACCTGTCTTTCCTGGTTTTAACAAAGGAGAATGTCTGGGTTGGCATCAGGCTTCAGGTTGGGCTGGATCCAGGACTCTACCCCTCATCCAAATGTCTTTCCATCCTTTGACTTAATTTTCCTCTGGGACGCATCATTCTCAATTTTTCCCTTTTCTGTGCCAAGAGGACTCCAGGTGGCTTCTTAGCATTTTTTCCCCTCTCTAGTAGCAGCAAAAATCAATGATTCTCTTTTGCTTGAATTGAGTCATGGTCATCCCTGATCTAGTCACTGTGGCCGGTGTGGAGGGCTTCAGTTGTTCCGCTCTGGGTCATGTGCCATAAGTCAGGAGGTGAATTCTGTCCATGTGGACAGAATTGAAGAGATGTCTCTGAATCAAAGGAGTTACCACCTGTCGGGGAGAATACAGTACAGGTTGATAAAAACGTATGATTTCCATGTCCTAAATGTCTACCCCAAAACTTGCCTCCACAAACACCTTGCCCACATCCTGGGCTGCCAGTCTTTCACCCCTTTCCTTCCCACACCAGAGAAGATATGTGAGACATTTCAGCTCACCCAGGCATATTAGTTGGTGTGTTTCCCCACCCTACCCCCCAAAAAAAACACCTTTTCTTAGGGGAACTCCTCAGGGAAATTTTCTTCCTCTTTTCTTTGGGTCAGTGAAGAGGAGACAAAGTAGACCAGACTAGGAATAAGGGATTTTAGAATATAGTAATTCTAGAAACTCCGAGTTTCTCAATGCCAGAGGTGTAAGTGGAGAGGGGTTTGATGATGGGGAATGTGGAATACAGATCTTCTAGAATGCTCCTGGATGAATTCTCTAGCATATCAGAGATTCCAGACAGAAGTTTCTCACAAAAAGACTTGAAAGGTCACTGGTGCTGGAACATGGGAGTGTTCTAGAATGTCAATGAATCTCCACCAATCTGTATATCTTCACATCTGAAATTCCAGAATGCTGAGAATTAGAGGGCATGGAAAGGAATTGGATTACTAGGCTATCTAGAGCATAGGGGGTGTTCTGGAATGTCTGTCCTTCTAGATCACTAGAGCATTTGTTTGCATTCCAAGAAATCCATAATGGCAGGGATTCTGGAATGTTAGAGAATCTAGAAAATAAATAGGAGACCTGCAAGGTAAGTAGTTCTAAATCCTGGATGTTCTGGAATGCTTGTGGTTCTCAAATTCTGCAGTTTGTTTTTTGGGGGGTGGGGTGGAAGTTTCAACGTTAGGAAGTCTAGAACTTAAGGGGATTGGGGATGTCAGGGAATCTAGAATATGGAGCTATTTTGTAATCTACAACATTGTGATTAATTTCCCATGCCAGGGAATCCAGAACACTGTGTTTTTGGAAACCTGGTGATTTTCGAACTGAGAATGAGTGAATGTCAGGAAAAATCTAGAACAAGAGAGAAATTTGTTTGTTTTTTAAGAGCAGGTTTAAAACCGAGTGTGAGCACACAGTGGGAGGAAGCTTCTGGAATGCCATGGTTCTAGAAATGAGGGTTTCCGAAGAGTTGAGATCGGATCAGGATCCAAGGGGTGACATGGAAACCATCCTGGGAGATCATAACGCTGAAGGGGAGAGATTGGGAGCTGGGGACTACAAATTCTGTGGGGGAGGGGAAGCCAACGCCATCCCCGGAAGTTGCAGTGGTGAGCCAAAGGCTGTTGCCTAGCAACGAGCATTGAAGATGCCCTGGATCCCAGGCAGAAGGGAGGAATTTCGGCAGCTCCCCCAGCAAATGCTCCTGTCAAAGGGTAGGAGGTGGGTAGGGGGGAACGGGTGGCAGGGCCATGTTAGCAGGAATCTTGGGGGCCACACAAAGACAAGGACGCGGGGCACGTGCAGCGGGCAGAGCTAGGCACTCCACCGTCGCGCTGGGACAGCCCTCGAATGCCTGTGAGTGGGGCCTGAGTGCCGTCGGTACTGATCCAGAGGGCTGCGTGTCCCTGGGCAATGGGTGAGCCCAGATTTCTGGGTGTCGGTGTGGGATGGAGGTGTGGATTGCCGTAGGTGGCAGTAACGGGGTGAGCGTGACTGCGTGAGTCAGCCTGTGCCTCCCTGGATAACAGCGGGGGAGCGTGACGGGGTTCCCGTCTGCCTCTGCCATGCGTACCTTCCACGGGAAGAAGGAGCGGGAATGGCAGATAAAGTCGAAGCTGACTCGGTTGCTGTTTTTAGTCTGGTGGACCCGACGGCCGGGGGTGAGGAGCAGGCTGCGTGGGCGGGGTTTAGGGTCGGCTGTGGGCGGGGCCAACGCTACCGCACTGGGGATCTTCAGAATCAAGCTGCTGTCAGGTGGGGCCTGGAGCCCCTGAAGACAAACATGAAGGGGTGGGACTAAGTGTGGGTCTGCGCCCAAATTCTGTGTGGAAAAGGGGGTGGTCTGAAATTCAGGAAAAGGTGACAACCAGGGGGCGGGGTCTGAAGCTCTGGGGGCGGTGCCTTTGGGAAAAGAGGCTGGGTTTCTAATTCCAAAGAAAGAAGGTGGGGCCTTGGCTTTATAATGAGGGAAAGGGCCTGAACTTGCAACCCTTTGAGTTGGGAGGCTGTGAGCAGGGCTGGGGGCCTGCCAGCCAGTAAGATGGGTGCAGGTGGGTCCTAAGGTCCCCTGTGGCTTCGGGCTCTTAATTGTAAAGGTCCCTAGGAAGGGAGAAGGCTGGAATTCTCTAAGGATAGAAGCTGCAATTCCAAGAGTGTGTGTGTGGGGGGGTGGGGGGTGCTCTTGAGAACCTTTATTCGAGGAGGCAAGGCATTCTGGTCCTCTAGAGGCAGCCGGTGGAGAGACAGATAAGGAGAGCAGAGCCGGAGTCCTATGGAAGCACAGTTTGTGGGTCGAGAGCAAAGTGTACATCCTTAAGGGGCAGAGGCTACCGCCTTTTGAGGAACAAACATTTGCTTGTTGAGCCCGGACCCCCTGAAATAAAGAGCCTCGAGAGGGGGCAATTTCTATGGGAAGGTGTAGGGTGAGTCTGGGACCCTCAGAGAGGCGGGACCTGGAGACCTAATGTAAATTTTTTAAAATTTATTTATTTTTATACAAGGACTGGGGTACAGGCCAGAGATACGGGGGGTGAGAGACAGAGACAGAGTGGGGAACAGAACAAGCAGATGGACCGAATTACACTGCTGAGGGGAGCAGCGGGCGAGACAGGGGAGGTCTGTCCCGCCATGTGGGTTTCTCCCTGGCTGGCCAGGGGATCGAACTCGTGCTGCAGTGGCTGAGGACTGCTTCATAGGTTGCGTCTTAACCCCTGCGCCACCAGGGAGGCCCCCTAATGTAAAATTTATGCACTGCCCCCAGAATCCTGAGTCTCTCCCGTGAGAAATGGGCACCTGTGAGAGTTTTGACATCTGCACCAGTCAGGGAGCAAATTTTAATCGCGTTGTCGCTCAACTGTGAGCAGAGATGATGCCTGCGAGTGGGATCTAGTTTAGGGGTCCCCGCCCACCGCCTCCACATCCCTCCCCAGTCATGGGAGGGGTCTCAGTACCTCCACACTTGGAGCCTCTCCTCGAAAGTGTTCACTGGAGCGCCCCACCAAAGCACGGAGGACTCCAGGCCCCAGCGCCCCCCTCCCGGCACCTGTGCCTCGAGCCCCTCCCCTGCCGCCTGCTGATTGGCCGCGCAGGCAGGGCCCCCTGCCGGCACCGCGCTCGGATTGGTGGGAAGTTCGCAGCCCGCGGCTGGGACGGCGGAGAAATTGAGTCGGTCTGGGGCGGGGGCGGGGGCGGGGGCGGGGCCGCTCGGAGCTGGACCTGCCGGACAGACGGTCCGCCCGGAGCAGGACTCCACGCCTGACACGATGCGGCAGCCCGGCCCCGGCGGCGGCTCCCCCCTCCTGCTGGTGCTGCTGCTACCGATGCTCGCAGCCGTCGCCGCGTCCACCGCCAGCCCCAGCCCTCGCCAGGCCGTCGAGGCTGCGGTGGTACCGGGCAGCCCGGCTGGGTAAGCCCCGCGCGAACCCCTCTGCCTCGCGCCGCCTCCAGCCAAGATGTCTGGTGGCCCGGGAGTACCAGGACTTTCGGAATTAGGGGAATTAGAACTCACTGCCTCGGGTGGGGAATGAAAAGGCCCAGAGCCACTGACTTGGGAAGGCCCTCAGCTCTGCGTGGGTTAGAATCTGAGGTTTTGAGGGGCAGGAGTGCCCTTGGGTGTGCTGGAGAGGGCTCCAGGCGAGTCTAGGGTTTATTTGGAGAAGGGTCACCCGTTTATGTAAGGATGGGACTCAGAGTTCTCTTAGGGTGATAAGTAAGGGGGAGCCCTCGCTCACCTAGAGTTTCCCAGGTTTCTTGGGTGCTTAAGGAGGAGGAGTATGGAAGACGGTGGAGAGGTTTTATTCGCGAGTGAGATGTTCTGGGGTTTGGGGGGTGACTGGATTAACTAAAAGGGACCCTTGGATTTTCCTGAGCTTAAGAAGGCCTGGGCGCTTTGGTTGAAGTGGAGGGGCTTGTGGGGAGTTGTGCGGGGAGGGGGTGTCCTCATATTTCTGTAGAATTGGGGATGCTCTTGTGTCCTAGAATTAGAGGGCTCGGGGCTTGAATGGAGAACCAGTGATTTCTGGGTGAGAGATGCAAAATTTCTTATAGACTTGGGGGTCACAGCCACCTTTCCTGTCTGAGGGCGACGAGTTCTAAGGAAACAGCCCGCCCAACACCCCCAGCCCCCGCCCAGCGGCCCAGGCTGCGTTACAAAGGCCCCGGGCTTCGCTCCCGCCTCGGTCTCTGCGAATGCGTTTAGTAACCCGAGCTGCTCCGGGGGCGGGGCTGGGAAGGGGTTAACCCGGAGAAAAGGCGGGAGGGAGGACGGAAATTTCGGGGAGTCACGGAGACTCCCACCCAGGCACCGTCTTCCTCCACTGGGCCCCCCTCCTCTGGAAAGAGCCCACGGGCCAGATGCCCCTTCACGGTAGCCCCAGATGCCCCTCTCTCGGGGCTTGCGCTCGTGTCCCCGTTCTTCGTCCCCCTTAGCTGGGCAATAATGGATTTGTCTGGGGGGCCCCTTGCTTGGGACGCACTTGCGCCCAAGCGCTACCCGGAATCGGGGACCCTCTGGGCGCGGAGATTTCTCCAAGGACGGCTTCTTCCCCATCCCCCGTACCTCCCCCGCCCCCCTCGGTGGGAAACTGAGGCCTTAAGACCAGGAGAGGCTGACTCCTGAATGCACAGCGTGCGAGGGCGAGAAGGGGCTAGGACTTGGGCCGCGGACTTCCTAGTCTGGCACTGCGGCTCCTTGCGAAGCCCCCTCCAGCTCAGCCCTCTGCGGGACCCGCGGCCAGAGGAGGACCGCCCCCCCCCAGCGGCTGAGGCCCGTGGAGGTGGCGCCACCTGCCGGTCATGTGCGGGATGACGGCCGAGTCCGGGCCTGGGAAGTGTGGGGCAGGCGAGGTTCTGAATGCCCAGACAGTGCGGGCTTGCAGGGCGCTTAGAAATCCTCTTTGAACTTTAAAAAAAAAAAAAAATCATTATTAAAAGACTTTAAAATGTATCTTGCAATATGATCTTACTGCCAACACACTTCAGCAGGCAAATAAAAGTAAGATTGCTCTGTGACCTTCATCCCTGGAGAAATGAAATAAAATTGCCTCCCTCTGTACAGAGCAGGAAACTGAGGCATGGAGGGTCATGCCTCCAATTCGTCACTCATCTCTTTGGAGCACTCTCAAGCCTTATCTTGGCTTTAGCTCGCCTATCCTCCATTGCCCTTCTTTGGGGGTGTTTAGAGCCATAGCAGCCCGAGTGACCTCCCCACCTCTATTTATAGTGTTACTGCTTGTCGCTGTTGTCCAGGCCGACCGCCCAGGAGGAGCCGCTGCTTCAGAGGTGGGTTTCTCTAGGGGGGGCTACAGGAAAAGGGTGAAAGGACATAGGAGGGAAGGGACTGAGACCTCCCTTCTTCACCCCTCAAGCCAGCTGGAGAGCTGGGTGCACTCGGTGGCAAGAGGAACTCAGCCTCTTCCTCCTCCACTTAGTCCCTGGCTGTCTCCAAAGCCTCCTGCAGGCTCCAGAACTGTCCACCAGAAAAGTGTGCAGGCTCTCAGCGGTGCCCCACCCCAGTGCCCCCATCGCTTCCGAGCCCCAGCCCCAGCGTGAAGAAGAGACAGGTGTCCCTTAACTGGCAACCACTGACGTGAGTGTGTGATCCCTGCCCCATGACTGTGCCCCTGAGCTTCCGGCTCACCTTTCTCTCTCCTCCCCCCAACACACACTTGTTATCGTCTCTTTTCCTGCCTGTCATATTCCGTGCTTTTAGCCTTTATCTGTCTCCAAGCCCCTCTCTCTGTCTTTTCCATCTGTCTCCTTCCAGTTCTCTCGATACTACCTGTCTCTTTCCTGGTGTCTCTGCCTCTATTCCTTCACTCCCTTCAATTCTGTTTTTCTCACCAGCTTCCTCTCTGTCTCCCAGGCTCGAGAGAATGCCCAAGTCCTGGTCCCCAAAGGGATAGGGGGTGGGGAGGGCAGAGCTGCTACTGGGTGACCTCCTAGCGTGGGAGGGCCCCTCGAGGGAAGGGGGGGGTCAGCCTAATGGCGATGACAGCTCCTTCTCTGCCACCTCCCACCCAGGCTGCAGGAGGCCCGAGCTCTACTGAGGAGACGCAGGCCCCGTGGGCCAGGGGGCCGATCACTGCTGAGAAGGAGGCCCCCACTGCACGCCCCTGCCGGCCAGGCCCGGGGTAAGAACATCCGCCCTTCCTCCGCCCCGGGGGCGGGGGGTTCCGGGCCAGATAAAGTCGTCTGGTTCCCACGGTCAGGCCGCCGCCTCGCCACCCCTCATTGTAGCTCGGCCCCCCTCCCCAACCAGGACGCAGCCCCCTCTAGGGACCCCGGCGTCCGGCCGGGAGAGGTGAGCCCAGGACAGAACCAGACGCCAGCCAGAGGCGCTGACCCGCGGGGGTGGGGCCGGGAAGCCAGGCGTCCCGGCTCCCCGCGGCCAAAGAGGGGGGCGCTGTCCCGGCAGAGCTCAGTCGAACTAGCCCAGACAACAAAAGCGATTGTACGCGTTGGCGCCTGCCCAGTCACCGAATGCCCAAAATTTCTTGGCGGCTAGGGTCCAAAGGCCTCCCCTGCTTCCCCAGCCCTCCTGCGGCCGTCCTCCCGCCCCAACGCGCAGCCCCCTGGGCTAGCACACCTAGTCTAAATCACCCTCAGAAGTCCCCCTCCTGCTGTGGCCTTCTGCCCAGATGTGTCCCCTCCTTCCTAAAGTCTTCCAGATGTGGGCCTCTGGCCAGCTGTGAGGACCCCCGCCCACAGCCTTAATCCACTACTTCCCTTTATCCATTCTGACTTCTCCTACCAGGTGTGGGGGGTCCTGACCAGATGTGGCTGCATCCTCAAAGGTGGCCCCTCCCAGCGTCCTGCCTCAGGATCCAGACCCCCAATTCCTTCCTGTGCCCAGGTGCACGGACCCTTCCCTGCTTCCCAAATGTATCACCTGGCTGCCCAGATGTGCCAGGACAGCCCCCTATCCGGATGAAGTTCTTTCGTTATGTCTAGGGCGGGGAATCAGGCTTTAGCCGTCTCCCCAAAGACGGCCCCCGCTGCTCTTTCCTCTTTGTGGACGCAGCCCTATCTGGGGAGAAACCCTCCCGCCCCCACCTGTTCCCTTCCCCACCACTCCCCTGCGGGCCCCATTCACTTGTCCGTGCGAGGAGGGGGCAGAGAGGGCGCCCCCCTCCCCCCTGCGAGTCTAGCGCCCAGCCCGCGCGCCTCTGGCTGAGCGCCCAGCCCCACGCGCCCCCGCGCGGCCGCCGGGGAGGGAGTAGTGGGGAGGGGGGGCCCTGAGCGGGGGCGCGGCCGCCCTCCCCCGCGGGCGGGCGGGCGGGCGCGGCCGGGCCCCTCCGGCGGGCTGGGGCGGCGGCGCGGCGGAGCGCGGCGCTGCAGCCATGGCGGGCGGCGCGCGGCTGCTCTGGGTGTCGCTATTGGTGCTGCTGGCTCTGCTCCGGCCGCAGCCCGGGCTGGGCCGGCCCCGAGAGCGCCTCCGCGTGCGCTTCACCCCGGCCGTGTGCGGCCTGCGCTGCGTCCATGGGCCCGCCGGCCCCCGCTGTACCCCGACCTGCGCGCCCCGCAACGCCACCAGCGTGGACAGCGGCGCGCCCGGCGGGGCGGCCCCTGGGGGATCCGGCTTCCGCGCCTGTGAGTGCGGGGTGGTGGTCCCGAGGGAGGGGTGTCCAAGGGGAGGAGGATCCCCGGGGATGGGGGAAGATAGTTCCCCAGGGAGAGGAAGTCCAGATTCCGGTTGCAGTGGTGCTGGGGAATCCCTGGAGGTGTTTGAGGAAGGGAACCTCTAACTCCTTGTTTGGGGGGGTTGGGTCCTGAGGATCCAGATTATTTTGCAAGCACTGAGTGTTCTCAGGGATCTGTGGCGTCCCACCTGAGGGGTGCTTTTGAGTACCAACGACGGGGGTGCCAGAACCGAGGGGTCTGGGAACTTTGGGGAAGCGGGCCCAATTTTGAGACAATGAGTGAGGGGTTTCCAGACACTGAAGAAGCACTTCAGAACTGGGGGTGGAGGGGGTGTCCCCGTTTCTGCGTCTTTGGATGGGAAGGATTAGCGGAGTTCAGGAGGAGAGTGCCTGTGAGGAGGAGGGTTGGGGTGAGGAAAGTTGTTGGGAGAAATGGAAGGAGGGTCTTTGCTGGACCCCGCGTTGCAAGGGTCCCACGTGGGACCGAAATCCAGATAGGAGGCTTAGGGGCAGGGGCGCCCCCTGGAGGCAGAGAGACAGAAGGAGGGTGCACCCCAGGTACCCCAGAGATGAGGAGTTCAGGTGAGGCGAAGAGAGCAGGCCACCTGCTGGCCCTCGAGTGCAGCAGTGGGTAGGTTCTTGGGGTCCAGGCTTACCTGCCCCCCAACCCTGGAGCCCTCTGGAGTGGGGATTGGGGGCCCCTGGCGCCTAGAACTCGCCCGGCCTGGCTCCTAGCCAACCCAGCCCTGGCCGGCGTGAGCTCATCTCCCGCCTGAGACCCGCCTGCTGCCACTCCCTCTCTCCCCCTCCTCCCTCCTCCCTCCACTCCCTCCCGGCCCAGCCCCAAAGCGACCGTGCCAGGCGCCGTGCCCAGGCGGGTGCCAAGCCCCTGGAGGCACAGGAGGGGCCTGTGAAGGGGGGTGCTGACCTCGGCAGGACCCTGATGTCCTCAGCTCCTCATTCCTCCAGGGGCGTGGGGTGTGGAATTGGCCATGCCCTATCTAGCAGTGGCCCAGGCCTGGCGTCGGGGTCCTTGGGGAGCTTGACTGGGGCTTGCGTTGAAGCCAAGAGAAGGAGGGGAAATACCCTTGAAGGCTGGAAAATGCCCCCAGACCAGGTTGGATTACCAACCCTGCCTCCACCCATAGATCTTTCCTATTTTGGAATCCTGATTCCTAGTTAAGGCTCTCCTTGGCTTGCCACTCAGTCAAGAACCTCTGTTAGTGCACGCCGCAGTCTTGGCCTGACTCTCCTAACTGGAGGAACTCAGAGTCTCTGTTCTCAGACCCTGAGCCCCCCCCCCCATCAACGTAATTCAGAGACCAGCCCCTCCTGTGTTTCCCTGCCATTCTCCTGATGTACTCCCCCCCCCCAAAAAAAAAAAACTGTACCCCTCACCAGAGAACTCTGTAATAATGTCCCTTAGCTACTCCTCTCCATCTCCTGGAGAAAGCCCAGATTACAATCACCATAGCACCGCGACAGAGCCCAAGTCTAGCCCTCTCTCCTCAAGACTCCCATTTTCTTATGTTTCCGACTGATTCCCATTAGAGAGTCCCAGTTCCTGTCTAACTCCTGCTCTTCAAATTCACCAGGAGCTTCTGGATCCATCAACTTCAGAGAACCCCTGAGTTGGTGTTTAAAAAAAAAGATTTATTCATTTATCAATACAAGAACTGGGGTACAGGCCAGAGGCGCCCGGGGCAAGAGGTGGCGGTGAGAGGATTCGCCAGAGACAGAGTAGGGAGCAGAACAGGCAGAATGACTGAAATGCACTGCTGAGGTGAGCAGGAGAGGTCTGCTGCACCATGTGGGTAGCTCCCTGGCTGGGGATCGAACTTGTGCTGCAGTGATTGCGGATAGCTTCATAGGTTGTGTCTTAACGTCTTGTGCCACCAGGGAGCCCCGCCCCCATTGGTCTTGATCAGCTGATTCTGCTGGCAGGACTCTAGGTGCTGTGCTCCCCCCACGTAGCCATTAACCAAAACACAAGGCACCTATCCTTTCACTGGGAGGGAAGAGGGATTTCCTATTTTAGGGTCTTCCCAGACAACTGAGGCTTTCATGTGCTGGAACGCCCCAGAATTTTGCTTCTCTATTTAAAGCCTGTTCTCAGCAATCTCAAATTGGCCATCCCCTAGAAGGCATTAGAGCAATTTTGTAGCTAACTCTCCCCAAAAGGACCTAAGGGCACTGTTTCCTCCCAGCGAGGCTTCCTTTCCACTCCACCCACAGTGAACCACCTTTGAGCCCCAGAGTTCTGTCCTCTAGCTGATCTCTCAGCAGCCCAGTTTCTTTACCTTTCTAAACTGAGGGGGCTTCTTCTATGCTTTCCCCTTTCTACTTGTCGCTCAGGGTCCCACACACCGGTTCCTGGACCGCCCCGGCCGCCAGCCCCCCTCCTCCCCTCAGTACAGCTGTTTCCAGCTGTTCTCGCCAGCCCCGGGGGGAGAAAGGGGGGTTGCCCTCGCAGGACACGTCCGGCCTCCTTTGGCTCAGCGGGTCCGGGGCTCCCCAAGGGTCCGGAATGCGGAGCCACCGCCCTACCCCCGCCGCACCCCTCTCTTTGTTTACCCCGCCACACAGCTGGCAGTTCCCCGCCCAGAGGTGGCCTGGGGCCCAGCGAGGGCGCGCGGAGGGGAGCAGAGGCGCGCTCCCGCTCGTGGCGCCGCCCCGGGGCTACCGGAGGCGGGAAGGCAGAGCTGGGACTCCGGAGCCAGAGCCGGAGGGGAGGTGGGTGGAGACAAAGCTCGGCGGGCTGAGTCCTGAACGTCGCGGGGTGTGGCGGGAGGCTGGCGAGCGAGCGCGTCTGGGCAAATCGGCGCGAGGAAAGGTGCTGGCGGGGCGGGACCCCGCAGCTCCCTCGCCCGCAGCCGGGGGCCTGGAGTCCCGCGGGCCGGGCCGGGGGCGGGGCGTGGGGGCTCCACGGCCGGGGGCGGGGCCTGGGCGTCGCGGACCCGGCCTGGCGGGGGTATGGGCGTGCCTAGAATTGTGGGGCGATCAGGCTGGAAAAGGGGGAGCGGTGCCGGGAGTGACTACTGTGTGGTTTTGGTCAGTGGAAGGGTCTAGCGCTGCAGCCGCGGGGCTGGGACCGCAGAAGCCCCAGACAGACGGCCGGAGGGGAAGGAGCTGGACGGAGAGGGTGCGGGCGGGGTGGGGGCCCCGCAGCCGGCGAGGGGCAGGGCGAGAAAATGAATGGAGAGGGCGTGGCCAGTCGGCCGGGCGGAGGCGCTCCCCGACGGAGGGGTGTACCCCGTGGTCCACGCCGAGGGCCAGGGTTGGTGAGGGCGGCACGAGACAGCTCAAGATGCCTTTGAGGGTATCGTTGCCCCGTCGGGGCCTGAGCTAGCCTGGGGGTACGGGCCCCAGGCGTGCCTGCCAGGAGGTTTGCCCACCCTGAACGTCCTGGTTCTCCCCCCCAGTCCTTTGTCCCTTGATCTGTCACAACGGCGGTGTGTGCATGAGGCCTGACCGCTGCCTCTGTCCCCCGGACTTCGCTGGCAAGTTCTGCCAGTTGCATTCCTCGGGCGCCCGGCCCCCGGCCCCCCCCTCGCCAGGCCTCACCCGCTCCGTGTACACCATGCCGCTGGCCAACCACCGCGACGACGAGCACGGTGAGGAGGGCGCGGCTGGAACCCCCCCGCCCCGCCCCTGCTCTGTCCCGCCGCCTCGCCATTGCTGCGACCCCACCTTTCCTGTCTCCCCCTGAGTACCTTTCCTCAGCTCACCCTTCGCCCCATGCCTAGTCCCCGTCTGCACGAATCTTTGTGGACACCCTTTTGCCCGCCGTGCCCCCCCCAGGCGTGGCGTCCATGGTGAGCGTGCACGTGGAGCACCCGCAGGAGGCGTCGGTGGTGGTGCACCAGGTGGAGCGCGTGTCCGGGCCCTGGGAGGAGTCGGCCGCCGAGGCTGTGGCGCGCGCGGAGGCGGCCGCGCGGGCGGAGGCCGCAGCCCCCTACACGGTGCTGGCCCAGAACGCACCCCGCGAGGACGGCTACTCGGATGCCTCGGGCTTCGGCTACTGCTTTCGGGAGCTGCGCGGAGCCGAAGTGAGAGGCGGCTGGTGGGGAGGGGCCGGGGCCGGCGGCCGCGCGGGGGCGCGCTCACCCAGCTCTCCCCGCAGTGCGCGTCGCCCCTCCCCGGGCTCCGGACGCAGGACGTCTGCTGCCGAGGGGCCGGCTTGGCGTGGGGCGTTCACGACTGCCAGCCGTGTTCGGGGTACCAGGGTAAGCCCAGGGCACCCCACGCCCCCGAGGAGCTCGGAGCTGGGGAGCGGTGAACCCCCCACCCCCCGTGCGTGGATCATCTCCGGTCTAGACCATTCCGATTTGGGAACCCCTTCTCCGTCCACTTTCTGACTTTGGCTGCTCAGTCCTCACCCTGCACTGGCCCCACTCGGGCACTTCTGGAACCTCCTCATCAGCCCGGGACTGACCTTGCATTCAAATCACTCCCGGCACCTTTTAATCCTTCCCACCTATTTGGTCCCCAGCATTCAATTTTGGGTTCGCTGGCCCCTGGCCCACACCCTCCTCACTTCACAGGGAACTCCAACAGAGTGGGCGCCCTTGATGGACCTTGTCCAACCGGTTTTGAAAGAATTAATGGGTCCTGCGAAGGTGAGATGAAGAAGGGGCTCGACTTGAGGGGCGGGCATGGCAGGGAGCTAGCTTCCCACGCCCGCGCTATCAACCCCGACCCCGCAGATGTGGACGAGTGCGCCACAGGTGGGCGCTGCCAGCACGGCGAGTGTGCGAACACGCGCGGAGGGTACACCTGCGTGTGCCCGGATGGCTTCCTGCTCGACTCATCCCGCAGCAGCTGCATCTGTGAGCCACCCCGAGGGAGCTGAGGGGATTCCATGGCTACGACCCCCCTCCCCAGGCTCCATCCCAGAACACCCCTGGGCCTTTCATTCCTTTAGACACCCTCATATCATATCCCCCCCCAGGCTCCCAAGTCCCTCCCCTGACTCTTAGATGGCCCTTAGAACATCTATGATTCTCATGCACACTCAGATTCCCTGGATCTTCTTCAGCCCCACCAAGAACCCCTCAAACCTTTTGGATCCAGATTCTTTCAGATCCCCATTTTCGTCAGCAATTCTCAGGCTCTCAAATCCCTTCACTTTCCTCAACTACCAGATCTTCAGATCCTGAGATCCTTCCCAGATTCTCTCATTCACCCCTCAGACTCTCCAAACCCTTATCAGACCCCTCAGCTCTCCTTGGGACCCTCTCACACCCAGTACACCCTCCTGGGGATCATTCTCCTGCCTGGAGGACTGCCTGGTTCCTCTACCCTCCCTGCCCTACTCTGAAGAATTTCCTCCCGGTCCCCCAGCCCAACACGTGATCTCAGAAGCCAAGGGGCCTTGCTTCCGTGTGCTCCGCGATGGCGGCTGCTCGCTGCCCATTCTCCGCAACATCACCAAACAGATCTGTTGCTGCAGCCGCGTGGGCAAAGCCTGGGGGCACGGCTGTCAGCTCTGCCCACCCTTTGGCTCAGGTGAGCACCTCCAGCCCTGCTATCTAGTTACAGACTCACTCTAGACTCTGCCCCCCGATGTTGAAGCTCCAGGTCTTCAAACTAGGCTGGATCCTAGCCTTGGTCTCTCCCCAGTCTCAGACACTGCCTATCGTCGGAGACACGCTCCATCCTGGAACCCATGCTATCCCTGGCCACACCCACCCAGTAGACACCCCTCTTGAAGTTAGGATGCCTGCCCTCTCCAAGTCCTCAGCTCCTGAGACTCTGCCACAGCTTACACTCAACGGGCCGGCCCCAGACACGCCCTTGCAGGCAACAGCCTTGGCAATTTTAGTTTATGCCAAAAACCAAAACCACCTTCCCCTTCAACCAACCTGTTTACCGGCTTTCAACCCAGTCTTCGGCCCAGACCCCACCTTCAGCCTCCCCCCATCATCACAAATAGAAAACCCTCACCTCTCTCTTTCTTTCCTTCCCTTTCCTGTTCGCAGAGGGTTTTCGGGAGATCTGCCCGGCTGGACCTGGCTACCACTACTCGGCCTCCGACCTCCGCTACAACACCAGACCCCTGAGCCAGGAGCCACCCCGAGTGTCCCTCAGCCAGCCCCGTGCTCCACCCTCCACCTCTCGGCCACCTGCAGGTGAACTAGGTTCTGGAGGAGGGGGTGTCATCTCCAAGGGGTTGCCCAGGCCATAGGGAAAAGAGGCTGCCCAGGAGTAGGGATGCTCAAATCCAAGTCTCTACCTGTTGATACCCATTCTCTTTTTTTTAAAAAAAATTTATTTATGCGTATAAGAACTGGGGTACAGGCCAGAGGCACAGAAAGGTGAGAGGATTCACCAGAGACAGAGCAGGGAGCGGAACAGGCAGAGTGACTGAAATACACTGCTGAGGGGAACAGCAGGCAAGACAGGAGAGGTCTGCCGTGCCATGTGGGTAGCTCCCTGGTCGGCTCATGCTGCAATAGCTGCAGATAGCTTCATAGTGCTGACGCTTAACCCCTTGCTCTACCAGGGAGGCCCCTGATACCCATTCTTTACTAGACTTTCTGCCCACCCATTTCTCAGAGCCCAGACCTGAAACCAGGCCGGAGCGAAGGCCAGAGTCTAGACCCGAACACCGGCCAGATATCCCACCAGAACGACGACCAGAGACCCGACCTGAAAGTCGGCCCGACACCCGGCTTGATCATCGGCCAGAGACACGGCCTGATCGTCGGCCTGACATCAGGCCTGATCATCGGCCAGAGACACGGCCTGGTCTTCGGCCTGACGCCCGGCCTGATCATCGGCCAGAGACATGGCCTGATCGTCGGCCAGAGACACGGCCTGATCGTCGGCCTGACACTCGGCCTGATCGTCGGCCAGACACCCGGCCAGGCCCTGAGCTTCCCCTGCCCAGCATCCCAGACCGGACTGGTCCTGAGGCCCCCGAATCAGGTGTGCTAGAGGGAAATGAGGGTGTTAATGGGAGGTAGTAAAGGTGAGGATCATAGGGGAGGCTCCAAGGTGAAGATTTCAGGATAGAACAAATAGGTACATCACAGCTAGAGGAATTAAGAAATGGAAAGAGATAAAGGCTTGGAGGGTTGGTTGGTGCTTTCATCAGGAGCTGGAGTTGGACAGACCTGTCAAGTGAGTGAGTCATTTAATCTCCATGAGCCTCAGCTTCCTCATCTGTAAAGTGGGTATCATAGTGAGGACGCAGTGAGCTCTGTGGAGATCACTAAGTGCCCAGTTAATGTTAGGCAAATAATTGTTTTTCAGAGGGTACTGGAAATATAGTTCAGGCAGAGGATTGGAAGCAAAATATTCCACAATGGAAACTTTGGGGTCGCATTATGGCATGATCCTGGCTGAGAATCTGATGAGACTGTCCATGATAAAGGAGAGGAGGGTCAGAGGCAGAAGACTTGGGGAGGGACATCCACAAGGCTGTTTGAGGCAGAGAATCTGAGGGGATTGTACTGGGATGAAAGGGACAGAGGATTCAGAGATGGGGGAACCCTGGCTGACTGGACCCCCCCAGGTCCCTCCGTGGGTGTCTGTCAGCGCAACCCCCAGGTCTGCGGCTCAGGACGGTGCATCCCACGGCCCAGTGGCTACACCTGCGCCTGCGACTCCGGTTTCCGACTCAGTCCTCAGGGCACACACTGTATCGGTGAGCCAGGCAGACAGGGTGGGCGGCAGCAGGATGGGGGTGCTCTGCCAGTCACCTCCTTACCAGCCCCCTCTGTGCCCTCAGATGTGGACGAATGTCGCCGCGTGCCGGCGCCCTGTGTTCCTGGACGCTGCGAAAACACGCCTGGCAGTTTCCGCTGTGTGTGTGGCCCGGGTTACAGAGCCGGGCCCAGGGCTGGGGAATGCCTGGGTGAGAGATCGCCCCTCCTGGCCCCAGGCCCCACCCCGCCTCTGCTATGCCCTGGCCTGGCTCTTCGTTTTTCCCCACCAATCCCAGCCCCCCACCCCCACCCCGTCCAGAGCCTCCCATATTCCTGCCCAGCCCCCCCAGTTCCCTCCTCTGGCCTGCAACTCCCGCAACCTAATTCTCTGATTCCCACCCTGCCGCAGCAGCGCCTTGTCCCGAAATCACCCCTTCCCTCGCTCCTGCTTTTCCTTTGCTGGGTCGCCAAAACGTCCCTTCCCGCCCTTGCTCTGCTCAGGCCCTGCCCTTCCGAAGTTCCCTTGGATCACAGTCCCCTCCCCGCTTCTACCCTGTCGGGGTCCCGAAGCCACTTCCCGCCTCGAGGTTCAAGCCCCGCCTTCTCCCTAGGCCTGCCCACCCCCAACCTGCCCCAGCCTGGTCCTCGCCAAAGCTGGGCTCCGCGCTGGGCCTCATGCCTCCTCGCGTCTGGGCTGGGGTGTGGGAGGGGGCGGGTGAACGTCTCTCCCAGTGTCAGCCGCCCGGTTTGCGCCCACAGACGTGAACGAGTGTCACCGCGTGCCGCCGCCGTGTGAGCGGGGCCGCTGCGAGAACACGCCGGGCAGTTTCCTGTGCGTGTGCCCTGCTGGGTACCAGGCTCCCCCCCAAGGAGGCAGCTGCCAGGGTGAGGGTTTGGGAGGGGCGGAGCAGAGAGGACTGGGATGGGGGCGCGGGGTGGAGGGTGGAGTGGCAATGATGAGGTATGGAGAGCCTGAGCAGTCAGAGGAGGGAGGCTGGCAGTGGGAGAGGCCAGCCGCTGAGAACCACATGGCTGTGGTGGCTGAGAGATGGGCAGAGGGGCTCCGCCATGGCAAACAGAAAGGCTGTCGGGAAGACGGAGAGGATGGGGTGGAGGTGTCAGGTGTGGTGGAAGGGGTTCAGTGGTGGAAAGTGAAGGCCCAGCGGACTAGCCGCAGGGAGGCAGGGCTCCTGCAGGCAGGCTGGAAAGGCAGAGGGATGGAGGATGGGAAGCAGCTTGATGCCGAGGTGGCAAAGTGATGGAGGATGGAAGGTTACAGCGACAGTCAGGGGAGCAGAGTGGGGGAGGGGGTGTAAGCGTGGTGTGACTCCAGCCCCTTGCCCACACAGACGTGGACGAGTGCACCCAGAGCCCAGGCCTCTGCGGCCGAGGCGTCTGTGAGAACCTGCCCGGCTCTTTCCGCTGTGTCTGCCCGGCTGGCTTCCGGGGCTCAGCGTGTGAGGAGGATGTGGATGAGTGTGCCCAGGAGCCGCCGCCCTGCGGGCCAGGCCGCTGTGACAACACGGTGGGCTCCTTTCACTGCGCCTGCCCTGCTGGCTTCCGCTCCCGAGGACCGGGGGCCCCCTGCCAAGGTGAGAGCACCAAGCTCTAACCAGCTTCACCCGGGGCTGGAGAGAGGCATGGCTGCGGGTCAGAGAGGCAGGGCGATGGGGTTCACTGACGAGCACAAGGGCAGGGAGTGGGGTACGGAGAGGCTGGGGACGGTCCAACTCCAGAGTCATTTCCCCTTCAGATAGGAGGGTGCTCGCGGGACCTGAGGAGGGGCAACTCTGAGGCAGGACAGTGTCCTGGCCTCAGCCTGGCAACGGGAGAGAACATTAACCGCGGACATGGGGCAGGAGCTTGTCCTCCCCGGGGAAGGGAACAAGTGTCTGGAATAGGCAGACTGGAATCCTCGGGTGGGTGGCGATGGCAGTGGGGATTGTCCCAGCCCCTTCTTCTGGGTCTCTCTGTCCCCTCTGCCCCAGATGTGGATGAGTGTGCCCGGAGTCCCCCGCCTTGCTCCTACGGCCGGTGTGAGAACACAGAAGGCAGCTTCCAGTGTGTCTGCCCCACGGGCTTCCAACCCAACGCTGCTGGCTCCCAGTGCGAGGGTGAGGCGGAGAGGGAAGGAGGATTGCAGATAGGTGAGGGGGACACTGGACTGCTCCTTCAAGGCCGCCCTCTCCCCTGCCCCCCAGATGTGGATGAGTGTGAGAACCACCTGGCGTGTCCTGGTCAGGAGTGTATGAACACACCGGGCTCCTTCCAGTGCAGAGCCTGCCCTGCTGGCTACCACCTGCAGCGTGGCCGGTGTGCTGGTGAGACCTGGCCCTGGCTGTGCCCCAGGGCCTGCATCACGTTCCCCGAGCCAGATCCTGAGCCCTGTGCTAGACCACACTACTGACCTGGCCCATAAACTCCTCCCCTGGACCTCAATCCCACGGAGACTGACAGTGACGCTTGGCCTCGATATGGGCCCCTGAGTGCAATTCCTGATCTGGACCAGGACCCTTGACCCTGAATGTGACTTCTCATATTCACCTATGAGACCCTTCCCTAGGGCCTGACTGAGTTCATGATCCCAAATCCCCATCCCTGACCCTCATTTGTCTCAGAACCTAGTCACTGACTCTGACCCCTGATTCAGCAGAATGTCACCCTAGTTTCTAATACCTGACCCCCTCACCCTAATACATTTCTGACCTGTCCCAGTCACTGCATCTGACCCCAGGTTCTGCGCACAGGGCAGCTCCCAGAAACCCACACCCCCAGAACTCCCAGTCACTGCCCCAGAATGGGGGAATCTTGGTCTCTCCTACCCACCTCTCCCATGGAGCCTTCAACTCAGATCCAACTTAAGACACTTCTCGCCTTCTTCAGGCTCTCTGCCCCGAGGCCATTTGATGGTCCTTTGAGCCCCTAGCCTAAACTTGCCCCTCGGAAACCCCGGTTCCCACAGATGTGGACGAATGCAGTTCGGGCGCCTCCTGCGGCCCTCATGGCCACTGCAGTAACACGGAAGGCTCCTACCGCTGCAGCTGCTCCCCGGGCTACCGGGCGCCCGCCGGCCAGCCGGGGCCCTGCGCAGGTGGGCAGCGCCGGGAAGGTGGGAGAGGCAGGGAGCGCCTGGGTTTGTGCGCCAAGTCCGCTGAGGGGCGGTGGGGGTTGGGGTGGCAGCTGGACTAAGGGCTGTGGGTGGGTGTGTGGGTGGAGCTTAGAAACCTGCCGTCCAGGCTGTGGCGCGGGACCAGGTTGTTGCCTTAGGCCTCAGGGTGCGGGGCTGTGACCCCACTGGCCTGTCTCTCGCATACCCTAGACGTGAACGAGTGCCTGGAGGGCGACTTTTGCTTCCCCCACGGCGAGTGCCTCAACACCGACGGCTCCTTTGCCTGCACTTGTGCCCCCGGCTACCGACCCGGACCTCGCGGAGCTTCTTGCCTCGGTCGGTATCCAGGGCCTGGGCCGGGCAAGGGTGGGCTTTTACCGGGATAAAGCAGGACGCGACAAGGCAGAATGGGGAGGCGGAATTTCAGACCCGTGTCTTCAAGCATCACCTGCGAGAGGGGTTTGCAGAGCCTCCAGGCGTCAACCAGGGAGGGGGAGATTTGGAGGGGTCGGCGGCGGGGAGGACTTGGAGGGTCCGGAGGTGGGGGGGGCGGGGTCTGGAGAGTCGGACCGAGAATGGACCTTAGCGGGTCACAGGGCTGGGGCTTGCAGAGAAGGGAGGCGCCTAAGGCAGGTGGGGAGCGACGCAGGAAAGGGTCTTGGAGCCAGGGGCGGGCAAAGGGCGGCCGAGGGGCGTGGCCCGGAATAGCCCGCAGAGGAAGAGGTGGGCCGGGTTTCCAACGCTGTCGCGCAGACGTGGACGAGTGCAGCGAGGAGGACCTCTGCCAGGGCGGCCTCTGTACCAACACCGACGGGTCCTTCGAGTGCATCTGTCCTCCGGGGCACCGCGCCAGCCCAGACCTCGCCTCCTGCCAGGGTGAGAGACCCCTCTCGGGCCTGATCCCGTTCTTCTCGACCTCCTGGTCTCCCCCATCTGCTCTTCCCCGGTGCTTGCTTTCCTGCCTCCCTCTTTTCTGCGGGGACTCCCCTCCTCTGCCTCCTTCCTTTCTTTCTCTTAGTCCCCTGTCTTCCATTTCTTTTTTGTTGTTATTGTTAGATTTATTTATTTATGCATACAAGCGCTGGGGTACAGGCCAGAGATGCAGGGGGTGAGAGGATCCACCAGAGACAGAGCGGGGAACAGAACAGGCAGACTGACTGAAATACACTGCTGAGGGGAGCAGCCGGGAGACAGGAGAGGTCTGCTGTGCCATGTGTGTAGCTCCCTGGCCGGGCTGGGGATCGAACTCATGCTGTAGAGGCTGCAGATTGCTTCATAGTGCTGTGCTTAACCCCTTAGGCCACCAGGGAGGCCGGTCTTCCATTTCTGACTTGCCCTTCCTCCCAGTCTGCTTTGCCCCCCTGCTTCTTCTGCTTCCCCCATCTGACTGCCCTGCCTTACCCTGCAGATGTGGACGAATGTCGTGAGCGGGGCCCGGCCCTGTGCGGGTCCCAGCGTTGTGAGAATTCCCCCGGTTCCTATCGCTGTGTCCGGGACTGCGATCCTGGCTACCACGCCGGCCCAGAGGGCACTTGTGATGGTAAGACCCCTGTTCCACCCCAGACCACCCCCACGAGTTGTTGGAGGCAGCTCCCATGGGGACCCAGGAGGGGCTCCCTGTCTCTGTGGTGGAAATAAGCCACCAGGGATGGGAGGAAGAGGCCTGTCAGGAGCCAGGCCAAAGCTGGTTTCCAGAAGCAGCTCATGCCATTCCCCACCCTCTAAGGTAGGAATAATGCCCCACCCCCTTTAATCCACCTGTGGATTAAACAGTTTCTCCTTCCTCAGTCCCTTTCCTGGGGAAGTGCCTTCCCTTCACCCTTCCAAGGTCTGTCCATCTCTCCAGATTCTGTCCTTTCCTATTCCCCAGACTTCTCCAGCCCCGGGAAGGTAGAGGCCCACCCCTTCCAGTCTCTTTTCTACCTTCAAGTCCTGTCCCTATTTTTCATCCTCTGCACTCCTATCTGTCCCTCACCTCTCACCCCTTCTACTTATTTCTCTACTGAGCTCCAGCAGGTACTGACCAAGACCTGAGGTTAGAGTTAAGCTAAGTTGGGTTGTGATGGGGGGATTGTATTTGGATCAGCATTTAGTGGAACAAATGAAATGATAAAGGGCTGCCTTTGGCTCTCTGGTTGCCAGACCTCTGGTTCTTTGTGTAAGCCTAGTTTAGGGGATCTTATTCATTAATTCCACAAGAATTCATTAAGCTCCTGTTGCGTGCCATACATTGAAATACCACAGATAGTGACTTAAAAAAAAAAAAAAAAGAACTGCCCTCATGGAACTGTGGGCATGGATTCGGGGGGAGCGGGGGGAGGCGGGGGGGACACACCAGAAGGTGTAAATCAAGATTCATTCAGCAAACAGGTTTGGGCACCTACTTTGTGTCAGGCCTAGGCCACAGCCTGGGGATATAATGAGCACCAAGGAAGATACATATCCCTGCTGCTGTGGAGTTTGCACTCTGGGGGGGAGGAGGGGAGCTGAGGGAGGTGGATGCCAGTGAATACATGGATAATACAATGTCAAGGGTAAGAAGGAAAATGAAGCAGGATAGATGGACAGAGATGCCAGGGTAGTGGGGGAAGGGACACTAGGAGGGCTTGATCTAAACCCTTGAATGGAGGGAGGGAGGAACCCTGGTCATAGCTGAGGGAAGAGTGCCCTAAATGGAGGGAATAGCAAGTGCAAAGATTCCAAGGGGGTGGCCATGGGCTACTTGAGAAATGGCAATAAGGCCGTCAGTGTTATCAGTGCTTGTCAGTCTTTAGACGCTCAGACTCCTAGAATACCAGATTCACAAAGAGCTGGAAGCGGTGTCAGGGATGAATTCAGGTCCATGACTCCCTCCCTCCACCCTGCCCCATCCTCCTGCAGATGTGGACGAGTGCCAGGAATATGGCTCAGCGATCTGTGGAGCTCAGCGCTGTGAGAACACCCCTGGCTCCTACCGCTGTGTACCGGCCTGTGACCCTGGCTATCAGCCCACGCCAGGGGGGGGATGCCAAGGTGGGTGTCCACTGGACACGGAGGGAGGAAGGGGGTGGGAGATGTGGAGGGGCAGAAGGTCCAGCAACAGCCTGACCGTCTGACTCTCCTGCAGATGTGGATGAATGCCGGAACCGGTCCTTCTGTGGGGCCCACGCCGTGTGCCAGAACCTACCTGGCTCCTTCCAGTGCCTGTGTGACCAGGGCTACGAGGGGGCGAGGGACGGGCGTCACTGCGTGGGTATGGGGCTCCCGGGGCAAGGGGGGCAGAGGGTGGGGAAGAGGTGGGCCAAGCCCTGCTCCTTTCCAGAGACCTGAACAAATGTGAACCTCAGAATTGGGCCGTTTAGATCTTGGAATATCAGCTCATCTCCGTATCAATCGGGACTGCCTGGTTGCAAGCAACAGAAACCCTATCCAATTTAATGAGAAGGAAGGCTTAAATAATACATGCATAAAGGATGCAATATGCACTAATCTTAAGTATATATAAACATTTCCCCCCACATTTTATGAGGAAATTTTCTAACCATACGGCACTTAGAAAGACGTATAGAATGAATGCCTGCATCCCCAGACTTATATTTTATTTATTTATTTTTAAATATTTATTTATTTATGCATACAAGAGGTGGGGTTTAGGCCAGAGGAGGGAAGGGGTGGGGGGAGAGAATTCGCCAGAGACAGAGTGGGGAGCAGAACAGGCAGAGACTGAAATACACTGCCGAGGGGAGCAGCGGGAGAGACAGGAGAGGTCTGCTGTGCCATGTGGGTCAGCTTCCTGACCGGGGATCAAACTCGTGCTGCAGAGGCTGCAGATAGCTTCATAGTGCTGAGACTTAGCCCCTTGCCTCACCAGGGGAGGGGGCCAGACTTACATTTTATTATACTTGTTTTTTCCCATCTATTTTCTACCTAATTTGAAGGATAGATTTAAAATTGAATTACAGGCATCAAGACTTCCCCCTAAATTCTTCAGAATCCTTATCATTAACCAGAGTTCCACAGGTCTTTACAAGTTACTTTCATTTGAAGTTTAATTTATAGACAGTGAAATCAAGGGTCTTAATTATACATTCTCTAAGTTTTGACAAATGCAAACACAACAGGCTTTATTTTGAGAATTAGAACTTGAAGTGCTGGGATATGTTTGAACTGACTTGATGCCAGAATTGTAACCTCAGCACTGCTTTCCTCTGTTGTAGTTATTTTCAGGCAGACTCTCTTTTCCCAGTGACCAAGGTGGCCCTAGTACCTCTGCGTGTCTATCCTCAGCTTGGCAATGCTTTCCCTGTTACTTCTAGCAAAGTCCCAGGACTGGCTTTGATCGCCCCAGCTTGGGCACTGCCTGGCTCTGAACCAGAGAATGCAGTAATGTTGTTGGCCGAACAAAGGCATGTGCCCATCCAGTAGGGTAGATGAGGCCTACTCAAAACAGGTTGAAATGGAGGAGCACAGGGCCTCCAAGGAAAATTGAGTGTCTGTCACCAGAAGATTGGAGGATGGGGTCTGGGCCATTACAAATAGCCATTATATTCTTTTCCTTTTAAATACCATATATATTTGAAAGCTCAGACCTTTAGAACTTTGCAATCAATAGTAGCTTACAATCATTGACTCTCTCTTCCCTGTTGTCTCCTGCTCACAGATGTGAATGAGTGTGAAACACTACAGGGTGTGTGTGGAGCTGCCCTATGTGAGAATGTCGAAGGCTCCTTCCTCTGTGTCTGTCCCACCAGCCCTGAGGAGTTTGACCCCATGACTGGACGCTGTGTTCCCCCACGCACTTCTGCTGGTGAGACGGATGTCAGTGTCTATTTAACTGATGGCTGCTGGCCCTGCAGAAAAATACTGTGGCCCAGCCAGTCCTGATGTGGACAGCTATATTCAGTTAAATGCTATTGTTTGAAAGAACAAAAAACTTTAGAACACATGGGTTAACCTGGGTAGTGGGACTCAGAGTCAGGAGAATGACAGTAGATCCTGGCCCTTACTTTACCTGCATTCAACCAATGTTCATGAGGAATCTACTCTGTTTAGGCCCTATTCTAAGTTCTAGGGACACAGTACTAATCAGGAAATACCAGTCAGTCTTCAAGGGGTTCACAATCCAGTGGGGGCAGACAGATGTATCACCAGATGGTAACAACCCAGAGAAACCAGGGAGGCACAGATGAAACATTGGCAGAGAGAATAAAGCTGTGGTGGAGAGAAGGAGGGGGTGGGAATCCTGCCCCAGCCTGAGAGGAGAGTTAGGGAGGGCTTCTTGCAGGAGGTGATATCTGAACTGAGAACAGTAGGATGGGTAGAAATGAGTGAGGTAAAGGGGGTGAGGGAGGGCATTCTGGGCAGAGGCCTGGCATGTTTGCGGAACTAAGTTCAGGGAGGCATGATTTACAAAGCAGTGGAAGGGGTGGGAGAGAAGAGTTTCCAGGAGGCACGAGCCAAGTCATATCAACTTACCTTTGTCAGGAGGTTGGCCTTTTTCTGAGGGCACTCTGGCACCATGGAGGGTTTTGAGGGGTAGCGTCAAAATTTGAAACATCATCTCTCTTCCACGTGAAGGTGGATCTGAGGGGGCTGGGGCAGGTACTGCTGGCTGAGAGGCAGGGGCCATGGAAGGGAGAAGGAGGAACACTCAAAAGACCAGGTTGTGAGGCTGCCTGGATAGGGAAAAGGTGTCCAGCATCAGGCCTTGGTTTGGGGATGAAGGCCAGGGTGTGACATGTGAGATGTGAGAGCCAAGAGACCAGGGGAACGTGCTCCCTCCCTCCCTCCCTCCCTCCCTCCCAGACCTCAGCTGAGATGATGGGAAGTCTGCTGGGAGGGTGTCAGGTGGGGGCAAGAGATGCGGAAATGACAGGTGAGAAGGGGAAGAGACACAGAGGGGCTGGAAGTTTGGAGTCTGATTCGGCCTCCGATGCCTGGATGCCCTCTGGGCCTTAGTTTCCCCATCTGTAACATGGGGGCTGGAAGCTCAGGCCACACGGGCTAAAGTCCTTTGCCTCCCCAGGTACATTCCCAGGCTCGCAGCCCCAGGCACCTGCCAGCCCTGGTCTGCCAGCCAGACCACCCCCACCACCCCCACCACCCCCGCCCCGCCGGCCCAGCACCTCCAGGCAAGGCCCTGTGGGCAGTGGGCGCCGGGAGTGCTACTTCGACACAGCGGCTCCAGATGCTTGCGACAACATCCTGGCGCGGAACGTGACGTGGCAGGAGTGCTGCTGCACTGTGGGTGAAGGCTGGGGCAGCGGCTGCCGCATCCAGCAGTGCCCAAGCACTGAGACAGGTGGGCATGGTGGGGGGGTCGATGGACACAGGGCCAAGGGTTTGGTTAGAATTGGTGGGACTGAGACTGGGACAGGGGACACATTTGGGCACAAGGCTGAGTGCTGGTACTGCAACTACAGTGAGCTGCCAGCCAGGTGGGTGCAGGTGGACATGAGGTAGAGAAGTGGGCAGAGGCTGCAGACTGGGGTGGTGAAGGGAGGGCATGGGACCGGTCCAGGGTGTCCGCATTCAGCCTCATCTCTGTGTGCAGCCGAGTACCAGTCATTGTGCCCCCATGGCCGGGGCTACCTGGTGCCCAGTGGAGACCCAAGCCTCCGGAGAGGTGAGGCCACACTTCAAGCCCCACCTACTCACAACCCCCATTCCAACCTGTCTGTCAGATTTCTTTATCTGTCTCACCCCATTTCTCTGTTTTTCTTACTCACCTCACTCCGGTCTGTCCTCACCTCCCTGCTGCCATCGCTATTCCTCTTCCTTGGCCATGCCCTGAAGTCATACCCCAATGCAGCCCATCCTGCGCCCTGGCCTGCCCCCACCCCTCCCTGGGGGGCACGTCTCTGACTAGCCTTCCCACAGATGTGGACGAGTGCCAGCTCTTCCGAGACCAGGTGTGCAAGAGCGGCGTGTGTGTGAACACCTCCCCGGGCTACTCCTGTTACTGCAGCAACGGCTACTACTACCATGCCCAGCGACTGGAGTGTGTGGGTACGAGGCCTCCGTCTTCCAGATCCACCCCCCAGTCTCCCCCCAAACCTGGGCTGCCAGTTCCTCTCTGGAATGTGGCCACGGTCTGCCTGCGGGAAGCCCCTCCTGGCGTCCAGACCCCACCTATCACAGTGCGCTGAGGAAATGGCGCTCCCTCCACTGCCTCCCTAGATAACGACGAGTGTGCGGACGAGGAGCCGGCGTGCGAGGGTGGCCGCTGCGTCAACACCGTGGGCTCTTACCACTGCACGTGCGAGCCCCCGCTGGTGCTGGACGGCTCGCGGCGCCGCTGCGTCTCCAACGACAGCCAGAGTCTCGGTAACCCGCCCCGCCCCCTCCAGGCCCCGCCCCCGCAGAGGCCCCTCCCCTCCAGGCCCCGCCCCCATCTCCAGGCCCCGCCCCTCGCGCTTGACTCCGCCAGGTCCCCTCCAGCTTCATTTAGCCTGTGTCTCTAGATCAGACTCTGGAAAACCAGCTGGCCTGGTGGTTAAAGGCGAAGGTTCCAGAAAAGAAGGTTTAGAGAAGCCTGCCATTTACTGGCCCCGTGTGAACAACGGGCACGTTGCTGATCGGCCCTTCGGGCCCAGCTTCCTTTCTGCGCTATGGCAGCAGCCCCTACCTTATAGGGTGACTGTGAGGAATTCATTTTTAAGGGCAGGATGCATCCTGGTCTCACTAAGTGCCAGATGAGTGCTTCCTGTCATTTCCCTGCATAGCCATCTCTGTCCGCCTCTTGAGTTTCTGGCTTCAAGTTTTTGCTCTGAATGTATGATGCCGGTTTTGTCTTTGTTCTAAGGCTGTGTCTTTCCATTTCTCCCTGCATCTTTGCTTTCCTGTTTTTCTTTTGAGTCTCTGACTCTTGGGATGTTTGCCCTGTCTTTTGGGTCCTTTCTTCCTCTTTTCACTCAGTGACCCAAATCCTCCCCCTCCCTGTCTTCCTTTAAACAATGCTCAGAGAGGAGGAGCATGGCCCCAGGTCACACTGCCTTCCAGAGGCCAGGCTCCACAGGATGCTCTCAGACCCCTCTCCCAGCCACCAGCCCCTCCTGTTCTCTCGAATCTGATAGCCTCGCACCAGACCAAGCCCTGTCCTCAATCCAGAACTCTGTCCAGATCCTTGGAGCTATCTCGAGGGCTCCTGGGAGTCAGAGCACAGAAGCTGAGACGGAGTGGGTGACAGGCAGAGCCGCTGGTTGGGCTGCTTCAGCAGGGAAGGAGGCCAAGCATCTGGGAGGCCCCACCCTGATAGATGCTGTCTCCTCCCTCAGACGACAATCTGGGAGTGTGCTGGCAGGAAGTAGGGGCTGACCTTGTGTGCAGCCGTCCCCGGCTGGACCGCCAGGCCACCTACACAGAATGCTGCTGCCTCTACGGCGAGGCCTGGGGCATGGACTGCGCCCTCTGCCCTGCCCAGGACTCAGGTATTGCCCCTCAGGCTCCGCATGCAGGTCCTCAGACACCTGATCTCAGACTTCACCTCCCAGATCTCCCCGAACTCAGGCCCCCACACCCAGCCCATCTATAGATCTTGGATCACACTCCAACAAGTCACATCCCCAAATCCTCCAAGTCTCAACCACAGTAACCCCACAGCCTGACTGGGCAGGTCCCATAAGCCCCTGAGATCTGGTCTCAGCCCCTCACTCAACTCCTGGTCTCTAAAATCCCATGACACCACTCATGAGATCCTGGCCTCCAAATCCTGTGTCCTCAGACCTCAGATACCTGTTGTTCAGACCCACTCATCCTGGCTCACAGATGTCCCACTCATAGCCCCACAGATACCCAGTGCCTGGGACACCCACATTCAGGTGCCTGAGACCCCAACACACAGCCCCAGAGGCCCTCACATCTTGACCTTTAAAATCCCCGAGTCCCCCTATCTGCAGCCTTTGGGAACACAGTCCCAGTCCCCAACCTCCAGTTGGACGAGTCACATCCTCTCCTGCATCCTGAGGGCTCAGACGCTTAGTAGCAGTCCCTGGAATTGCCTAGTCTTGCTTCCTAAAGTTACCCCATCCCATTTCTGTGGCCCTCAGTCCCAGTTCCCATGCCCCTCCCCAATTCTAGCACTTAGACCCTGATTCCTAACTGTAATCCTTAGTATTCTTGACCCCAGGGCCTTGGAATCCCAGCCTGAGCCCTCAAACCCTCACTCATGGCTCCAGAAACCCCTGGACTCATCCTCCAATTCCAGCCCCTTCCTTTGCTCCCCCTCCCATGCCTCAGCCAAAGTCCCTAGGGGCTCCTGTGTGTTGGGGGTGGGGCTGGAGACCGTGAATGGTGGGTGCTGAAGCAAGTGGGGGCTGACTCCGGTTTGGCTCCTGTTCGCAGATGACTTTGAGGCTCTGTGCAACGTGCTGCGCCCCCCTGCCTACAGCCCCCCGCGGCCAGGTGGCTTTGGACTCCCTTACGAGTATGGCCCGGACTTAGGTCCGCCTTACCAGGGCCTTCCCTATGGCCCCGAGCTGTACCCGCCACCCGTGCTACCCTACGACCCCTACCCACCGCCCCCTGGGCCTTTCGCCCGCCGGGAGGCGCCTTACGGAGCACCCCCCTATGACGTGCCCGACTTTGAGGATGACGGAGGCCCCTATGGGGATTCTGAGGCTCCTGTACCACCCGGCCCGGGCACCCGCTGGCGCTATCGGCCCCGCGAAACCCGGGGCTCCTTTCCAGAGCCTGAGGAGTCCCCTGAAGGTGGAGGCTACGCTGGTGAGCACTGTGGGCCCGGTGAAGGAAACGAGCGGAGAGAGGTGTGCAGATGGAGACAGGGAGGCAGGGGGAGGGACACAAAAGGAGAAGCCCGAGGAGAGGCAGGCTTGGAGCGAGGGAGCAACCGAGAGCCCCGAAGAGACTTACCCTGGGCCCCCGCTGGAAAGCCGGGGGAGCAGTGGGGAGCCTCCGGGCTCCACAGCGCCCCCTGGGGCCCCAGCGGGATGCACAGTTCGGAGGGGAACGCGCTCAGCGGGGCGTGGGGCCGCATCTCAGGGCCATCCCGAGACCCTAACTGTGGAATGCATTTCCCCCAGGCGCCCTGGCTGGGCCCTACGAAGGTCTGGAGGCCGAGGAGTGCGGGATCCTGGACGGCTGCGCCCATGGCCGCTGCGTGCGCGTGCCCGAGGGCTTCACCTGCGACTGTTTCGACGGCTACCGCCTGGACATGACCCGCATGTCCTGCGTTGGTGAGGGGCGGGACCCGCGTGCGTGGGGAGAGAGGGTGGGAGTCTTGACTAGGGGTGGGGGGGGGTCCACGACCCCCCGGGGCAGAGGCTCACTAAAGGGGATGGGCCTGCAAGGAGGGCGAAAGAAGAAATTCTGGCACTGGGATGGGGCTCGCCAGGCCGGGTCATGGGTGAGGAAATCGAAGCTTGACCACAGGACTGGAAGCAGAAAGAAAGGCAGAATCCTGCAGGTGTGAGTTTAAGGACTCCCAGTGCCACCTGGGGCATTTTTACTTGACCGCTTTGCAGAGCTTCTGTCTTTCTGTTTGTAAAATGATATATTAATCCTGTCTGCCTAGTTTAAATGGTATTGAAGCAGGAATCAAGAACTCTGGGGAAGTTGGGGAGACTTCGGCGCAGTCCAGCCACTTGCTGTGTGACCCTAGACAGGTCAACATCGCTTGCTTCATTTTTCTTGTCTGAAAAACGAGCATAGTCATAGAACCCATTTCAGAGTCGTTTTGCTCTCCGTGAAAGCTGATTTATCATGATACTGAAGCCTACATGTAAACCGAGGCTCAGAAAAGAGAATTGAGTTGCCCAAAGTCTCACAGCCACCAAGCAGCAGGGGGCTGGGCACGCAGACTGTCTGAGGACCCACGGGGCTGGCTGATGATATGGAATGGCCAGGGGCTTCCCTACCTTGGGCCTCTTTGAAACAGGATCACAGTACCTGCCTCATAGGATCGTAAGATGAGAAAGTTTACGCAAGTTATGTGTTTCAAACAATATCTGGCATAGAGCAAGCATCTGTTGCTGTTGATGTTGTCATCAGTATTCTTTCCTGACAAAAGCCTAGGCACTAGGGGATTCCATCTTACAGAGCACAAGCTGAGGCAGAGAGAGGTTGAACCACCTGCCCAGACTCACACAGCTGGCTAGTAGTAGCTCCAGATTCTGGTGGCGTTGGATTCGCCTGCTAACAGGGGTTCAGCATCTACACTCTCAGGGCAGGACGGTCCCCAGATCCCCCAGTCCTGAGCAACACTCCTTGCATCCACCTCCCCAGACATCAACGAATGTGATGAGGCTGAGGTGGACTCTCCGCTCTGCATCAACGCGCGCTGTGTCAACACAGATGGCTCCTTCCGCTGCATCTGCCGCCCAGGATTCGCACCCTCGCACCAGCCCCACCACTGCACGCCCGCCCGGCCCCGGGCCTGAGCCCTAATCCCCCAGCAGCTCCCTCCCCGCGCCTGCGCACACGGGGCTCTACCTGTGCACGCGCCGCCCGCTGGGGCTAGTGCACATCTGGATGCTGGGCCTCTTGGCCGGTTGGATGGAAGGAGGGACCCCTTAACTGCTCCCACCATGCCCCAACCCTTCCTACCCACGCCGCTGGCTGGGACCTAGCCCAGGCCCCCCCCCCCCTTCACGTTCCTGCGCCTTTTTATAAAATTTTTCAATAAAAAACACCTATTTTGTACCTTTCGCCTCAGTCTGCCTTTGTTTCTCAAAGTCTGGCACCACAGTTTATTCTTTGAGTCACTAAATTATATCCTGTTCTCACTGACTCACCCCTGTCTCTTAGGTTCGAGCCTCCCTTACTTAATTTGTCTCTCTCTTCTCTCCTCTCCCATCTTTCTGCTTCTTTTTCTCTGCCTAATTCCCTGTCTGTGTCATTCTGTGCCTCTTCCCCATGTCAGCTCCAGGAAAAGGTAGGAGGGGGTAGTCTCTGGCCCGGCTCAGGGTCCTCAGAATCCCGGATTTCCCTTAGTCCCCAGAAAAGTCAAAGCTATTCTTTTTTTTAAAGCTTTATTTATTTATGCATGCAAGGAGGGTGAAAGGATTACACCAGAGACAGAGTGGGAAACAGAACAGGCAGACTGACTGAAATACACTGCTGAGGGGAGCATCGGGCAAGACAGGAGAGGTCTGCTGTGCCATGTGAGTTACCTCCCTGGCTGGGGATCGAGCTCGTGCTGCAGTGGCTGCCGATAGCTTCATAGTGCTGCATCTTAACCACTTGCGCCACCAGGGAGGCCCCCAAAAGCTACCCTGTGGCAACTGTTAGTGTTAGGGTCTCAAAGTAGGATGCTTCGGGGACCAGGCAAAGGATGTTAACAGGAAGTAGGAGTGTGATAACAGAATCAAAGTACAGAGGTGAGGCTGCCCACCAGGGCATTCTTAAGGATTGGAGTGGGTGGGAAAGAGAAGGAAATATTCCCTATTTTAAATAAAAATGTACTTTAAAAACCTCATATCTGGACCATGAGCCACGAGTCTTAATCTTTTGGGTACAGCTCAAGTGTGTAGATGGGGGGCTGGGAACACCTTCTTGACCAGACCCTCAGGAGCTCGAGGAGGGACAGAATTCCCAAAAGCCACTGGTGCAGGAGAGGATCAAACACATAGTACCCACCCTCTGGGAGTGTGAGTGGCGTTTCAATGAATTGTTATGGACACCATGTGCTTCCAATTGCACCTGGCAATAGCAAGGGCTCAGTGACTGTTATAACTCCAGGCCTCCCTGGAAATGCTGAGCCCTGTGGCTGACAGATGGTATAGGCAGATGGTGCTATCTTATTCTTTGCCCATTCTCCCTTCCAGGGTGAAGGAGGAGACCAGATCTTTCTAGAAGACAGTGAGGGGCCTCCCTGGTGGTGCAGGAGTTAAAGTCTCAACACTGTCAAGCTGTGGCCAGCCACTGTGGCATGAGTTGTATCCTCGGCCAGGGAGCTACCCACATGGCGCAGCAGACCTCTCCTGTCTCTCCCACTGCTCCCCTCAGCCATGTATTTTAGTAGATCCACCTGTTCTGCTCCCCACTCTGTCTCTGGTGAATCCTCTTACCCCCTGCACCTCTGGCCTACAACCAGTCCTTGTATGCATTACAGAAAAAATTTAGAAGAAGTGAGAAACACCTAGGGGGGGGGGGCGGGCCAGAGCAGGGTGTCAGATGACAAGGGACTCAAAGTGTCGCAACGGGTTGACGGTTGCACAGATCTGCTCTAAAAACCATTGAATTGTATGCTTTTAAAGGGTGAGTTATATGGTGTGTGCATTAGCTCAAGGAAGCTGTTAAAAAGAGAGAAAAAGCTTTACAAAGGAGGTCAGGAAGTAACCCCATCAGATACAAGAAAGCATATATCCAAACACTGACCATTTATTCTACAAATATTTTCCATATAATACCCACTTTGTCATGTGTGAGTGTCAGGAACAGAACCTTAACTCAGACTTAGGGGTTTAGCAGCTCTAGGGAGAACATTTGGAGACCTGTGAGCTGAGACCTGAATGATGTGGGGAGGTAGAGGAGATTGCTCCAGGCAAATGGCATCTGCCTGGAAGTATGAAAGGTGAGTATCTTTTTTTTAAGCTTTATTTATTTATGCATACAAGAACTGGGGTACAGGCCAGAGGTGCGGGGTGGGAGGGGGCGGTGAGAGGATTCACCAGAGAAGAGTGGGGAGCAGAACAGGATGATCCACTGCGATACACTGCTGAGGGGAGCAGTGGGCAAGACAGGAGAGGTCTGCTGCGCCACATGGGTTGCTTCCTGGCCAGCCAGGGATCAAACTCGTGCTGCAGAGGTTGCAGATAGCTTCACAGTGCAGGGCTTTGCCCCTTGCGCCACCAGGGAGGCCCTAAATACCTATTGTTGTATGTCAGCCTTGTGTTAGACAATGCTGGTCACATTTTGGTGTGAAAGAAATCCCTGTCCCTGCCCTCATAGAGGCACAAACACATAGCCACACATGGCAATCTGTGCTGGGGGGAGGGGGGGTCAGGTTAGGGATGGGAGGGATTAGAAGCTGTGGGTGCTCAAAGACAACTGACTCAGTCTGAGAGAACATCAGGGAAGTCTTCCTGGAGGAAGAGATAGAATCCCAAATAGTCTCTGGGGCCCTATGTCCCTTTGAAAACCTGTAAAATCTCTGGACTTTCACAGAAGAAAAAATGCACACAAACCTAGGCAATTCTCCAGTATTCCCATTCCCTCAAAACCCTGTCCTCGGGAAACCCTGTGGGAGGAAACTCCTCTCCAAACACACACACACACACACACACACACACACACACACACCCCACCCCACCCCCCTTGCTGTATTAACGTCTCAGGAGTGGGGATGGGGTGACCGACAGTGCAGGAAACTTTGCCTGTCAAATTTCAGCATCCTAAGAGGCAAGTGGGGTGAGGTTTTGAGAACCCCACACATTCCTCTCGCTTCCCCCCTCTCCCTATACACACAGGTTCTGGAAGATGTACCCAGATCCTAGCTTTTTTTTTTTTTAACCACACCCACCCTCAAGATTCCAGCTTTTATCCTGTCTATATCCCCCGCACAAAGCTCTAGACCCGGCGCTGCAAGACCCTTGGCCCCCGCAGGGGCCTACGTGTTCTGCTCGGGAATGTCTAGAGGACCGCAGTCGGGGAGTAACCCTCTCCCGGGACAAGCGCCACGGCGCCCTCTGACGGCCGCCGCGCGTCAGCGCATCCCCAGCCTCCCGGTGGCGAGTGCTCGTAGTCACCAGGTGCCCAGGATTCCAGGGCCAGGCTTTGATCAGCAAACTGGGATTTTCTTCGCTGTCATCATCAATCGTTGTTGGGTAAGGTAAAAGTATCAGGCTTTTCTGCCCTCCCGCCATTAGGATAGATGAGGGAACCCTGTGGTCCTGAACGCATGCCTGATGGTGGGCACCTGAAGTGGGTACACCTGGGTTGAGAGACTGAGTTTATAAGGACGGCATCACCGGGCGCCAGCAGAAGCCAAGAACGAACGGAAGCCGACAGAAGAAGAGGAGAAGCAGAGAGAATGCCAGAGAGAGCCCAAATAGACTGAAGATTTGCTGGGGGCTGGGAGGACTGCCAGCCTCCCACCCCCCAGCACCCCTGCCTGCCATATGCCTGGTAAATCTAAATACAAGACCTGCAAAACCTACTGAGGACTCTGACTCCTCCTTTACCCGGTCTGCTGGATCAGAAAACCTGCTCTGTGGTGTTCCTGCCCCTACAATCGTCATTGTCATCATCATCATCATCATCAATCATCACAGCCAATAAGGCACTTCCTATGTGCCAGGCACTGTGCTGCTGTATCACCTCACTTAATCCTCACATCAACCCTATGAAATGGATACTGTTACTGTCTGCATTTTTCTTTTTTGAAGCACAGAGAGGTAAGGAAACTTACCCAGGATCAACCAGCTCCTGAGTGGCAGAGCCTGAATCAAGTCTAGACAGGCTAGCTCGCGAGTTTATTTTCTGAATCTTTCAAAAGATAATCATGAAGTGAAATCATAGGAGGGTTGGGGATTGCTTCCAAATAATCCTACAAAACAGCTGAGTGTCAAAGTCTGGGTCATTCTCCTCTGGAGTTTTATCTAGCAGAGTATGACAGCATGTTTCTTTTTTTACTTAAGTACTTTGAACTTTGTTTTTGCAGGCTAGCTCTGCATCCCCAAATGAAGGCATTAGACTCACCTGGAGGACTTGTTAAAACACAAACTGCTGGGCCTCACTCTCAGTAAGTCTGGAGTAGCCATGGAGAAAAATTTGGCCTGCAAACAAGTTCCCAGGAGTGTCTGCGGTGGCTGCTGCTGATGGCCTGGGGGCCATGCTCTGAGAACCACTGCCCCCCAAAATGTAAGTCCTTACTGTGTGATGTTCTGTGTGTCCTGCAGGCATTCTCTGTCTTTGGGGAAAATGCCTTCTTCGCTCTGTCCATCAGGCTGACCCCGCTGGAAAACTCCAGGCCTGAGGATTGAGCGAATCCTTCCCATTGCCCACCAGGTAGAAATAGGGCTGGGAGAGGAACAGAGACTTGTATCCTACATATGTCATCTGCACCTCTGGCTCCAGCCAGTCCTCAGAATGACACTTCCCTTCATATTCTAAAGCAAATTAGATGGAAATGTTAACAATTGGCAAATGAAAAGAAAGTAATTTTTTTTTTGGTAGTATTCTTAGTCTTGCAAATTTGGGGTAATTTGAAATTATCTTCAAATATAAAGTTAATTTTTTTTTTTAAGAAATGAGAACTCTAAAATCCAGTTATATCAATACAAGTGGAACTGGGGGGATTAAAAAGAAAGTGTACTATGATCCAGGTAGTGTTTGGGATGAAGATTAAACTTGATGAAAGTTCAGATCAAATTTTAAGGATTACTACTAAAAGACTGGCAGTGGTGCAGAGATTCCAAACTAGCGGGGGGGGGGGGGGGGGGGGGGGGAAGGGTAGGAGAATATAAGACAAAACATTAATGCGGCCACTTCAAATAAGCCTAAGTGAGGTGGGGGCGGGGAGGAGATACTTAGAACAAATAGGGACAAAAGAACCATCAAGTAAAACAGCAGAAGTAAATAGAATATAGTACTAATCAGGGGCCTCCCTGGTGTCTCCAGGGGTTAAACACAGCACTGTGACGCCATCAATAGCCACTGCAGCAGGAGCTCGATCCAGGACCAGGGAGCTGACCCACTTGGCACAGCAGACCTCTCCTGTCTCGCCCTCTGCTCCCCTCAGCAGTGTATTTCAGTCACTCTGCCTGTTCTGTTCCCCACTCTGTCTCTGGCGAATCCCCTCACTCCCCTGCATCTCTGGCCTGCACCCCAGTTTGCATAAATAAAATTTAAAAATCCTTAAAAAAAAAAAAAGAATATAGAACTAGGCAGCACTCCCACTGCCCACCTGTGACTATGCAGGTGTCTCTTTTCACCAACTCTCTCCCTCCACAGGGCAGCAGCCTCCTGCCTGCCCATGTCCTGTCCATGCCCGGGCTTCTCTTCACTGACCTCCTTCAGTGGAGGCAGCTCTCCTTAAGGCCGCCCACCTGCAACCATGCAGGCCTCTCTTAGCAAATCTGTCTCTTTCAGGGCAGCTCTTCCTGCCCACTTGTGTCTATGCAAGTGTCTTTTATTATCCTATCCCTTTTCTAATAATCCTGTTCTTTAAATATAAAAAAAAAAGGAATATAGAACTAATCTCACACACACACACACACACACACACACACAGAGTCTAAGCACTTCTAGCCACTTACACCTCTTCTCCTGCCTCAGTCTCATCTGCAGGCTTCTATGCTTTGGGTGTGAATACCCAAATCCCATCAGGTCCCGCCCTTGTGGAGCCCCTTCCAGAAGCTCCACCTCCCTCAGAGTATAAGGTAAAAGCCAAGGTCCCACTGTGACCCATAAGACTCAGCACCACCTGCTTCCTGTTCTGTCTGAACTTATCTGCCCCCCTCCTTGCTTCTGCCACATGCATCTCCTTGTTTCCAAGAAATACCAGACATGTTCTCACCCCAGGACCTTTGCACCGACTGCTCCTGTTGCCTGGGGGACTGTTTCCATTTGGCTCACTCTCTTAAGGGCAAATGGAGAAACACACTGGATACAGTCACACAGTGAAATCCTGCACCGCCATGAGAATAACGTATAATCACCAAAAATAACAAGAATGAATCGTAAGCTGTGTTGCATGAAAAAAGCCAGACGCTAAAGAAAATATATTTTCTGACTCATTTACATAAAATCAACACAGAAAAAAACAGTCTGTGCAGTCAGAATTCAGAATATTGGGGGCCTGGAGGGAGAAGGGAAAGACTGAATAGTCAGGAGGAGGCTGAGGGGGTGCTGGAAATGGGTCTTGGCTGTGTGTTGGTGACACAGGTGTGGTCAATTCACCTGAAAATTCACCTCATTTGCTGTACACTTAACTGTACAGTTTTGCATGTGTGCCTACTTCAGTGAACAGTTAAAAAAATAATAACATAAAACAAATCTTTGTGTTCCCACTTCTAGTTTAAGAAACAGGACATTCCAGGCCTGAGGCTCCTCTCTCCCATCACAAGGTGCTTTTATAGGTGCACACCCTGCTGGCTGCCTCAGTTCCTTTCCCCAGGTTAGGAAGTCGGCAGAGAAATTTGTGGTCAAAGTACCCCCCACCCCTTATCCCCATCCCTCCACCCCTGCACCGACAAGGGCTTTTGGGTCCTGGAACCATGCCAGAGAGAGGAAATGTTTCTGGGCAACCCTTACTCTCAATCCTAATGGGTTGGGGGGTTTTGCCTCCCCCCACCCCAAGTGTCTGAGTTGGGCCTTAGCTCGGAGTCTTCTTCCTGTAGTCTTTGGAAAGGCACCCGCTGGCCTCCGCGTGTTCTCTGTCCCTGTCTCTTGCAGCCCCCCATGCTTCCTTCCCCACCTCTTGCTCCTCAAGAAAAAAAAAATTCACAATTATTTATAGAAAGCTTTTATTACATCAGACTGTAACCAGAGATTGAATCCAACTTCAAATTTTAAGCTCTCAATAATTTGAATAAATACTAGTGCATTTTTTTTCCTTCTCTTTTGGTACCGTACTGTTTATTTTAAAATTCCTTTTTACTGGCATGCTTTTATACATATGAGGCTCGAGAAAAGAAAGTACTCGCTGTTTGCATTTCTTTTCTGGCCATTAATATCGTTCGTTTCATTTCCTGATTTTTACTGGAAATAATTGTGTCGTGGAGGGAGTGGAGGTGCCAGGCAGACCTCTGGGGCATCCTGTGCAGTACGGGAGGGTCTGGGGAGAGTCAGCAAACTCCTTGGGTGGTTGCGTGGGTCCCAGGGGACACAGAGGCGGCTGGAGGCCAGGCAGGGCTCTGGGTGGGACAGTTCCTGCGGTCTCTGGCCTGGGGGACAGGGGAAATTCAGTCACACTGAATTCGGTGGAAACCTCTGAACTTAGTGTAGAGTTGGCTGTGGGGGGTCGGGGGAGGAGCATGGAACTCTGTCTTGGGGTGTAGTCGAGGGGATGACTCAGCCTGGGATGGGGGCTGTGAAAAACAACAGCAGCAAAGAGGACAGGTCAGAATAACCACAGTCACTGAGAACTACCCAGCACCTTCCCTAACTGGCTGCTAGGTCCCCACAGCACCCACCTTACAGATGAGGAAACTGAGGCTCAGAGAGAGGAGAACCCCATTTCCGATGAGGCGTTGTCATTATGTAAGGAAATGCACCGCCCCCTTTTTATTTTTTCAGTATTTAAGAATAAACGTGGTGTCCATCACTTGTATTTTTTTTTTTAAGATATTCAAAAGGGGGGAGGGGAGACAAAGATATCTCTGCGTTCCCCTCCCCATTCCCACATCACCACCATTGTTAACATTTTGATGTATTTCTATTCAGTCTTTTCAATTTTATGCAGGCTTTTAGAAGTGTGTGTGTTTTACATAGCTGCGTGAGCAAATTGTTTATACAGTCCTGCTTTTTCCCTTCTTAAAATGTAAGCTGTTCCCCTGTTAAAACATCTTTGTGTAAACACAATCGCTAATGTTTGCACGGTGTTTACTCAACGGGGCAGTGTTGCCAGACATTGAAGCTGTTTCCAATTTCCTCCCATTATAAATAATAAGGCGATGCACATCCTCGTGCGGCCCACGGCGGGATTCCTGGGCCAAAGGGTGCGGACCTTTTGGCAGCTCGGTCAAAATCTCTGCCGAGTTTCTGCTTGACCCGAAGCGGCAATGACCTCATATGGTTAGAGTGAGATTTCACGGCCTTTTGTTATTTCCTAAAGGTTTGATTCATGACTCAGGTTCATGAGAGGATGCCTTTTTTCCCTTAATCTTCTGGATGTGTTCAGTTACAGGAAACAGAAATCCATTCACACTAGCTCATGTCAAAAGGGGATTGTTTCAGTCTGCAAGTAGAGCTAATATTCAGCTTGGACTGGCTAGCTTGGTGATGTCGGCTGTGGAAATCCTAAAGTATTTCTGTTGATTGGGGTTGGTAAAACATGCTGCCTGGAGACCCACATGCGTCCCCCTGCCCCATCAAGACAACTCCAAGCCCCTGGTCCCTCCTCCAGGATTTCCCAAGTCTCCCCACAGCGCAGCAAGAAAGGTGTTAATATCTGGCCAGCACTGAACCCTTCTGATTGCTCAGTGCCCAAAGTACTAGCTGTTAAATATTCTGATGATGAGTCTTCCAGACAAGTAACAGCAAAGTTGATTACAATAGCTTCCACTGTAAAGGGCTTTTGCAAGGGCTTCAGCTAAAGTTGACACAACCAGCTCCGCAATGTCACCAAGGACACCATTTCTTTTCATCCCTCTTGCCCCATCTGTTTCAGCCTTCTCTGGTCACACGAAAACTCACTCATCCACATAAAAGATTTACCTTCCGCTTATTTTTTTCCCCTGACCAAGTAATGAGGCTGACACTGAATGGCTAGCTAAAGTCACATGATCCATGCTAGAGCCAATCACAGTGACCCTTGGGGACCAGAATGACCAGATTGCCTGAGCTAAGTCACATGTTCCTTACTGGCCAAAGGGCGCTAAAGTCACACTCTGTTCAAATTCTGTTCTTAGTCAATTGCTGTTGTCCTTTCTGCCCTGTTACCGCTCTGCAAAATGGAGATCACCCTGGGGCCTGAGTTCCATCCTGAGTTTGATCCCCAGCCAGGGAGCTACCCACATGGTGCAGCAGACCTCTCCTATCTCACCTGCTGCTCCCCTATCTGCCTATTCTGCTCTCCACACTGTCCCTGGTGAATCCTTTCACCCCCGCCCCCACACCTCTGGCCTACACCCCAGTTATTTTAGGCTAAATAAATAAAATTATTTAAAAATTAAAAAAATAAATAAAATTATAAATAAAAATTATTTAAAAATAAATTAAATGGAGATCATATGTAACACTAACCTCTTAAATATTTAAAGGAAAAAAAAAACTTTGAAATCTGATTTAATCCTCCTGTGAGGATTAAATGAGTTGATTAAAGCCAAGCACTTAAAATGGTGCTCATGCACAGGAAGCACTTAAGTGTTAGCGGCTGTTATTGTCTTTGTATGATCTGTCTCAGAGCTCCAGGCTGCTTTCTCAGCACACGCCTTATTTTCAGCACTCCATCCTCTCTGTCTTGTTACAGTTGCAGGGTAACAGATCACGCCAAGATTTAGTGGCTTAAGACAAGTCAATCTAATATCACTCACTGTGACTGCTCCTGTTTTTGAGATGCGGTGATGACACTGTGGTGCTGTAAGAGAAAGTTGATATTCTTAGAGGATACAGGGATATTTAGGAGCCAAGACCAGGCTGTTATTCCTAAAGGATATAGGGATATTTAGAGCCAAGACTTAGAATGGTTCAGCAAACATTCGTGTGTGTGTGTGTGTGTGTGTGTGTGTGTGTGTGAGAGAGAGAGAGAGAGAGAGAGAGAGAGACAGCCAGCAAGCAAGCAAGCGAGCCTGGTGAGAGAAAGGAAGCCAACAAGAAGACACAATGATTCTAGGTGGAGGGTGTGGGATTGTTTATGATACTAATCACTCACCTTTTCCATAGGTTTGAATTTTTTTAGAACAAATATTTAAAGGGGAAAAACAAAAGCGTTGTTTGAAATCCAATTTAAAGTTCATGGGGTGACAAAGCAGTGATAGTGAAGGCAAAGATAAACAGCTGGGACTACATCAAATTAAAGAGCTTCTGCACAGCAAAAGAGACAATAACAAAAACAAAGAGAAACCCCACCAACTGGGAGAACATTTTTGCACACAACACTAATGATAAAGGATTGATCACAAAAATCTGCAAAGAGCTGATGAGACTCAACAACAACAAAGAAAATAATCCAGTCAAAAAATGGGCAGAAGAGCTAAAAAGAAACTTCTCTGAAGAGGAAATGCAAATGGCCAACAGGCATATGAAAAAAGGTTCAACAACACTTGTAATCAGGGAAATGCAAATCAAAACTACCATGAGATTCCATCTTACACCAGTGAGAATGGCATATATTAAAAAAACTAGCAACAACAAATGTTGGCGAGGGTGTGGAGAGAAAGGAACTCTCCTGCACTGTTGGTGGGAGTGCAAACTGGTCCAACCACTATGGAGAGCTGTGTGGAGATTTCTGGACCTACTAAACATAGAGCTTCCATAGGATCCAGCAATTCCACTCCTAGGTATTTACCCAAAGGACACAGAAACATCAATTCCAAAGAGCACCAGCACCCCTATGTTTGTAGCAGCACTGTTTACAATAGCTAAGCTTTGGAAACAGCCCAGATGCCCAAAAATAGATGACTGGATCAAGAAGATGTGGTACATATATACCATGGAATATTACTCAGCATTTAAAAAAGATAAACACATGCAATTTGCAGCAACATGGATGGCGCTGGAAGGGATCATGCTCAGCGAAATAAGCCAGAAAGAAAAAGAAAAATACCGGATGGTCTCTCATAGCAGGAATCTAGAAAACTTAAATAAGGGACCAGGAAAATGAATAACTATAAGAAAGTGAAAATCAAAATCAACAAAAATCTATGAACCAGAGATACTTTTGGGGGGATGGGTGGAGGGAGGGGAGGGATTGGGGTCAAAATGGGGGGGTTGAAATTGTATGGGGAATATAAAAATAAAATTTATTATTAAAAAATAAATAAATAAAAAATAAATAAAGTTCATGGGGTGAGGAAGCCCTAACTTCTCTTGAGACCTTTACCCTCTCATTCCACCACCCCCACCCTTACCCCCTCTGGCACTTCCTTTCTCCTCTGCATCTTTCTCTGGGGAAGGGTGGTGAAAGGTGGGTAGACCTGTGTCCTCTCTGTGAGCTCTCTGGGGTAGTGGCCCCTTTTATCCCCAGGTCCTTAGTAGAAATTCTAGAGGTCTTTGGAAAATCCTGTTCGACATCCTATCACAGAAATCTGAAAGACAGAGACTCTGCTTGACTCTCAGCAGCTAATGGCTGCGATTCTGTGGGATGTTTGGAAATGTTTTGTGAATGTCATGGTGACTTGTGAAGGGGTTGCCCTGGGCAGCCCTTCTGAAACTTTTTTTTAAAGATTTATTTTTTTATGCATACAAGAACTGGGGTACAGGCCAGAGGTGCAGGGGGTGAGCAAATTCACCAGAGACAGAGTGAGGAGCATAAAGGCAGATCTACTGACATACACTACTGAGGGGAGCAGCAGGTAAGTCAGGAGAGGTCTGCTGTGCCATGTGTGTAGCTCCCTGGCCAGCCGGAGATGGAACTTGCGCTGCAGTGGCTGTGGATAGCTTCACAGTGCAGCAACTTAACCCCCTGTGCCACCAGGGAAGCCCCCCTTTCTGAAACTTTTTGACCTCAGAAACTTTTTACATTCCCAAAAGTTTTCTTTGTTTTTGAGGGCCCCAAAGACACTGATATGAGCCCCAGCTATTGATATTTACTGTTACTGCTTTAGAACTTAAAATAGACCATTGTCATTTATTTATTTTTACATTTTATTTTAAGCTTGATTTATTTATGCATACAAGAGCTGGGGTACAGGCCAGAGATGCAGGGGTGAGAGGATTCACCAGAGACAGAGTGGGGAGCAGAATAGGCAGACTGTGTGAAATACATTGTCGAGGGAAGCAGCGGGCGAGTCAGGAGAGGTCTGCTGCACCATGTGGGTTTCTCCCTGGCTGGCTGGATATTGGACTCATGCTGCAAAGGCTGCGGATTGCTTCATAGTGGGGTACTTAACCCCTTGCACCACCAGGGAGGCCCTATTTTTACATTTTAAAAGGACAGTTTTCTTAGGAAAAGGAGAAAAAGAGAAGTGTTTATGTAGTCACAAGAGGGCAGGAGAGCTGCTGCTGCCGCTTTGCAAAGGGAAAATGGTTGGTGAAAAGAAACACATGCATAGTCACAGGCAGGCAGAGAGTTGCTTAAAACTGATAATTTTTAAATACAAGAACTCAGGAGAAAGCAGAGTTCCATTAGCTGGCCAGCCTTGCTGGCACCATACATCATGCTGCACCTCACCTCAGGAGAGAACAGAAATGAAAGGGGCATAAAACACCCTGGTGTTATTATGAATATAGTTTTCACTCGCATAAAGGTCTCAGGGACTCCCAAGGAACCCTGGACCAAAGTTTGTGCTGCAGCCTGGGGGACAGTGCAGTTCAAATGTGAAAGTGTCTCTCTGGATGGATTGGTGACCCTTTATCTGTGACTTGAGGGGACATCCCTTGTATAGAAACAGGGCTGACAATGGCGGTGTGCTGGGGCGGTGCCTCACCCTCCAAAGCACTCATGGCCCACTGCTTTTGGGAAGCTAGGCAGCTCTCACATTAAATCATTTAAAACAGGTGAATTTTATGATGTGCAGGTTATACCTCAATAAAACTTTGTGTTGTGAAACAACACAAAGCAAAATACGTGTTGAGGGAGTAAATGAATGCTCCCTAAAACCTCTGTTCGCCAACCTTAGGCGATCATGGGAATACGCTGGTGACAAGACAGCCCTTGTCTGTGCCCTCACAGACCAACAGTGACAGTCCAGAGGGGGCTGAGGCCAAAGTTAGGGGTGCTAGGAGCCCCATGGAGGCTCCTGATCCAGATTGAGGGATTCAGGGAAGATTCCACGGGGACCAAACCAATGAGCTAGAGCTCGAAGGATGTTATTCATGACTGCGATGCAGAATTTCTGTTTTTCTTCTGTTTTAAACACCTCTTCTGCTTAACTTGAGTCTGGCGGGGTCATTTAGAGCCACGCGAGTGTCTGAGGCCTGGTCACAAGGGGGCGCTGTTTCATCGCGCTGGGGGCGACTCTAGCGGTTCTCGTGGCCTGGGCGGAAACGGAGGCCTGGGGGGATTTGAGGATGGGGGTTGTTTCTGCGGGGACGTTTCCAAAAAGACCGTGGCAACTGGGGCGGCGTGTGGCCCTGAATAGGGCGGTGGACGCATCGGGGACCGGGGTCGGGGGGAACCACCTCGCTGCACTCCATCGCGCTCGGTGGGGGGCAGCCCCATCCCCAGACTACGCCATGGGGAGGGGAGGGGAGGGGAGGGGAGGGGAGGGTTGGGGAGGGTTCGGTTCCCGGTCCTGCTGGAGCCGTTGCCCCGGATACCGCTGTCTGGAGGGGCGGGGCGCCCAGGGAGCACGGGAAGGGGGCGGGCACCAAGTGCTGTCCCGCGTGGAAAGTTCGGGAACAGTCCACGCTCCCCCGAGGCTGACCGCGCAGGCCACCCCGAGGGGGGCTCCGCAAGGTCGGACTTCCCAAAGAGCGCGGAAAGGGGCGGGAGGGGGCGTGATCTTGGGTGGCTGGATCCCCAATTGGGGAGTTTCTGGGGTGCCAAAAAGCTGGAAAGGGGGCAGCTTGATCTGGACAGCCTCCCCACCAAAAGACCTGAGTGGGCGTGGAATAGGGTGCGGCTCCTGGGCGTCCCATGGGGCGAGGTTGCTGGCTAGGGCGAGGGCGTTAACTCCAAGTGGCTGGGTCTCTTCTCAGAAGGCTGAAACTTGGGGAGTGGCAGGTGGGAGGGTAACCCCAGATCTCGGGCCTCTATGGAGAGAGAAGCACCATGAGAGCCACAGTCTTATCCAGGTGGTGGGTGGAGGGGGTGAGGGGGAGCAGATTAAGAGGAAGCCATGGGAGCTGCTCGGGGCCAGAACACCCCCGACAGGCCTGCTGTGGTTGAAGCTCCGGGGTGGGCTGCTCTAAGACAGGAAGAGCCGCCTGCTGCAAAGATCAGCCTCTGGAGGGGAAGATGGGCTTGCCTTTGTCTCTGATTTGCTCTGTGTGTGGCCTGTTTCCGCTTGGGTCCGGCAGTGGGAATCTTCTCTGTCCGATCAGAGGCCCTTTCTGCTCTTCTCTCCAGCATTCAGCAGAGATGATTTGCTGATGTTGTCTCTTCTGTGCCTGGCTGGGTCACTGACGGGAGCCAAGTAACTCTGCATCCACCTGTAGCTCACATTCCAGTGGGGGACCAGTCACAGCCCAGAATGGGTCAGGGCTTTCTTCTGGGCCAAGAATGGGTGCTTGGTGGAGGGAGTAGCATCTTGGAGATGGGAACATGTGATTCATTCCCCCAGAGTCCTTTGCTTCCTCCCAGAGGAACACCTGGTCCAGAACCCACAGCTGGTACCTGTACACTCAAGGGCAGCCCCTTAGCTTGTTCCCTCACTGCAAGTTGGGCCTGTGGATGGCCCCCAATTGGGCGTGAAGCTGATGTGAACCCTAGCTCCCCTATGGATACTACATGTGACGCGGGGAGGTGCCTCAACCTCCCCTTGCAGCAAGATTACACTGGGCTTCACAAAATCAATACCCTCACATTAAAGCACCACAAATAATTAGCTTGAGTAATTTATATATATATATATATATTTTAAAAAATGCAACTCGGGGCCTCCCTGGTGGCACAAGGGGCTATCTCAGCACTATGAAGCCATCCGTAGCCACTGCAGCACAAGTTTGATCCCTGGCCAGGGAGGTGATCCACATGGCGCAGCAGACCTCTCCTGTCTCCCTGCTGCTCCCCTCAGCAGTGTATTTCAGTGAATCCGCCTGTTTTGCTCCCACTCTGTCTCTGGTGAATCCCCCGCATCTCTGGCCTGCACCCCAGCTCTTGTATGCATAATGTTTCTTTTAAAGATTTATTTATTCATGCATACCAGAACTGGGGTACAGGCCAGATGTGTGGGAGGGTGACAGGATTCACCACAGACAAAACAAGGAACAGAACAGGCAGACTGACTGAAATACACTGCTGAGGGGAGCAGTGGGCAAGACAGGAAAGGTCAGCCGTGCCATGTGTGCATCTCCCTGGCTGGCCGGGATCGAACCCGCACTGCAGAGGCTGCAGACAGCTTCACAGCGGTGTGCTCAACAGCTTACGCCACCAGGGAGGCCCTGCATAATCATAAAAAAAATAAATAAAATATACAACTCATCAATTTTATCCAAGGACTCCAGAAAAACAATTGACAGACTTACAACACTGGCCATGTCAGAGGGCACTTGGGGCCCAAGTTATGGAAGATGCAAGCGATGAAACCAGAATTTGCTGACTCACACAACACGGTTTCCAAACCTGAGCATTTAAAACTTCAATATTGAACTTATTAGCAGAAATGTATAATTTTATAAATTCCGTGGCTCCCAATCTATAATTAGAAATGGGGTGATTCATTTGGGATACCCGTTAGTCCTCATCTGTCAAGGGCTGGGTCAGCGTCACTTCCTGCCACGATGACTCAGAGATTGAAGTGCAGGGACACCTTTTTACTCCCTCCTGTCTTAGATGACTCCCAAGGAAAGACTGTGACCAACACTTCTTCCCTCCACCCCCAACACATACCCTACTTTCCCAAGGGGCACCGTTATAGTCTTCCTTTATTGGCTGTCCTGTATAATACAAATCTGCAAGTTTAGATACAAAAAAATCTGGAAATAAAAGATAGAAAAGTACCCGCCAGGCACCGCTCCCCCTTCATCCCGGACATCTCCCAAACGGGCACCAACGTGAGGTAACTGAGCAGTCTCCTTCCCTGTCCCCCTACCCCGCCTCTTGCCCCCGCCCCCATGAGAACTAGGCCCGAGAAAGAGGTGGGCCCCCAAGTTGGGGGGAGGGTGAGCACAGCATTGGCAGTGAACGCAGCGGGTGGGCAGAGGGAAGCCCTTTGCTTGTGCTGAGTATGGGGGGACGACCAGACTTGGGCACTCGGGTGGAGCCCAGGAGAGCCCCAAAGTGGGCATCCCGCCTCCATCCCACCCAACACTGGAAGGTGGAAGGTCAACAACAGAAACTGGGGAATGAAGCTTGAGTGGAGGGTACTGAGTGGGGTTGTGGCCACTCCTGTGTTTGGGGTGTGGGTGGCAAGGGGCACTGCCAGCTTAAGTCTGGCGGTGAAATGGGTCCCTCAGCCAGGCTGAGTCCATCCCTGAATTCCATCCTGTCACAGCCTGGGCGTCACCGTGTCGGTTCTGTAGTGGTTGTGGGGGGTGGTTGAGAGCAGGGGCTGAGGGGATTTGGGGGGCACAGCCCCCGGGAGCAGGATGAGGGACGAGGTTGGGCCTCCACTCCCAGGCGTGAGGCACCAGGAGATGATGGGTGGGTGGGGCAGCTTGGGCTACAGTTCAATCTCGAAGGTCTTCTGCAGGTCCCCCGAGAAGGGGTTGGGCGGTTTCTCTGCAGCGGGTTTGCCTTCTAGTGCTGCCCACTGGGCCTCAAAGGGGTCCAATTCAGGGGCTGGGGCAGGTGTCGGCTCTGGGGGCCAGGGAGCCCCATTGGGGCGTGGGCGGGCCTGTGTCCCGGGGGCACTGGGTGCCATGGGAGGAGGGAAGGCCCCAGCTTTCCCGAGCAGGGTAGCAGGCTGGGGCTGGAGCTGGGCGGCTGAGCAGAAGGCATTGGCTACCATCTGTGAGGGGGTGATGCCCACCACGGGCACCCGGGGCATGGGCGGGTAGCCCAATCCCGGATAGGTGGGCACAAAGGGGGGCTGCATGTGTGGGGGTGGCAGGAACACAGCCACCTGGGCAGGTGTGGCGTCGAAGGGCCCCATGGGGGCGGGGAAGGGCTGCAGGGCTGGAGGCACAGGGGGCACAGTGGGCACAGTGGGCACTGAGGCCGCTTGCTGCTGTTGCTGTTGCTGCTGCTGCTGCTGCTGCTGCTGCTGCGCTTTGGCCACCTGGGACACCTCCTCCAGCCATCTCTCGGCCTCTGAAGGGGTCCGCTTGTGCCCGGGCTGGAAGGCAGCTGCGGGGGGCACGGTGGGTTCGCCCCAGGCAGAAGTCCCTGTAGAGAAGAAAGGGGCAGGTGAGGGTCAGACCCCCAGGCTGGGGATCAAACCCTGGGTCCAGGCTGCCTGCCTTGAACTCTGCCCCTTCTAGCCACAGCGGCTCAGTCAGGCGGTCTGGCTGTTCTGGACCACCCGGTGGTTCCGCAGTGCTGAGAAAATACAGTTCTGAGAGTCTAGGGCCCTGAGCTGGGACAGTACAGGCAGGACTGCCAATCTGCACATGTGACTTTGCTTCCAGCCAGTCAGGGCCCAACCTGTTAAGCAATATTTCTAGAACATCACCCTTGTTCTAATATTTTGAGAATGCATTCATTTTAGGAGTTTCAAATTCTAAGGCTGTGTGGATCTTCTTGCAGGGAACTATTCGAAGGGAGCGAGTAAGGGTCAAGGGTTTTAAGTTTGTGTTTCCTGAGATTGTAAGGTCCTAAATTGCCACTGCCTGTGACGTAAGGTGCTCCCAGATTCTAGGATGGGCGAGGCTCTCAGGGGATCCCCTGGCACATGCGTGCAGAGAGCACTCTGCGAAAGCTTGAGATTCCAAGGTTTCACAGCTCCAGATCTGTTAGGTTCTAAAATCCTAAGATTCTAAGACTGCAGGTTTCTAAAGTTTATGGTTTCAAGACAGAAAGGTTTGAAGCTGACACCAAGGTTTTGAGTCGCAGCTCTTAGACATGTCTGGGTTTGCAATGACCCCATGGCTCTTAGTTGGTCCACGGTTCTAAGTCACAGGGTCCCAAGAGTCCTGGTTATTGACAGCCCTGACAGAGCCAGGACGCGGTAGGGAGCTGCGGAGTATCTGGCGCAGTACAGGCCTGGCTCACCTGCTGAGGCTGGCGCTGGGCCCGGTGCGGGGGCTCCAGCGCTGGCAAAAGACGAGCTGATCTGCGTGCACAGGGCGTTGATCCCGTCACTGTCACTGGCACCGGGAGGCTCCATCTCAGGCACTGCGAAATCGGGGAAAGGCCGAGGTCAGTGAAGAGGCCCAGCCCTTAACCCCTGTCCCCCCAGGTGACCCTCTCATGACCTGGGGTCCTCCATCTCACAAGGTGTGTGGGTCCACTCCGCAGTCACGAAATGACTGTGACTGCAAAAATGCCAACTATGCATGTGTGTGTGGCACCAAGTGGCACAATGGCCAAGTAGCGACACTAACAAGTCACCGGGTCTAAAAACCAAGGACTTCAAGGTCTGTGTGAAGCCACAAACCAAGAGCAGTATTTAAAATGTTTATCGTCATGTACTAATTAAAAAACATATGTTTGACCACAGCTGGCAGGAGTGTCGGCTGGTCAGGACAAGCTTGGGCAGTGACGTGGGGCCTGCAACCCACACTGTGAAGGCAGAGACACGCGCACACCAGCAGGGTGGGAGGCACTGAGTGTGGTGGCCTCGGGAGTGGTTGGGCCGAGACAGCAGCGCCCACGTAAACACCAATATCCGAGCGTGGTGTGTGACTGGGCTCTGACGGCCCCGTGGGCGGCTGCTCTGAGGTCATGTGTGAGGCACCCCAACAAGCATCAGAGACTGGCTTGAGGAACCCACAGGTGTGACGGGCAAGTGGCTCCCAGTCACTTCCAATGACTGTGTCCAAACGGTGTGTAGGGTGTGAAATGTGTGTGTGGGGGGGTCCTGGCTGTGATTCCCAGGTGCAAGCCAAGCCGCCTGTGCCAAGTCTGAATGTTTGCAAACATATGTCAGTCTGCACATGTGACTTCCATGGTGTGCGAATCTGGGTGTGGGGTGTATATGTATAAATCTGGGGTTGTGGCTTCCGTAGTGTAACAGTCATGGCGGGTTGTGCGACTTCCGTGCACATGTGATCTTTGAATGCACAAGGCTCAGAGTGTGTGACCGCTGAGTATGGGTGACCCTGGCAGAGGGGTGGCATCTGTGTGAGGCTGGGAGATTTGGGTGTGGCGAAGGTACCACTGGCTGCAGCAAGGCAAGAGGTTTCAAATAAAGCCTAGGGAGCTGGCCACATGCAGGGAGCATTATGGGGTGCACAAGCCCAAGGGGGTCAGATGGCTCCTCAGTGAGTATGTGTCATTCTCCATAAGCCCTGACCCCTGCTTAACCATCAGCCAAGGAGGAGCCCAGCCTCCTGGACACAGTTCAACACCTCCCACCCCATTCCCAGGCCACAGGTGTAGGCGGTAAGCAGGAGGGAAGGTGGCCCTCCTGCCTGTCTCCCTCGGGCCAAACACAGTGCCTCTCTCTCCTCTCCTGCCTTTCTCGTGTTAGGTGTTGCTTTTAGTTCATGACATGGCTTCTCTCTCCTGTTCCTGGCCCAAGGCAGACATCAGTAATCAAACATGGTGCTTTTTTCCCATTGAACTTTCCATTCCCCTTACTTGGCCAGATCTCACAGCTCACTGGCCAAATGCTGGAAGAAAGAATTTATCCTGGAAATTCTATTTTCCCTCCACACAAAACAGGACAGCTGTGCATTCGAGCATGACTTAATGGCATTCTGGCCGCTGACAGACTACGTCTATGACAGTGGTACCAGCAGGCTACACTAGGTGTGTTGTTGGCTATGCCGTCTGGGCTTGCATGGTCATACTCTTTCACATTCTCACAGTGACATCTGAACGAAGCATTTTTCAGAACACTGTTAAGCCATAAGTGCCTGTACTGCCTCCCCGCCACCCCGGCAGACATCGCTAATCGATGACGGCACACCACCTCCTCCCTCGTCATAGTTCTGGGAACTCATGGCTAATCACCCACCAGGGTGCTGTCTCTGCCCCGTCCTTTCCACAAGCAACATCTCCAGTCCATCACTCTGCTCCCGACCTGGGGATCCCTGTCCCCCCTGGTGCGGTCCGCCTCCTGTTTCCTCTGGTCAAATCCCGGGAGTGTCCCTTGGAGCAAAACAGGACATTCCTCCTCTCTCTCCTCCCGAGCCCATGGCCAACCCTGCTAATCAATCCCTTGGTGCGACCTCGCTCCCTTTCCTTGCTCTCGGCAGGCACCGTAAGGAGATCACGTCTGCCATTGCTCGAGTCTCCCTTCCCTGGGCAGACACCTAACCCGCTGCAACCCTCCCTCCTCCTGTACTTGAGGATACCTGCAGCCTTCACCTGGGCACATCTCAGCTATTGGCATTAGCCTGTGGTGCCTCCCACTCTTCTGAGCAAAAAACAAGGCATCTGGCAGCTCGCCTCCGCTCCCTTGCCCGAGGCAGACTCTGCAGATCTGTCGTGATCAGCTCCTCCCGGCTGTCCCTGCCTGCGGCAAATCCTAGTGATTGACTGTGCGACCCTCGCCCACGTGGACACGGCTACCAATCGTCATGTGTCCCATCTGCGCGCTGTGCCTATTGATAGCTCTGCTCACAGCTGTGCGATCCCAGAGCTCCTCCCCACGAAGCCCGGGCTCACCTGTGCCCTTCACCTGGAAGTCGGTGCGGCGCTGCAGCGTGGATGGCAGCTCATTCAGGCGCAGGCTCAGCTGCCGTTTGAAAGGCGAGTTCTTCTGGCTCAGCGCTGGGAACCCACGAAAGGAGCCCTGGCGAACCAGCTGCTCCAGGGGGGCGTGGCGCCGAGGGATGGCCGCCGCAGTGGTGCCCGCTGCCACTGGCGTGCCCGCCTCACCCTTCTCACCAGGGGATGTGGTGGCCGGTGTCGGGGACACATGCCCAGGCTGGGCAGGGCCAGGAGCTGCAGTGGGGGCAGCTGCTGCCTCTGCTGGAGACAAGGGAGAAATGGGTTGAAACCTCACCTTGGCATCCAGGCCTCTCCCACCCCGCCCTCTTGATCATTCAAGTTCAAGGCTGCCATCCCCACTCAATGTAGCCTGCCCCTTACACAGGCTCAGAGCCCCAAAACGTGCCTCACTCCCACCCGAGACAAGACCACCTACCCCAGGAGGTTCTTGGGAGAGAGGGTATCACCCCCAAACACACCCTCTGGCTTTCTGCCGTGATCTGTCTTCCTCTGCTGCTCCTGCAATATTCCCTCTAAGACCTTCTGTCTCCTTTTCTGATTTAATAATCTAATTTAATGAACACTTACTTGGTTCATGGCCAACAAGTATTGTTCCAAATGCTCTGCAATCATTAACCCATTCAATCCTCACAACCACCCTAGGAAGCCGACATGACCATTCTGCCCATTTTACAGATGTGCAAACTGAGGCCCAGCCATGGTAAGTGACTTGCCCAAGCTGCAGTGTAGGAAGGGGCAGTTGTCTTCCTGTCATTCTGTCTACTCTTGTCTTTGTCTCTATCCCCCACCATTCTTTCAGCTCCAATCCCTCCTCCCTTCCTCCAGTTGCTACCCAGTCTTCTAGACTCAGCTTGGAAACTTCCTCTGGGAGGTTTTCCTGACTGTTCCAGTCTGTCAGCCCGGGCTCCCTCTTTTCTGGACTGCTCTTTGTGCCCTGGGGGTTCCTGGGCACACCACTCAGCACAAAAGGCAGGTCTTCAATGGCAGGGACCCCTGACTCCTGCCAGTTCACAAATACATGCCCTTTGTCCAAGCTGTGCTCTCCCAGCTGCAGCCCAAATGCTGGTGAAATTAACTCAGGCTCAGAGAGGACAGGGAGGTCACCCAGCACTGTATCTCCCTGTTTCCAGGTCAGGCAGGGGGGCTCTCACCCAGGCCAGGCTCAGGACAGTGGAAACAGCCAGGAGCAGGCTGGAACCAGGAAATCCCCTCTTCCCACCTCTCCGGAGACTTCAGGAAGTCTCCTCCCTCACAGGGCTGCAGTTTCCTGACTCTAAACCTGGGGTGGACACCCCCCAAAGCTGCCTCCCAAGGTCTCCTGGGAGGCTGCATGGAGGAGGTGACTGTTGAAGGTCTGGAATCTGACAAAAGCTTGGTAAGGGCTTTGTGGCCAGCCAGTAGTTCCTGCATTGGAAAGTAACCCTGTCTACCACCTCGATTTGTAAGACAGCAGCGCCTGCAGACAGCATATCAGTGTCGCAATGGCAAAACAGGGAGTGGGGTGTTTGGCAAACCAGAAGGCACTCTGGAAATGTCCCTTTTGCTGGGGAAGTGGTGAAGGGTTTTCCATCCTGCAAAGTGCCTGGAAGTGATAATGTCCTCTGGGAAAAACGAAACCCTTTGCAAACTCGAAAGCATATGACCACATTCTTTATAAAATTTTCATCGCGTGTAATAAAGTGATACTTATAAACAGTAAAGGGCGGTGCACCCACTGTGTTTCTTGTAAACAGCAAAAACATCCTATACGCTCAGGCTCTCTATTAATGTCCTTTTGTAATCTATTTAGCTGATGATAAAATCTTTTGCACGTACTAACAGAGGATGAGAACGGTAAAATACTTTATAACTCATGTAAAGAAGTTCCTAAGTGTAACTTACAAAAGAAAAATGTCTTTGTGGGGCCTCCCTGACCTAGGGATTAAGTCTCAGCACTATCACCACTATGGCCTGAGTTCGATCCCCGGCCAGGGAGCTACCCACATAGTGCGGCAGACCTCTCCTGACTCGCCTGCTGCTCCCCTCACCAGTGTATTTCAGTAGATCTGCCTGTTCTGTTCCCCACTCTGTCTCTGGTGAATCCTCTTACCCCCCGCACCTCTGGCCTACATCTTAGTTCTTCTATGCAAAAATAAATAAAATCTTTAAAAAAAAAAAAAAGAAAAACATACTTTGTGAACTGATAGCCTAGTGAGTGATAAAAACTGCTGTTTCTCTAACTTTTCAGTTAAAAATATTTAAACACCTACAGAAAAGACGTACTAACGGAACAGTGAGCATGTTGTTCTCTTACACCCCTGGGTCCTGGGACACGGTATCTGCCTCTCTCCTTCCACAGTGTCTTTCCCGTACTACTGAAGTCTGCAACCTATTCAGCCCCAAGGCCTTCAGCACATACCTCCTGAGGACAAGGACAGACTCCTACAGAACCACAGTGTGATTTCTCACTTGGGAAATTTAACATGGGTGTGACCCCATTAGCTCATCTACAGTCCCTATTCCAGCTCCCTGAACTTGTCCCAATCATGAGCTTTATTGGTGTTCTTTTTTCACATACATGAAATTTTCACATTTCAAATTTTCATTGATGTACATTTCCAGCACCCAATTTAGGACCACACATGGCATTTATTAAGACTTCTCATGTCTGTTACGTTTCCTTCAATCTTCATCAGTTCCCCAGGGCAAAGTCTTTGTAAATTCTAAGCAGTGTTTTCCAAAAATTTTACAACTAGAGTCCACAGTAAAAAAAAAAAAAAAAAAAAAAAAATTACATTATTTTTTGTCTAATACACCAACATTTTAAAAACACACTGCTTTAGGACATACAAAGTGTCACCTACGTAGTATGTTAGCATTTAGTGGTAATTTTCAAACTTCTTTTTTTTTTTTAAGATTTACTTATCTATGCATACAAGAGCTGGGGTGTGGGCCAGAGGTGTAGGGGGTGAGAGGATTCACCAGAGACAATGGGGAGCAGAACAGGTGAATGTACTGAAACACACTGCTGAGGGGAACAGCGGGAGAGACAGGAGAGGTCTGCTGCGCCATGTGGGTAGCTCCTTGGCCAGGGATCAAACTCCTGCTGCAGTGGCTGGTGATAGCTTGAAAGTGCTGTGTCTTTAACCCCTGTGCCATCAGAGAGGCCCAATTTTCAAACTTTCTTGATGGTAATCCAGTGTAAGAAATTCCTTGTATGAGGCAGCCTGTTATACAAATGTATTTACAAAAACTGTAAAAACATAAAATAATCACTACCTTTACTACATTCCATGAGTCTGATATTTTTTCTATTTCATTTTTTTAAACGCCAGCCGCTATCCAGCAAGCTGACTTCACAGCCCATTAGCAGGTCTTGGAGAGTATGAGAAGTCAGGGACTCCCTGAGTTAGCAGATAATAAAGTGCCTGGTGGGTGTGCTGGGATCTGTGGCTTGCAGAATTTCGTCCAGAGAACCTAAATGGAAGTAAGCGACAGAAACTAGAAGCAGACTCCAAGGCTGATGCTCTGCTTTGTAAACTGCAGAGTACTGGCATATGTGCAGCTCTTTCCCCCAGCTGGATCCGCTGGCCACCCAGAGGGCACCCACCTTTCTTTTTGTCAGGGGCCTCGCGCTCAGCCGGCCGCCCACGGAAGGAGCCCTCCCGGGCAAAGCTGGTGCGGCTGGCGTCAAAGGCAGCGGTGACCCCACATTCCTTCTCCCGCCGCTGTTTCCGCTCCAGGCAGGCAGCAAAGGCACAGCCCACAGCATGGCTCAGCCTCTCACCCTGGGGGAGAAAGGGGGGCAGACTTAGCAATGGCAGAGCCCAGGGGCTCCAGCAGCTAGATGCTGGGGGACCCCGAAAGAGCCTGTTCATCTCTCTGGACGTGTTCATCACATCTGTACTAAGAGAGATGCAAATGACAAACTCGAGTGAAAAAAGCTCCAGACAAGAGTACAATCCCGTATGGCTCCATTTCTATGAAGTTCCAGAACGTGCAAAAGTAATCTCTGGTGAGAAAAGTCAGAACAGCAGTTGGTCCCTATAGGGTGGGGGGGAGGTACTGTCTGCGAAGGGGTGGGGAGGGACCTTCCAGGGCAGGGGTGATGCTCAGGCCCGGGGGGGAGGCATTGTATGAGACAGGTACATGCAGTTATCCAAACTCAGCAAACGTCTACTTGAGGTTGGCTCACACATGATTTCATTTCAAAAGAGAATGATCTAGAAACCAACATGGATCCTACTTAATGGCATGCACGTTGAAGATCAGGGGAGGTATTCATATGGCTGCAGCTGTGAAATGAGTCCAAAAATGAGACAGACTGCTAAGCGATGGAGTAAGCACAGACAAATAGTAGTGGCAGGATCTGGGTGCTGGTCCACCATCACACTTCAACTCTGCTGCATGCTGGAAACATTTCCTAATAAAATGCTGGGTGTATAATAACTATCTCTATTTCTTGAAAGGCTCCAAGGCCAGACAGCCTGGGAATGATGCCGGCTCCCCTCTTGCTTACTGTGTGTCCTCAAGAAAACAGGCATTTTACCTCTCAGTGCCCCAGCCTCAGGCTGTAAAGTGAGGGCCCTAATGGCAACTACTTCACAGGATTGTTGCAGGATTTAGGGGAATTAAAATATGCAAGGCACGCAGCACAGAGCCAGGCGCTGGCTAACATCACGAGATGGCAGTATAAATCTATTCATCCTTTTACAGAACCTCACAACAGTGTTAGCTGGGGGACATTCTTATGAGCCTGTTTTACAGAGGAAGAAACTGAGGCTAAGTCAACACACACATCCTAACAAGCCAGGGGCAGAGAGGGGAGTTTCCTGAAATCTGACTTCTGTTTTCCGAACCAAGATGCTCAGTCACCTCTTTTTTTTTTTTTTTTTTTTTTTTTTAATTGTTGGATAGACTTAATGCCTTTCCATATGTCTCTCTTGATTTCTCCTGTAGGTGTAATCCCCGTGGTTCTCCCACCATCACAGCTCCCATGATCCTTCACCGCGGTACCTTGTCTCAGCCACCTCTTAATAAGCTAAACCGAGGGACAAAAGTTCCCCCCACAAAATACCAGCAAACTGAACCCTGCAACATGTTTAAAGGATTTGCACTGTGATCGAGTGAGATTTACCCCCACGCATGGAAGGTTGGCTCAACATATGGAAATCAATTGATGTAATACACCACATGAAGCAAACCACCACAGAATGAAGGAGGAAAGAAACAAGATCATCTTATCTGATGCAGAAAAAGCATTTGACATGATCCAACACCCTTTCTAGATAAGAATATGTAACAGGCTTGGAATAGAAGAAAACTTCCTGAACCTGATGAAAGACATTCATGAAAAATTCACAGCTGACTTCATACTCAGTGACAAAAGAATGACCAGGAGGAAGACAAGGCTGCTCATTGTCATCACTTCTACCTAACACTGTATTGGAAGTCCAAACCAGCGTAATTAGACATGAAAAAGAAATAAATGGCATCCAAATTGGGATGGGAGAAGTAAACTGGTCTCTATTTGCAGATGACATGATTTTACATGTAGAAAATCTAAATAATCCACAAACTACTAAGTTGCAGGATATAACCTCAACATACAAAAATCAGTTGTATCTTATATGCACTAGCAGAGAATGCTCCAAATATGAAACAAGGACATCAGCTCCATTTACGGTAGCATCTATAGGAATAAAATGGAAAAATAAAAAAATTAAAAAAGAATAAAATGGAGTAAGGTGAAATGAGGACATGTATGCTGAAAACTATAAAATATTGTTGAGGGGCCTCCTTGGTAGCCTACGGGTGAAGTCTCAGCACTATCACCCCTATGGCCTGAGTTCGATTCCTGGCCAGGGAGCTACCCACATGGCACAGAAGACCTCTCCTGTCTCGCCCGCTGCGCCCCTCAGCAGTATATTTCAGTGGATCTGCCTGTTCTGCGCCCCACTCTGTCTATGGTGAGTCCTCTCACCCCCCACACCTCTGGCCTACACCCCAGTTCTTCTACACAAAAATAAAATTTAAAAACTAAAAATAAAAACCAAACAAAAAATTGTTGGAAAAAATTTATTCCATTATTTCTAATAAATGGAAATAGATCCTGTGTTCATGGACTGGAAGACTTCCTAAGACAGCAAGCTCATTTCTTGTTTTGATTTTCACCCCCAAGAACTTTTCAGATGATAGCAACAGTCCCTGTTTACTGGACACCTGTAGGATTTTGCTTAGAACCTTTTCAGTGAGACCATAACAAAGGCCTCCCCAACCAACTTGTGAGCAGCTGCTGCTAGTACCCCCGTTTCATGGGGGTGGAAATGGAGTCCTGTAGAGAAGCCACCTATGCCTAAGACCCCACAGCCAGGTGGTTCGACAGCAGATCTACACTGACATATAGCAGTTTTTTTTTTTTTTTTTATAGAGGCATGCTTTATTTATTTGTTTGCTGGTCTGATTGTTTGTTTTGTTTATACATGCACTGGGTACAGTCAGAAGTGCAGGAGGGTGAGAGAATTCACCAGAGCCAGAGCGGGGAGCAGAACAGGCAGAAGGACCGAAGTACACTGCTGAGGGGAGCAGCGGGCGGCAGGAGAGGTCTGCGCGCCATGTGGGACCCTCCTCCGGTGGCCAGGGAGCAGCCGGGGATAGAACCGGCGCCGCAGAGGCCGCGGGCAGCTTCGCAACCCAGCGCTCAACCACTGCGCCACCGGGGAGGCCCCGACATATAGCAGTTTATTTTCCAAAAACAGTTGCAAGAAATTTCTGGTCCCACATGCTCCACTCCTCCATCAAACGTGGAATTCATGGTGTCTCCCCTTGGCCTGGGAAGACCTTGTGAATGTCTGGATGAGTAGGACACTACAGGAGCAGAGCCGTGCAGGGTCCAAGACCAAATGCAAAAAGGCAACAGTGTCTTCCTGGCACAGGCTTGCACTCTCTCGCCTCACTTTAGAGCTGTTTGCCCCCACGTAAGGAGTCCAGTTCTCCTGAAGTCTCCACGCTGCAGAACCCCATGAAAGGGCTGAGACTGTGAAGACAGAGCGGTCCAGCTGGACAGTCTGGGTGTTATGGCAGCAGACACTACCTACTGCTACACATGAGACCCTGGAGTCAGGCCACCCCTGCCCCGGGCTGGGCCTTTCCCAAGTTCCTAATTTGCAGGAACCATATGAGGTAATCATAATTTCCTTTCTTTTCTGGTATAAAAATTACATGGTGGCCATGGCTGGAGGCTGGGTTCTCTGCATGGAGATTCTCGTGTGTGGCTTTGTCATTCACTTTATTTTCTGGTGTAAATATTATATGCCGTGAGAGTTAGTTAACAATTGTAATTTTAATCCCCTGGGCATTGGAGCAATTTGTTACACAGCAATAGACAGAGTTGTAACTAGGACAGCTTGTAAGCCAGGCTCTGGGAATGGCCATTGCTATGGGTACTGGGTGTCAAATGTCTCCACCGTGGCTCCTGGCAGACACTTATCAGTACAGAAGAATCTCAAATTTTGTTCTCCAAACCTCTGGTTTGAGGTCTGAAATTATGAATGTGTGTGAGGAAGCTGTGGGTATTGAAGAGTTTTGGGGGCTCTGAGCCATCTGGAATGGGAATTTCTGGAATGTGAAGACCATTAGGAATGTGGGGCACATGTATTATTTTATTTGCCCAGCATCCATTTCCCCTGCTTTTTTTTTTTTTTAAAGATTTATGTGTGCATATAAGAACTGGGGTACAGGCCAGAGGTGTGGGGGGTGAGAGGATTCACCAGAGGCAGATTGGGGAACAGAACGGGCAGACTGACTGAAATACACTGTTGAGGGGAGCAGCGGGTGAGACAGGAGAGGTCTGCTACGCCATGTGGGTCACCTCCCTGGCTAGGGATTGAACTCATGCTGCAGTGGCTGCGGACTGCTTCATAGGTTGCGTCTTAACCCCTTGCGCCACTGGGGAGGCCCCTCCCCTGCTTTTGAAGACAGATACCCAAATTCCCTTTGGGGAACTCTTCATCAACACTATAAGTCAACCTGGTGCTCCACCGCCTCTGGCCAATGACAGTTTCCCAAGCCCACCAGTGTCCTCTCACCAGAATTTGAACCTGGTGTGCTGGTAGGTGGGTTCATCTCTGCAGAGGTTCCTTGAGGGAGCTGTCCCCTGGGACAGCATCCCTATACTGCCCTGATCTAATGCTCAATGCCTCAAAGCCCTTTGATTCTACAAGAACTGTACATCCTTCTATTAATTTTATTTTGGACACAAATTAGCCAGACTGGGTGCTGTTGCCAACCGCCAGGGAACACTACCTAGTGCAGGGAGTGGAGACTGAGGCTTCCTAACGAGCTGTGTGGGGTCTGAAGTCAGGGTCCAGGGTAGCATAAAGGCCATGTCTCCCACCATCTTTTGCTGGAATGTTCATGTAACTAGTTTCTGGCCAATGGGAAGACAGTCTTACAAGCCTCCCCAAATCTAAGGGCTGCATGCCCTTCTTCATGCCTTCGTCGTTTATGCCAGTGGAGTGAAGATGCGAAGGCTGGAGCATATGCAACCACCTTGGATCATGGAGGGGAATATTCCAGCATAGCAACTAGATAAAAGGGGTGCCACCCCTGATGAGTGGCAAGGAGCCACAGCAGTGTACACGGTGCATCTATGGGTGACTTTCCAAAATAAGCTTCTACCTCACTGAAATCACTGTTCTCTGGGGGTTTTCTGCCACAGCTGCAGAATCCTAACATGAGAACACTTCTGAGAAGAGGGGCCATTGCTGCATTTGTCAGATTCTCAGAGGGAATCTTGTCTCCCACCCACAAATATAAAGACCTGCAGCAAACCAAATCAAGGCTGAAGGATTAGTGGGTACTGCCCTGGGGGATGTTACTTGAGAAAGGCCAAAGGGAGCCTGCTGGGGGCAAGAAATCCTCTACAACTTGATCTTGGTGGGATTTATACATAAGCAAATACTCCCGGAGCTGTGTCAGGCACCACCACATACTGCTGTGGGTACACGACCCTCGAAGCTAACAAACATGAAGACCTAGTGCTAGTGAATAAGAGGATGAGTGTCTCCCTGAGTGCGTGGCAGACCCTGTCCTAAACATTTGGCGTTAACCCACCCAAGCTTCACAATGAACCTCTAAGTTAAGGGTTGGGAACGCACCCTCTTTTTCAGCTGAGGAGAGGCGAGTGATATGCTCATCTCCACGCAGCCGGCAGGCGTGGAGCTGGGATGCCAGGGGATGGGCAGGGAAAAGAGGCAGCGGCCTTTGGTGATACTCACAGAGTCCTTGAGAGCCAGAAAACAGTGGCAGATCCAGCGGCGGGTGGTCCCGTCCCGGCAGATATAGGAGAACGCTTTGTCCAGGTTGCGGTCAGGAGCACAAAAGGAGACTTTTTCGATGGTCTGGTCTACTAGCAGGTCCTGGCAGGGCCGGGAAGTCAGGAAAGGAACATGAACTGTCTTTGATGTAGTCATTCCATACTGCCTGAGCGTCTGCTCGATAGCCCATGCTGAGCAGGGTGGGGACTCAGCAGTGGCTGAAACAGTCATGGGGCCCTGCCTGCATGGGGCACCCAGTCACATGTGGAACTGGACCCATGAATAGAGTCACAGCCAGGTTGCAGTGAGGGACCCAGAGGGATCAGGGCCCAGGTGGGGGAGGCAGGAACCTAGAGGAGGTGCCTGATCTGCTTGGGGGCAGACAGTCAGGCAAGACTTCCTGGAAGAGGTGTTAACTAAGCAAAAAGGCAAGGAATGGTATTTCAGGCCCAGAGAACAGCCTGTGCGAAGGTGTCAATGCTGTCAGGTGGGTAACCAAACTCTCATGTCTGCTGGCTGCCTCCTTGGGCCGTCTCTGCAGAGGCTGGGGACTGGGAATGCAGCGCTCAGTAAACAGATCCCAGCTCCTGGCTCCCTGGCTCCCATCTGGCTGAATAGTTCGACAATAAGCACACCACAGCCAGCACTCATTGATCTGAGTGCTCACACTGTACTAGGCACAGTCTTGAAACTATGTGCATATACTTTCTCATTTAATGGCAGGGTCCACATGTATCCCCATTTCACAGATGAGGCAACCTAGGCCCAGGTCACTCAGCTGGCAAGTGGGAGAGCTGTGCTCCCAGCCGAGGTGGCTGCACCACAGTCTCTGCTGTCTCTCGCCCACCATCTATGCCAGATCACGAATAACTGCAGGACCCTGTGCTGAACTGTGACTTGCAGAATGACACTGCAGGAACACTTGGTGTAGTCTAGGTCCCTGAGGGAGGAACATCTTACAGGTGGGTAGGAAGATGTCCTGGGCCCCACCGGCGTCCCCATGGCCCTCCTACCTTGGTCTTGTCATCCACCACACGGAGTCCGTCGGCTGACACCCACAGGACTGACTTTACGGACTTCCTGCCCATCTGGGGGAGGAGGAGGAGAAGGGACTGGTCAGGGCTACCTCTTCCGATGTGACGGTGCCCCTCCCTGCTGCAGCCCCTCACTCACCGCCTTCAGCTTCTTCACAGCATCTTCACACACATGCATGCCCCGGGACTCTTCCACCTCCACATGGCCCAGGTACTGGGAGCACAGGGCAGAAGGACAAGGCGTAAGGACTCAGCAACGCCTAGTGTTCATTGAGCAGCTTAATTAATTTACTCTGCACCTCAGTGCCGCAAGGGGGTTACCCCATTCCTAGCCCAGATACCCAGATGAGAAAACCTAAACATAGTACCCGCGTTCATTCCCATCCTGCCTTCATCCCTGGGCCTTAACACATCACTGCCACCTTCTGACTGCCACTGTCTGAGTGCCACCTCCCAAATGGACCTTTCACACTCCAGGTTTCCTCCTGGGCAAAGGTGGAGGGCCTTTGACCATCATTTGTGGTCACCAGCCAGGGAGGGACTGAGTTGGGCTTTGAACCCATGCCCTGGAGCTCTGTCATCATGTGCTGCGTCCTGCTGTCTCCCTTTGAAGAGTGTAGCGTGCGCTGTCGAGGGTCGTGGTTGTCTACGCCAGCTAGTGCCCTGAACAGTGGAGGACTGAGCAAATGCTGCAGGATTTTTGTGACCCTCCAGTACCCTTTGGACATCTTGAGCTCCCCTAAAATGACCCCAGACAGCACACCACCACAGCCCAGGTAATAACTTCCTAGCCAGGAGAGTGAGCGCTCCTTTCTCAAGCATCTGAAGAGCCTTCTGCACAGAGCAGGGTCTCATTGGCCCGGCGTCCCAGGAAGCCCCGCCCCTCTCTGTACCCTGCGCATGCGCACAATCGCCTCGCCTATCTCCCCGCCCACTCACCCTGACTGGGAAGCTGCACGTGCCCTTGCGCACAGCGTCTTCGTCCGCCTGCCACTGGTGCGGGCGCGAGGCCTCGGGCACGTAGGCTGGCTTCCGCCGGCGTAGGCTCTGCCGTAACTTATTCATGGTGCCCGCCCCGTCTGGTGACACAGAAGAGGGGCACAGGTCAAGGGCTGGGAGGAAAGAGGGCTAAGCAGCATGGGGCTCCAGGGGAGCCTGGGCTCCGATGACTTGGGAGTAGGGTTGCTGGCTGAGGTGGTCGCCGGGTGTGAGGCCATGACATTCAGTTAGCATGGATCAGCGTCGGTCAGGCGACACCGGAGAGCGGTCACGGAAGGCAGGAGAGTGAAAGAGTCAGCAGTGTGGACTCAGAGGACATGGGGCTAAGGAGCTCGGAGATCTGGGGGGTGTGGCAGCTTTTAGGGATTTGAAGACTTGGGGATATGATGGTCAGGAAGAATGAGGATCCAAAGCAATGGGAAGTCAAGGCATCGGAGGCCATGGGGTGAGTGGGCATAGGGGCTAAGGGTGACGAGGTGAGGGTTTTTAAGGGTTCCAAGTCGGGATCAGGAGGTCAGAGGGCACAAGAGTTGGGAGCTGCAGTCAGATGTGGGGTGTGTGGGTCAGGGGACTCTGAAGGTCCATTTGGGGCACAGCCTGAGATGGGCTGTGTGCCTGAGGATGTGCGTCTGTGAATGCTGCCTGTGAGTGTCTGTGTTCAAGACAGTGGTGGTGTCTGACAGTCTAGGTCTCTTAGGGCTGCTGTATGTGTCAGTGAGTGTTGCCTGTGAGGTGTCTCTTGGAGCAGGAAGCTGTTGTCTTTGGAAAGCTGTATTTGTAACTGTTGTCTTTGAAGTTGTGCTGTGAGGGTATGGCTATTGTCTAGATGACTGTTGCCCATGAAAATGGGCATCTGTGGGAGTTACCCAGAAGATCATGTCTGTATCCACGAATGCAGCTGTTGGTGGTGAGGCTGTGTCTGTAGCTGTTGTCTGTAAGGGTGTATTAGAGCATGTGACTGTTATGGTAGACAGTGTGAGCCTGAGGCTGTTCTGAGGGTGTCTCTACTTAACTGTGAGGGGTCTGAGAATGTGGGGTTGTAGGCCTTGAGTGTGTTCAGGGGTATTTGTGAGGGTGTGACTGTGCAAGGATGTGGCTGTTGTCGAGAGTGCTGAGAATTGTGAATCTGTGTGAACACGCGTGCACAAATGTGGCTCTTTGTGAGAGCCGGGTCCATGAAGCTGTGGGCTCTGTCTGTCTAGGGAAGTGTGGCTGCTATCAGTGAAAAGTCTGGGTCTGTGCGTGTTGTCTGGGAGACTATGCAGGCTCCGTCCCTTGAGAATGTGTACCTAACAGTCTGCAGAGGTGAGTGTCTGCAGTGGCCTGTGTGAAGGAGTCTGGGTGCTGCCTGGCACTGTGCCTGTATGTGAGACTCTGTACCTATGGGTGCAAGTGTCTGAGTGTGTGGTGGGGAACACAGTCTGGGTGTGGGTCTGGGTGAGTCAGGTTTTGATGGTCACTGAGTATTCAGGAAAGATGTCTGAGGGTGTCACAATTAAGCTTGTGTGACTGCAGGGACAGTCCCTCTGGTTCTACCAAGCAGACCCCTATACCACTCAGCCACTGCCCTGTCCCAAGCTGGTCACTTACCTGGCTCCGTCCTGGAAGTTTCAGGGAGCCCCGGGGCCCCACAGGGGGCTGGGGGCAAATGCTGCTCAGGCCTCCTGGGTCCACCCTGCCCAAGGAAGTGAAGAGAGGTGAGGAGCTGCCTTGGGTGGGGTTCACTCCCCTATCTCACCCCCTCTTTGGACATCAGCCAACCCCCCTCCATTTTAGACTCCCTGATGAGAGCCCTGGTTGTCATAGCAACTGTAACTAGGGAGCTCAGCCACCTGGTTCCAAGGGCCCAGGAATGAGTAGGTGTGCTCAGGGGGCAACTGTTGGGGATGTCCTGGCCTCAGGAGGCCCTCTGGACTGATGGGGACTGTGTGAGGAGGGATTGGCCTCTAAACACATGTCCAGAGCTACACACAACACACAGTCACATGTGTGCATGCAAGTCCTGCCTGCCGTTGTCCCTACAACACAGTCACAGGTCTCTGCACATTTACTGTCACACGGACATAACCACAGCAACACAGCCCAGGTCCACACAAAATCACAGCTACTATAAACACTTGGTGTCACCTAGCCACATTCACCCACAATGTCTCCAGATATCTGTCCTCATGCACAGAGTCCCAACCTACCTTGGCACTGCCACAACATCTGATCACATCAGCTCTTGCTATGTGGTCACTCCTATTCTCTCAGCCACACACAAAATGCTGGGCCCAGGTGCACCCAGCACAGTGGCACATACTCAACCGCACCCGGTGACAGTTATACTCCCACCCAATGACCCCTGTCATGGACCCACCCATGAAGAACCACACCCAGCCAGAGATCACCTATTTGATCACCCCTAAACCCAAATCACACCCAGACACACTCATAGCCACACACACTTGTCATGCACAGCTCTACTGCTGCATGCTGACATCTGGTCACTGAGACACGCAGATGCATGCGCATTTGGTCACACTTAGCCACACCCTGGCCCAAGCACATGGCTGCACATGGACACCCCACCCCAAGTCTGTCAGTCACACAGTTGCACAGAAGCAGTCATAGGGCAGGCATTCAGTCACTTCCTTGGACAGACCTCCATACCCAATCGCACAAAGGGACAGGGATGGCCTCGGCTCATGCAGCAGAGAAATAAACAGGCAAAACCACCCAGAGACAACAGTCCCCCTGGGTAGCTGTGCTCAGATACTGCCAGACACACTTCAGCGTGGTCATGTATGCAAAGTCACACAGCATTAGGGTCCACGCCACCCTGCCATCTATCAGTCACGGTACCCACACCCAGGGTCCCAGGCACAGCCATACCATGTCATCCGATCACCGAGAGTCTCTCTTCAAGCAAGTACACAAGTCACCTGGACAAGTAGGTGACCACATACGATCATACAATCACAGCCCCGTGTGGCAGACACACAACATCTCACATCAGAAGCACACAGTCAGGTGAATGCTGAGAAATGCAAGACGTAGCACTGATAAGCTGTTTACCTAGAAGGCTCAGGTCTCTGACAGAGTCATGCAGCAGTCCAGAGAGTCACTCCATCACCAAATTGCCAGTTCAAACACAAGTAGAGCAGCATGCATGCTGACAGACACACATACACCCAGCAGCCACACAGACTGTCACAGACCATGACATAGATATGACCCAGGGTCATAGATATGCAGGTGTCAGACGAATATAGAAATCACAGTCACATACACCCCCCCACACAAACACATACAGTTACCTGGTGCCACCACACATAGACACACCTATAGCTTAAGTCCCACACAATGAAATAACATTAATAGTCAGCCTGGCTTTCAACCCAAGTCAAATATATACCCCGAATCACACATGCCCTGATGTACATGCACACCATCAGTATCAACACCCAAGCTCGACACAGTCGTTTATACAGCCCTGGTCACATACACACAGATACAGCTATGAACACACAACCAATGTCATACACACGTCAAGTCACCACACATTCCAGTCACGGTGCTGTCACACTGTCACACAGGCACGCTGTGACTTCATCTACAATGGCATTCACCCACCCAGAGCTTGCAGGGACAGTTGTATGTCACAGACACATGTGTGACACATATAAAAATCAGTGATAGACACAACCCAAACATCGAGGGAACTGCACATGGACACAGAATCATAGATACAACTCCACGCACACACAGTCACAACTCCACCCACATCTCAGTCAGCCACACACATGTCCAACCCCAGACTCAGCACAGATACTGTCACATACCCAGTTACTGCTAGCGAGGCACACACAGGGTCACCGAAGACGTAATCACAGACACGGCTATATAACTACGTACACGCTCAAACATGGACAGACTAAAAAAGTACAGGGCTCTGTATAGTGAGCGGCTGTCACACACATACACATGCACAAATGCTGGGGTCACACAGAGACACAATCAACGGCACTACCAGACACAATCACGAGCACAGAACACAGAAAGAGACGCGATTCCTCGTAGTCACTAGCTGCAGCACACACACATAGCCACAGTCACACAAACACGGGGGTCACACTCTTAGCCTTCAGTCGCCATCGCTTCTTCCCCCCTTTCCCCCAGGTACCACACACAAAGCCACCCCGTCATCACAGACAGATGCTGCAGACAGACAAGGCTGCACTGAGTCCCTGGGGAGCCGCCCCCCATCCCAGCCTGAATCCGGAGCCTGGGGGGGGGGGGGTCAAGACCAGAGGGGGAGGTGGCATATTGTCTGCAGGTGGGGCTGCTCCCAGACAGCTGGGCAACCCCAGGGACAAAGGGGGTGGCCCTGGGGACCTCTGCCCTAGGACCCTTGACTAAGCCTTTGTGGGAGAAGGAGGTTGCCTGAAATTTCTCTTATTTTATTCAGGGTGGGGGATGGGGGTGTGTGAAGTCCCAGGCACAGGGACCTTGTTTGGAGAAGGGGCTGCTCCTGGGACGCCGCCCAAGGATGAGTGGGGGACGGTCTGTGCCCAGCGAGCCTCTAAGGTCTGGGGACAGACTGAGCCTGGAATCCCTCCAGGCCTTGCCTTGGTGGGGAAGCTGTGCTCAAAGCCCACATCCTCAGGACCTTGCTTGGGGCTTGAGGCTCCCTCAGACAGGGAGGGGTTGGGGTTGCGTCTGGTCTGGAATTGCCTCCTGGACGCCTTGGCTTGATATGGGGGTTGTGTCCAGGACCCCATCCCCAAAATATTGCTTAGGGAGTTGTACCTTGAATTTATTCTCCTGTCCTTGATTTTTTTTTGAGGGGGAGGTCTGTGTCCAGGATCCCTATCTTCAGGGCCTTGGCAAGAGAGGGCCGGTTCCCTAGACCCCTGTCTCCCAAGCTTAGGCTTGGCGGGGGACTGCTCCTACCCCCCCACCTAGGACCACCCTCCCAGCCGGGCACCCTCTCTCCATCCGGGCGCCGCGGCCGCCTCCCACCCTCCGCCACATCAGCAGCGGCGCCGCCCCCCACCCGAGCCCCCTCTCCCGCCCTTCTCACGCTGGCCGCCGCGCTGCGGGACATCCAGGGCCCGGGCGCCCCCGCCTCCCGCGGCCCCGGGTGGGCCCGGATCCCCGCGCGCTGCTGCTGCTGCTGTGGCGGCGGCGGCAGCTCGGTCTGAGGCGGGCCGGGGCCGGGGCCGGGGCCGGAGCGGGATGCACGCGCGCGAGCCTGCTCCGTCCTCGGGAGGATTCCGCTCCGGGGGCGGGGAGCGCCCCTCCCGCCGCGGCGCTCCCCGCCCCGGCCCCGCCCATTGGCCCGCCGCCTGCTGGATATGCAAAAGCCCGCCCGCCCCCAGGCCCGCGGCCCCGCCCACACGCAAATGCGGCCCCGCCCCCCGGCGCGGCCGCCGCCCCGCCCCGCCCCTTGGCCCGCGCCGGCCGAGCGTGCACGCGAGCCGCGCGGAGCCCTTCTCCCCGGGGCGGCCCCGCGAGCGCTGCCGGCCCTCCGGACCCCCGGCCTCGGCCCTTCTGCTCCTTGTCCCAAAGTTACTTCCGGAGGCACCTTGCGTCCCCACACCCCCAAATCTTCCAACTAACCCCACGGCTCTCCCAGCCCAGCGCGGGCGGGCAGGAGCGGTGACGAGGCACTTTTGCCGAGGACGGGAGGGGAGTGAACAGACCCCGGCGGCCCGGGGCGAGGTCGGCTCGGCTCGGGGGCGGGAGCGCCGGGCTGGGACCTGGGCGCGGTTCTGGCCGCCGCAGCGCCCCCGCTCCCGCCCTATGCTGTGGCTTTGGCAAAGCAGCTGGCGGAGGCATTAAGGCCCATTAGCAGGGCGAGGTTGCTGGGAGCCGAGGGGAGGTGGCGTGGGGGGCGGGGAGGCCTTCTCAGCTGCCACAGGCTTTAGAGCAGGTGGTCTGCACGTGCGGGGGGTGGGGGCGCTGACAGGGAGAGGGGAGAAGGAGGTTCCCGGCAACAGATGGCCCAGGCTGGGCTGGGGCTTCCAGACAAGAGAGTGGGAGGGGGCTGGCCATCTGCACCTGGAGGCCACCGGAGCGCCAGTCCCCTCCCCCTCTTCGCTGAATAAAGAGCTGGGGAAAGGGGAGGTCCGCTTTTATTCCGACCGCAGGCTCCAGCACCCCCAACCCCTCCCCGAGGCATAGCGAGGATGGAACCAGGGGCGAAGGCAGCTGGTGGAGGCGTGAAAGAGGCAAAGGTGAGGGCTGCTTCACCAGCCACCGCCCTCTCCTCTCACTAGCCAGATCACGGGAGACCCGAGCAGAAGTGAGGGGCTCCCCCTCCACATGAATCAGGACCTGCAGCCCCCTCCCCTGTTGGCCGTCACAGGTGACTGGTTCCAACGACACTTTGGAATGGGGAGAACAGGACATGGGGGTGTGCTTTGGGGAGTTTTCCAGCCCCAAGTTCCCCAGCCCTTGGGCAAGAAAGGAAGACTGGGAGGCCCAAGGGTGCCCCAGCGTTGGAGCAGGGTGGGAAGGGTCATCCTATCGTGATGGTCCGTCGTGCAGCTGGAATCCCCCCATGGAGCTGGCCGAGGATCTGACAGGACTCCGTTCTGATCTGGAGGCTGAGGGCAGTGGCTATGCCTGGCGACTGGCCCAGTAGCGGTGGTAAGTGTCCTGGAAGAGGTCCCGGCAGGCGATGCGGGCTTGGAGGCGGGCACAGGCCAGGAAAGCCCCTGCCAGCTTGCGGTGCAGGGCATAGGTCTCCTCAGGGGGCGGGCGGAGTCGGTGCTGCAGCAGGACAGGGATGAGGCCCTGCACTCGGCGGGCAGTGTCACCTGCCCCAAAGTCATAGGGGCCCCTGGATGCAAAGGGCTCCCCCAGGATCATCACAGCCTCCACATGGGCATCAGAGAAGGCCTAGGGGTGGGGAGAACAGAGGCACCAGTATGGAAGCACAGCCCCCACTTAACCCAGAAAAGACCAGAGGCGCTCAGCTCCCTCAGAGTCTCAAGTATAAACACGTGCCCTCAAAGCCTGGAAGAGCAGACTGAGCCTCTAAGCTTTCCAAAGCCCCTAGGAGACACAAGCCCCCCAACTCTCCCCAAAACAAATGGCCCTTTGCTTTCTCCCAGAACCTCCAATAGACAAACAGCTCCCAGTCTCTCTAGAGCAGGTAAGCAGCCTCCAGCCCCAGCCCCGGTACCTACTAGTAGCCCCCTACTCCCTCCCCCCAGAACAGATAAGTGGTGCCCATTCTTCCAGGGCTCCTGAGTGGCCAAGCAGCCCCTCTCCCTCTACTTCTCCACAGAGCCCAGGCAGAAGCAAGCAGCTCCCCACGCCTCCCCAACAGCTACCAGCCCCCTGCTCCCCCAGTGTCTGCCAACCTTGGTTTCGAAGCCTGTAAGGAATTTGAGGTCCCGGGATTTCTGCAGGACCCGGTCACGGTCTCCATTGGCTGCAGCCATCACAACCTGGGGAGATGGGGGGAGCATAGGGTCAAAGGCCAAGTGAGGTTCAAGGAGGAGTCAGTTGGGAGAACTGGAGACAAGCCTGTCCTCGCTGCCACCCACTTCCATTCTCACCTACCCAAGCCCTCTTAACTAGAAACCTTTCTCTCACTATGGCGCTTGTCTCCCTCAAGCCTGCTCTGGAGCCTGGGGGTGGGGGGGGGCCGGGGGTTCTGCCGACCTGGTTGGGAAAGCACAGCCTGTAGGAAACTACCAGAGGGCAATAGCACAGAGGAAAATAGAGGGCAAGTGCTGCCTGTGTCCACTCACTCACTGGACCAGGAGGTGACCGTGGCCCAGAACTGCCTCTAGGGTGGCCACTGGGCCCTCTGCGACTGCCTAGTTGATGTCCGCCTCCTACTCTGGACTTGGGCCCTGGGAGAGCTGGGATCCCTGTTGGGTTGGGCTGAGTCCCATGTGGCACAGGATGTGGCCCTCAGGAAGCCCTGGGTATAAATCTTTGTTTAGCAAATTAGCGTGCAGAGCTAAGCACCTCTCCAGACATGAGTGCACAGGGAGGGCAGGGGTTGCAGGCACACAGACAAGCAAAGGCAAAGCTGGCCTGCCTGGGCTCCATCCCAGTTCTGTCCCTTGCTGGCTAACACCCAGCAGGAGGCTTTGCCTCTCTGGCCTCCACTTTTTCATCTGTGAATTGGGGATGATGAAACTCTTCCTCCTAAGGACAAAGGTGGCTGCATGTAGGAAAAAGCTCATAAATATTATGAGCTTATCTTTCAGAGGTGGAGATCAGGGTCCTTGCTTCACAGAAAAGGAAGCTGGTTCAGGCTAGGAAGCAGCCAGGAGAGGCGGGGAAGCTGGCTCAGACCCTTAGCCACTGAGGTGCCCTTTCTGGGGAGGAGGGGGAATACAGAAGCAATCTGGCGGTTGTGTTCTGTCTCACCTCCCCCTGCCTGCGCCTGTCTGGCCATCTGTCAGGCCTGTGGTCCTTGGGGGGCCATGTGACAGGGCTCTTTTACACTGGAAAAGGCTAGGGAGGGGGCAGGAGGACCACGTTTAATAGGCCTGAGGGTGTGCAGGGCACGGATGTCCCAACCACCCAGAGAGGCTTGGGCTTTCTGCCTGAAGGGGCCTGTGTGTGTATGAAGGGGGGATGTGGCAATTACCAGCTCCTCCTTCCTGTCTCCATTTTAGGAGTAGCCCCACTACTCCCTAATCCCCAAATCAGAATACTGACACCCCACAGCATTCTGGGATTCCCAACCCCCAGTCTTAAAGGCCTCTGGTCTTAAAGACCACTCCTCATTCAGAGGGAACTCTAATTCTGAATGCACCCCTCCCCTGCTCAACTCCCTTCCGTGGCTCCGCAGGGTAACCAATAAAGCCAAGCTGCACAACGTGGCTTCTAAGACCCAGACTGATTTGGCTTCTGCCTCCTTGCTGGCTCTTGCTCCACTTCGCCCACCTGCCCTGTCAGCCCATGAACTTCCTCTTGACTTGCTAAGACCTATTACCCAAAGTGTGATCCCTGCTCAAGTAGCTCTGGCCTTACCTGCGACTGTTAGAAATGCAGTGTCTAACTCGGGACCAGAATCTGCATTTTAACAGGACCATGGGGTGGGGGAAGTGGGTACCACATGCACATTAAAGTTTAAGAAGCAACTTTGCACATGTCTATCTGGACTGCCCTTCGAGCTGCTTCTGTCTGGTCTCATCCTTCCGGTCTTAACTCAGATGATGACTCTTCCAGGAAGTCTTCCCTGACCTCCTCGGCTGGGCCAGACTCTTTCTTTGAGGGTCCATGGTCTCTTTTGCCTCCCCCACCCCATCCCTGACCACTCTGGGCACCTGTTGGCCACCCCCACACCATTTGAGAGCTCTGTTGTCCCAGAATTGTTCAGAACAGAAGAGGGGCCTGACGTGTGAATTAACAATTATCCCCAGCTCAAAGGACCCATCTCAACAAGTTAACAAGATAGTGTTCTCTATGGCCTCTGAGGGGAATTGACCATGCTGGGTAGGAGGGATGGTGGGAGGCAGGGGCCGGAGGCATGGGCAGGCCATGTTGGTGAGGAAGCACTTCCTAAGGTAAAAGCTGCGAGGAAGTACCTGAGTGCAAGCCTGGACACCAAACCCTGGACAGGGTGGGACATGGGGATGTGACACGATGGCCACTGCGGGTCTTTCTCTTAAGAGGGATTAGCAGCATGAGTGAGCCCAGGTCTGCTGTGATCTTGGGCAAATTACCTAACTTCTCTAGCTCCAGACGCTTCATCTGTAAAATGTGGCAAAAAACAGTCCTTACAGTTATGTAGCTGAGATCAGCTACCCCATGTGCAGCTCTTAAAACAGAGTGTGGCAGGGCCTCAGATGACAGTCAAGTTCAACAGCAGGTGTTAACCCCCTTACACTGTTTCACTTCAAGCAGCAGCTTTAGGTTAAGTGAGGAATTACTGTATTAAGTGCTTGCTATTTGCTGGCTGTTGCTGTTACTATTGCCTATGGCTTCTTAGTTCTAGATACTGTATTTTCCTTCTCACCCTTGCCTCAGGATCTGGCTTGAGCCTTGGCCCTTCAGAGACCCCCAAATAGAGGAGACTCACCTCAATGTAATGATCTGTGAATTCAGTCCCAAATTCCCGGCTCGCACCAAAGTCCAGCAGGGTCACCTGGGAATGGGGCATGGTGAAGGGAATGCTGGGAGTTCACCCACGTGCCCATTTTCTGTGGGGGCAGCCTGGGCCATCTCTCCCTCCCCACACCCTGCCCATCCTGCAGAGTCTCCAGCTGGTGACCTCCCTGGCCTCCAGCCTCCATACTTCCAACGCACTCCACATGAAACTGCAGAGCTTTTATTTTTTTGGTCCTTGTTTTTATAACAACATGCTTTAGGCACAGAAAAAAATTCCAGACAATAACAAAGTATATGGAAAAGTAAAATGAACACCCACAGGTCCAACCACTGGCACAAAATATGAAATACTATTGCCAACCCAGCCTTGCCAACCCAGATTGCAGCCCCATCTTCTATTCCAGGGTCACCACTACCCTCGAATTATTATTACCTTATTGCTTCCTGAGATCCCTGTGTTTCTATACTTTCTATATGTGCACAACCATAAACAATACATAGTACTATTTCGCTTCTTTTAAAATTCCACATAAATGGTATTTGCGGTATTATCGGTATTATGGTATTTATGGTATTATCCCCCAACTGGCTCTTTGGGGTTGACATGGCTTTGTGTTTACCCCCTCGCTCTGTGAAGCACTTGCTTATTCCTTCATTTCTTCACTGTGATGGAAGGACTTGGTTACATAAATACATCACAGTGCATTTACCTGCTTGACGGACATGGGGTTGTTTCTGGGTTTTGCTATTTAGAACAGGGCTTGATGAACAAGGAAGAGTTTCTCTAGATTCATGGAGCTTGAACTATCAATCACAACCCACGGTGAGAAATACACATTATGTTGAGTGTCAAGTGTCAAGCAAACAGGTCCCAAAATAGGAATCCCTCCCGTCAGCGACATGCTGATATTTTGTATTTTATGCCATTAAAACAAACAAAAGCTACTGAGACCCAAAAGACTGATATCAGGACCCCTATCACCACCACCAATACCCCCTCTTCTAGAGTTAGAAAAACACCTCCCTGGGGTGTGAGCCTGAGAGGGGTTGTGGGGTATGTGTACATTTGGGGAGCTGTGGGTGGCAAGGGACTGAAACTGGAGATGCAGGGGAGACCCATCCCAACTCCAAATAGGTCTCACACTTGACCCAGAGGGTGTGGGCAGCTTGGAAGGGATAGCTTAGCCAGGCTTGTGTTTCAGAAAGATCCTCCAGGGACAGATGGGCACAGACCACTCTGGAGAGACATTCGGCAATTTAGTCTTTCAGTCTAAATTCTTAGACAAGGCCTTTGGGGTGAGGGTCCTCTGCTGGGATGCCCTTCGCTGCTTTCTATGTAGTTGCTGGTTCATCTTCCTGGTTTCATCTTTAATGGTATTTCCTTCAAGGAGACTTTCTTGGCCCTACCCCAAAATGAGTAAGTCCTTCCCCTGGCTTCCTCCAGCCCCCTGTTCCTCCCCTGTGCCAGCCTGATGCTCTGCCTGTGCCTCCCCCATCAGTAACACTGTGGCCTGTGCTACTCCCTGGACTAACTGCTCTAGGTCATCATTGTCTGGTGGAACCTTCCCACCCTCCCTGGACTGGGAACTCTGAGGAGGTGAGGATCAGGAATGTCTTTTCGTTGTTGTCAGGGGGTGTGTTTTAAATGAATGCACCTGTGGTAGTGATGACTAACTGCCCCCCAAAAGTTGTGCTTCCTCTTCATACTGTCACACTGCTACCAGGAAGCCACTGTCTAGACAAGGACTCCATTTTCTAGCATCCTTTGCAGCTAGATAGGCCACATGACCTGTTCTCATTGATGGGCTGGTAAATATGACATATCTCTTCTGGCCAAAGCAGTTAGGCAAGGAGTTATCCTCTCAATCTCAGTCTCCCCTCCCACTTGAAGCAGAACACAGCAGGGTCTAGGGGAAAGCACTTTGGTCCCTGAATCACTGCCTGGAAGAGAACCACCAGTTTGCTGTGTGGGTATTAAACTATTGTTGGGTTGAGCATGTGAAATATGGGGAGATATTTGTTACAGCAGTTAATGTACCCGACATGCACCACAAGAAACCAACCTGGTGGCTGGAGGCATCATACAGGAAGTTGGCCCAGTTGGGGTCTGTCTGCATGAATCGGAACTCAAACAGTTCCCGCAGACACAGCCTCAGGAGCTGGAAGCAAATCTGAGGGGGACAGAAGGAATAACAGGCATCTCCACGTGACCTGCCCCTGTTAAGCCCTCTCTGGTCTGAGAGGGACCATGTCCTGCCAGTCCCACCCCGGTGCAGCTCCCTCCTACTGCCTCACAAGACCACATACCTGGTTCCGAATATCCTGGCTCAGGCCTTGGCACTGGTCCAAGGGGACCCCTCCGGCCAGCTCCATGCCCAGCACTCGGGTCGTGCAAAGCTCTGTAATCACAGCTGGCACCCGGAAGAAGGGGTCATCTGCTAACAGCTGCCTAGGGCAGAAGGGGAAAGAACAGGATGAGGTGCCTCAGGACCCTGTGGCCCAGCTGCAGACCTCCTCTGAGAGGCTCCAGCGCCTCTTGTCTGTCTGCCCTGAGTGATGGTCAATACCTGTCTGGTCTGACATTCACTCAGAAATTTCATTCATTCACTCACTCATTTATTCAACAAATATCTCTGTAGCGCGTACTCTGTGCCTGCTCCTAAACTGACTGCTGCTGGAGACCTAGTTACCACGTCCTTATCTGAAACACAGCTGTGGCTTCTGGTTGCCCCAGGAGGAGCTGGAGACATTCAGCTGGATGAGCATTAACTTTTTCATCAACTCATTAGTACATCCAAAAAAGAGTCACTAATATAAAGATTTCTGAGTCCACAGCATTTCTCACTGGCCACTCCCTGGGGGCATTACTCAAAACACTGGCTAATAAATGGACATATGCTCAGCGTCTGTCCCTTTGCTGGATGATGCCGGGGACAGAGCCGTGGATGAGCCCTGGGTCTGCCCCCCACACCCCAGAGACCACACTCCCCAAACAAGCAGACGAGTATTAGATAGAGATAAGTGTGTCAATGCAAGATTCGGAAGGCAAAGAACCTAAGTGAGACCGCTTGGTGGGGATCTGGGACAGCTGTAGTGAGGGGGGGCAGGGACCTGGGAAGGGGCTGGGGAATGACATGGGTTTTATTCTCAGTGTAAAGGTAGATCCTGGAGGAGGGAAAATCCCACCTTGCACCGTCCCCCAAGGTCTAGCCTGGGGCTTGCATTTCTGTCCTTGTTCCCTTTAATTCTCATTGGCCTACAGAAGGGGAGGCCACACTGTCTGTTAAGGGCTGACCAGGGATAAGGTCCCACTCTGAGTCCAGGGCCCATATCCCTAACCACTGCTATCAGTTGCACTTTCTCTCATTCTGTATCTACAAAGCATACTAGAAGCAGCACGTGGGCCACACTGTGAAGAATCCCACTGGGGTGTACGTAAGTGCTCCTGTCTTGATGCTTCTCAGAAGCAACATCATTCCATGGAGCTGCACATTCATCTTCACTGCTGTATGATATTCCACTTGTGAATATACCAGAATTTAGTTATCCGCCCTCCTGGATGAATTTGATAGATTTCAGTTGTTTCCAGTTTGGGGCTATTGCTTCTCTGCGCATTCTGGGAAAGTCTAAAGGTGTATACTGGTATGAGTGTCCCTCGAGTATTTAGCAAGGAGGATAACTGTTGGGTTGCCCGTGAATATCAAGGCTTATTCAGTGATGCCAAACTGTTCCCCAAAATGCTTATGTCAGTCTCCTCCTGCCTACAGTGTATAAGGGGTGCCCTGGAGCCCTGGGGTCTCCAACTCTTGACACTGTCATATAGCTTAGTCTTTGTCAGTGGGTGTCACAGTATCTTCTGTCATTAAATACCTGTTGACATGTCCCACTGCTGTGGTTACATACGGGGACCCACTTCATAGATGCAATAACTGATGCCTAAAGAGAGGACGTGATCTGTCCAAGCTCACGGGGCTAAAAGAAGCCATGAGCGAATGGAGGGTGAGCAACTAATGAAAGAGAAGAGTTGCCAGCGCCAGCCCAGGACTCCAACTGTCAGAGGCTGAGGCGGCATCTACTTCCCACAGACTGGGAGAGAGGAAGGAGAAAAGGTGGGGAGAAAGGATTCGCCAGGGGCCTGCAGGGGGCTCAGCTTACCTGAAGTTCTGGGCACAAGCTGCCTCACGAAGGTAGTCACACTCCCAGGCCAGCTCCTGCTGCAAGGCCTGCAGGCTCTGCTCAGCAAACAGGCCTGAGGGGGCAGCCATGTCAGCAGGGAGAGCACAGCTGCCCGCCCCGGCCCCTCAGACATGATGCCTGCTCCTGCCCGTCAGTCTGTCACTCTCTGTCCAGACACTTCCTCTGTCTGCAGCCTCTCCTGGGGGGTCTGTCTCTTTCACAGGCACACACACCACCTACCCTAGCTCTGCCACACTCATTCACACTGTTTTCTGTCTCTGAATCTTCTAGGGCTGCCTTCCACTGCCCCTTTGTCCTTGCTTTCTTTCTCACTTATTTTTTTTAAGATTTATTTTTACTTATTTTATTTTATTTTTTTTTTAAGATTTGTTTATTTATACAAGCACTGGGTATAGTCAGAAGCGCGGGAGGGTGAGAGAATTCACCAGAGCCCAGAACGGGGAGCAGAGCAGGCAGAAGGACCGAAGTACACTGCTGAGAGGAGCAGCGGGCGGCAGGAGAGGTCTGCGCACCATGCGGGACCCTCCTCGGTGGCAGGGGAGCAGCCGGGAATCGAACCGGCGCTGCAGAGGTTGTGGGCAGCTTCGCAACCCAGCGCTCAACCACTGCGCCACCAGGGAGGCCCTTTTTACTTATTTATGCATAGAAGAACTGGGGGACAGGCCAGAGGTGTGGGGTGTGTGTGAGAGGATTCACTAGAGACAGAGTGGGGAACAGAACAGGCAGATCTACTGAAATACACTGTTGAGAGGAGCAGTGGGTGAGACAGGAGAGGTCTGCTGCGCCATGTGGGTCAGCTCCCTGGCCAGGGGTGGAACTCAGGCTGCACCGGCTGCAGACAGCTTCATGGTGCTGGGACTTTTAATCCCTGTGCCACCAGGGAGGCCCCTCTCTCTGGCTCTTTCACACACACAGGCATCCCCCCACCCACCTCACCCAGTCCACCCTTCTCAGGTGCTGTCTCATGTGCTGTAACAGACTCAGTCCCACTCCCACTGCCTTCCTGCTTGGCTCTTTTTAGCACACCCTCCATGTCTGTTTCTAGATTTCCAGCTGGGCTTCTATCTCTCAGTGTCTCTGTCATCACCTCTAAGTTCATCTTTCCACAGATGCTCGCACTCTCTGGCTCTCCCGGCCAGGCATCCCTTCTCTCTGTCTCAAACACATAGACTTATACCCCCGCCGCCCCCACCACATACACACACAGAGGCATGCTCTGCCCCTACTCCCCCAAAGGGCCCCACTTTCTTTCTTCAGGGCACCCCTCCCTCCCTCCCTTAGGGATGAGTGGGGCCTCACCCTCTGGCAGGGCCACACTCATCTTGAGCACTGCCAGCAGGTTCTGCACGTCACTCTGGATGCTCTGGGCAACACCTGGGTACTGTGAGGGCCAGCGGAAGGATGGACGTCACTCCTTCGGGACAGCAGGTTGCCCACCCAGCCCGCCCTCCTTCCCTCTCACCTGGATCTTCACGGCCACCTCTGTCCCGTCCCTCAGCACGCCCTGGTGCACTTGCCCGATGGAGGCAGCAGCAAAGGGCACCTCCTCCAAAGAGGCCACCTTGGCCTGCCAGTCCTTGCCCAGCTCCTCCTCGAGAACTTTCTGGGGAGAAAGTAATGATCACTGTCAAGGACATGGGCCTTGAGTTTATTTACTGTGCTGAGCGTTCTACATGTTAACCTCAGTGCTCACCCAGCGCCAGGCCTGGCCATGCCCTTGGCTGCTACCCCATTTTACAGATGAGGAAACGGAGGCTCAGAGGAAAGTCTCTTGGCCATGATGACCAGGCCAGCCCTGGTGGACTCTGAGCCCTCCTCCCAACTTGCACTTGCCAAGCCTGGACTCCCGAGGCTGTGCAGGCTGTTGTTGGGGTTTGCCATTATATACAGATAAATAATAAGCCTTTATTATACTCATATTATTAATGTGAGTAATATGTGATGAAGAAGAGGTAAAACTAAGAGAAGCTTCCGGTGGGCCAGGTCCTGTTCAGAGTGACTGAGAGAGGGGCAGTAACTGCACAGGGTCACGTGGCAGAAGCACCAGAAGGAAAGCAGGTGGCTGGATCCCTATCCCATATCCTTACCCACTGATTAGAAGAACAGCTCATGTCTTGGGCACTTACTCAGTGCCAGGCGCTGTGCCAACCTATTTACAGGCAAGATCTCCGTTAATTAAAAAAAAAAAACCGTAATAATAACAGCTAACTCTTGCATGTCACTCACAGTATATCAGGGGCCGTTCTCTGGGCATAACATGTACTAATTTATACCTGCCCTGAGCTGCCAGTGGGGCTGAGTGCCCTGCACCATTTGGTTAATCATCACAGTCCTACCTAGGGTGAGTTCTGGTGCTCCTCATTTTATAGAAGGGGAACTGAGGCGTGGCATTAGGCAGGGAGGAGAGCCAGGCAGATCAGGCATGATCATGCCCCTCACTGCCCACCCCCAGGGGCACTCACCAGCATCTGCCAGCGGGGCATGAAGTCGGCACTCTGGCGCACTCGCTCAAAGATGCGCTGTAGCTGGGGGCTGATGAAGCTGTTGTCTTGGGAAACAGCAGTGTGAGGGAGGCAGTGAGGGAGGAGGGGAGGAAGGACCCCCATGGGTGTATCTGCAGTTGGGGGAGGTTAAAATGTGGGGTGGGGTGGAAGTGAGGTCAGGGGTTATGAGTCGAGGATCTTGCCATACCCTGGATGCTGAGCATTTGGCCAACCTTGAGGGCGGCCCCCCGAACTGTACACAAGGTCTGCACGATGCGCTCAGCATTGGCCTCTGACAGGAAAGGGCTGGCACCTGGGAGGGAGCCACCTTCTGGGGTGGAGAGAATAACCATTAGTGTGGTAGCCACAAAAATAGCCATTGTAACACCACTGTATGCCCTCCAGAGGACTAAGATGGAAAAGACAATATCAAGTGTTGGCAAGGACTAAGGACATGGAGCAGTTGGAATGCCAGCCCCAAGCTCTCTGGAGAGCAGCTAGTAAGCCTCTAAAGTACATGCCTGTACTCAATGCAATGCTTCTCAGTAAAGTACCACAAGAAACACGTAAATATGCCCAGCACAGTTATCCCAAGGAGGTTCACAGAACCCTGTTCATACCAGGCCCGAGCTGTAAACAACCCAAATGGCCACCAAGAGAATGAACAAAGGCACCAAGGAATCATCACAGTGACTCCCGCAGCACCAGTAAACAGCCTTTATCTACGCACAGCGAAGTGGATGCAGCTCTCAAATATCACATTGAACAAAAGAAGCCACACATACAAAAGAAACTGTCCACACTGCTGTGAAGCACAAACAGCAATCTTGGGTGTCAGAAGCAGAGACACCTTGGGGGCACAGAGGCGTGACCAGAAAAGGGCATGAGAAGAGCTTCTGGAGAAGGCAGAAACCTAGGGCAGCCAGGGGGACCCCTGAGGGTCCCTGAGACCTTTCAGGAGGGTCTATGAGATCAAAAATATTTTCATATTAATATCAATATTATTTGCCTCTTTTTTATTCTCATTCTCCCACAAATGTTCAGAGTAGTTTTCCAGAAGTTCCTTAGTCCGTGTTGATGTCACTTCTCTGATAGCCTGTGTGTACTTGTATTCTTCTGTTTTAAAAAGTCCCAGTTTTCATCTCTAATACAGTAAATATCCATATATTTATTATATATATATATGGACAAAGAGCTTGTTTGTGTGGGATATATATATATATATGTGTGTGTGTGTGTATATATATATATATGTATGTATCCCTGTTTTTTAAGTTTTAGTGAGATGTAATTTACATCCCATATAATTTACCCTGTTGAGGTAGATGGTTGAATGCCTTTAGTCTCTCTGAGTGTGCCTCTATCCCCAACTTTAGAATGTTTTCATCACTCCCAAAAGAAACTCTGTGCCTATCAGCAGCCACTCCCATCCCCCCAACCTGCCCCCCTCTGCCCCCACACTCCCAGTCTGGACACTACTAACCTACTTTTTGTCTCTATACATTCCCCTCTGCTGGACAATCCAAATAAACAGATCAGACAGTATGTGGCCATCTGGGCCTGGCTTCTTTCACTCGGCAACGTGTTTCAACATTCCCCCGCACTGCAGAAAGGATCAACGCTTCCTTCCTGTTTATGGCCAGTGATCTCCCATTGCAGGGCTAGGACACGTTTCATCCATCCATTCCTTGGTTTTAAGAGTGTCCAGGGATGCTAACACCAAAAGCTTAAGAACCGCTGTTCTAAGGGGTCTTCAGCAGAGTGCACAGACGTGTCTACTTTGTGCAAATGAACCAAGCTGCTGGCTTCTGAGGCATACATAGTTCCACATGCAAATTACATTCATATTCAATAAAGCCTTTATACCTTTTACTTTAAAACCTATTGAGCGCTTTACTAAAGGTTCACCATGAGCTGGGAAGAATTCTGAGTGTCTTTGGGGATCCTCTGGCTGTATCCCCACAATTAACTTAGATGCTTTTTTTAACCTTTCAAATGAGGAAGCAGGAGATTCAGAGAGGGTTAGTGCCTGGCCCTGGGTCACACAGCATAAAAGTAGCGGAGCAGGGTACAGATCTAGGTTCATCTTACCCTAAAGTCTAACCCTCCAAACCCCAACTTTCTATTTTAAAGAAAATCCAAACAGACAGAAAAGTTGCCTGCGTGATACCATGAGCACCCACGCACCCAATCCAACAGTGTAACCTTCTGCTTCATCGGCTTCATCTGTGTCTGTACCCAAACACTTACTATTATTATTTTATGCTGACCCACTTGCAGGCAGTTGCACTCAAGCTCTGCTACCAATAAGGATATTCCCCTACACAATCACAGCATCATAATCACACCTAGGAAAATTAACACTCACCCCCTAATATCTACTACCCAGCCCACGTTCAGATTCCCCCCATTGTCCCCCGGTCTTTGGCACTTTTTTTTTAAACTGACATCCAACACAGTGCACACTGTGCCATTTGTCAGTTAATGTCTCTTGCATCTCTTTAATCTGAATATTCAGAGCCAGTATTGCTTCAAGACACTATCTTAGTAAGGAATCTTACACACATGTTTATCTCCTCACATTTTCGCCCATCTTTGGTATACACAGACCTATTTTCAGTTTTCCTCTCCTTTTCAGTTAGGAATTCAACTTCTGAGCGTTTAATTTTTTTATTTCTCCCAAGATATGCTTCCATCCCTCACAACCCTGATCCCTGCTCAGCCCTGTTCTGAACTTTTCACAGTGATTCTAAGAGGCAGGTATATTATCATCACCTCTATTTTCCACCAAAAGAAACTGGGGCTCTGAGAGGTGTTGCCACTTGCCCCAGGTCACCACGCTGGATTTGAAGGCAGTCAGAGTGGCTCACTCACCTGACTGTAGACGTCCTCCTGGCAGAGACTTCTTGGCCAGCTCAGCCAGCGCTCCTAGCCCCAGGCCCACGGCCAATCCTGGAGTGAGAGAGGAGGCTGAGCACCCTCCGGCCCTGGGCTCTCTCCGCACCCCACCCCCACCCAAACACACCTGTCTCCCAATTCTTTGAGGCCAACTCTCTCTGTTCCCAACTCAGCCTCCTCTCACTTGTTCTCTCCCTGCTTGGGGTTCCTTTAAAGGGGGGATCTCCCCCTTTCTCTAGCCCTCTCACCAGGCATCCCTCTCTCCTGCTACACACTGCAGTCATTTGAGAAGCTTTTATAAATATATTATTGCTCAGGCCCGAATGCAGAGGTTCCAGGCCTGAGATGAGGCCCGGAAACCTGAATTTCTTAAGTACCCCAGATGACTCTAGTATGCATGCAGCTAAGGATAAGAGGCCCTGAAATGATCACCCCTGGGGCTCTCTGTCTCCCTATGATGCCTCTTTCTCTGTCCTCACCTCCTTGTCATCATGCTCACCTCTCCTTTTTCTAAGGCAACTTTTCTCTACCTCTCCCCTTCCCTCTACCTGCTACATCTGTCTAGGCCTCTTTCTGTTACTCTATTTGATGTTATCTCCCCAACTCTGATTTCCTCTGCCTCTTCTGTCTCTGTGTCCCTTACTCTCTGTCTCTCTCACTGTGACCACTGCTGTAAGTAGTCAGAATGGCATTTTTGGAGCATTTTCAAAACACCAGGAACCATTCGTGCCTCTCAGGCATGAAATCATTTTGTCCTCACACCCTTGTGAGGAAAGTTTTATAGAAGAACTTCCATTTTACAGAAAAGAAAATCAAGACAAGTGGCTGCCACAGTCACAAAGTGAGGACGGGGCAGAATCACCCCTTGAGTCCTAGGCAGCCTGGTGTTAAAGTTTGAGCCTGTACATTGGTTTCCCTCTTCATGCTATGAATAGGTATCTTTAAACCTTGAACCATGATCCACAGGAAAAAAGACATCTGTACTATAACCAGTAGAGACCAACATATACATATATATAATGTTTCATAAACAAGATTTTCCTTCTAGTCTCAAATTTTCCATTCCAGTCTTCTTAATGCAATGAAACCCACTAACTTATTTCATGCAAAGTGTGACCTGAAGTTTGAACAATCCTGTCACTTCACCTCCTGTAGCTGCCATTTCCTCATCTATAGAATGGAAATAAATGCTCATGGATTCGGTGCAAAGAGAGCAGATGGGTATGGGCCCTCGCACATTCTGAGTTCTCGGCAAATGTTCCATTTCTCTCTCTTCCTTTGGCAGGTATTTACCTTGATCCTCTTTCTGTCTGTCTCTGATTCACCCTCTCCCTTGTTTCATTTTGTAACTGTTGTCTCCTCCGATCTAGGTCACAATCTCCCCCAGTCACACCTACCCCCAAAGTTGGCCAAGCGGCTGATACGGGATGCCGGCACCTTGCGTTCTCGAGAGCGTCCACTCAGCTGGGAAATGGGAGAAAGTTTGAGGGTGGGAAGGTGGGCACAGGACACAGGGAGTACACCAAACTACTGCCACACTCTTCCCGGAGCTCAGAGTTCATGGGGTGTTGCTAGGTGGGTTGGTAATGATACCTGGGGTCGGGGTGACTTCCTGAGCCGGGCCTCCCGTGCCCTGCGAATGTCCTCCTCACCCAAGCCTCTGCCAGGGCCATCCTGATGTAACTTTTGGGCCTGAGAACGCCCACATGGCCCCTGCAAGAGAGGTGGACTTTGGTAAGGGTGGAGGATATGGGCTTTGCTGGTGCTTTTGGACTCCCTCCCTGCCCTTTTAGCCCTGAAGCCTCCCTCAGCCTCTTCCCCTGGGAGACCCCTCCCCAGGCTCTTACCCACCAGTGGGGCCCAGGCCCCAGGGCCCCACACGGCAGAACAGTCCGACCAAGGTGTCCACAGGCGCCCCGCAATAGGCCCCCCACCTCGAGCCACATTGCCTAGTAGGGGGAGAGGAGTGATTATTCCAGTAGTTGTGGGACTGTCGTTCCTGCTTTTACCTCGGCTTTGCCAGGCCCTCACATTCCTGCAGTGTCCACTCTAAGACTCTCACCCACCAAAGACTTCCTCCCCCGGTTAATAGCTTCCCCTGTTTCTCCGGGTTCCCTTTCTTGTTGCTAGGAAGCCATAGCTCTTCCCGCGCGCCTCCCAAAACCCACTTTCTCCCTGTCCCACTTCCCATCGTTGCTAGGGTCCTCCCCCGTTGCTAGGGTCCTCCCCCGTTGCCAGACACCCACAGATCCTCCAGGACTACCTCTCCACTTCTGAGTCCCCCTCGTTGCTAGGCACCTCCTTCCCTCTGTTGCTTGGTACCCACATTTCCTCCTGTGTCCCCCCATCTCTGAGCCCCTCCCCCCGTTGCTAAGTACCCACAGCTCCTGGGCTCCGGGTCCGCTACGCGTGGGGGCCTCAAGCGCTTCCGGCAGTTAACGTATGCCCGCCCCCTCCGGCCAGACAGCCAATGGCGAATCAGTGGCTCGCTGACCGACGTGCAGCACGTCCCGCTGTGCGTGAGGAGGCGGGCCCGGGGGCGGGGCCTAGGGGTGGGCGTTGGGGCCTGCGAGCGTGCTGGGCCCCGCGGGAACGCACACGTGCCGGTTTATACCCTTCCTGTCACCTCAAGTTCCTCGTACTCCGCGGACCTCTCTGCTCCCTGCGCGGTCTTTTTTTTTGGCAACATCCTTCTCCTTTACAAACTCCATATTTCTCCTCTGCGGGAACATCTTGCCAGCTTCCCTTCTCCTTATTTTTACTCGAGCAGGTTCAACATCTCTGTTTTGAACACACATCTTACCCGCAAACATTTCCCTTGCACACGAAGCCCCTCCACTTTGCACACCCATTCTCTGCTTAAAAGAATCCTAGCACCAGCCTCCTTCCTTGCATGTATAAGCCATGCCTTGCCTACCAACTGTCCCCCTCTCATGCTCTCCCCCTCACTTTCAGCCTCTTGTACTCTGGGCCCCTGTTCCCTCAAGCACCCTGCTTTCTCTCCGCTCCGCCCACCTGCGGGATGGTGTGAGTGGGAGCCCTCTGTTTCCTGTAGGCCTGACATTTCCCAGAACTCACTCAGCCAAGATTCCCAGTGCTGAGTCAGGAGACTTGGCATCCCAGAAAACCAGCTTCCAAGCCCATCTGGGTGTGTGTGGTGGGGGAAGGGGGGCAATTTTAAAGCCTGCTCCTCCCCACAACAGGCTGACTCATCCCTCTTCTCACTGTCTGGAACAGAAGCAGCTGGCTGGGGCATCTCCTTCACCTCTGGGAAAGGAGGCATGAGATGCTTCCCCCACACAGCCCCCCTGCCCTTGGCGCAACTCGTCCACCTCCTTTGTCAGGAATCAGACCTCCCAGAACCTGTCCCTGTGTTATGTGATCTCAGAAGAGCCTTGACCCTCTCAGGATCTCGGCTTCCCTGCCTGTATGGTTTGCTAGGGCACCCCTGGTCTGTGAAAAAATGACTCATTTCAGAGCCCTGGGCTTTGGCCCAATGCCCTCTCTTAAGTGATTCAGTTTCAAGACAGAAACTACCCCTGTCCCCCTCCAGACATAGGATCTGACTCAGGAGCTGGGTGACAGCTTACCCTTAGGGGCAAAGTATATAAAAAGTTCCTATGACAATAACGCTACAGAGCTGTGTGGAGGTTGCCCAGTCACATGCGTCACATACGTGAGGTCATATCAAATAGCCTGTTGGCTGCAAGCAAATACTAGAGGCTGGCAGATGTCTGTGTCTCAGTTTTTCCATTTGTAAAATGGTTCAGTGGTATGGAAGGGGGAGACATGAAGAGGAGCAGTGGAATATTTGTAAAGAGTTTGACACACAGTCTGATGCAGAAAAAGTACTCTGCCAGAAGAAATTTCTCCCATGCAAAGTTGTTTCCTTCAAATTTTCAAGCATTTACCATGTTTTATTTAAATTTTTTTTCTTTACATTACAAGCAAGTTCCAGATGAACTCATCAGCACAATGGTGACAGCCAAATCTTAACCCTTTTTGATTCCACAATTGGAAGTCTTCACCTTTTTCAAAACATTTTACTCCCCCCAGCATCCTTTGTGTCCCCTTCCCTCACCCTCCCTCTTCATCTCAGAGCCTTGAAGTCAGGTAGTTTTTGCAAATGTTCTATATTGTCAAATAGTATGTTATATGGACGTCAAGTATTTGTTCTTATCATTCTGACTTGCTTTGCTGCACAGAGTTCTTTCAAATTCTTTTAATTTTATTGAATATTAATTCAATCCTTTTTTGTGGCTATGTAATATCCCATGGTTTGCACACACCGTATCTTTTTGATCCATTCATCCATTGAAGGAAATTTAGGCTGCTTCCATGTCCTAGCTATTGTAAACAATACTGCTCTGAATATTGTAAAACATGCAATGGAGGGTTTGTTGATGGTTTTATATCCTGTGTGTTTTTTTTAAGATTTATTTATTTTTGCATACAAGAACTGGGGTTCAAGCCAGAGGTGTGGAGAGTGAGAGGATTCACCAGAGACAGAGTGGGGAGCAGAAGAGGCAGACTGACTGAAATACACTGCTGAGGGGAGCAGAGGGAGAGACAGGAAAGGCCTGCTGCGCCATGTGGGTAGTTCCCTGTCCGGCCGGGGATTGAATTCATGCTGCAGAGGCTGCAGATAGCTTCACAGTGCTGTGCTTAACCCCTTGTGCCACCAGGGAGGCCCCTTTTAAGTTTTTAAGGTATATATGGGTTGCTTTCCTTAACGATTTCACCAGTTTACCGTGTGCTTTTCTAAGCACTGGGGACACAGCTAGGAACAACACAGGTAAAAACTTTGCTTTCTTGATTGGCTTCTGGTGAGGGCTATAATAAATATTTAACGAGGTGACATGTATTAAAGAGAAAAACCAGGGAAGGGGGACAGGGAAAGCAAAGAAGATTGTGAGTTTAAATCGGGTAGTCAGGGAAGGCCTCACCCAGTGGGTGACATTTGAGCCAAGAGCTGAAGGAGGTGAGGGATGAAGCTCTTAGAATACCAAGTAAAGAGCGTTCCAGGCAGAGAGAACAACCAGTACAAAGGCCAGTGACCGGCAGGCCTCTGAGTCTCAGTGTCTCCATCTGTGAAGACAGATGTTATTTCTCAGAGAAATAAGCAAAGAAGCCAACGGGCAGAGAGTGAGGGGAAAAGTGGGAGGACATAACATCTGGGAGGTTGGCAGAGCCAGATCACATAGGGTATGGTGAGTCACAGAGAAGACAGGCTTTGTGTTGAATGGGATGAGAACCATGGATGGCTCTGAGCAGAGAAGGAACGTGAGCTGACTTAGAGAAAATACTCTTATTTCTGGCTTTTCATTCAACACTCCCAGCCTCACAAGCAAGTTATCACCCAGTAGAGGACAAACATTCAGACTTTGGATTGGATAGGCCTGTGAAACTTAAATATGTGCTCTTGGACTGGCTGCTTTGCCTTTTGTGCCTCCACTCTCTTGACTGCCCAATGGGGCTGATGATTATCCTAGCCCGCAAGATTTAGGTTATGAAGGGGTCAATATAACATTGACCCCTGTGCAAAGCAAGTGCACACATGCCAATGCTGTGGTAAATAAATAAAAGTCCCCATAGTAACCCTTTTTACAGATGAGGAAACTCAAGCTTAGTGATGACAAGTTGGCTGGTGGGAGAGATCATCCCAGAAGTGCACTGTAGCAGAATTGGAAACCAAAGGTAAGGTCCTGGGTTTGTCCCACATCTGACCTCACATTGGCCTTTCAACAAATCCTGGGTCTTAATTTCTCTGTAAAACTGCTTGGGTCTGGTGGCACTGGACACGCATTTTTCTGAAACAATAAAATCGTATTATGTACACTCACTTTATAGATGAGAAAACTGAGCCTGGAGCTGGTGTAGGAGGACGGGAACTTAAGTTACTCGCTCAAGGTAACCCATAGGAGGTGACAGAGACGGGTCTCGAACCCATGAACCCAAGTCTGCGCTCTTTCCAAGTCTTTAAAAGTGCGCTCCGATCCCGCCAGAGTAGTGGGCCCGCTGCTCGTCTCATCACCAGGGATTTCAGGGAGGCTGAAGTGGTCACTGGGGGGCGTAAGGAGGCTGTGTTGGTAGCGAGGGTCTAAGGAGCGGAACCCACTGGATGGCGACAAGGTCCCCAGCGTCCCAAACCCAATGCCCGCGCGCTCCAGGCGCTGGGCGCCCACCCCCTCCCCAGTAGGTGGGCGGGGCCGGGCTAGGGCCGCCTTCTCGCGTCACGTCCGGCGGGGCGGGGCTTCGGGGCTTTCCCGGGAGGAGGGAGTATCGGTTAACCCCTGCGTGGCCAGGCGGGCCGGCGCTCCGCGGCCGGAACTCCCGGGGCTCCCCAGCCACACCCCTCGCAGGATTTAAAGGGGCAGGAGGGGCTGGGTCGGCCGAAGCCCTAACCTCGGGAGCGGGCATGAGGCGCTGCCCGTGCCGGGGGAGCTTGAGCGAGGCGGAGGACGGGGAGCTGCCCGAGGCGGCCCTCATGGGACTGGAGGCACCGCGAGGGGGGCGGCGGCGGCAACCTGGGCAACAGCGACCTGGGCCCGGCGCCGGGGGCCCGGCGGGGCCGGCCGAGGGGGGCGGGCCCGGCGCCGGGACCGAGGAGCCCAGCCTCCCCTCCGAGCCGGAGGGAACCGGCCCCGGGCCTGAGCCGCGGACAGACGGACAGGCTGAGCCTGAAGCAGCTGGCCTCGGGACAGAGGCGGAGCGGCCCAGCGGGGAGACGGAGCCAGGCAGGTCCAGCCTCCCGGCACGTCCAGAGGAGAGCGGCCGCTGCTCCGAGCTGGAGGCAGCCGGGCCCTGCACGGAGGCTGAGACAGATGGCTTTGGGACAGATCCCCACAGGTCCGACCTCCAGGCTCAGTCAGAGACGGACAGTCTCCGGATACAGCCCGGGCTGGACGGGCCCTGTACAGGACTAGAAATACGTGGGTCACAGACCCAGCCAGAGGCGGGCGAGCCCTGGGCTGATAACCTCTGGACCCACCAGAACAGGTCCAGCCTGCGGACCCAGCCCGAGGAGTCCTGTCCCTCAACAGAGCCAAGCGCCGATGGCTCCTGGGAAGAACTGTGCACTGATGGCTCCAGGACACAACAGGATTTGGAAACTGCCTGGAAACAGCCTGATGCTGATGGTTTCACTACACAAGATTCTGATGGCTCCTGGACACAGCCTGATGCTGATGGTTTCCCAACACAAGAAGATTCTGATGATTCTTGGACACAGCCTGGCGATGATGGTTCCCAGACACCAGATATTCATGGACCCCAGACGGAGCTTGGGACAGACTGCGTTTTGGGGGAGCCTAACCAAGATGGCCCATTAGTGGAACCAGAACCTGGGGAGGCGGTGACTCACCTGTCCTCTCATCTGCAGAGTAGCTCCCTGACCCCTGTGCCCCGTCTCATCATCACTCCTGAAACCCCTGAGCCTGAGGCTCAGCCAGTGGTACCCCATTCCAGGGTTGATGGGGGCAGTGGCGGCTTCTCCTCTGCCTCCTCTTTCGACGAGTCTGAGGATGACGTGGTGGCCGGGGGCGGAGGTGCCAGCGACCCCGAGGACAGGTCTGGGGTGAGTGGGACCCATCCTGCCTTTGAGCCATATCCCCCCAGATGCCGAATCCCTCTGCCTTTACTTTGAGAAGTTATCTAGCACCCCCAGCAATTTCATCTCCAGCCACTTCTTCTATTCACCAACCTTCTCCCTCTGGCAGGTGGGTTATTAACCCACCCTAAGTATACTTCTCCCAATTCTCCTCTCCTCCTGATCCACTGCCTCCAGTCCTGGGGTATAAACTAGCCAGTACTTGATGTCTGGGTGGTGCCCAGGAACCCTTGAAATTGTGTGATCGTGTGAGTCTGTGTGTGTACACACACATTTTTTGCAGCAAGAGTCTATGTCTTCTGTCAGATCCTCGGGAGAGTCTGTGACCCCAAAATCCAAAGCACATTGGTATAGTAGGGCAGAAATGTGCACTTTCTATACCAGATTTCTTAGTCTGGGGCCTGTGACTGCCTTCAGGGGTCATGAACCTTCACCACCCCATTCACTTTATAGGGAGTGAGTCCACCAGTTTTATTAGATTTCCAAAAAGTTTCGTGAACCCAAAACACCAAGAGACCACCCCCACCCCCACCCCTGCCTCCAGCCTAGCTAGAGACTCTCCTGTCTCTCTGTTGTTCCCCAGCTCATGGCAGGGGGCGGGGGGAGGGGGGCGGGGGCAAGGAGGGGAGGGTGGCCTGCATACTTTTGTTTATAGCTTCCACCCTCACCCTCAGCTTGGGTGCGGTTCTCCCCTGGTGAATCAGGAGGCCGGCTGGGCAGGTTCAGGGAGGGAAGATCATCTTGGAGGCAGGTGTGAAACAGGGGAACCTCACATGGGTGGGTCTGTTTGCTGGGTCTCCCATTGTCCTAGGGCCCCTGGCTGGGATTCTGCCTTGAACACCCCCCCACCTCCACCTGCCTCCCTTAGGAACATGTTCACACATGTGGCCACAGATGTGATACAGACCAGCCTCAACTTGCCTGTGCCTGAGTCAAGGAGCTGACCCCTGGCACTTTCTATTGCTGCTGATTCCTCTGCTGTCTTCTTACCTCCTGGGCATCGCAGAACAGCTGAGCTGCCAAGTGGATGGAAATAATAAAAATAATAATAGCAATAGTAGTAATAATGGCAGCTAGTACACACTCGTGCCCAGTGTGTGCTAAGCGACTTGCTGATATGAACTCATTTCATCTTCACAATAGTCCTATGCAGTAGATACTAGTAGTGTTCCCATTTCTCTGTGAGAACACGGAGGCACAGAAGGGTCAAGACACTAGTTCAAGGTTACACACCTTGGAAGACACTGAGCCGAGATTCACACCCTTGCTGAATACCAGACACTTTTCTGTGAATTTTCTCTGTGGCTTTGGCTGCCTTTGGGGGTCATGAACGTTGAACACCCTTTCACCCCATTCATTTTTGTGGAGAATGAACCCAGAAAGGATTCTTGAAATCTTTATAACAGCACTGGGAGATTGGGATTGTTATTATCTCCGTTTGACAGATGAGGACACTGAGGCATAAAGGGGTGAAGTCACTTGCTTAGGGCTGTCCAGGTCTGGGGAGCATCAGGATTCGAACTCAGTTCCAACTGAGTTCAAAACCCAGTCAATTTAACCTCTGGGGTGTGCATCCAACTCTAGCTTGCTTTCCTCCCAGGACTCCCTGTCTGTGTTTTTCTCTTCTCCTTCCAGAACTGCCCCCATGACCCAGCTCTGACCAGACACTTTTCCTGCTCCAGTGCCTTCCATAGCTCCCCAGGGCCTGCCTGATAGTGATCAGGAGGCCATTCCTAGGTTCAGAGCTTCCTGTCTTCAGGCACCCTCCCATGTTCAGCCTCCCATCTCCCCTGCTGACCTGCTCTGTGCAGAGAAGCCCTGTACACACTGTTCTCCAACACCCAGCCGCCTCCACAGTGGAGGGTGCCGCCTCCACTGTGCTGCCACCACAGCTGCCTCCACACATAGCTTTTGCCACTGCCCAGGGTGCCCTGGCTTCCTTCTCGCTTTGCCTTCCATCTGACTTCAGCTGGGGCTTGTAAGATACTTGGCTCCTTTCTTCCTGCCCTCTCTGCTCTCCCTCTCATCTCCATCCTGTCTTCCTGATCAGACAGCAGGCAGTCCCTGGACCTCAAGTCCCTGTGTCCGGCCCAAGTTGACTTTGATGGGGGCATGGCAGGGAACAAGGTGCTGACCTCATGAGCTCCCAGGCCAGTGGAGGGGACAGGCCCATCCCCAGGCAGAGACAACTCAGAGGCCCTCAGGGTTGATGGAAGGAAGCCCAGATGATTGTGGGAATCCGAGGAAGTGACTGGCCAGGCTGGGGGATTCAGAGAGGGCTTCCTGCAGGAGGCGTCATGGGTGCGCTGAGACCACCATGAAGCCATTTGAAAAGCCCAGATTAAAGATCTAAGAAGCCCAGATCTAAGAAAAAAGAGAGAAGATACAAAATCTGCTTATGATTTAAAAAAGATCAATTTCAACTAGCCTCTTCAGAGCTAAGCAACATTTTTTTGAGCATCTATTTAATAGTCAGACCAGGTGCAAGGGACACGGTCATAATCATGACACCCACAGTCCCTGCCCTCATTTGCTTGTATCCAGCAAGGCTGTAGCAGATAAGCCCAGGGCAGAGGGGTCAGACCAGAGATGGAACCCCAGCAATGTGCTGTGTGATTTAGGCAAGTGGCTTCACCCCTCTGAGCCTGTTTTCCTCCTCTGTGACACAGTCAACAGTTCTCCTGGGGCTATGTTTTTAGAATTAAGTAGTTTATGGCACACTGAGTCTTTGTCATTGTGCCTGGAATGTTCCAGGTGCTTAGTAAACAGGAACCTTTATTAATCACCTCCACCCCATGCTGACAGCTGGATCAGGGAGGGAATAGGCCTTTCTGAATCTGGTCATCCCCCACCCTGACTCTGCTTGACCTTCCCACTGTCTGTTAGATGTTTGCCAGATAGCTAGGGTAGGAGAGAACGTGACCTTGATCCTGGGGTTAGGGATAGGCAGCGGGCCTGAGACACACAGTTTCCTTCTTGGGAGATGACCTGTACTTGCTCAGAGCCTGTGTATACTTGGAGCAGAGAATGTATTCATGTATTCAAGTGTATGCGCATGTGTGGGGACACGTAAATTGGACACTACCCAGGTCTCAAGAAGCACTTGGTTGAGTCAACATGATACAATGAAATCCTTGTTTTCTCTTTGCTTCTGTTTTTCTGTTGGGTTCTGTCCCCCATCCCCCGATTTCCTACCTACCCACTCCTGTCTTTCTGGACTAGTTTTTCCTTTCTCTGCCTTTAGTTTATATCTGTGTCTCCCTGCAGGTCTTTCTCCTTTAGTAACTCTGTGTCTGTCTTTATTAGTCAGTATAGGTCAGGATTTGCTGCAGTAACACAACCCCCATACTTGGAGACTTGGAACAACAAAGACTTGTTCTGTTCATTCTTCATGTTGACCTTGTGTCAGTGTTGGATGAAGGTCTCTACTCTATGCTGTCCAAACTCAAGGCCCAGACTGAGGAAGCTTCCATTTCTCTTTTCACTTAATTTCACTTAATATGTTTTCTACTTAATTATAATTCTTTTTTAAAAAAAGATTTATTTATTTATGCATGCAAGAGCTGGCATACAGGCCAGAGATGCGGGGGGTGACAGGATTCACCAGAGACAGAGTGGGGAACAGAACAGACAGACTGAGTGAAATACACTGCTGAGGGGAGCAGCGGGCGAGACAGGAGAGGTCTGCTGCGCCATGTGGGTTGCTCCCTGGCAGGCTTGGAATCGAACTCATGCTGCAGAGGCTGCGGATTGCTGAGTAGTGCGGTGCTTAACCCCTTGTGCCACCAGGGAGGCCCACTTAATTATAATTCTTAATACAAACAAACACACACACACACCCCCTCCCACATGGGGAGTCAGGCTCAGGTTTTAAGGGTTTCACCCAAAAGGGATCCTTCTCTCATATTTCATTGGCAGAGCAAGTCAGTAACCCAAGTTCAAGAGGTTGGGACGTTCCTGGAAGGGGGAAGCATTGGGACTGTTAGGTGAGCAGCTCTCATGACTGCGGGGTTCTCTGTCATTGCCTTGGTCTCTGTTTGTGTCAGTGCTTTGTCTTCTGTCTTTGTTTCTGTCCGGTTCAGCTCCACCCATCAACTCCTGCCTCTGCCATTTTCTCTGGGAGGTCTGGCTTGGTTTAGGGACAGAGATGAGGCTTTCAAGCTCTTGGGGGGGGGGGTGTGTAGGTTAGGGATTGAAGGCAGATTTGGGGTTACTTGTTACTACCACCAAACCTGACCTAGTCTTACTCATTGGAGAAGGACAGAGAGATACAGGCAAGAAAGTGATGAAGGAGACGAAGAGAAATGGACAAGAGACTCTTCCCACCTTAGCTGAGGCCTTTGTGGGGATCTTGTAATTGCTGAAGTACTTGGACTTTGCTCATTCCAACAAGAGGTCAATCACCCCAGGAAACTCCCTGGTCCTGGAGAGCCCCACATCCTCCTTGGTTCCCTCTCATGGCAGTACCCTCATTCCCCTCCCTCCTGCCCTCAATCCTGACCGCATCCTGCTTTGTCCTCACAGAACAAATCATGGAAGAAACTGAAGACAGTTCTGAAGTACTCACCCTTCGTGGTCTCCTTCCGCAAACACTACCCTTGGGTCCAGCTCTCTGGACATGCCGGTAAGAGCAAGGGACTTGCAGGGCTGGGCGGGGCTGGTCTGTGTAGTTTAGTTTCCCCATCTGTAAAATGGACTCCAGGATAGGCTTCACCTCATGGGGCTTTCTGGGAAGTGTTTATGCCTCGGCTGGGCAATTCATACATCAGGGCTATTCCTTATGATCCTGATGTTTGGGGGGAAAGCCACTCCTGGGGATAGGTGATCCTGGGCTCCAGGGCTAGCTCTACCCTTTATGAGTAGGTGACCCTGGGAAAGTCACTTTCCCTCCCTGGGCCTCCACTTTCTCATCTGTGTTTGGAAATCATTATTCCTGTCCTCTCCCCCTGTCCAGCGCCAGAGCGTAGTAGGTCCTCAATAAGCAACAGCTAGGATGTTTTTCCCCCAGGACTTAGCAGAGTGTCTCTCGCACATGACAGTGTAGTGCCTATTATGTAACATTTTTTGTGTGTGTGAAGGGCTAGATGATAACTCTCTTAGGTTTTGTGGGCCTAGCGTCTCTGTCGCAACTTTGCTGTTGCCACAAGAAGGCAGCCATAACCCAAGAACATGTCTGTGTTTCAATAAAACTTTATTTACAAAAACAGGCAGTGGGGAGGTTAGAAAAACTGCCTCCAGCAAGATGGGAACTTATCTGCCAGTTTATCCTCAGATCTGAGTCAGGGAAAAGACAAGGCCCCCCTAAAACTGTAAACAAAGGTCTGCCATCTCTATGTGTTCTAGTTACTATTGCTCAGTATTAAAAAAAAAAAAAATCAAACACCAGAAAACTAAAAATTTAGTGATTTCAGAAAAAACAAACAAATAGTGGAGTAAAACAACCCTTTGATTATACTCATACTCATGGGTTTTGAGTCAGAATTCACATAGGTCCTGGCAGGGATGACCTGTTGCTGCTTCATATCTGGAAACTCAGCGATCACAGCTCAAGGTCTGGGAGCTTTCAGAGAAAGTTTTGGAGAATCATTGACTCACATGGTGATTGATGCTGCCCATTGACTGGGCCTCAGCTGGGACTGCTGCCTGGAAAGCCCAGCCAGGTTTTCCCCACTGTCTGAAAAGGCAGCATTCCTATAAAACCTTTCAAAATGCTGTAAAGCAAAGAAGCAATTATCATTGACTTTTTTTTGGCGGGGGAGTGAGGCCAGAGGTGCAGGGGCTGAGAGGATTCACTAGAGACAGAGTGGGGAGCAGAATAGCCAGATCTGAAATACACTGCTGAGGGGAGCAGCGGGTGAGACAGGAGAGGTCTGCTGTGCCATGTGGGTCATCTCCCTGATGGGGAATCTAACTCAGGCCATAGTGGTGATAGCACTGAGACTTCACCCCTAGGCCACCAGGTAGGCCCTTGTCATTAAGTTGGGCAAATTCTTGAGTGTTCCCACACACAAAAACTAACTTACTAACCTATTAAATCATACCGAAAACCACATAAAATCTAAAATTACACATAGTAAAAGCAGGAATGTTATGATAAATACACAGCAGTGTGGGGAAGGAGTTTAGTGGGGTCCCTCTTGCTGCTGAGGGTTTGCGCTGCCTTTATAATGGCTGCTGCAAAACAAATGCAGAATACATTTTTGCCTTTGATTGTAAACAGATACTAATGTAGGTCTTATGAAAAGCGCGAAGTGGCCTATTATGAACTTTTTGAAAAGTGTGGGATACTGCTGTATGTTTTCCCTGTAACTGCTAGGGCTTCCTCATAGTATGGTGGCTTCACAGTAGTTAGATTTCTTATGTGACAACTCAGGACCGTAAATGCAAGTGTCTCTGTGAATGGAGTGGAAAGTGCATCTCCTTTTATTACTCAAACTGAAGTCACAGAGTGTCACTTAGGCCATAAGCTTTTTCCAGATTCATGGGAGAAGAATGAATTCAAGATTTCACTTCTTGATGGGGAATGGCGAAATTCTTGAAGAACATGTGGAATGTGAGCTATTGGTGCAGCCATCTTTGAAAATACAATTTGCCTCAATAAGAATTTGTGATTTTAATGTATACTAACTACATGGTCCAGGAAATGCCAGATCTGTAAATTAACTTAAGTACACTCCTGGGGTTATTATTAGCACTCTGGGACTCCAGGCAGAAGCAAATGCAAATCTGCTGTGGAGCATCTTGCTCTCCTCTCAGATCTCACAAAATTCCCACCACTGATTGTGAGCTCACAATCCAAAGTTTCAAAACAAATGAGGGGCCTCCCCGGTGGCGCAGCGGTTGAGCACTGGGTTGCGAAACTGCGCGCGGCCTCTGCGGCGCCGGTTCGATCCCCGGTTGCTCCCCGGCCACCAGAGGAGGGTCCCACATGGCGTGCAGACCTCTCCTGCCGCCCGCTGCTCCCCTCAGCAGTGTACTTCGGTTCTTCTGCCTGCTCTGCTCCCCGCTCTGGCTCTGGTGAATTCTCTCACCCTCCCGCGCTTCTGACTGTACCCAGTGCATGTATAAACAAAAAACAAACAAACAAACCAGCAAACAAATAAATAAAGCATGCCTCTATAAAAAAAAAATAAAATAAAAAAAAAAAATAAAAAAAGAAACAAAACAAATGAGGACCCAGGGCCTCTCCGGTGGCGCAGCAGTTGAGCGCTGGGTTGCGAAGCTGCCTGCAGCCTCTGCAGCCGGTTCGATCCCCGGCTGCTCCCCGGCCACCGGAGGAGGGTCCCACATGGCGCACAGACCTCTCCTGCCACCCGCTGCTCCCCTCAGCAGTGTACTTCGGTCCTTCTGCCTGCTCTGCTCCCCGCTCTGGCTCTGGTGAGTTCTCTCACCCTCCCGCGCTTCTGACTGTACCCAGTGCATGTATAAAACAAACAAACAAACAAACAAATAAATAAATAAGACATGCCTCTAGGGAAAAAAAAAAAAAAAAACAAATGAGGACCCAATCAGTACCCCAGGCAAATTTCAAGAGTTGCAGGAAGGGAGTGAAAACATCATGTGTAGATGGTCAGGGAGATGATGGTGGCCGGCATCTGCTGCATACAGGGAGAGGGAGGATTCTCTCTCTGATATCTCTGCCCCTCTCATTGATTCTGCTGCCCATAGGGAACTTCCAGGCAGGAGAGGATGGTCGGATTCTAAAGCGCTTCTGTCAGTGTGAGCAACGCAGTCTGGAGCAGCTAATGAATGACATTCTGCGACCTTTTGTGCCAACCTACTATGGCGTGGTGCAGCGGGATGGCCAAGCCTTCAACCAGATGGAAGATCTCCTGGCAGACTTCGAGGGCCCCTCTATCATGGATTGCAAGATGGGCAGCAGGTGGGGTCAGGCAGCCATGGGGCAGGAGTGGAGACGTGAGGGTGGGCATTCTGGATGATAGTGTCTAGTCAGTCTCCAATGTAGTCATGCCAGAGGGTTTTCCCACTGGGGTGTGTGGATTCCCTGTGTTCTGTATTCTCATCAGCACTTGCTCTTGCCTGTTACTATTGTTACTGTAGTGCATGTCTCATCATGATTTTAATTTATGTTTCTCTGATGACCAAAGAAATTGAGCATGTTCTATGTGGCTTGGCCGTATGGAAATCATCTTTCAAAAAGTGTAGATATTTTGCCCACTTTTCTATTGGGTTGTTTTTTTTTTTTAAGATTTATGCATGCAAGAGCTGGGGTGCAGGCCAGAGATGCGGGGAGCAGGGGTGTGTGTGTGAGGGAGGATTCACCAGAGACAGAATGGGGAATAGAATAGGTAGATCTATTGAAATACACTGTTGAGGGGAGCAGCAGGTGAGACAGGAGAGGTCTGCTGTGCTATGTGGGTCACCTCCCTGGCTGGGGATCGAACTTGTGCTGCAGTGGCTGCAGATAGCTTCATAGTGCTACATCTTAACCCCTTGTGCCACCAGGGAGGGCCCTGTCTTTTTCTTTTTTACTGGTATTTCTTTACATATTCTAGGTACAACTCCTTTGTTGGAGATACACACATTAACACACACACACACACACAGGCCCCACAACTCCCATTTCATGGTCTTAATAATGTCCTTTGATAAACAGAAGTACTTTGAACTTTGTCCAGTTGGACTTTTTTTTCACCACAGTGAGTTGTTTTGTGTTTAAGAAATCTTTGCCTATTTTGAGGTCATGAAGATCTTTCCATGAGCTACATTGTTTTAATTTTCATATTTACAGCTGTGATCCACCTGTAATTATTTTTTTATCTGTGGTGTGAAATAGGGATCAAAGTTCATTTTTTTCCAGAAGGATATTCCTATTGACCTGGCCCCGTGTGTTGAAAAGACTTCCCTTTCCCTCACTGAACCACGGGCCTTCTTTGTCCCATGTTGAGTCAATGTACATACGAGTGTCTGTCTGTGGACTCTGTTCTGGGCTCTCGGTCACTTTGCCTATTCTTTGCCACACCGTGGCTTTATGTCTGCCTTAATATCAGGGAGGATAAGTCAGTTTTGTCCTTCATAATTTCCTTTGTTGTGCTCTCTGGGTCCCAGGACCTACCTGGAAGAGGAGCTGGTGAAGGCACGAGAACGGCCCCGGCCCCGGAAGGACATGTATGAGAAGATGGTAGCTGTGGACCCGGGGGCCCCCACCCCCGAGGAGCACGCCCAGGGTGCGGTCACCAAGCCCCGCTACATGCAGTGGAGAGAGACCATGAGCTCGACTTCCACCCTGGGCTTCCGGATCGAAGGCATCAAGGTGAGGCCAGGGGCTGCTGGCCTGGCGCTGGCTCCAGAGCATTGGGAGCCAGTTCTGAGCCAGGGCTCCCAGGGAACGTGGGGTCTGGGAAAGCTAGAAAGAAGCAGGTGTGCTCAGAGACCTGAAGGGCACAGAGGACCACAGGACAGGGTCAGGGAAGGTCCCCTTCTCTCTTGCCCCCACATGCAGAGGAGACCAAGTTTTGTTTATCTGGTGGCCTGAATGTCTCTCTAGTCCATCTCCTCCCCCGATCTAGGCCCCATCCTCTTCTGGTCCCATCTTCTGCGCCAGCCTCCCTGGCGTCCTGGGCTCACCCTTCTTGGGCACCCTCCAGCAGCTGCAGGGATCTTCTCCCCCTTATGGAAGAAAGATTTTCCGTTTGCTTCTTTTTTCTTCTAAGTCAAAGCTGTTTGAATAGGTATTCACACAGTTCAGGAGCCAAATACGATCACAAAAGGGTGTAATAGGGGAAAAAATTCCCTCTCCCAACCCTGCTGTCCTTCCCATTTCGTCCCTTCACACCCACCTGTTCATGGGGAACCACTTTACTAGTTTCTTATTTCTTTCTCAAATACAGTCAAATGCAATTGCACATCTTAAGTTTTCCTTCCTCTCTTACACAAAGGTAGCATAGTGTGCATAATCATTGATATTTTGCTTTTTCAATTAACAGGGTATTCATGTATTATTTCTTAGAGTCCCTCCCTCCCTCCGTCCCTATCCAGGTGTATAATATTTCTTTGTGGATATACCACGGTGCCCTACAGATGGCCACCCGGGTGTCCCATTTCTTGGCATTACAAACAAAATCATTTTGTACATAAGACATTTTATGAATAGGAAGGTTTAGCTGTAGACTAGATTCCCAGAAGCAGGACTGTCGGTCAAAGGTTAAATTAAATGCACTGGGAATTTTGCTAGAGATTGCCTCACTCCTGACATAGGGGTGTATGATTGTGTACCCCACCAGCAGCATCTGAGCGTGCCTGTGTCCTCAGCCTCATCTGAGTTACAAATCTATCATTCTCCTGTTCAAAATCCTTCCATGGTTCCCTAGTACCCTCAAGAAAAGTCCCCTGGCCTAGAGGGCCCTCCAGGATCTAGCCTCTCCTCTCACCCTGCTCTCCTTGTCTACCTTCATCTCCTTGAAAGGGCCCCGCCCTTTTCTGCCACAGGGCCTCTGCACATGCTGTTCCCTCTGCTGGGACTGCTTTTCTCCTACTGGTCCACCTCATTGACTCCCAGTCATTTTCCTGACTCTTCAAATTTTGCTTCTTCCAGAAAGCCCTACTTGATTTCCATCCTATTATCGTGGGGTCCTCTCCCAAAAGCTCCTGATACCCTTCATTATTTGTATCTATCTCCCTCCTCTGACTGTTCTGTTACCTTCATGCTCGTACTGCCCACATGGCACCGAGCACAGCATGGCAGATGACTCACGTGGCTTCTCTGTACTCCTCTCAGAAACAAAAAAAAAATAACGTAAGTCTCATTTATTGCGTGCTTACTACATGCGAGGCACTGCGCCATGCATCCTCACTCCCAGGCCCCTCTAGTCCTTGTGCCAGCTTTAGGAAGGAGATACCATCACAATTCCCATTTTCCAGATGAGGAAACAGGCTCAGGCAGGTGAAGTGACCTGCTTAAGATTGCCCAGCCAGGAAGTAGCAGAGTCATGATTAAAAACCAGATCCATTCCCCTCCAAAGCCCACTTGGCTAGAATTGAATGGTAGGAGTTCAAGGTCAGGCTTGGAAGAACCTGTTTGTTACCCAGGAGGGTAACTTGGAGCTGGGTGGATGGGCTGGCTTCCTCTGAACAGCAAACAGGTGTGGAGGTAGGCAGGTGGCTCTGGGGGTGCCTAAGGCTCCTTGGCATGGGGTAGGTGGGAAAAGACATGCCATAACCCCTGCCCCTTTAAACTGCAGAAAGCTGATGGGACCTGCAACACCAACTTTAAGAAGACACAGGAACTGGAGCAGGTGACAAAGGTGTTGGAGGACTTTGTGGACGGGAACCATGAGATCCTGGTGAGCAGGACACCCACGGCCCCAAATGTAGCAACTTCAGAGCACTGCTGACATTGCGCAGCGCGTGGGTGTGTGGTCCTCTGCGTTGGGCTGAGGTTGGCTGATACGGGAGGCTGGCATTGCTCACATGTCTGGTCAGCTGGGGCTGGCTCATGGTCTTGCTCTGTGAGTTGGTCACATGTCTCCATGACCCAGCCGGCTCGCCTGGGCTTGTTCTCACCCTGGAAGCTGGGGGCCAAGAGAACAAGTGAAAAGGCAAAGCCCCTTGATGGCCAGCCTTGAATGGTCACATTATTTTGCCATGGCGCGTTGGCCAAAGCAAATCGCAGAGCCTAACTGAGATTAAAGGGAAACAAACAGTCCACCTCTGGTGGGAGTTGCTGCCAGGAATTACGGGTGTTCAAGTAATCTCCCGCAGACACCCTTGTCTGGCACACCCTGACCCTGCTGCATCCAGCTCCCCCTCCCCCCTGCTCTTCCCCCTGTGCCTCCCCTTATTCCCTCCTGCACACAGCTTTAGAGGTCTGGGCAAGGGCAGAGGTCAGAGTGGGGAGGGACCACCAGGTCCCTGTGCTAACCAAGAACCTCCCTCCCACCTCAGAGAAAGTACGTGGCCCGGCTGGAAGGACTCCGTGACACCCTGGAGAATTCCCCCTTCTTCAAGACTCACGAGGTGCGAGCCCCACCTACCCTGAGAGCAAAGGGGTGTGTGTATGTGTGCGTGTGTGTGTGCGCGTGCACGCACATACACACTATCTCAATGGCACTAAGGAGAAAGCACTGAAAGACTTACAGTCCAAAGCTGTAAAATACAGGCCCCACCTTTGTGGGTTTGCTTATTTAGGGTTTTAGGGAGGTGGGCTAGTTAGCATTTGAGCTGGGTGGCCTGGGCCCTGGGCTGGCTGCTCTGTGACCTTGTGACTTACCCTCTGGCACCTGGGTTTCTGCCTGTCAGAGAAGGGACAAAGTCCCTTCCTTCTAAGGCTGCTGAGGTGGGAGAGGTGCCCTTGGTGAGTGAGTGCACTTCAGAGCATAGAATTCTGGGCTCTTACAGTTGCTTTAGAATTATTTGCAATTCATCTTAGCTGCATGTCCTCACTGCCCCACCCGCAACCCCTTCCATAGCCTACTCTCCTTGGGAAGTTCCTCTCTCTAAGGCTGTCTCAGAAAGTCCCAGAAAGTCCTATGGCAGCCAGTGTCCTCTCCCTCCTCCCCCCAAGCTCTTCCCCCCTCCACTTTTTCCTGACATCACCCACTTCTAAGGAGCACAGCTCTGGGTAGGAATCTGGGGCTGGTGGCAGCTCTGCAGGCCTCTCTCCTGTGGGATGGGGGGAGAGTGGCACCTGCTCCTGGGCATGGGAAAGGTGATGTGGATTCAGAGCGACAGTCCGGCCTATAGTCAACCCTTCGTGTGTGCAGCTGTCCCTGTCATCACACCCACTGCCTTGGGGCCTTCAGGTCACAGAGGAGGCTTGGGGCCCACAGTCCTCTGGCCTAGTGCTTGGTTTCACCTGCCCGGTGACTGGAGATTCTAAAAACCGAGTTGCCAACATTTCAACCATAAGACTCGATACCAGCATCGGGACTTCTAGTTTCCCTAGGCAAATGGGGAGACATGGCAGCCCTGGGCAGCCTGCCATATGCCAACAGCTGTTCAGAGCAGGGCGGTGGCCACCTCTTCTGCCAGGCACCTGCTCACCTGCACTGTCATCTGGTTTCTCTGGAAGCAGTAGGGTTTGACGCCAGCTAGAAAAAGGGGCCCGCATTCCTGGAATTGGACTGGAGGAAGCTACTATCTCTAGTTCAAAAACAAAACGAAACACAACACAGCGTCTGCTGAAGGAGCACTGTGCCTTGGCTGTGCGTGCCAAAGACCCTGGGAATTCAGGGCTGTTACCATCACCCCTATTCCACGGATGAGGAGACTGAGGCCCGGAGAAAGGAAGCCTCTTGCCTGGGGTCACAAGCAGGAATCCGCTGGGGCTCAGTAGCCACTGTTCTTTCCACGGAGAGGGATTATCTATTTCATTAGTCCTACTAGGCTCTCTCGACCTGTTCAGGATACCGCAGACATTAAGGCTTAAAAGAGGGAACAGTTGACATTTGGTTTCTATTTATGGTGCATTTGTTACGTTCCAGCAGCTGTTCTAAGTGCCTTATGTGGATTAATCCAAACATCCTATTGAAGTAAATGGTGCTATTACTCCATCATTCCTGCTTTGTGTAGAAGAAGTAGAGGCCCAGAGAGGTGAAGTCACCTGCCCAAGGCCACACAGCCAATAAGCAGCAGAGCCCTGGTTGGAATGCAGGCAGCCTGGATCCCTAGTTCTGCAGTCAAGCATCCTGCTCAGCTGCCCCCCAGGGAGGAGGTCTCGGCCAAGGCCTGCTTGACTCCCTAACCATGCTACTCTCCCCCTGCAGGTGGTAGGAAGCTCCCTCCTCTTTGTGCACGACCACACCGGCCTGGCCAAGGTCTGGATGATCGACTTTGGCAAGACCGTGGCCCTGCCTGGCCACCAGACGCTCAGCCACCGGCTGCCCTGGGCTGAGGGCAACCGTGAGGACGGCTACCTCTGGGGCCTGGACAACATGATCCGTCTGCTGCACGGGCTCGCCCATAGCTGACCCTCTTGCCCGGCGATAGCCTTATTAGGTGGGGCCTTTCTGGCTGGGGAAGCCCCGAGTTTGCTGGGGCCTGAGGTTAGTGGGGGGAAGCTGACCTCTCAGGTGGGAGAGGTATGACCAGTGTGGAAGATCTGAAGGGCCTTGGGGGCCAGGTAGCACCTGGCCCTTTCATGATACAGGGGTTGTAAGGACTGAAGAGGGGTCACCGGGTCATCTGGAAGGATTCTGCATGGCCCCCTGGAGGCCACAGCTTAACCTCATCCTGAGGTCACAATTCAGAGGCTGCCTGTCACTGTATGAATGACTTTAGTCACTGCCCCCAAGGCCAGTGACTGGGTCTGTCCACCTCTGCTGCCTAGGACTGCACAGCGTGCATGAACCAAGCTGGAGTGTCTTGTCCACCTAGGAGGGTTCTGCCCTATCTCTTCATCTGAGAGTCTCTGGAGTGCTAAGGACATGGGCCCTGAGAAAGGTGTGACACCTTGGAGTGGCCTGCTGGTGCTGCCCCGGGGCAGGGCAGGATACATCTCTCCTTTGTCCTGCCCTCCCCGAGGCCTGCACGGTCCCCCCTGCTCCTGGGGAAACTCTGCTGACCTGCAGACCAAAACCACAGCCACAGCTGAGCATCCGAGGCAATGCTGTGATCTGACAACCTCGTCCCTCAGCCAGCAGCCTCGGAACTTCCTCCTTCCGCCTCCTACTCCTGGGACTTTTTGATCTCTTTCTTCCCAGCTAACTGTAGTGGCAGGAAGGGCTTTCCAAGGCCAGGAAGCTGGTGTCCTCATGGGGATCGGCTGCCTTCCTCAGCAGCACCCTCATCCCACCTGACCCGTGCTGTGAAAATCGATCAGCTTAGGTCAGAGGCACAGGGGGGATGCTGGCTGTGAACCCGGGCTCGCCCAGGTACAAACCAAAGACCCTAAGCACCCTGAGGTGTGGGCGACACCCCCATCTTCATCTGTACCCGTAACTGGCTTCCTGGCCCATCAGGGTGGGCTTGGAGACAGGCACCTCACTCTTCCCTAAGTTGAAGCTCTAATGCTGTCTTCCAGGCCCCAGGAGTCCTTTTCTACTGACCATCTTTATACTTATTTATGTGAGGTCTATGTTGGGGTCAGATAGGGGCGTGCTGGGAACAGGAAGCAAGAGTGCCTGCCTTCCCCCGTGACCACACCCCAATAAACAGAGCAAAGTCAACTTTATGGAGTTTTTGCTTTTGCATCTGGGGTGTGTAGGCTCAAAGCTCATCACCTGAGCACTAGTGCTGGGTGGGGTGACAGGATAATGACGGGTCTGGGGCAGAGATGCAGGCTTGTGGCAGCTGCCTCCCTCATCCTAGGCTACTGCTCTGGTCCCTGACTCTGTGCTGGACGGTGCAGAGGACATGAATGACCAACACCACTCCAAGTCCCTCCCTTAGCGCCTTCCAGGATTGTGCACCAGACATTGCCAGGGCTGGGCTAGGGGTCCAGGCGGGGGTGGGGGATGCCGGTGGAGCGTCAGGGCCAGAATGGGACTCAATCCGCTTCTCATTAGTACTACATTGTACAAGTCTGTTTAAATAAGTCCCTTTTTGAACAATGGGAACAAAGCCACAACCCAGACACAGCTGCTCCTCCCGTCAGTGGAGACAACAGTAGTCCATGATACTAATCATCTCTACACACACACACACCCCCACCATGTAGGTACTAAATGCCTATTTTGAATCCTGACCCTGTCACTTGCCCACCATGTGACCTTAGTCACTGCATGTCCCCAGCCTGTCTCTTCATCTGTCAAATGGGATCTGGTTCCTCCCTTAGAGATGCAAGATATGGCAGATGAGTTAATAAGTGGAAAGGCATGACACACACCTCTCAGGTGCATTCACTTTCTGTTTTGAGAGAGAGAATACAGGTGTGGGAGGCGCCCGGTGTGGGGTTGTGGGAATCTCCAGGAAGTTATAATGCCCCAAAAGAAAAGTTAGGACTCTCCTCAGCAGAGGGCTCCAGGGGGGACCTGGGAGTCCAGATGGCTGGCAGGCAGAAAGCAGGAGGAAGGCTATCCTGGGGGAGTAAGGAGTGGTGAAGTGGGGGAAGAGACCAAGAGTTCAGACCTGATTTTAGAGCAGCGACAGCTGCTGGAAGCTTCTCTGGTGGGTAGTGAGACCTAGGCTTGTCTTCTAAATTGTCTTTAATTTGCTTAAATTGGACAGACAATAGCTCCTATTGTAGAATGTGACTTCTCTCCATTTTTAAAGAACCCCATACAAAAAAAATTTTGACCTGTAAGTTTCGGGTGTACAACTTTGTGGTTTGCCCGTGTGAACAGAAGTTGCGGGGGTGGGGGCGGGGCGGGCAGGCAGCAGGGTTGCACTGAGGGGGCTCTTGCAGATGTCCAGAGAACACAGTGGTTTCGAAGAGGGTGGTGGTCATGATGGACACGACTTGGGGTCTGAACTACTGGCAGTCTCCTTGCTAGAACCCCAGTCTGACACAGTGGTGCTTAATACAGGGATGTGGGCGGCACAGAGCTGATGCCCAGGTGGAGACGGGCTGGGCTGGGGTGGGGGGCACTCTGTGAAGAGTCTCTGGTTGGAGGTCCTTTGCGATCCAGCCAAATCTGCAGGCTGCTGAAAAGCACTTTTCAAATGGTGAGAGTCAGGCTATGGCCTGGGCCTGTGGTGTGAGGAGCAGGACCTGGCCGCAGAGGCCAGCCCTCACCCCGCCGGTGGGCACCACATACTCCCGGCCATCAGCAGCCCTGGAAGGCGAGAAGTCTGTCAGCTGTAGGTTGCTATCCCGGACCTGGTCGTAGTCCCACAGCTGGTAGTGCCAGCTCATGCCCTGCTTGGAGAGGAGGTAGGTGGCTCCCAGGGACCCCTCCTCTGGCAGCAATGGTGGCTGGCGGGCTGTGCTGGGCACTGGGTGGAACAGGCCTGGGAGCTCAGGGTCCTCAGCATAGCCAAGGCTTGGCACATCTGGCACACCCAGCAGGACCCCTGGGAGTAGAGGGGGTGGCAGTGAGTGGAGGGGGGGCTGTACTCTGATAGGTGCTGGGGCTAACTACTCCCCCACAACCCGCAGGACAGGCACTGCCTCAACCCCCATTTTACAGAGACATGAGCGGGGGCCGGGGCTGCTGTTGTTGGCTGGGCCGTGGCCCAGGGTGTCTGGTTGCAGCTTCAGGCCATTTTAAATCCTGCCCACCTGCAGCCCATCAGCTTGGGGACGTGGAGAGGAAGCTTTAAACAGAGCAGACACCCTTGCTTGGTGGTCTCCAGGAGACACCTGCCAAAAGAGGGGCCTGCCAGGCCACAGGGAGCAGAGCTGAACCTCCATCCAGGCCCCCTGACACACCGGCAGCGGGACGTGACAACGCTGAGCACAGGTAACACTTCCAGGGACCCAGGCATGCCAGTCCCTCCTCCTGAGTACTGTGTGTGCCGGCCGATGAGGTGGGTAGTTCTGTCACCCCAACTTTCAGGCAGGAAAATGAAGGTCCAGAGTCACAGAACCTGGAAGTGGCCAGACTGGGCCTGGAGCCTGGGCTGTTTGGTCCTATTGTCTGTGCCCCGAGCTTGTTGGTGGAAACCCCGATGGGAAGATTCTAAAGCACCTGCTGCCTGCCAGGCCTGCTGAGTGCAGTGTGGGTGCGAGAGGGCCCAGCTGGTGTCCCTGCCTCCAGAGTGTAGGGCATAGTGACACTGTGAGGAGGGGAGACGGGAGAGCCGGATAAGGGCTCAGGGGCGAGGGGGGCAGAACCCACCTGCACACACTGCCCAGTGGGCCTTGTGGCCCCTCCTCTGACACGGCTCATGGTTGAAGTCCTCGTCGTAGCTGGTGCTGAGGTTAAGGCCAAAGCCATGGTGTGGTCCTAGGACTCACCCTCCTCCACCCCTCCCCACCCCCTCTTGGGTCTAGGATACGGGATGAGCAGGGGATGTCCAGCGACCAGGTGCCGCAGGACACGGTCTCTGTTGGGACTGCCAAGGCCACCGCAGAGCAGCTCGGCATGGCAGCCCAGCACCTCCTGGGCCAGCGTGCCCATGTTGGCTGCTGCAGGGACATGGCAGACACCGGAGAGGGATCACTGTTTGCATGGTGCCCCGAGCTCACAGGGGCGCTGCCTCTAACCCTCACTACAACCATCACCTCATGAGGCACAGAGAGGGAAAGCAGTTTGTTTAAGGCCACACAGCAGGGGTGGCAGAGTACCAGAATCCTCCTGGTAACACTGTTCTGCTGCATGGGGGAAAGGTGCTGGAGAACAGCTGTGTCCCATGCAGTCTCTCCAGCCTCCTCCCAGCGACGAACACCCAACTCACCTGAGAACATCTCCCCATGGGCCGTGTAGCCTTTCTCCAAGGCCACCTGCACGATTCTCTCCAGGGGGACGCCATTGGGGGGCAACAGGAGAGGGCCTGCCATGCACAGCGCCACAAGCCCGCATCTGAGGAGAGAGGGCCAGCCCCTTACTTCCTAATCATGTCTTTCCCAGAAGCACCCTGGCATGGGGAACAGGTGGGATGCCCTGGGGAGTTCCTCCCCCTCTCCCAGGCCTGGTGGGGAGACCTGCTTCCCCTTCATGGGAGGGAGGGTAGCCAAAGGCCAGAGTCTGGGTTGCAAGGCAGGGAATGGAGTGGGGGAGTGGGAAGAGAGGTCACCTGGGCTTCCAGGAGGAGGTGCCAACTTGGAGTTGGAGGCGCTGGCCTGGGTTCACACTTTCTCACTGGCACAGTCTTTTCAACTCTGTTGACTGCACCAGGACCCCAATCTAAGCTCCTCCCACGACCACACAGGTGAACCCACTCCTCCCATGCTGGTCCTCACAAACTCTGGCAAGGACAGAGGCTCAGAAAGCACAGCAGGCAGGGCTGGGCTCCTGGGTCAGGCACATACTGAGGGCCTTCTTGGATGAGGGAGGGCAGGTCGGCACAGAAGAGGATCCACCGCAAGTCACTCCTGAAACTGAATTGGAGCCACAGTGAGGTAACAAAGGAGGGTACGGGGCCTAGAGTCCCCCCTTCAAGGTCTGAGAGCAGGGTTTGAGGGATAATGAGAGGAACACTGGCTGGTCACTCTGAGGCCTGAGGTCTCTCCTGGCTCAGTGTCTGTCACTGACTTCTTCTCCCTTGTTGAGGCACCTCCCCTCCCCAAGCCTCAGTTTCCTCATCTGCTGAGTGAATCATCCTTCTGCCTGCAGCTCCCTGACAGAAGGGGCAAAGCACAGATATGAAAAAGCTTTGCAACTCACAAGAGCCAGAGAGATTTATTTCTTAGAGGAAATTTCTCTAAGGGGTGTCTCTACTGGGATTCTCCCTCCTACCCCCCAAGCCTGTTTCTCAGGCTGTTAACCAGGAAGAAAATTCCTTAACTTAGCCTGCAGGAAAACCAGGTGAAGACAGGCTCAAGGCCCAAGAGATGATCTAGATAATGAATCCCTGCAGGCCTGCCCAGCCCTACCCTTGGGAAGGCTACTCAGAGTTCTGGTAACCCAAATCCCTACCCTCCCCAGGCCTCAGGAAGGGTAGGGCAATGGCAAGGTCAGAGGAAGGGCAATGTGGGGGGGAGATCCCTGGTGAAAGAGGGTGGAGCCCGCACCCCAGTGCCAGCCGAGCTCCCAGGCTGTGGCTAGGTGATACACCTCTCTGAGCTTCAGTTTCCTCATCTGGAAAATGGGATAATCTCAGTTCTTACCTCAAGAGGAGTGGCTAAGAGGATTCAATAAATCAACACTCAAAACCACTCAGAACAGAGTGCCTGACGTAAGCTGGGCATGCAATGATGGGGGCTGTTATTTAGCTTATATTTGCCTTGATTCTGGTTGGGGCATTTAGAGCAGATTATACATTTGTCTAGAAAGCTGGAAGTTTCTTCTGAATCTGGACAAGTCGTTTCTACCTCTTGCCCTGTCAGGCAACTGTTAAGCACACAGCTTCAGTGCAGGTCTAACCCCACCCCCTCCCACCTGGGTCCCTGACTTCCTCCTGTCTAATCACCTCCATTCCCTGCAGGTAGTCTCCCTGCAGCTAGTCTCCCTCTCTGCTTCTGCAGCTCCCCAGTGCCTTCAGGAGAAAGTTCTTTGCTTCCCACGCCCTGTGGATCTGGCTCCTGGCCACATGTCAAACCCCATTTTTGCCACTTCCCCAGTCCCATTAAAATATTTGCAGGTCCTTGAAAAGAACATGTCTTCATTTCACTTTGGCTTCACCCTTTCTTCAAAGAAGGGGGATCTGGCTCACTGGATTAGGTGCCAGTGAGGACAGGACCTTCATTGCTATAGGTTCAAGGCCACAGAAAGGATCTATGTAGGGAATTTAAGCAGTAGGGCTATTTGACCATGAGGAAATGGGAGACCTCAAGAGGAAATGGTGGAAGTGATCTAGGGACAGGTGGTTAGGTGAGACCCTGGGCAGGACACCCTACCGGTCCTTCTGTAGCTTCAGGAGCCTCTTCACGTCCTCTTTGCAACTGGGGATTCGGCCAGCCTTCTCCAAGGCCTCCTTCAGGAGCCGACTCTTCTCCAGGCCAAAGACATGAGGGGGAGCAGCCCCTAGGACAGGGGCAGGAGGTGGCAGAGGGGGTGGTGGGGGAGTAGGGGCCTGGAGACTGGAGGGAGGGGGTGGAAAAGCTAAGTCTGGGAAATTTGAGTGTTCAGGAGGAGGAATGATGAGACCCTGGGGTGCAGGGGTTTCTGGAGTAGGTTCTAGGGGAGGAGAGGAGCAAGGAGAAATCATTTCGGCATCTAGGGCATGGGCAGGAAGGTAGCGAATAGAGCAGGAAGGATTCTCTAAAATGAGTTGGTCTGGGGGGACGGAGATCTTGAAAGTTTTAGAGCTGAGTTCCAAATTATGGGGGTAATCAGGACTGAAAGAATCTAGGCTAAAACGTAGACACAGAGGTCGGGATTGCAGTTGACTCAAGGAGGAATCCGAGTGTTAGCAAGACCAGGTTCTTCAATGTGGAACCAGATTTGTGCTATAAGATCGCATCGCCAGGTTCAAGTATAAAGATTAGTAATTTATTATCCGGGGCCACATATGGAATTTTAGGGGTCAATTTGGGAAACGAAGCCTCAGATGGCTTCGTCTTTAGCCCAGGGCTAAACACTGGGTAAAATTCAGGCTTGGTCTAGCCCTCACATCCCAGGCCCGCAGTTCGCAACCTTTGAGCTGACCTTTGAGTCAGAGGTTAGGAGGTCAAAAGGACAACACGCAGGGAAAGTGGCCTAGTTGCGGAGAAAGTTCAGGAGTCTGAGCGCCACAGGAAAAGACTGAGCTGGGGAAGGCGCAGAGATCTCAGGCCGTTGGGCGCCGCGACACCCCGGGACGCAGAAGTGAGCAAAACGCGCCTCCCATTCCGCAAAATGGCTGCCGCGGCACTCAACCTTTGCCGTCACGTGATAGCACTGGCACCGAGGCCCGCCCTCATCGGTCACGTGATCTGACGCGACCGTCGCGGGGGAGAGGCGGGTCTTCCAAAGGACCACCCCCGCAAGGGACGGCTGCGCGAGTCGCGTCCCGATTGGCAAGACGCGCGTGAGGGGCGAAGCCTTTCTTGATTGGTCCGTTGCCCCGGCGCCGCCAAAGGAGGGCGGGCTTGCAGGGGTGCACTAGAGCGTTTCTGCTTAGGCGGGAACCCAAGTGTTCTTTTGATTGGCAAGATCTGTGCTCAGGTCGAAACTTAACTCCAATTGGTCACACCACCCACTTTCCGCGCGGGGATTGGCTGCCAGAAAGGCAGAGGCGGAGCTAAGAGAGGGAGCTTTGTGGTTCGTAGCGAGCCAGCGCCACTACCTTGATCTGTCGGTGAGCAATGTAGGGTCGGGGAGAGCAATTGATTACCGGGGCTTTTCGTGCCTCGTGTGGGGGAAACGACCTCCCCTCTGCTTGAAGTAGGGGTCCCCCTTAATCGTCCCTCCTTAAGTGGCTCTTACATCCGGGTTTTTCCCCCTGGGCCAGCCTTTAAGCGCATGGGCCAATGGGAATCGCCGCTTAGTGTTCCGCCCACCGGGTCGCGCAGAGCATCCTGGGAGTGGTAGTCAACGTCTCGCGAGTTTCCGCACCACGCGGGAAGGTGAGGAGGTTCCCTGCGCTCGCCTTTTACTCCAAGGTGTGCTTTCCTCTTTCCTCTCCCGCCTTTCTCCTGGAAGGAACGTCGGTGAACAACCCGTGAAGCCCGTGTTGGGACAAAAAAAGAGTTGGAAAAACCCGGGACCGAAGTTAGCATTTTCCTTCTTTCAGACCTACCTCAGCATCTTACTCCATGGCGGTTCCCGAAACCCGCCCCAACCACACGATTTATATCAACAACCTCAACGAGAAGATCAAGAAGGATGGTGAGTTCTCGGGCTGGGTCATATTCCACACTCTCCTGCACGAGCTGGCCCCCCTCTCCCCTCCGCACAGGCCGCCTCTTTTCCTCCGCCTTCTCCAGGCGAACTGTTGGCGTTAACCCCTCGGCCTTTGCACGTGCAATTTCCTGTGCCACGAAGTCTCTCGGTCGCCCTTACTCTTTGTGCATTAAAGTGGTTATTTGCAAGATTACAGTTCACCCGATCCCCTCCTCCAGGAAGCCCTCCCATCCCACCCCCACCCCCACCCCCACCCCCACCCCCACCCCCACCCCCCTCAAGTGCCCGCCTCTGACTTCCCGTAAGCCCTGGACTTGTCCCCTCAAGCCAGATTCTTCCGGGATACCGTGGCCCGGAAGTTATTCTGCACTGACCTTTGAACTTCCGTCAGGGTAAGAACGGAAACTGCCTTGGTCCCTGTCATGTTCTCATTGATCAATCCGTAATGAAAATGTCGCATTTCTAAACGAAAATGAAATGAGTAGTAGGGGCAGCCACCATCATAACACCAGGCGCTGGTATATAAATTTCGATGACATTTAATTTCTGTGGCTACCTGGGAAGAAGGACTTCCACCCAATTCGCAGATCGGAAACTGAGACCCTGGAGTCAGTGACTTGCCCAGGGTCACACAACATGGAGAAGTAGTTGAGGCCGCCAGGGCTGGAGTTCTGTATAAGATGTCCATTTTCTTCGGGAAGTCATCACTCTTATCAAACCTGATGTTCTGTATTTGAAAACTGGGCAGAGAAAAAGTATATATGTAGAAATAGAAAGCAAAATAACTAAAAAGAGGGAAAAAAAGTGGGCAAGCTTAATATCTTTTTTGCAGGCGTGTTAACAAGGTTAAATTAGTTGGACCTCCATGCAGTGCAATTTTTATTGTACCCGACGGAGCAAATGTTAACACTTAGGGCCCCGGGAAAAGTGTCAGAAGAGGGCCTCCCCTGTGGCACAGCTGGTTGAGCGCAGTGCTGTGAAGCTGTCGACAGCCTCTGCTGCGCAGGGTCGATTCCCGGCTGGCTAGGGAGATACCCACATGGCGCGACAGACCTCTCCTGCCTTGCCTGCTGCTCCCTTAGCAGTGTCTTTGGTTCATTTGCCTGTTTTGCTTCCTGCTCTGTCTCTGGTGAATCCTCTCACCCTCTTGCCCTTCTGGCCTGTACCCCGTTCTTGTATAAATAAATCTTAAAAAAAAACAAAGTGTCAGAAGACCCAGAGGAGCTTTCTGGGATTTAAGTTTCAGGTTACCAGTAAAGTTGCTGTTTAAAACTAAAGGCATGTAAGTTTCTCATAGACATTAGCGCATCAGACCCAATCAGTTATGTCATGTTTGGGACACACTGATAGCGGGGACCGTCCTGGTCCTGACATCTCTGTGCAGTGGGGATACCCCAGAGTGTGCAGGGCTGGGGATGGGAACCTAGGACAGATTCTTTCTGTTTTCTTGAAAATGGAGACATTTTTGGAAAATCTTTCCAGTAGGGGAAGAGTGTTATGATGTGAGGGAGAAAAATGGTCCCAACCTGTACTGATGTGCAGATGTCTTGGGGTCAAAGAGCCCTGGGCATTCTGAGAACAAGTGAATTTGGGGGTTCTGGAGGCTTGTGGTTCAAGAAGCTTCCAGAGAGTGATGCACTGATGGTGCCTGGGGCCTTGTGGGCATGGTGAGGCTTGGACTTAATCCTACGGACTTCAGGGAACCAGGCAGAAGTCAGTGGTAAATGATCTTTCAGTTGTGGAGGGGTAACTTGGAGTGGGCTAGAGGGGGAGCTGAGAGGCCCAGAGTTCAATAGAATAGCTGAGGGCTTACAGGGTTCATAGGGGTTCAGAGGGTGGGAAACCAAACCAGAAATGTCACCCAGAGATTTTTTTGACCAGTTGCTTCAGAATACCTTTGCTCTTTTCCCTTTTGCTCCTCTTCTCCTGGTTTTCTCTCCCCCCCTTCCCCCCTTGGTTTCTCCTTCACCAAACATTTTTAGCTCAGCTATTTTCTTAACATACGGTTGGTGCCTTTGCCAGGTTTCAGGTGAGGCAGTTTGCTAGTGAGGTGTGGTACAAGGTTCAGATGAACTTGATTCATCTGGCTCCATAAGATCTTCTAGCGTCCTCAGGATGCTCCTCCTGGGCTAGTGGCAAATGCTCTGAGAGCATTTTTTATGTTAGTAAAACTGGTAGTAGTTGCTTCTCACTGGGTGGTTGTGAAAATTTAGTGGTGTTGCTTCTATAAGACACTTGACAGTATGTTGTTCTGCAAATGTGGAGAAATATGAATGCCTGAGTCAGTGCTAAGCATGGGAATACTGTAGTAACAGATTGGATGGGCTCCTATCTTCCAGAGTACGCATGTCAGGAGGGGGAAGTGCTGGAAAGGAAAAGCAAGAAGGGTATGAGGAGGGGGAGGGTGCTAAGCATTTCTTTAGGTCTCCGGGAAGGCTTTGGAGGTGGCAACATTTCTGCTGAGACCTGGGTGGCTAGGAGGCAGCCATGTACACATCAGAAGAAAGGTGTCCTGGTAGAGGGAGCACCCAGTGCAAAGGTCCTGAGGCAGACTCTGACAGGTGTGTTGGGTTCTTAAACCCAATTTCGATGTGGGGAATGTGTGTGGAGGGGATTCCCCACACTGATAAGCAATTCTTGGGCACCAGTGAGATGGGCAGAATTCAGCTTATTTCTAACACTGACTACCTGGAGATAGCATCAGATTTACACTGGTAAAGAGCTCAGTCTCCCCAAACTGCCCTCCACTTCAGACGCCAGCTGCAAACTCAAGTGGTTACCTGTTTCTGACCAACTGGCTGTAGGTAAGAAGTTCCTGAGACACCCTCCTCAGGTCCATTAATTTGCTAAAATGAAACGCATTTTACTCGCGGTATCACCGATCTTCTCCAATGGCTTAGGAACAGCAGGAGGAAGACATACCAGGTATGGGGGGAAAGCTTGGAGATCCCCATGCCCTTTCTGGGCACACCATGCTCCCCAGATCACCAGATATCCGCCAACCTGGAAGCTCTCTGAAATTTCTGCTCTGGGGTGTTTATGGAGGCATGACTGATTAACCTGTTGACAATTCGGTTCAACCTCCAGCCCCTTTCCCCTGCCAGAGGTCAGGGTGGAACTGCCTGTTTCAACCCTCTCATCTCATGTTTGGGTTCCCTGGCAACCAGTCTCATCCATAGGAGCTTCCCAAGAAGTCCCCTCAATCACAAAACAAGAGATACCTTTAACACCCACAACACTGAGGAAATTTCTAGGCTTTTGGGAGCTGAGCCAAGAGCCAGATGAAGGCAAATACATATGAGAAATGTATTTTGTCAACTTGAATGATTAAAATATATCTTATGAATCATAGTACTGCATTGAGCCTGAATAAAGACTGGGGGGACCTCTGTGGATGGAGATATGCAAGTGGGTGGAATGGGGCAAAACGAGGTTGGAAGAGCCAGCCATCGCCACTTCACATAGGCCTGTGCCAAGGTGCTAGTGATAAGTATTTGCATTTATTGAGCATGTACTGTGAGCCCTTCGTGTGTATGACTCATGTTCCTCATCTGGCAAGTCTGTGGGGAGAGACTCAGTGTCTCCAGCTCCCAGAGGCACGAATGCACAGACATGCTGGCTCTTGAGGGACTGCTGGCCTGAGGCATTCTGGGTCCTCTGTCCATTGTCTGATGGTTTTCCTCTGGGCTGCACTTGCCTCTGAAAAGGGGGCTGAAGCCTCAGGAGACGGTGATGAGACCTCTAGTGATGGATGGATCATTCCTCCTCTGTTGCAGAGCTGAAGAAGTCCTTGTACGCCATCTTCTCTCAGTTTGGCCAGATCCTGGACATCCTGGTATCACGGAGCCTGAAGATGAGAGGCCAGGCTTTTGTCATCTTCAAGGAGGTCAGCAGTGCCACCAATGCTCTGCGCTCCATGCAGGGTTTCCCTTTCTACGACAAGCCCATGGTGAGCACTGGGTGGAGGAGGTGTGTGACGAATGTGTGGCGTGCAGGAGATGGTATGGGCCTGGATCTCCTGTTGCTGACAGCCTAGTCCCTTAGAATGAGACTTTTTTTTGCTGGTCCTTTGCATTCGTAGTATACCCTACTATGGTGGGGTGCGAGGGCACCCCATGATTAAGGGAGCCCCAGCCCTGCCTTCTCAGACCCACCCTGCTGGGAGTGACAAGCCTGTCACCCAGCTCAGAAGGGTCAGAGCTGGTTTGGGGATATTTATGGAGGGCACCTCATCCAACCAGGGAAAGTCTTGTGGTTCAGGTGAGACTTAAAGAAGGAGAATTGACTGGGGGAGGAGAGGGAGAAAGAGTGTTATGTCTTTAGAGGGACCCTATGGATCAGGCCTGGAGATAACCAAGAACATAGGTAATGGAGGAATTGAATCAAGTTCATTTGGCTGGAATTGTGAGAGCGGGGGTAGGCCTGGCCTGGAGAGCCAGTCAAAGTCAGGTCAGGGGCTGGAGTTTGTCTCAAAGTGAATTTGATTCCGGGAGCCATGGAAGAAGGCTTTAGGTAAGTGCTACTGGCTGTAGAGTAGATTAGAGAGCCCAGTGGCCAGGGTGAGGCTGTGTCAGACTCCCAAGGCCAAGGGTCAGGCTATGACCATTGACTGTGGGATGGAAGGAAGGGGGCCAAGTGTTTGGCGGGGTGGGGTGGGGTGAGGGGGGGTGCAGCCTGGGAGGCCAAGAGTAACTTTAAAGCCCCTTCCCTGAATGAGAATTCCTGGCAGACGTCTTTGGGTCTTTACCTTTGTCCCTCATTTTGTAAGTTTTTTACCTGCATGAAAAACTTTGAAAATGCCTCTGAACCAACCCCCTTGGGGAGGTGATAGCAAGTCTCAGTGCCTGAGGCCCTGGGCAGGTCACCCCTACAGGATGGAAGCAAGCGGGAGACAGTGGGCATCCAGGTACAGCAGGGCTACCTAGAAACCCTCTCCCCTCTGTGTTTGTTGTCACCTCTGGGGGTGCAAGCCCAGAGCTGCCACATACTCCGATTTCCTTTCTGGAATAACTGGAAATTGGCTTTTGAGATGTAAAAACCATCATCTTTGTATGTTGGTCCTCCTGCCCCTCTTCTCTTCCCACATATTTTGCTTGGGTCATAGCAAACACAGGTGAGTTGTGTGCCATCAACTCTGGCTTCCAAACATATCCACTGGCGACCTGCTTCTCACCAGCCCCAGCCGCTCCCCTCCCTTCTTGGGACTGTGGCCACAGCTGCTCACGGTGGTCTCCTTGCTTCAAAAACAGCCCATTGCTCTTCATACATGTCAGGTCCTACCCATTTTGTTCCTCAAAAAAATCCTTGAAGTAGCACTACCCCCAGTTTACAGAGGAGGTTGTTGAGGCCAAGTGAGTCCAAATTGTGACTTACTTTGGCTCTGAAGTTCCTCCTCAACCCCTATGTCTCTGTTGGCAGCGCATCCAGTATGCTAAGACCGACTCAGATATCATCGCCAAGATGAAGGGCACCTTTGTGGAGCGGGACCGCAAGCGGGAGAAGAGGAAGCCGAAGAGCCAGGAGACCCCAGCTGCTAAGAAGGCCGTGCAGGGTGGTGCAGCCGCCCCGGTGGTGGGAGCTGTCCAAGGGCCTGTCCCGGTAAGCAGGGCCTGGGGATGCCATCTCCCTTCCCCGGCCTTTCTTTGCCACTGACCTGGCTTGTGCACAGGGAGGTGCTCCCACTGGGAATTCAGACCACCACCTCCATTTCTTCATAGATCATGCGCTGTTCCTTTGGTGCTGAGCACCAGGCTGATAGGGTCTCTGCCAGAATGCCTGTCCTGGTGCTTCTCAGCATCTTTCCTTGGTTTCACTCTCTCCTTGACCTTGGTTTCATCATCTGAGTCTTTTAACTCTGTTCTCATAGATGGTTCAGAAGAACCTGCTCGCTAACAGGAGGCCTAGGTGAATTTAATATAAAGCAATGTCACTAGCTAGAAAGCCGATGTGGGAATGATTGGTTTTATTTCTAGCGCTCGCAGTAAACATGTAGATGTCAAGGTGAAGAACAGTTAAAAGGAGGAAACCCAACCAGAGGTGTGCGGACCACGCACGTGGGCAGTGCAGAACATTGCTGAGACAAACATGGTCTCTGCAGGCGGATGGAAGACATGTTGTTAAGCTGTTAAGCTGTCAATTCTCTTCCAAGGTTCAGCACAGTTCCGAGCAAAATCCCAGCTGCAGTTCTTGGGAAGCCTGAGGGGCTATTTCTAAATGTCAGTGAAAAGGCAAAGCAAGGCAGAGCAGAGCTGGGGGAGCGGCTGTGGTGATGGCAATAGGGTGGTGTTGGCGTAAGGTAGGGAAATGGACCAGTGGGCAGGGTAGGGGCCACAGATACGTCTGCGTGTGTGGCAGCTCCACGCACGATGTTCCCGTGGCCCGGGTGTGAAAGGACCGTTGTCCTGGTGAAGGAAGCTGGGCTGATGGGATGAAACTAGCCCTGCCTCAGCTAACATGTAAATTACCTTGAGATGAATTGTGGGCCTGAATGTGACAGCTAAGATAATACAGGCTCTAGAAGAAAACAGGAAAATGTCTTCATGATTGTGGTGGGGGCACAAACAGTGGAAGCATCCTGTTTTTTGGAGTGAGGAAAGTAACGAAAGACTATAGAACAGGTGGGTGGGTTCGACCCACTCCTTTCCCGGCCTCCGAGTCTCCATGTCAGCTGCTGCGCTCCGCCCCACGTCTGTCCTGCCAGCACTTGTCAGTGGTGGGGCCTCGGTTTCCCGCCCTCTGGTTTGTACTGAGCTGCCTGTCCACATCTGGTCGAGCACCCCAATCTCCCCCTGAGGGGTATGGCCTGTCTCTCTGCCACCCCTCCCTTTTCCTTCTGTACAGTCCCTCTCCATTTCTGCCCTCCACTGTCTTTTCTCTGCAGCTGGGTCTGTTTCTCACCCCCCCCCCCCATCTCCCATTTATTTTTAGAAGCAGATATACAGCTTGCTCATTGTAGCATTTATTGCCAACCCTTTAGTCAACCATTATGTTTTGATCTTTCCTAGTTTTTTTTTTTCTACTCTTCTATACACAAAGATAGGTCATGTTGATTTTTTAACTCATTCTGATTAAATGCGCCCCCTTGACCCTGAGTCAGTTTTGCTTCATCCATCCCTTCTCTGGGCACCTTCTGTCTCTACCCATGTCTGGTTCTTTCTCCTTGTATCTCATGGCCCACATTTCCTCTAATAATCTTACCTGCTCTCTGTTTCCCGCTGAAACTGAAATCACATCTTCCACCTGCTGCTGCCCAGCTCAATCCTGCCGTCTTGCCTCCGCAGGGCATGCCGCCGATGACTCAGGCACCCCGCATCATGCACCACATGCCAGGACAGCCGCCCTACATGCCGCCCCCAGGCATGATCCCACCGCCTGGCCTCGCACCTGGTCAAATACCACCGGGGGCCATGCCCCCACAGCAGCTTATGCCAGGGCAGATGCCACCTGCCCAGCCTGTAAGTATCTAGTCTTCCAGGTCATATGAAAGTAAAACAAGGGACTGGTGGGGGTGTACAGTTTCAGTTGGGGTGAAGTCCAGGCAGGCCTCCCTGGGGAGTGCTGTTGAGTGATAAGGCTGAGGGTGTACACTGGGTTCAGGCCCTGGGCCAGAGAGGAGCCGGTGGGTTGGTTGGAGGAGCTTTGCAAGGTCAGGGTGAAGCTGGGTCCGTGGTTAGCACCTCGACTATTCTGCTGATTCAGTGAACTTGTGCTAAGCACCTGCAGTAATGCCCTCTTGTGGCTCACAGCTCAGGGGGCAAAGGCGGGGCCACGTGTGACATGGCCGGGGTAGGGTATGCTGGGGTACACTAGAAGGAATTCCAGCGGGGTGAGGGAAGGAGAACAAGAGAGGTCCCCACCAGACTCAGGATCACCTCTCTATGCCCTGCAGCTTTCAGAAAATCCGCCAAATCACATCTTGTTCCTCACCAACCTGCCCGAGGAGACTAACGAGCTCATGCTGTCCATGCTTTTCAACCAGTAAGTGGGACTGGGTGAGAGTGCAGTGTGATGGCTGAGTGGGGTGAGCAGAGGGACACCAGGGTGGAGCCCTGAACCTGCTCAGGCTTTGCAGGTGCGAAGGGAAAGGCCAAGACCGCCTGGCCATACTGGTCTCCAGGGGTGGGGAGTCCGGGCTCTGGGCCTCCTTTCTAGTCTGAATGGGAGAGATGGAAGGCGCGTGTGAGGCAGCAGCATGGTGTCTTTGGACACTGCCTGGGCAGGCACAGTCACACTCAAACTACGTAGGCGCTTGAGACATATGGGCTGTTGTGCCTGCCAATGGGGTATAGATCAGGGCCGTTATCATGTAGGGTATCTTCCCTGTTTAGTGAAGTGGGGGGCCATGCTTTTGATTGTACGCCTTAAGGAAAACCTTTGCCTGAGTCCCAAAGGGGCCCTGGAAAGGGGCTCTGTGTGGCGGGGGTTTGGGAGGCTGCATGCAGATGCGCACCATGGCCCACCTGTGACTGCAGTGTACACTGTACGTCATGACAGTGCCTGAGGACATTTGGAGAAACTGGGTAAATCAAAAGCACCAGCACGTACTTTCCACACCTACGAAACACTGGGTACCTTTAAGAAAACCGACAGGACAAAAGATACTCAGTAAATGTGGGGGTGTTGCCTACTGGGGCGGGAAGAAAGGTATGGGAAGAGGTTATTTCTGGCGCTTGGGTGGGTGAGTTATGGTTGGGGACACACAACGGACAGGTGTCCTGCTTTTTGATGGGGGTTAAGATGGCACGGGTGTTCATGCTAAGATGTGTTCCTAGTGTGTGCACTTCCTGGATTCTGTTAGGGGTTCTTTGCATTTCTACACATTTGTGGCTAGGTAAGTCTATCGGGCAGTGTTGTGCGTTGTATGAGGTTGAAAAACATCCCACCAGGTGCCAGAATATTAGGGGGAAATGCCCGAGTCTGAATTTCTGAGGTCTGTCATGACTTTCTCAGGTTCCCTGGCTTCAAGGAGGTCCGGCTGGTGCCCGGGCGCCACGACATCGCTTTCGTGGAGTTTGACAATGAGGTGCAGGCAGGGGCTGCCCGAGATGCCCTGCAGGGCTTCAAGATCACCCAGAACAACGCCATGAAGATCTCCTTTGCCAAGAAGTAGCAACTTTACCCCGTGCCTGCCCCATCCCTTATTCCCGGCCCCCATTTTGGGGCCTCCCCTTCCCTACCTTGGCTCAGCCCCTGAAGGTAAGTCCCCCTTGGGGGGCCTTCTGGAACTGCGTGTGTGAGTGAGTGGTCACACAGCATTGTACCCAGAGTCTGTCCCCAGACATTGCACCTGGCGCTGTTAGGCCGAAATTAAAGTGGTTTTTTGAGGTTTGGTTTTTCACAATCATTTGTTGTTGGTTTTTTTCCCTTGTCCTGTGTTTCTTTTCCTGCACTTCAGAATGTTCTGGACCTCTTCTCATGTTGGGGCTTGCAGTCTTGGGAAAACACAATGTTGTGTAGTGATTGTGTCTAAGCTAGTACTTTGGCAGCACTTGGGGCAGCTGTCCAGTTAGGACGGGTCCGTTGCTACACCAGGAGACCACCTTAAAGGGCTTTCTTCACCTCTCTTCACAAAAGTCTTCACCGAAGTGCCTGCTGTGGTAGCCGGAGTCCCACAGAACCCAGAATCCACACTGACGGGGAGTGGGTGCTCATAAAATCATTGGAAGGATAGGGATGACGGCCTGGATTTGAGACACTTGAGAGTACAAACAAGTACACAGCCCCTACTATCTCAAGTTCAGGAAGATGCCACAGCTGCTCACAGGAGTTCCCAGATAGACTCAGTCATATGTGGGCAGCTGCTGACCAGGCGCTGGAACAGGAGTGTGGCCAGTTCCAAAAGCTCATCTGCCTTGCTGACCGATAGTCGGCCGGGAACCTCAGGCAGGTGGCTGAACCAAATTCCCCACCAGAGCCCGAGCTGCTGGGGAGTCTGGGAAATGATTCTGACTGGGCAACCATGTACCCAGCTAAAGATAAAGATAAGGGAAGACCAAGTGGCAGCTCACTTAGATGTCTGTTACACACCTGTGCTGGAAGATTTTTAACAACTGACTCAAAAATAACAGGTTTTCGGGCCTCCCCTGTTGTCGCAGCGGTTGAGCGCTGGGCTCCAAAGCTGCCCACAGCCTCTGCAGCGCCGGTTTGATTCCTGGCCACCGGCGAGGGTCCCACATGGCGTGCAGACCTCTCCTGTTGCGCCCGCTGCTCCCCTCAGCAGTGTATTTCGGTCCATCTGCCTGTTCTGTTCCCCGCTTTGGCTCTGGTAAATTCTCTAATCCCCCCGCGCTTTTGACTGTACCCAGCTTGTATAAATAAATAAATCTTTAAAAAAAAAATTAAAAAAAAAACCAACAGGTTTTCTAAGACCCTCACAGCATATAAATAGGAAGTGAGAGCGTGTGCCACAGTCATCAACAACAAGAATATACATGACAACCTTAAATTCCTGGGTGGTTTTTACCTGCTCTGCCTCCCCTGTTAAATGGAGGGACATCAGACTTGTAGCACCAGATGTAGACTTTTTTTTCTGTGTTGGATGTGAAAGATGAGGAGGAGGGATCGCTGTCTTCACTCAAAGGCACGGTCTACTTGCAGCCAGCCAGCGGAAGCATCTCACCCACCACATGGCAACCACACATTTTGTGGTTGGCAGATCCTGCTTTCTACTGTCTGGTGGGGAATTCCCTGGGTGTTCCCCCACAGGCAATTGAAGTCCCCACTCCGAGTTTCATTTTCCTGTGTATAAACGATCCCTTCTATGTTAATACTGTGGTAGTGTGTGTACTTGCCACTTCCCCCAACACCCCCTGCTAGGCACGTCACAAGCACTGAGTACTTGAGTGATGAATACTGTTCTTGGCATAGGAAATGCAGTGGTGAACAGAAGGGACAGCTAAGCTCATTGTAATTACAGATGCCCCTTGACTTACAATGGGGTCACACCTGATAAAATCAACCTGATTCAAAGTTGAAAATACTAAGTTAGGAGTGCAGCAAAGACTATATATAGCTCAGACTAACTCTCCTTAGATGTGCTCAGAACACTTCTTTAGTAACAGTCGGGCAATTCATTTTGAGTCTCATCCCAATAGGAATTGCAATTCACCAGAAGCGGGAGACACATGAGCATTTTGTAGACATGATGGGATGGGCAAATGAAAAATGTCCCCACCTCTTCTGCTGCTGCCCTGGGGTTGTGGCGCTGGAGCACACTATTTGGGGGTGATCTGGGAGGATCTGCCAACCACAAAATGAGAAAGGGGAAGCTTTGAGGGGAGAAATAGCTTAGTCCAGGTCACCCAGTCAGGAAGTGCCTTGTGAGGATGTGTAGTGGTGAGAGGGCACTGCCTGGCTTAAGGCCCACTATATAATCACTCAGTTCTGGAGAGGTGGGGCTATTCCTGGTAATCAAAGGGCTGCCTTGTTCTGCTGACCCCTCAGCACAGGAAATTCCAAGGTGGTTTTCCATGTGGCTCCTCTGATTCTGTCCCTGGAGGGGATGGGAGGGGCCCAGGTACTCACTAGTCCACAGAAGATAGAATTGAATATCTCATCCTGCCTGGGCCTTTCTGATTGTTGATGGGGGAGGGGGTGGCTGTCACTTGGAGAGGCCTGAGCTGTTTTGGGCCTATCTAGGCATTTTCTTGGGCTAGCTGCCCTCACCCTGCCCTTGGAATGGTTCTGGCTGGGTAGCAGCCTCTGGTGTGGGTGAAATTTGGGACTGGTTTAGGGCGGGGATAAGAATCAGAACACAGGTTACCTTGTGTTGCTGGAGGGGAGGGCAGGAAGAAACTGGAGATCCCATTCCCCTGTCCCCCTCCGCACCTTGGCTCACTCACTCTCGCTCCAAGGCTGTGATGGCTCAGTCCTGGGAGTTCCTCATTGTCTTCCTCTTGCTGTCTGCCTCCCCGGGGCCTAGTGTCGGAGGCCGTCCCATGCCCAAGCTGGCTGATCGGAAGCTGTGTGCTGATGAGGAATGCAGCTGTAAGAGTGGGAAGGAGGGAGTTGGGGTTGCCAGCCTTTGGTGTGCATGGGGTGCTATCATTCCCTTCTGTTGCTTCCCCAGACCCCATCTCCATGGCTGTGGCCATTCAGGACTACGTGGCCCCTGACTGTCGTTTCCTGAACATACAGAGGGGCCAAGTCGTCTATGTCTTTTCCAAGTTGAAGGGCCGAGGGCGGCTCTTCTGGGGAGGCAGCGTGAGTCTTGGGAGAGTGGAAGAGGAAAGAGTGTGGGGTTGGGGTGGGGGTACACCTTCATTTTACATTCTAAGGGGAAACCTGAGGGTGTGAATGGTAATTGAGGTTTTTGGGGGGCTGTTGTGATTATTTTTACTTTGCCTAGCAATTATAGGGCCCCTATGGTGACGCCAAGCTTTATCTAGACACTGAAGATGCAACAGTGAATAGTCCCTTTTATTCTAATGGGGGGAGACAAAGTATCAAAAACATCAGTAAATATGGGCTCCTTTGAGAGAGTGATTGGGTTGGCCAGCGAGTGCTCTGAGCAGGCATCTGGAAGCTGAGATTTGAATGACAAGGATTGCCTTTAGCAGGAACGAGTTACCCTCTTCCCGGCTGGGCTTGTAACTCTTCTTCCTCAGGTTCAAGGAGATTACTATGGAGACCTGGCTGCTCGCCTGGGCTATTTCCCCAGTAGCATTGTACGTGAGGACCAGCCGTTGAAACCTGGAAAAATCCACGTGAAGACAGATGTGAGTGTCTTGGGGCCGGCAGGAAACTGGAGGGAGGACCCTTGGTTTTGTTTTGGTGTTTTTTTTTTTTAAAGATTTATTTATTTAGGGCCTCCCCGGTGGCACAGCGGTTGAGTGCTGGGTTGCAAAGCTGCCCGCAGCCTCTGCAGCACCGGTTTGATCCCCGGCTGCTCCCCGGCCACCGGAGGAGGGTCCCACATGGTGCGCAGACCTCTCCTGCCGCCTGCTGCTCCCCTCAGCAGTGTATTTCGTCAGTCTGCCTGTTCTGCTCCCCGCTCTGGCTCTGATGAATTCTCTCACCCTCCCGCGCTTCTGACTGTATCCAGTGCTGGTATAAATAAATAAATAAATAAATCTTAAAAAAATATATTTATTTATACAAGCACTGGGGTACAGTCAGAGGCGCGGGAGGGTGCGTGAACCCACCAGAGACAGAGCAGGGAGCAGACCAGGCAGACAGATGGAAGACACTGCTGAGGTGAGCAGCGGGCGAGGCAGCAGAGGTCTGCTGCGTCATGTGGGTTTGCCCCTGGCCGACCGGGAATCGAACCCGCACTGCAGAGACTGCAAGACAGCTTCACAGCGCGGCGTTCGACCCGCTGCGCCACCGCGGGGGTGGGGGTGGGGGTGCCCAGGACCCTTGGTTTTGATGATGGACCAAGGTGTCTCATCCCTTGACTCCCAGCGGTCTAGCTGTGTGCACGGGGCGAAATAACCCCCACTCAGTTTTCTCATCTGTAAAATGGGGAGTGAGTTATAAGTCTCGCCCAGTCCCGTTGAGTTGCTAAGATTCCAGGGCTCAAGGTTAATTTGCATAGCACTTGTGTTGCCAAATCTGGCTCCTGCAACTACAGCCTTTGCGAAGACCACTAGATTCTCTGTGGTGGTACTGCTGGTTTTTTTCCTCACTGTTTCCCCTTTCTCTTTCAGAAATGGGATTTCTACTGCCAGTGAGCTCAGCCTACCGCTGTTCCAACCGTTTTCCCTCCCCGGTTTTATGCAAATACACCAGCCAAGTGCAAACTGTCGGTGGTTTCTGTGGTGGGGTGGGAAGATACAAAGGAAATAGTCCCCCAGGTTCCTGAATCTAGCCAATCGGACCTCTGCCTGTGCTAACGTCAGAGGTTGCTAGGCAGGTTTTACTGACCAAAGGCTCGGCGCGGAGCCGGGTACCGGAGGCGGGCGCCTAAGTCGGACACAGCGAATGAGAAGACGGAATAACGTAACAGCCCAATGGGGGGATTGTAGTGTCTTCTCTAGACCAACGAGAGGGAGCCGAACTAGTGGGAGGAAGCCAATCGGATCATGAGGAAGCCAGATCGCAGGCAGAGGTTTTAAGATGATCTGCAATGGGGGGTGGGAGGGAGCCCGCGCGCATCTCCCCAGCTTTCACCCTCCCTGCTTCTGCGATCAGAACTCGCCCCCGGCAGCTCAGCATCCGCCTCTCCACAGGGCTGCCCTGCTGCCTCTGTAACCCCGTCGCAGCCGCGCCTCCGCCCCGCGGGCCGCCTCTATCCAATCCAGAGCCTCGCTTCGACCCAGACCCCTGGCACAATCCGTTCCTCCGCTCGGCGAAGCACCTCTGCCCCGCCCCTTCCCACCTGCTCGGCCAATCACTCGTCTTGGCCCCGCCTCTTTTGTCCACTGTGGCCAATCGGAGCCTTTTGTCCCGCCCCCTGCCCGGACCGTCCGCCAATCCCTGCCTTTGGACAGCGTGGCCAGGTATCCCGCAGCCGAGCGGGTCGCGCCGGAGGGGGTGGAGGCGGAAGTGGCGGCGCCGGGCCCCGGGAGTAGGAAGGCGCCGGGGCTGCGGCCGGACTGGAGCGGCTGCCAGCCGAGGAGCGGGCGCGGCCGCGGCGCCATATTGCGGCCCAAGACGGCCGCGACCGAGTCATGGCCGAGACCTACGGTGAGGAGGGTGGGCCCCGGCGGGGGTCTGGGGTGCGGGCCGAGGAGGATGCCGCTGGGGGATGGGGCGGGGCTTCACGGATGGGGCGGGGTCTGGCGGGATGGGGCCGGGCCTGGCGGGTGCTGGGAGGGGCTTACTGGGTCTGGGGCTGAGCTTAATTGATTTGGGCGGAGCCTGACGGGCCGGTGTGTGGGTTTAATAATGCTGGGGCGGGATTTGAGGGAGCCAGTCTGGAGGGATCCGGGTAGGCCTTGAGTGGAAAGGGTGGGTCTTCATGTGTCGGGGCGGAGCCTGGATGGATGGGGTGAGGCTGATTCTGTGAAGGTTGGGGTCGGACTTGACGGACGACAGAGACCCTCCAGGGATACTCAGGACCCTGGGGCTGCTGTTTCTGGAGATCTGGGATAGAGTTGGGGATGAGGTGTCCTTGAATTAGGGGTGGGGCTAGTGGCAAGGGGTGGGACTTAAGATCGAGACTAGGGGTAGGGCTTTGGTGGAGGGAGAGCTGGCAAATCAGGATGGATGGACATTAGGCCTTTGGATGGGGTGCGGTAGAAAGAGCTCTAATCAGTTACTCAACAGAGAGAGTAAAGGAGAGGGAGCAAGTGCAAAGACCCTGAAGTGGGAACCAGTTTGTCATTTGTAGGGAATACACTTCGAAGGCTAGAGTGGACTGAGAGGGTCAGAGAGAGGTAGAGGGCAAGTCGTTGAGAGGCAACGATGAGATGGTAAAATGACTGTGAAGAGTCTTTAATCCATGTAATATTTAAGATCTCAGACTCCGGAGCCACACTTTGGGTTCAAGGGACCTTGGGCAAGTTAGTTAACCTTTGTGGCTCCGTTTCCTCAAGAGGAAAATGGGGCTGATTATACCTACCTCCCTCATAGAGTTTCCCTGAGGGTTAAATGAACTGTTGATGTAAATAAAGAACTTTAGAGCTGTACCCAGTATGTGGTAAGCACACTGTAAGAATTAGCATCTGTGGTTGTTACCCATTGCTGTTTCTGTGTCTCTTTCTCTCCTGGTACCTGTGATGGTCTCTTGGTTTCCACCTCCTCCCCCACCCTCCCGGCTCCCCGGTGTATTTTTCCATATGGGTTTCCTGCATTTTGGTTCCATCTGCTCAGACTTCCTCTTCAAATTTCTGGTGATTGGCAGTGCTGGAACTGGCAAATCATGTCTCCTTCATCAGTTCATTGAGAATAAGTGTGAGTTTCTGGGAGTGACCCTGGGAGCACTGAACTGTGGGTGTGGCTTGGGCAGCTCTTGGCATGGGAAGGGGCAGGGACAGCCCAGGCCCTGGCTGCCTGGTTCTTCCCTTGGCCTTGTTCCCTGGCCTTGCCTTGTTTACACCTATGCGCTATGCTGGGACCTTCTGGGCCCCCACTCGCCCTGGCAGTGAGAATGAGTTTGTGCAGGCTGGGGAGGCCTTGGAGGACAGGGACGCCTCTGAGCCTCTGCACTGCCTCTCTTCCCCCTTCTACTCCCAGTCAAACAGGACTCCAACCACACGATCGGTGTGGAGTTTGGATCTCGGGTGGTCAACGTAGGTGGGAAGACTGTGAAGCTACAGATTTGGGACACAGCTGGCCAGGAGCGGTTTAGGTAGGTGGGCTGGGCTCCCCGGAAGGGAAGTGGGGAGAGGGGAGAGAGAGAGAGGCATGCAGACACTTGGAGACACCAGGTAGGCGCAAGGAGACACTGAGAAGGCAGCAAGGCAGAGGACAAGAGCTAGAAAGAGTTGATCAGCTTGTAGAGATAGCCAAAGAGGTGAGATCCTGGAGTGAGGACGACAGACAGAGAAAAAGAGACTGAGAAAGAAAGGAAGAGTTAAGAGAGCCGGGTAGAAATGGACAGAGCCTAGAGAGACTGTGGTGGACAAAAACGTGTGGCTGGAAGAATGGACACTTGTGCCTGGGAGAAACAGGGCCTTGAAGAGAAAGACATGCCTGGGGGTGAGGGCACGGGGTAGATGCTGAGAGATGCTGACACAAGGGGAAACTTGAAAGACAGATCCATTCAGAAAGGGAAAGAAAAAGAGAGAGCCCAAGTAAAGGGAGATAAGAGCCCCAGAGAGAACCAGAAGACAGGGAGTGTGGGACAGGTGGAGCCAGAGAGCTGGAGAATTGGGTGTGCTGGGGGAAAGACAAGTGTGCAGGCTCTGGACACAGTATGTCTTCAGGAAGAGGTGACAGGTACAACGAAACCCTGTGTCTGAGAAGCATAGAGAGAGACAGGTCGTGCAGGCCATGGAAAAGTGTGGTCCCTTGGCCCACACATAGTAGCTGCTGAGTTAATACTTGTGTTTAGTTTGCTGCTTGAGGTGCATGGAGCCTGGAGACAGAGATGGGGGGGTGGGGGGCAGCAGGGGCTGGAGTGGCAGGCGGTGCTTAAGGAATGCTTGTGGGATGACTGAGTGAGTTCCAGAGGGACCCAGACTGGTGACACAGGGAGATGTGGACAGTCACTCCACTGAGGAGGGGCCCTCATCCAGACACAGCTGGAGAGGGACGAGCAGACGTGTTTGCATAGCACTGGGCCAGGCCTGGCCATGGGGAGATGACAGAATGAATGAGTAGGAGGGCAAGAGTGAGGATGAGAGCGAGAGACAGAAAGACAAAGATAGAAATGAGGATTGAAGAGACAACGGGGCGGGGGGGGGGCAGTATCAATGAAGAGATATAGAAAGACAGGGACACAGAGAGTCACAGGCAGGGAGAGACAGACAGACACACACACAGCTGGCTAAGTGAGGCAGAGTTTGCGGGAGACAAAGAGAGAGACCATGAGATGGAAACTGGGGAGACCAGACCACACCACACTTTGGGGGATGGGCCCGCAGTGAAGGGGGGTCTCCGAACCACCAGTCTCTCTCCGCAGAGGGGGGCAGTCTCGGGGCAGACCCCAGCCTTGGGCGTGACTGGGTCCCCCTGGCCCCACAGGTCGGTGACACGAAGTTATTACCGAGGGGCAGCTGGAGCCCTGCTGGTGTATGACATCACCAGGTGGGTGCACGGAGTGGGCGGGGTCCGGGCGGTCCCTCTCCTGCCCCTGCCTCCCTTCTTCCTCCCTCCTTCTTCCTCTCCACAGCCGGGAGACCTACAACTCACTGGCTGCCTGGCTGACGGACGCCCGCACACTGGCCAGCCCTAACATCGTGGTCATCCTCTGTGGGAACAAGAAGGACCTGGACCCCGAGCGTGAGGTCACATTCCTGGAGGCCTCCCGCTTTGCCCAGGAGAATGGTAAGGGTCCTTTGGTGGGCAGCAGAGGCACTGGGGGGCGGTGCACAGGGTCTGTGGATCTACTGGCTCTCTGCCAGCGTCCAGCCCTGGATGGCAGGGGTTTACAGGACCGGGTTCAGATTCCAGTGCTGCTTGCCACTTGGGGGCTGTGTGACCACCCTGAGCCTCCGTTTCCTCTTTTAGAAAGCGGAAATCCACATTTCTGCCTCACATCTGGGTGATAGTTAAGGGAGATGGTTTGTGGAGAGCCCTCAGCTCTGCCTGGCAGGGCATGGGTGCTTAATTAACACTGGTTGCTAAGGAGGTGTCCGCCACCAAGGAGAGGCACTGGGCTGTTGGTGTGAGGTGGACACTGCAAACTCCCTGGCCCCAGGGGACGGCCACATTTTATGAATAAGGGAGATGGGATGGGTCAGACCCCAGGTCTGGAGGCACTGGCATCAGGGGAGTGGACAGGCCCGCAACCACACCAGAAGATGTGCAAGTGTAAACTCATTTGAAAATCCTGTGTTTACGAAGCTCCTGCTGGCTTAGGGTCTGCACATGCTTGTCCAGCTTGTGACCTCTGGGGCAGAGGAGGTTTTAGCATCAGAGAGAGCTGGGTTTAAATCCTGGCTCTTTCTTACCTACTGTGAGGCCTTGGCACATGGCTGATGGGTAGACTGTGGTGGCCTGAGCCTGTGCCAGATGGTGCTGGGTCCACAGTGATGAAGATTGCCCTGGGCATGCTCTCATGGGCTTGTACTCTAATGAGTGAGGGAAGGGGACAGGCCCCTTTCCAGACAGTGACAGCTCGGAGAAGTTAGGGCTGGGGTGGGAGAGGCCCAGGGAGCAGTGGGAGCCCAGAGGAGCCACCTGATCCATTCTGGGAGAGCAGGGAGGGCTTCCTGGAGGAACTGATGTGTGAGCTGAGCTCTGAAGAAAGAAGTGGGAGGTTGCCTGGGGGGAGGGAATTCTTTTTTTTTTTTTGAATTCTTGAAGGGAACAGCATGTCCAAAGGGATGAGAGGGAGCAGGGAAGAGTCAGAGTGCAGGATGGGGACTCCTGGATGCAGGATGCGGGATCTTGCAAGCCTCTGCCCTCTGCCCCCCCAGAGCTAATGTTCCTGGAAACGAGTGCTCTTACTGGTGAGAATGTGGAGGAAGCCTTCCTGAAGTGTGCCCGCACCATCCTGAACAAGATTGACTCAGGTGAGGCCCTCACCTGTGGGGGAACTGGAAGCCTGGGACCCAGAGGTCTACAGGGGCCAGTCCTGACCTCTCCCCTCTACACAGGTGAGCTAGACCCCGAGAGGATGGGCTCAGGCATTCAGTACGGAGATGCGTCCCTTCGCCAGCTGCGGCAGCCTCGGAGTGCCCAGGCCGTGGCCCCTCAGCCCTGTGGCTGCTGAGACCTGTGGAGTCAGGTGGGATACTGGGGCCTCGGGGACTGCAGGGGTGGTCTGGTAAGAGGGAGCATGCAGCAGAGACAGTGATACAGAAAAGGAGGGATGACAAGAGAAATAGAACCAAAGAGTTAAAGGAGTTAAAGGAGCCATGACCCCAGCCACACAGAAGTCCTTTCCACTCCACTGCCAACTCCCTGCCCTGGATCTCTGACCCTCCTATTCTTAATTCAAATATTTATTGAGTACCTACTGAGTGTCAGGCCCTGGGGCCTGATGCTTCAAGGAACTGGGGATGCGGCAGTATGTGTAACAAACAAAAATCCCTGTCCTTGTAGACCTGATGTTCTCTTGGGAGGAGACAGACAATAAACAAGATTCATAATAAATTTTATGGTAACTAGGGAGATAAGAGCTCTGGAGAAAAAGCAGGGCAAAGAGGGGTGGTGAGGTGGAGGAGTGGAATTATAAACAGGATGATGAGGGAAGGCTTCAGTGAGAAGGTAATATTTGAGCAGACCTGAAGGAGGTGAGGGAGTCAATCATTTGGATTCCTGAGGGAAGAGTGTTCTAAGCAAGGAACAGGCAGTACAAAGGCTCCAAGGTGGGTCCTGCCTAGCAAGTGTGAGGAAATCCAAGGAGGTCAGAGGGACTGGTGTGGAATGGCCTTGTGTGTGTGTGTTGGGGAGGGGTCAGTGTGGGGAAGCAGATCAATTAGGGCGTTGTGAACTATGTGGAGAGCTCTGGCTTGTACCCTGGACATGATGGGAGCTATAAGATGACTCTGGGCAGAGGAAGATCTGAATCTGTTGTTGACAGGGTCCCTCTGGCTACATATAGGGAAGTGACTGGGGGGTGGGGTGGGCAGGGGTGGTTGCTGGGAGACCAGTGAGGAGGTTACTGCAAAGTCAAGGCGAGAGATATTGGTGGACAGGACCAGGGGGAGGTAGAAAGGGGCTGAGAAGTAAATCGTTTCTGCACCCTCCTTGCTTGCTCTCATCTTGTCTTTCTTCACCACGGAGCCTACCCGGTCTATGGCACAGATCTGATCCTGTCCTTCCCCTGTTCAAAACCACCCATGTTCCCAGGTTCCCCGGGACATAGCTGAAGCTCTTCAGCTGGTTCCTGCCAGCCCTTCTTGCCTCAGCTCCTACCCTCCTGCAGCCACACTAAAGTTCTTTCTCTTTCTCCATTAGCTGGGATACTAATCTTTGCTGATGCCATTCCCTCTGCAGGAACATGGTTCCTTCTCTCTCTCCTCTGGTAATCTCCTCCCTTTCCCCAGAAGGCCTTGCTTGTTCTTCATGCTCGAGTCAAATTCCATGACAGGCCTGCTAGATTCTATAGCATCCTCTCTGGCGGGAGAGGGATGTACATCTCCCCAACATTGGTGGCTTCAGGGGAAAATGGGGTAAAAGTGGTTAGACTTTGGATATACTTTGAAGGCACAGCCAACATGATTTCCTGATGGAGTGGATGTGGACTAGATCGGGAAGGAGTCAAGGCTGAATCCTTCAGTCAGCACTCTCTTCCTTCCAGACCTTTCCATCTGTTGTACCTTGGCTGGGGGCACTATCCTGCCTCCTTTCTCACGCCAGCTCCCACTCATCATCTGGTCTCTGCTAAAATGACTCTTCCTGCAGGAAACCTTTATTGGCTTTCCAGATGGAGTCCCCCCGTCTCGCTGGGTGGTCTCATCTCGGCGGCCCCCTCCTTTTTTAAAAGCATTCAATTCTGTACACTTGATCATTGTTATTTGTATAGTGTTTGTCTCCCCATCTGAGCAGGGAAGGAGGTGAAAGATCCCAGATTCCAGGGTCACACTGCCTGTGTTTAAACTCTGACTGTCACTTTGGAGCTGCGTGACTCTGGGCAAATCATTTAACCTCTGTGCCCCTTAGCTTCCTCACCCGGAAAATGGGACTAATAATAGTACTTGCCTCGTGGGTGTTGAGCAGACCGATTAAGTTAATTCACGTCAAGTGCTTAGGACAGGGCCCAACACTTAGGAAAGACTCAATAAACTGTTTTTTACATTTCTTCTTACCCATTGGGAAGACCCCGAGCTGTGTGGAGATGGAGGGGCATGCACCTTTACCTCAGGCCTTTGCCCAGGATCGCCCTCTGTGAATAAAGGCACAGACCATGCTTTTTCAAACTTTGGGTCTGCAACCTGTTTTATACTTTGACAGTCAGATACACGGAAAACTGAAACATGACGGGTTATCCCAGCACAGACATTCTTTTTTTTCCCCCTTAACTAAGGTGAAAGTCACATGACATAAATCTAACTGAATTAAAGTGTGTTTCAGTGGCATTTAGGATACTCAGAAGGTTATGCCATCACCCTTTCTCTCTAGTTCTAAAACATTTTCATCATCCTAAAAGGAAACCCTGTATCCATGAAGCAGTCCCACCCACCCACCCCAGCCTCCTCATACCCACCGATCTGCTTTCTGACTCTGTGAACCAATATTCTTATTACCTGTGATGCATGCTGATATTTTCTGTCCTGTTTAATTTACTTTTTTTAAGATTTTTTTTTTAATTTTTAATAAGACATGGTTTAAGGCCCCCCCCATAATGATTTCCCAGCACAGTCATGCAGCATGGCACATTGGAATCACCTTGAGAGCTTCAGAGTAAAGGTATTGATCCCTGGGCCTGAACCCAGAGATTTTGAAGTGATGGTGGGATTTCTAGAAGGTACCAGGTAATGCTATCTGCAGCCAAAGCAAGCACGGTTAACCGAGTGTGCCTCTTCACTTTGGAAAAACTGGAATGAGGGCCTCTCGGGTGGCGCAAGGGGTTAAGCACAGCACTGTGAAGCTGTCTACATTCCCGGCCCACCAGGCAGCTACCCACATGGTGCAGCAGACCTCTCCTGTCTCGCCCGCTGCTCCCCTCAGCAGTGTATTTCAGTCCATCTGCCTGTTCTACTCCCCGCTCTATCTCTGGTGAATCCTCTCACCACCACCCCCCCACAACTCTGGCCTGTACCCCAGTTCTTGTATGCATAAATAAATAAATTTTTTCTTTTTTTAAAAAAGGAGGGCCTCCCCTGGTGGCACAGTGGTTGAGCGCTGGGCTGCGAGGCTGCCCACAGCCTCTGCAGCGCCGGTTCGTTCCCCGGCCGCCGGCAAGTGTCCCACAAAATAAATAAATAAATAAATAAATCAAAATAAATTAAAAAAATAATAATAAAAAAAAGGAAACACTGGAATGAGACCCAGAGATGCAGTGATGTAGGAACAGAGCGATCCAGAGATGCAAAAGTGGGAACATGATATTGGATGTTTAGGCATTGAGTGTCCTCTCTGCAGACTCAAGAAGACAGCTTTCCAGAGCAATCCAACAGGGAAATATATGTACCCTCAGGGAGAACCCGGTATTAACTGCAGATGAGAAATAGAAAATCAGACAGACCATGTAGAAACTCTGGGAGAAAAATGATGGTATGGACAGAGGGAGGAAGATACTCAGAAATGAAACAGATACCTGCTGGACAGACCCAGGATTTCTGCAGTCACCACACACTTCTCTTTCAGCTCACCTGTTCTCCAGGACCAGCCCTGCCCTTCCAGCTGGGAGCCAGACCCAGGCCTCGGAAGGCTATGCCCCTCACCTGCCCTGGCCCCGGAGAAGCTGCCCTGCCATCTGTCCCCCTTCCCTGGCCTGGTGGGGCCTGGCTGAGGGGCAAGACTGAGCCATGGGGGAAGGGGGAATCCATACCTGCTGCTGCTTCCTCTGTCTTGGCTAATCCCTGTCCCCCCTGAACCCCTACATACTCAAAAGAGTTTCCAAAGCCTGAGACCAGGGCCATTTGGCCCCAGCTTCCTGCCTGGCCCTGCCATTGCGAGTACGTGTTATTTATTACCTGGAGGCCTGTACTGTCCACACCCCACTCATATAAAGCATTGTTTACACCTCTGTCTTGACCTGTTATTCTGGGGTGGTGGGGAGGGAGTGGGAGAATTACAAGTCATGATGATTAGGGGCCATGTTTCTGTGTTGGATGCGGTGTGAGGTCTGTTGTGGAGGGAGTTTGTCACTCTGCACATTTTGTGACATTGTCCTAGAGACCTACATGAATAATAGATGTCCTCAATGATGGCATCTGTAAGAATGTGTGCTGCTCGTGTGTGTGACACTTGCTTATGACTGCTGTCTTCCACGCCTATGTCATGAGGCTGCTGGTGCTTGGGTGACTATCATAGGGAGGATTTGGGTCTCTAAGTGAGCCTGGGGTAGGTGATACCTAAACATGTGTGATGCCTGATGGTGTGTGCCCCTGAGGCCTGTGTGTTCGGTGTGTATTTGGCTCTCTTGACACCTGTATGTATGGCCATGAACCCGGGGATGTCCATGGGCCTTGGTGCAACGCTGACTCACGTGCATATTTGAAATCCTTGTGAATTGCGGACATCCCACGAGGTCTGCTAGGGACTGGTGCAGCCCTCTCAGGACACTCAATGCTCCACCCCCCAAGTCAGCCTTAACGCACCTCCCTCCGGAGTGTTAGTCCCTGCGGGGGCGGGGCATCTAAATGACCTCATCTGTGCAGTCCTGGTAGATGTTTCTCCAAATGTTCATACAGATACCTGGCTGTCAGGCAAATATCTTCCCTAGGTAGCTTTCCTAGGTTACTTTATTCCGACTCCACAAATGTCCCGAGGGGGCAGGAAGAAGGGGGTTACGATTGTTTGCACCTCCCTTCCAGCCCGCCCTCCCGTCAAGGATCGCCTTTCCTCCGTTAGAAAGAGAACTTATGTAAATTACTTACTGACCTGCTAATTTGCACACACTTACCAACTAACTGCGCAGTCATTTCTCGGTATCTCACCCTAGTCTTGGTCCGTGGGAGGGCGGGGCTTCCTATGCAAATGAGTTAATTTGCATATCACGGCCCGGTCTGGCGACGGGTCCATCTGCCGCGTTCTTGGTGCTGAGAGGGTGGACCTCCATGGTGGACCGCCATGGAAATAGACTTATTTGCATACCCCTCCCACGTCGCTGGGCATAATTTGCGCAGAAACGCTCTCCTCTCCGATCCAGCCCCTCCCGCGTTCCACCTCTCGCGCACAGGGGGCGGGGCGGAGAATGCAAATGACCGTCGCAACGGGCGACCGACCCACTCCCCCTTTCCCGAGACCAGGCTCTTCTAACTTCGTCGCCCCGCCCTGCGCGGCTCGCGCCTGCGCGCGCACCTTCTCCTCCGCCCGGGCGCGGTCACGTGCCCCCCGGGCGAGGCGGGGGCGGGGCGTCGCGGGCGGTGGGGGCGGGGTATGGCGCGCTGTGCTGCGCTGGGCGGCTGGCACACACGGCGGCGCCGGGGCCGGAGGAAAAAGCTCGGTGAGGGGGCCGCGGGGAGGGCAGGGCGCGGGGCGGGGGAGGCCTGGGAGCCGGGGCGCGCCGGGCAGGCCGTGGCGGAGCGGGGTGACCCTGGGGAGGGGCGAGTGGGGGCGGGGGGAAGGCGCGCAGGGCACGTTGAGTACCGGCTGTGGGGGGCTGGGGGGAGCCGGAGCGCGCGCCGGACGGCGGGGAAAGGAGGGGGCACGGGGTCCCCGCGGCTCCTAGGCCCTATCTCCGTCGTCTGCTGCGTCCCGCGAGGGCCTCCGGCCCCCACCGGAGGGAGTTGGGAGGCGCTTTTCCCCTTCGTCCTGTCCCCGAGTGCGTGAACCCTCCTCCGCCCTTCCCTCCGTGGCTGTGGACCCTCCTCCTGCGGCTCCCTTCCGTCTGTCGGTCTGTCTGAGGGCCTCCCTTCCGTCTGGGTGTGTGTCAGCCCCCAGCCGACTTCCTCCGGTTCTGCTCAGGTCGACCCCCTCCGCCCGGTTCCGTGTCTCCGGCACTCCCGCTCGGCTTCGCTTCGGTCTGTTTTCCTGTCCCTGGGGCCCCCATTCTCTTTGTCTTTGGACACCCCCCCCCCCAGTTTCCTCTGCCTGTGGACTCCATGCTTTGCTTCTCTGTCTCTGGAACCCCCAGGCAGAGCCCCTCTATTTGTTTCCTGCTCCCCACGCCTCCTCCGTTCCTTTCCTGCTTCAGGCCCCTTCTTTTCTGTCTGAGGATGCTCCTCACCCCCTCCCCAGCCCCCATGGCCGTCTTCTGCGTTCTCCTGGCCCCGTTCCTCCAACTGACCCCTTCACCACCTCTTGTCTGTCACTGATTTCTTCCCCTAATTCTCAGGGTCTTCTCCCCCACTTGACCTCAGGTTTTGGGAGTTCTCTGTAGCCTAGTTTGTGTTCCTTTCTACTGCCCCTGCACCTTCCCCTCCTTCCACCCATCCTGCCTGCCTCTAAGCTCCTCTCACATCCCTTTTTCTCTCTCTTCCTCCAGCCACCCTGACGTGTCCCTGTCCAAGCCTCTAGGGACAGCAGAGGATTTGGGGACCAGCGAGCACCCCCAGGGCGCAAGAAGAGCCTCTGCCACTTGCCCTGCCTCACCCTGCCTCACACCAGGCTCAGCCGCCCCGGCCCCCGGCTGCATCAAGTGGAGGAGGAGGAGGCGGAGGAGGGTGGCACCATGGGCCTGGGCCGTGCCCTCCATGCCCGGGGGATGAAGACGCTGCTGCCATGGACAGCCCGTGCCAGCCGCAGCCCCTGAGTCAGGCTCAACCACAGTTGCCGGGTTCTGTGTCAGAGCCTTTGGAGACTAGCCGGGCCGGGATGGGGGTGGAGAGCTACCTGCCCTGTCCCCTGCTACCCTCCTACCACCATCCAGGAGTGCCCGGTGAGGCCTCGGCTGGGAGTGGGACTCCCAGAGCCACAGCCACTTCTACCACAGCCAGCCCCCTTCGGGAAGGCTTTGGTGGGCAGGATGGTGGTGAGCTGTGGCCACTGCAGAGTGAGGGCGCCGCAGCACTGGTCACCAAGGGGTGTCAGCGACTGGCAGCTCAGGGTGCCCGGCCTGAGGCCCCCAAACGGAAATGGGCAGAGGATGGGGGGGATGCCCCTGCACCCAGCAAGCGGCCCTGGGCCAGGCAGGAGAACCAGGAGGCAGAGGCAGAGAGGGAGGGTGGCATGGGCTGCGGCAGCGGCGAGGCCAGCAGCGGGCAGAGGGAGGAGATGCCGCCCTCCGCCCCTGAGCGCCTGGCCCTGGACTATATTGTGCCCTGCATGCGGTACTATGGCATCTGCGTCAAGGACACCTTCCTGGGGGCCACCCTGGGTGGCCGCGTGCTGGCCGAGGTGGAGGCCCTGAAGCGGGATGGGCGGCTGCGGGATGGGCAGCTCGTGAGCCAGAGGGCCATCCCGCCACGCAGCATCCGCGGGGACCAGATTGCCTGGGTGGAAGGCCACGAGCCAGGCTGCCGAAGCATCGGTGCCCTCATGGCCCATGTGGACGCTGTGATCCGGCACTGCGCCGGCCGGCTGGGCGCCTACGTCATCAACGGGCGCACCAAGGTACGGCTTTGTGGGGGGCACCTGGGAAGAGCTGCCAGCACTTCTGGTTGCTTCGTGCTCTCAGCATAAGAGAGTTTGGACACAGACTTGTGGGGTCACCCAAGGGTTTAGACAGCACCTGTAGAGGCAGTGTGGGGTGCACTTTGGGCCCTCCCTCACCTGTGGGGCTTTGGGGCCGGTGTGCTTTCTCCCCGTGGGCCTTCGTTTGTATACCTCTGGATCAGTGGTTTAACCTGTAGTCACAGTGGTTTCTGGTCTTGCCAGGGGCCCTTTGGAAGGACCTGAGCAGAGGTGCCAACACCTGTGCACTGGCCATGGTGGGGTTTCTGGTCCCTAGTGTGTCTTCATGGGCTCTACACCAAGAACCATCCGTGTGGGCATCCCCAGGTTTTTTGCCGCCTCCTGTCCACGGGCACTTGTCTTTCCCCATCTTGGCGTTTCCTGTTTCCCCATCCTCATCTGCTGTCCTGTGTGTCTGGTCCTGCCCCGCATCTGCCTCTGGTCTCCATTCTGTCTCCCAGGCAGGAGAACCGGGTAGCTGTGGGGAGGGTGGCAGCAGTGAGGTCAGTGCCAGGCTGAGGGAGGAGGTGCTGCTGCCTGCTGTGTTGTGCACGGCACCACTTTGTACCCAGCTTGCAGCTGAGGTGTCTGCATCAAGGACAGCTTCTTAATGCTGGGTCTGGCTGACCATGGTGGAATTCCGGGCCTTGTCCCTGTCCCCCCATCCTTCCTGTCCCATCACTTCATCCCTGCCTGTCTCTGGTCTCCTCCCTTGACCTGCTACCTTCTTCCTCTTGGTCATTTTTTTCTAGTTTTAAAGTACTAGGCGTTAATCTTTTCTTGGAACCTGCGCCTTTTTGAGAATCAACCAGAAATCATAGACCTCTTAAGCAAAACATTCACTGGATTGGAATTTATGGGCAGTTGTCAGGGCCTCAGGAACCAGGGGTCACGAGCCATGCACAAGACAATGGTCCCCAGGGCCTTTCCAGCTGCTGACACACGGATTCTCTTCAGGGCGGGTGTGAGGGCCTGACCTGTAGTCCAGGGCTTGGTGTCACTTGGACACAACTGTGGGGAGTGGCCGCTGCTCAACACCAGTGATGCCTGACTGCTGTGTTCTGTCTGGTGGGCAGGAGACTGTGCTCCCTCATCCCCTTCCTCCCCGCCTTGGATCCTTCTTGGGTTCGCCCTCTTGCAACTTCCCTCTCAGCCTGGAGCTGGCTCGGGGACCAGGGCTCCCCCGGGGCCCAGGCCAGTATCCTCCCCACCCGAGCTGGAACTTGTCCTGCTTCCCTTGATAGTGAGAGCAGAGGCAGCTTCTCCCTGGGCTTGGCCCCTCAGGGCTTGCCTCCTGTCCCTTCCCAGGCAGGAGAGCAGTAGGAGTTTCCCGGGCCACAGGGTGCTAAGCACCTTCTCCCAGGACCTCCTGTTATCTCTGGAGAGAGGCTGGTGGAGGTCAGGTGAGTAGCCTGGGGCAGGACATTTGCTTGGCCATAGAGTAGGAAAAGCAGGTTTAAGTCTCCAGCTAGTCTGTGGCTCTTGTAGGAGGAGAAGTAGCGGGAGCAGATCTCTTCCCTTGTGGTGCCTCTGCCTTCCACTTTGGATGTGGTTAGGGACAGGGCTCTGGCTAGGATTGGGGGGGTGGGTAATTGGTATCTTCTAGCCCTGGGTGACCTCTGTTGCCCTAAGAGGCAAGAACAAGCCAAGCTGGACAGAGAAGGGAGGGGAGGAGCCAGCCCAGTCACTGGAGTTCCTCTCAGACCATTCCCTGCTCCTGGGAGACAGCAACTCCAGGCTTCCCTGCCTTCAAAGGGTGACATCTGGGCTCCCTTCCAAGGCTCTGGAGTAAGAGTGGGATACTGAGATGGGTGGCCACAGTGGTGGGGGCATGGATCACCCGTGTGCCCTGGGCCAGCAACACTGGCCCCTTGATAGTTCCTGACCTCGCACGTCTGTCCTGCCTTCTCTCCTGTGCCTGAGCCCTCTGCTCATTGACCTGCGGGTGGGAAAGCCCTCTCCCCTTGGCATCATGGACCACCACAGGGCACCCCAGGGAGGGCCTGGCTGACTTGGTTTGCCCCTTTAAGAGCAGTTTGGAGGTGGGGCCTGCTGTCATTGGCTTAGTTCCCAGCTTCTGACTTGGGAGAGTGCTAGTGCTTGGTGGGGGGGGGGTTGGGGAACTGATGGGGTTTTTGGCACATTGTCACCCATGGCCTTTAACTCTTTAATCTCCTGGCTCTGATCCCAGCTTCCCCTTCCCTGAGGTGGGAGGGTGAGAAGCAACTCTCTGTGGCACTCTGCTTGTTGTCCTTGAGCACTGAGGCTCTCCCTTGGGACAGGAAGTCCACACACACTCTCCTCCACCCCCAACCAGGTGTTTGTAGGAGGGGGATGAGTGGGACTTTAATGGCCTTATGCAAAGTCCCTTTCCACACCTGCACAGTGAGGCACTCTGTGTGAGGGTGCCCAGGACAGAACAGAGCAGAGGTGGCCTTGAGACCCAGAGACTTGCTTTCAGTTAGCAGCTGCCTGGGTGCTAGGGTGACAGGATGGCCCCAGGGGCTTCCGTGGTGCTGCTTCTCCGGCCAGTGCTGGTAAACAGCTGTTTGCTGAGTTCCCTGAAAGAGGTGGGAGTTGGAAATCAGCTCAGGTGGCTTCAGCTGGCACAGTCACCCTTGACTGGAGACCTGCAGGGGGCATGACCACCGCAGGTGCAAAGGCCTTGAGGTGAGGCTGAGCAGGGCCTGTTAGGAGAGTCAGGAGCCTATGAGGCTGCAGCAGAGTGATGGGCACAGGATGAGGTCAGTGGTCTTGGAGGCTGCAGTCAGGCACTTGTATTTCCTCAGGATGCAATGGGAACCGAGCAGCAAGAGCTGGAGAAACGAGTGTCTGGCCGCTGTTGCAAGAGCTTGCAGCCCTGGACCCCTTTCTCCCTTCCTCCCCCATCTTCATGCAGAACCAGTGAAGTCTCTGCTTGGGTCCTAGCTGGGGAGGCCTCCCCTGTCCCTAGTTAGTAGCCCACAGTCACATTTTTTCTTCAGAGGCTGGCCTGTCAGCAGGGAGTGAGCACTGCAGAGAAGCTTCTCTCCCTCTGGCACTTGGAGTTTCGAGGACCAGGGCTTTGCCCTGTGCTGCCACAGAGAAGTGTGACTCCTTTGGGCGGCCTTAATCTGGTGGCTGCCATCCTGGCTGCTTGCCCAGGGCCAGTGCTACAAGGGCGTGTGCACCTTGCACAGGAAAACATGTGCAAGGTGCACATGTTTAATGCAGAGCAGTTTACCAGTGGGGTGAGGCCAGGAGGTGGTGTGTTGTGAGGAGTCTGCCTGGCCTGCCCTGGAGTGCTCGGCAAGGCTCTTGCTTTGGCAGCAAAGGCTCATGTGAGGTCGGAATGTTGATGTTGCCAGGCTGTGCGCAGATGCAGCTGGGCTTTGGTGGCCAGCAGCGTCCGGTCTGGCCTCAGTGTGGGTCAAGGGGTCAAGACAGATGGTTCCCAGCTGAGGGGAAGCTGGGGGGTCTTCATGCCGGTACTCCCAGGTGCTTTGAACAGCAGGTAGGACAGGCACTATTTCAGCCAGCGCTTAGGCCTCTGTCATGTGGTCGACACTGTCAGGTGCCTTCCCAGATGCTCTGTTTTGTTCAGGTCCCTCAGCCACCTGTGAAATAGCTGTTGTGAGGTTCCATTTCATGGATGAGGGGCCTGAGATGGGGAAGAAGAGTTGCCTGCCAGGCATTCATGGCTTGTGTTATAGCACTGAGATGGCCCGGGGGCGTGGACTGCAAGACTGCCTGGGCCGACCATCCTGGTGGTCAGGGCTGACCTGGGGAACTGCTGCTGTCGGAACAGGATGCGAGCGCCCTAGCATTAGACCTGTACCCAGAAGCCAAGACCTGGAATGAGTCACTAATGGGAACCCCCAGAGCTGTGTTCTCAGAGAGGTTCGTGCCTCTCTGAGAGAAACACGGGTGTCTGTTGGCCCCATTGAAACTGGCACCTGACGGACTGCCCAAGGCTACATTCACAGCATGTCCGTGGCGTGGGGACTAGAACTCAAGTCTGTCCACCCGTAGGTTTTGGTACCTGTTCCAGGGTGCGTGAGACACGTTGGGGATTTAGTGGGGATTCTTTGTAGTCAGGGGCAGTGCTTCTCGACACTCCTGCTCAGAAGAATCACCTGGGGGAGCCTTTGAAAATTCCTGGCTTCGTCTTAGACCTAGCACACCGCACCTCTTGGTGCGCTGGGGTTTTGGCATTGGGTATCTGCGTTGGGTGAGTCCCCCCTGTGGCCGAGGGTGAGAACCCCCGTGTAGGGCTATGAAGCCACATCCCTGCACGCCAGCCATTGTTTACATGGCCTTTATTCTGCTGAAATGTCCAAGGCAGGGTTGGGCTACCTATAAAAAGTAAAACTCTCAGTTATTCTTGAGCCCCACTGGGTGCCCGGCTCTGGGCGCTAGGCTCTGGGTGTGTGTGTGGGGGGAAATGGACTTTTCAGATACAGGAGCTGAGGTTTCTGGTGGATGGGACCTTGTTGAAAGGAGAGTCTGGAAGCTGAGCCCGTGGAGCCCAGGACACTGGAGGATTCGGGTGGGATATTGGGGAGGAAAAATTAGGCAAAGGCAAACCTCCTTCCTTCTTTACCAGGCCATGGTGGCTTGTTACCCAGGCAACGGGCTGGGCTACGTGAGGCACGTTGACAATCCCCATGGCGATGGACGCTGCATCACCTGTATCTATTACCTGAATCAGAACTGGGACGTCAAGGTAGGGTTGGGTGGGCAGGGGGGCGCATCTACTCCATTTCCCACTCCCAGCTCAGCTCTGGCATTGTCAGGGTCCTTTTCTCCTCCCGCTGGGGGTGGAGGCTGTGGTGTGCCAGCTGGCTCTTCCTGGGAAATGGCACCTCCTCTCCTGGCTGTCGTGGTGGCTCCCCCTCTTCGGGGACTGGTGCTGCCTGGCCAGCCCCTAGGCTGATGAACACTCCCGTGTCCTGTCTTTAGCTTCCTGCTAAAGACATCTCCATGGTAATGCGGACTCTGGGCTGTCATTCAGTTTAAGAGCCCATGTGGTTGGGGGGTGGAGTGGTGTTTGCAGCCTACGCCCCTTGGTGGGCTCCCCAGAGTGGGCCACATCTGCCTCACCCTGCGCCCCGCCCCACCCCGCCCAGGTGCACGGCGGCCTGCTGCAGATCTTCCCGGAGGGCCGGCCCGTGGTAGCCAATATCGAGCCACTCTTTGACCGGCTGCTCATTTTCTGGTCTGACCGGCGGAATCCCCACGAGGTGAAGCCAGCCTATGCCACCAGGTATGACCCAGACTTCTGAGCCTATGCCCCGGTGTTACCCTGATGCCAACAAAAGTCTTGACAGGGCCTCCACCCAGCGTCACTAAGGAGTGATGATATGCTCTGGGGTGGGGAGGGTGGGGAAGATGGGGAGGGTGGGGGGGCCCTGGTGGGAGCTGAAGGGTGGATGCTAGGTCTCTTGAGGATGGGATTGAAGGAGAGTGATCTCTGACTGCCCTCTGGGCTGCTCTGGTCCCCAGGTATGCCATCACTGTCTGGTATTTTGATGCCAAGGAGCGAGCAGCAGCCAAAGACAAGTATCAGCTAGGTACCTACTTCCCCACCACTGTCCCCTCCCTCAAGCCCTTTCTTCTCCACTGCCTCATCCACCTCGCTAGTGCCACACCAATCCTGCTCTCGGCAGCTTTCTTGCCTGCCTGTGTCTGCAGGTGTCGTGTTCTTTCCTTTTTTAACATAACAGGACTGGTTCTTTGGATATTAAAAAAAAATTCTTCCCTTCATTTTCCCTTCTCTTTGCCCACCTGCTACTATGCTGGAGCCCCCAGCATCAGCCTCCAAGGTTCTCCTTGGCCTCTTTGCCCCTTCCCTGATAACTCACTGTCTTCTGTCCCTCTTTCCCCTTAGCATCAGGACAGAAGGGTGTCCAAGTACCTGTGTCACAGCCCACCACGCCCACCTAGAGGCCAGCCCCGGAGCTGCATGGGCAGACAGCTTGCCCTGACCTGGAGAGCCTGGGCCCGCGCCGCCGCGCCAGCAGCCCGCCTCGGTGCCTGCTCCTTCCCCACCGCCACTGCTGCTTCTGATTTTGCCTCTGTCCTGCCTGGTGTGGGGGGCGCTGTCCATCACCAAGGACCAGGGAGGAACAGAGAGACCTCTGCTGCCCAGTGGTGGGGACTGGGGTCGTGACCTGGGTAGGTCCCAGCGTTGGGGCCTGTCATTCTCGGAGCTGGGGACTTATGTCCTGCCCTGTCTGGTCATGCCCCTGTCGGGGGGGTGAGCTGGAAGGAGGCATTGCCACCTCCCACCAGGATGCAGGATTTGGGGTTAGGGTGAGTCATGGCCTCTTGCTGGCAAAGGTTTGTGGGGGGAGTCTTCCTCCCACTCCTCCAGCCTAGAATGTGAAGTGACTCCCCAAACCCTTTGGCCACGGCACCTTTCGGACTGGGCTGCCGCGCTTGGGTGGATAAAAGGTGCTGGGAGGAGCATGGGTGTGGATGTCCTGTCAGCCAAGAAAGAAATAAAAGTACCTCAGAGCTATACACATCTGACTCCCCCTCCCTCTTCTTGGTAAATAGACCCCTCCAGCTGCTGTTCTGGGGCTTTTATTCACCAAAGTGGGTAAGGTGGTCTGAGAGCTAGTGGGTGGAGAGTGACCAAGCCTGATCTCAACGGGCCACCATCCGGAGCTGGAAAGCCGGGGGGATATTGCCCAGGCCGGTGCACTGCGGGGTGAGATCGATGTGGGCAGGGCTCCCCACCGGAAGCAGGCAGAACCGCTGAAGGATGGCAGTGAAGAAAAGGAAGATCTCCGATCGGGCCAGGCCTGCACCCAGGCACATCCGCTTTCCTGGGGGTAAGAGTGCAGGGTAAGAAGCTCTGGCACCCCAGGGCCTGTCTGGGCTGGTGCCTTCCCACCCTGGCCCAGACCTGGAGCAAAGGGCATGAAGGCATCATTGCTCTGGAACTCGCCCTTGTCATCCAGGAAGTTGGTGGGGTTGAAGCAATCTGGGCTCTTAAATTGGGTGGGGTCGTGGTGTGCTGACACAAGCAGAGGAATCACGACAGTGCCCTGGGGAGATGGGCAAGGATTACCCGCTGACTTGAGAAGACTGCCTTTCAGCCACCAATACCTCACCTGCTCTCCTGTCCCGTCTGCCCCAGAGGTGGGCCTTTTCCCTTCTCTACTACAAACCTCTGATCCCTGCTACACTCCTTCATGCCTGCTGATAGCAGTTAAGGGCAAGGTAACTTGCACCCTCCCCACACCCTCCCATGCAGAAAACAGGCTCTGTGGACCCGCCAGGACCTTGGGCAGGAAGTGGCAGTGCAGCTTGGCGTCGCGGGTGAGGGCACGTGGCAGCCCCAGGGGCACGACACTGATGAAACGCTGGATCTCATGTAGCACGGCGTTGGTGTAGGGTAGGCGCGCACGGTCCTCCAGGCTTGGGGCATGTGTCCTCCCTACCACAGTGTCCAGCTCGGCCTGCATTTTGGCTGGGGGCACCAGAAGGGGTGAGCCGAGCCTAGCCCAGCCCCCAGCACCTCACCCTGGGGTCTCCAGCTCGCAGACCTGCCACCTCTGGATACTTGAGCAGAATGAGAAGCCCGTAGCGCAGGGTGGTGCTTGTCGTCTCAGTGCCGCCGAAGAAAAGGTTGTGCGTGGTCATCACCAAGGTTTCCTCCTGGAAATGGCTCTCTGGGTCCTTCTGCTCCTGTAGGCAGGGGACACGGGGGCTGCTGCAAGTTGAGCGCCTGCTGATGGGCAGCGTGCGTAGTTCAGAGCAGCAGGGTCTGCACCTTATCTATCTGGTCGAGGAAGCAATCGATGAAGTCCCTGTGCTCCCCAGGCCTTCGGGTCTGTCGGTGCTGCTGGATTTGCTCTGAGATGAAGACCCGCAGCTCCGCAAAGTTTCGGAAGATTCGGTGGTGCGGGCCGGGGAGCCAGTCCAGGAGGGAGGGGAAAATGTTGTACATCTGGGGGGGACAGGATCTCGATAAGACCATCAGTTTCCTCAGGGGAAGAGTGGATCAGGACTTCGATGTTACATGTCCTGGAACTCGTCCATTCCAGAGTGTAAGATCACTCCAATGATCCAGTGGCAACAGGCCTGTGAACTTGGGGTGTCATACATTGGGTGCACAAGGGTGACTGGGCCTGCCTTCTCACCTCGCCCCACCTGGAGCTCATGATGCGGAAGTTGTCATGAAAGAGGTCCAGGAGCCTCAGGAACTCTGCATCCCCGTAGCCATAGCGCTTCCCGAAGACCACGGAGCAGATGACATTCGAGACCGCGCTGTCCAGTAGCCGCCTGGGGTCGAACGGGGCTCCTGGCAGCGGAAACAGGACGAGATGATAACGGCCCCCAGCCAGCTCCATCGTTCCTGGCGTCTTCCCACCCGAGCGCCTTCCCCGCCCCTTCTTGCCTGTCCATTGATCACCCACACTAGGTCCCGCTCCTCGCCCCCCAGGCCGCACCAGAGGTGGCTTCAAATTCGCCCAGCAGACAAGCCGCCTCCTCCTGGACGCGCTCCTCGACGGTCCGCGTGCCCAACTCGAACTCCTTGAGCGCCCCAAGCGCAAAATTGCGCAGCGTCCGCCAGCGCTGTCCATTGGAAAACAGGATGCCTGGGGCGGGCCAGAGAGGGGGCGGGGCGGGGTTGGCCACGCCCCGTCCCGGGGCCGTCGGGGGCGGAGCCGCCCACCTCGCCGCCCCGCCCCTCGCTCGGCGGTCCCGGCCGGCATCTCTGACCAGCGCGCGCTCCCGCAGGCTTTGACTCACAGGCTCTGCGCTTTCATTGGCTGCTCGAGGCCCTCCACTTAGCTCCGCCCCACCCTCCCCACCTAATTGGGCCTCAGTCACGAGGCCTCTCGGATAGGTCCCGCCCCTTTTCCCCGGCCCCGCCCCCTGGGGCCCAGACCGGGCGGGCCCAGGGGCTCTCGCTGCCGAGCCTCACCGTTTCCGCGCGTGAAGCGTTCGAAGACTGCCATGGCCCCGCGGCCGGAGAAGCTATCTGCCTGCAGCACTAAGGCGTCCCGCAGCGCCGCGTAGCCGCACAGCACCACAGCCGGCCGCGGGCCCAGCCACACCGTGAACACCGGGCCCCAGCGGCCGGAGAGCTGCGGGGCGAGGCGAACTCAGCGGGTCCAGGTCTGGGCCCCTTGCCGCCCCCTCCTGCCCGCCCCCGCGGTCCCAGCGCACCCCCTCACGCCCCTCCTTCAACCCAGGCGTCCCCGGGCCTTCATTCCAGGCCCAGCAATCAGGTCCCCAGCTCTTTCCTCCCTCAGACCCAGGAATCCTCTTCCCTCAGGACCTAGAAGTCCAGGTCCCCCAGACCCCTGCACCCTCAGAACTAGGGTTCTGGGCCCTCAGTACTCACCTTGCCCACCAGGAGAGCAATCCCTCCCCTCCCCTGCCTCCACCCCAGGCTCCTCCTCGGCCTGGACTCAGGAATTGGGAGGGGGTGGGGGCGCAACTCCTGGGTGAACCTGGAGCTCTGGCCCACTGCCCCACTTCCCTGGAGGTCTTATTTCCCACCCCAGTCTCCTCTTTCCTCACACCAGAGCCCTGGCTTCCTGTGTCCCCGTCTTCTTCCTTCCTGGAACTCAGGGGTCCTGGCCCCTCAGTCTTCCTCAGGACTCATGCGGTCCAAGCCCTCAGCACTGTCTTCGTTTGGACAACCAGGAGTAGCAGTCCCCAGACCCATCTCTATAAATCCATAATTCTGCCCCCCATCCGCTGTGGAGACTACCTCCATGAGTGCACGGTCCAGGCGTCCAGACACCAGCTGCAGCAAGTTCCCCAGCAGCGGGAGTGGCTTGGGTCCTGGGGGTAGGGTCCCCTGCATTGGCAAGCCCGGCATCCCCCAATGCCATTTGGCTAATGCCAGCAGCAGAAGTAGCAGCAGCAGCAGCACCACGGTTCCAGTGATCATCATGCCCTGGATTTTCCAGGCCTCTCCCAGGCACCTCTATTTGATTCCCTGGGGTCTTGGGTGGGGCAGGGGCGGAGACCCAAGTGGGAGGGGTGGTCACCTGTGGGTGGCTGCTCATTTCACTGATTTCCCCAAGCCAAGGTCTCCACCCCACCCCTCAGGCCCAGCTCCGCTGTACCTGGCTCCTCCTGGCTCCCCCTGGCTTTTCTCTACATGCTGCATCCTGACCTATTTGGCAACTTACATGCACCGGCATTTTTGTTTCAATAGATCTGGACATTTCTGGACCCATGGACTCCTGCATGCTGTACCCCGTACTTCTGACTCCGAAATACACTTGTAAAATCATCGCTGGCGCGTGCAGGTATACCTATACTCCAGGCCAGTGGTTCCTGGGGCTCATACCCGAGCCCTGGGCACATCTCTGCCACTGCTTTGGGTGCCCTGTATGCTGTCACCAGTGTCCCCAATGGCCTCCTGGCACTCCATGCCTATTCTTATAACTCCTGGGTGTCTCCCCACATGTTGACTTCCCGAACTTTTGCCCTGGCCTGAACATCTGCCATTTCTATCCCCAGAGTTCTGCTCCCACGTACCCCTAAATATACTGTGCCCATGCTGCCGTGCTCCCTTGCCTCGGTCCCTCAAGCCCATTGGAGGGCATCCCCACCTGAGGCCAGGCCATGATGGCAGACAAACATCTCTCACTCTGGCTGACCCAGGAGGAGGTTTGGGTAGGTCAGGGCTGGGAACAGAAGGCTAAGGAATGCAGCCACCTTCCTGCCCTCCCCTGCCTTGCCAGATCCAGTCTTCTGCCAAGTCCCTGAGCTGGGGAGAGGATGGGAGGCTTCTGCAGAGTCTGGGATGGGGCTTGTGTCTGGGAGTGTCTGTTTCTCTGTAGCTTTACCTCCTCTCTGTCTCCCGTTTCACTGTTTATTTCGTTGTGTCTCTTCTCATTTCTTTTTTTTTTTTTAAAGATTTATTTATTTATACAAGCACTGGGTACAGTCAGAAGTGTGGGAGAGTGAGAGGATTCACCAGAGCCAGAGCGGGGAACAAAACAGGCAGAATGACGAAATACACTGCTGAGGGGAGCAGCAGGCACAGCAAGAGAGGTCTGTGCGCCATGAGGGACCCTTGCCGGCGGCCGGGGATTGAACCGGCGCTGCAGAGGCTTGGGGCAGCTTTGCAGCCCAGCACTCAACCGCTGCGCCACCAGGGGAGGCCCTCTTCTCATTTCTTTGTTTTATTTTTTCTCCTCTGTCTCTGTTTTACTCTGTGTCTGCCTCTATTCTTATTGTTTTCTGTCTTCCTTTTTCTTTTCAATGTCTATTTTTTTCCTCCCCGAATCTCTCCTCTTTGTCTTTACCCCATCTCCCTGTGTTTCTCTCTCTCCCTATTTCTATCTTTCTCTGGCTTTGTCATCAGTCTCCCTGTGGGTCAGCCTTTCCCTGTGTGGCAACCTGGTGACTGGTGGGGGTCATGGGTAGAGCTCCTGCTTAGAGGTGTTGACTCCACAGACAGTGGTGTGTGTGTGTGTGTGTGTGTGTGTGTGTTGGAGAACCCCACCCCCAACCCCATCCCACTGTCAGGTTCTCTTTTTATTAGGATCTCTCCAAGAGCAGGCATTTTGTCTTGATTATTTCTGCTGTAGCCCCAGCACCTAAAACAGTGCTTGGTGCACATGGACACTCAGTAAATGTTTGTTGACTGCATGCTTAACTTTCTTCATCCCAATTTTTGTGTTTCCCTTTCTTTCTTAGGACTTCTGAGTCTCTCCTTTCTCTCTCCATCTCTGCATCCCGGGCTGGGCCCTGGGGCAGACTGCGGTTAGCCTGTGGTGAGAATGGCGTGGGGATTAAGGAACTGACGCCCCAAGTGGGGACCGCCTATAAGCCTCACCCAGTTGCCCCCATGTCAGCAGAGCATGTCCCAGCTTCTGAAGCATGTCCTGCTCAGGGTAGGGCTCCCAGGCCACCTCCACCCAGGCCTACAGGGCAGCCTCACTCTGGCCTGATCCTAGCTTAATGAAACTGGAGATGACTGGCCATTGAGAAAAGTAACCGTCAGCAGAATGTCAGGGTTTTCAGCACAGCACCAGGTTGGGAGGCTGAATGCCTGGCCCGGCTAGCCCCATCCCAAAGGGAGGGATCGCAAGACTAAGGGACTATCCAAGGAGAGGGGTGAGAAATGGGGAGTTTCAGTCTTCTGGGGTCCTGTGTCCCCATTCATTGCCCTTCCTCTCTCTTTCTCTGGACATTACTGTTTCTTTCCTTATCTCTCTCCTGTATAACGTCTCCCCCTTTCCTAATCTCTAACTCTCTGCCTTACTCTGTGTCTCTGATCTCTGAGATGGAGGATAGCCATCCCCTCCAGCTCCAATTAATGCAAAGTGGGGGATGGAGCTCAGATGCTTCTTGGCATGACTGAGCATCTGACTGATTATGGTTGTAGGAGAGGCTTAGGAAGGACAGGAGACCAAGTCTGTGAGGCCCGGGTCTAAGTCTCTGTCTCCTGCTCCCTTTAGTTCAGCCCACTCAGGTTTGAATCTGTTTTAAAGATAATTTATTAAGACGTGATACAAAAGGGCCCTCCTCCCGCCCCCCACCGTTTAATAGACGGAGTTCTGTAGATAAAACCAAGCACATACTTTTCCTCTCCCATGTCTTTCTCTGTCTTTGGGGGCGCAGACCCCATAAAGACAACAGCGACAGGGGGCAGTCATGTGGTCGGGGCGCGGTGAGCAGCGAGGTGGCTGGGACGGGGGCAGACAGTGGAGCGGCAAGAGGTGGGTGCAGTCGGGCTGCCGGGCAGATCAGGACGCCCGGGGCGTTAGCGCTCGCGCATGCACAGCTGGAAGGGCCGCGGCAAATTGCCCAGACCAGAGCTGAGCGGAGTCAGGTCGATGTCCTCGGGCGCCACCAGCGGATGCAGCGTGAAGCTCTGCAGGATGGTCGTGAGGTAGAGGAAGAGCTCCATGCGCGCCAAGGCCTCCCCCAGGCACAAGCGGCGTCCTGCGGAGGGCGTGGGGCGGGGGGTGTGGAGCCATGAGCTAAAATGGCTTCCTCCCCAAATTATCAGAGGAAAAGATATAAAGATAATAGTTGGGGGCCTCACAGACCTAAGGGTCATCTAAAGGTCTGGGAAAGACGTTTTAAGTAAATTGTGGACCAGAAGAACCTGGCTGATTCGAGACGTGGGTTCGATTCCCAGCTCTTCGATTGGTACGTTTGTGATCTTGAGCAAGGCGCCGTTTCTGGGCATTTCAAATGGGGATGCTAATAGTACCTCATTAGGTTGTTGTGAGTGGTAAATGCAGATAAAACAGAGACAATACAATGTTTATGCAGGACTTATTATGCCGCCTGTTATACCCTAGTGCTTCACCACTGTTAATTTAATCCTCATGGGCCTCCCTGGTGGCGCGGGGGTTAAAGTCTCAGTACTATCAAGCTGTTGCCAGCCACTGAGATTTGAGTTCGATCCCCGGCCAGTTAGCCTACCCACATATGGGCAGCAGACCTCTCCTGTCTCACCCGCTGCTCCCCTCAGCAGTGTATGTCACTAGATCCGCCTGTTCTGCTCCCCACTCTGTCTCTGGTGAATCCTCTCACCTCCTGCACCTCTGACCTACACTCCAGTTCTTGTATGCAAAAATAAAAAAAAAATAAAATCTTAAAAAAAAAATTTAGTCCTCATAACAACTCCAAGAGGTGGGCCTTATTACTGTCTCCTTTTATTTGTTAAAATTTTATTAATTTATGCATACAAGAGCTGGGATGTAGGCCAGAGGTGCGGGGGGGTGAGAGCATTCACCAGAGACAGAGTGGGGAGAAGAACAGGGGGATCCACTGAAATACACTGCTGAGGGGAGCAGTGGGCGAATCAGGAGAGGTCTGCTGTACCATGTGGGTCAGGCTGGGGATCAAACTGGTGCTGTAGTAGCTGCGGATTGCTTCATAGTGCTGACGCTTAACGCCTTGCACCACCAGGGAGACCCTACTATCTCCTTTTCATGATGACATTGAGGCACAGAGGGGTGAAGTAACATTCAAGGCTATGAACTAGGAGATGACAGGTTATAGGGATCTGGCTCTAAGGCTCAGCTCTTGGTCACCCCTTTTATAGCTCTTCTCAGAGGCAGCACCTACTCTTCTTTCTCTGCCCACCTGCCTCCCACTTAGTTAAATAGATCCCCCCTCTCCCAAGTCAGGTGAAGACTCAAAATATTAGAATCGCCTCAACTGCGCCACCCAGTGGTGATACTGATAGTGACCAGTTAGGAATTAATTTTTTCTCCCTGTCCGCCAGGATTTTAGTCTTTTGCCTGTAGGAGCAGAGTTGAGAGGGAGGATGAAGCCAGAGGGTTTGGAAAGTGGAATTAAGACTGGGAGGATGTAGGTGGGAATATGACTTTTGCACTCACCGGCTGAGAAGGGCATGTAGGCGGGGCTTTTCTTGAAGGACTGCTTGTCATCCAGAAAATGCTCAGGGTTGAATTCCTGGGGCTTCACGAACTGGCTGGGGTCACTGTGGACTGTGTTAAGGAGGGTGATGATATCTGTGCCCTGTGTAGGTGGGAGGCAGAATCAGTGGTTGAGAAGGTTGGGAGGGTCTCAAAGTAGGGTTTCCGCTCTAAAGGACTAGAGGTCCTGGAAACCTGATGAGGGAGTGGGGGTGGTGAGACTTGTGTGGGTGTCTCGGTTCTCAGTGATGGGCCCTGGAAACTGTTGTTGGAGTCTGAAGCCTGGATGTGGGATACCTCCACCCTTTTGTGGGAGCAGATTGGGAATTTCTGGAGAGAGGGCGAGGAGGTCTCTGAAAACAGAGTTTAGGTACAGAAGATCCGCAGGGTGAAGTCCTAGACCCTGGGGATTCCGGAGAGGGGTCCTAGGAAGGGAACCTGTCATGGGGAAGCATCCACATGGATCCAGTCCATTGTGGCATGGGAAGGGGTCTGGGAAGGGTGTGTGTTTCTGGATGTAGGGGCTTTGGAATGTCTGTTGCTAGGGCTCAGGATGCCGGGAGCTACGCTTGATGTGTTGATTGCTAGGGGCCCGGGATTCTCCTGGCTAGAGCTTCAGAATGTCAGGTGCAAGGGATGCCTCTTCCTAGGGTGCCAGTTGTCGCTTGCCAATGCCCAGGGCACCTTGGGTATCAGGAAACCGCGGAAGTTCGTGTCCCGAATGACGCGGTGCGGCAAGTTCATGGGGATGACGTCTGCGAAGCGCTGCACCTCGTGTATCACCGCATCGGTATAAGGCATGGACACTCGGTCCGCCACCGTTGGCTGCCGCGCTCGTCCCACCACGCGGTCGATCTCCTCCTGCACGCGAGCTGGAGATGGAGGGGGAACGTAGTGGAGGGTATCAGGTGGCCTGATGGGCAGGGAAAAGGCGCAAGGTGCATGCCAAAGTGTGGGAGCGGTCCAGTCAACTCGACCCGGGTGCTGCAGCAGGGGTGCATATGAGGGTGAGCGGGAGCCTCAGAGGGAGAGGGCGGGCTCTGACACGTAGATGAGGGTGAAAGTTTGATTTAGGCAGGGGCTTCTAGAGGCTTCTAGAGGTCTCCGTGGAAACCCTCTTGACCTCTCCCCACGGAGCTCCCCGGAGACCAGGTTCCAGTGAGAGCAGACAGTATGCATCCTGGTCGGACGCTGCAGTGTCCCGGAGGCCAGGGTTCCCGGAAAGACTCAGAAGTAGGATTTGCGGAGATGGGGGGAAGCAGACAAGGCTGTGTGGGAGGGCCTGGCTTGCAGGGCAGACTCTTAGCGGAGGCTGGAGGGCGCGGCTCTGGGCGGAGCCAGGGCTCCTGTGGGCGGGGCTTAGCGGCGAGTGGGCCTCCCCACCTGCCTTGGGGTGCGCGCACCTTGCACTTTTGGGTACTTCATGAGTATGAGGAAAGCGTGACGCAGTGTGGTGCCCACGGTCTCGGTGCCGCCAAAGAGCAGGTTATGTGTGGTTATCAGCAGGGTATCGAGGTAGAAGTGACTCAGCGGGTCCTGCTTCTCCTGCGGGGTTTGAGGAGTGGGGAGTCAGGTATTACCCTGTGTGAACCCGTGTGACCTGCTCCCTGTAACCTGCGCAACTGCACCTGGGTGCCAGTTAAGTCCCTCTGGTTTAACTTCCTTTCCTCCAGGGAACTGGGGGAGCGCGGGAGGGCGGGGTAGGGAAAATCTCAACCGCAGGGCCCACAAGTAATGTGTCTTGCACAGAGCTTTAACGATTTCTTAACGAGCTGTTAATTCGCCGTGGCCGGGGAATGGCTCCCGGCTCCAGTCCCCCGGAGCCAGGTGTGCCAGCTTCGTTTTCTGCATGTGGGGAGATCCTACCCAGCCTGCTCAAACCAGGATCCTTGTTGGCTTGAGTCAGGGTGGCAGGTCAGGCCAGAGACAGCCCAGATCAGTCCCAGGTGGGACCTGGGGCTTCCAGGCAGGGCTTACCTCTGCTATCTTGGTGAGAAAGCAATCGATGAAGTCCCGGGGAGAGTTGGGGTCGAAGGAGGCCTGATGGTCGCGGACTATGCGGGCGATGAGTTCCTTCATCTTCCCGTAGTTCTTGAAAAGGCGCCGGTGTGGCCCCGGGATCCAATCCAGAATGCCCGGGAAGATGTTGTACATCTGGGTATGGGCAGAGTTGGAGGAATTTGGAGACGCCGCCGTGTGTACGTGCCAGCGCGTTGCCAGTGGGGTCGGGATGGATAAGATAGCAGGGAAGGGGTCTTGAGGGGCTATCTGGGTTCTGGAGAGGTGGGGGGTGGTAGGGTCTGTGCTCGTGCAGACGCAGGGAGTGGGCGTGGCTAGGCGATGCCCTGTAACTCAGCGGGGCAGCATCAGGCAGTTGGATGGCAACCCCTTCCCCAGCCCACTTTCCTCCTTTGTGCCTGGACTCCGTGGAAACCTGCAAACCCTGTGACCTCCCCTTACCCCTAACTAGGCCTCCTGACCTCTCCCCAGGGGCTGCTCATGATCTGGAAGTTGTCATTGATGAGGCGGATAATGGTGAGCAGACGCTGGTCGTCGTAGTCGAAGCGGCTGCCGAAGAGCACTGAGCAGATGATGTTGGATACCGAGCGGCTCAGCACAAAGGTAGGGTCGAAGGGCTTGCCTGAGGGTGAGGGCCGGGTGGGTCAGGGGTGCAGCTCAGGGGACACCATGTGCAACACATCAGATCTCATGCAGTGATAGAGGATGAACGTGCACCACACCCGAGGGAACTGTGACAGAACATGCAGAACAGCACGCCCAAAGTACTTGCAGCACAGAACCCGCACTTCCTGTAGCCCGTCAGTAACAATACCCAACACGGAACAGGCTAGTCATAACCACAGCACATCAGCCGGCCTCATAGGGTCAGCATGGATCAACGCAGTGTTCCATGACAACACTGCCACCATGGCCACACGCCCAGCACCCAGTGAATGAGCCAACCATGGAACAAACTCCAGAAAACAATACCCCAAACAGCACACATCCCCATATGGTTAGCCACCACATGATAGCACACCCCAGAAACAAGGTCTGGAATTTAATAGACATAGCCTGGATCCTGGCTTGGCCATTTAGACTCCATGTGACCGGAATGATACTGAATTCCCTCCTCAGCCTGTTTTCTCTTCTGTAAAATGGGTTCTTCCCATGGGGCTGTTATGAGGATCTGGTGTGAGTAGGAAGTACTTAGCTAAGGGTCTGGCCCATGGTAAAGTCTGTGCAAACCAGGGTGGTGTGGTAGGCTGGATAATGCCTCCTCTCCTCCCCCAAAATGTTAAGTCCCTATCTCCCAGAGCCTGTGGATCTGTGACTGAATTAAGGATCTTGAGGTGAGAATTATTCTGCATTAGCTGGGTGGGCCTAATGTAATTACAGGGGTCCTTGTAAGTGAAGGATCTGAGTAAAGAAATGGTGTTGATGGGAGGAGAAAAGGAGGGAGAGAAAGGGGCATTGGAGGATGCGGTAGCACGCGCTTCGGAGATAGAGGAAGGGACTACGAGGCAAGGAATGCCGGTCGCGGGTAGCCTCTAGACAAGGAAATGGACTTTCCCCTAGAGCTTCCAGAAGGAATCAGCCCTGCTGACCCAGTATAACCTTTGACTTTCAGAACTGTCGGAGAATAAATTTGAGTTGCTTAAGATGGTGGTAATTTGTTACAGCAACACTAGGAACCTCATAAAGGCAGATATTATTCTTTTACTTATATCACATCATTAAATCCCTGTATTCACTACCTGCCTCATTCCTATCTCCCTCAGGCTAGCGACATTAGGAGATCAGACTAGAGGACTGTTTGCCTCTCTTTGCCTCAATTTCTTCTGTAAAATGGGACTTATATGGGAATCTACACCTTAGGTCTGGGTGACTTTTCAAGGATTGATATTCTGTAGAAAGTTCTGTACAGCACCGTGTAAACGTTGGTTCTTTTCATTCACTTTTCCCCCATGAGTCGACAGCTTTGACATGGGTTTAGATTCCAGTGCTGCCACTTACTGGGCACAGACTTAAACGTTTGGGGCCTGAGCTTCATGGCCTGTAGTAACCCCCTAGAACTTCTGGGAAGGTAAATCTGTTAACACTAATACTGTGGCTGGTATCCAGTAAGCACTCATGCAGTGGGCATTCCTGTGTTGAGTGTGGACCTTGGTGTCACTAAGACAAGGGCTTAATTCTTGGCCCCTCCACTTACTAGCTTTTGTTTCTTCACCAGCTGGCATTTCACCCCCCCACACCTCCCCCTCCGCTAGTTGTGCTCCTTGGAGCCAAGGCCTCACACCAGTGGATTCACCCCCAGGGGGCGCCACACACATGGTGGGCTCAGCCAGGCGCCTCCAGGAATTTTGAGTTTACACCCTAGCGATGGTATCAGGCAGTCTTGACCCCTAAGAGGAATGGAGGTGAATTCAGAACCGACCGTCAAATTTCCGCAACTCCGCCAGCAGGAAGCTGCCTTCCTCCAGGATCCGCTCCTCAATGGTCCTTTTCCCCATTCCGAAATTTCGCAGAATTTGGACAGAGAATCTTCTCAGGGCCTTCCAGCGTTCCCCATTGGAGAAGGCGATGCCTGGGGAGGAGAGGAGGGTTCACTCAGTCAGTGCCTTTTCCCCCAGCCAGTTGCCATCTGGGTCCCCTTTTCTGATGTTTGCTGGGAGAGAGACTGCGAGTTTGCATTCTCCCCTCCCAGTGATTCTCGCAAGCCTTCCTGACCCTCCAGGCCGAATGGGTGTCTCCTTGCAGCTTTTGTAGGGCCTAGGGCTTCCCTCGCCACAATTCTTTTTTTTTTTTTTAAAGATTTATTTATGCATACAAGAACTGGGGTACAGGCCAGAGGTGTGCGGGGTGAGAGGACTCACCAGAGACAGTGAGGAGTAGAACAGGAGGATCTACTGAAATACACTGCTGAGGGGAGCAGCAGGCGAGTCAGGAGAGGTCTGCTGCGCCATGTGGGTCACCATGTGGGTCACCTTCCTGGCCGGGGATCGAACTTGTTCTGCAGTAGCTGCAGACAGCTTCAAAGTGCTGTATTAACCCTTGCGCCGCCAGGGAGGCCCCCTCTCACCACAATTCTGATAGTTCTGCCTGTTTCCTGGTCAGTTTGGGCCCTTGTTTCCTGCCATGCGTCTGTCTCCAGCACTAAATCCCGAAGGCAGGGAGGGGACTTGTCTTGGTCCCCACTGTGTCCCTGGTATTGTCCCTTGTAGGGCTTATCACACAGGAAGTGTTGGCGATCGCTTATTGGTTTATGAATGTACATTAAGGGGGAGAAACAAGAAAAGTGAGAACAGGCCCTGGGAGCTCCTCTGGGAACGAGACAGATCCTATTCTTTTTTCTCCCTGAACACGGGGTCCTACTTCCTGAACACTCTTCACCCCATATTAGTTCCTAATGGATCATCTTCATTGTTTAGGTCTTAACTTAGAGGTCCCTTCCTCCAGGAAGCCTTTCTGGTCATCCCTTCCTGGCTCAGGCAGGTGCTTCTTCTGGGTCCCCATAGAAACCCAGACCTTCCCTTTCCAGCCCAGTGACCACTCTGGGCTGTCACTGGGAGCTACACCAGGATTACCTCTCGAGTGTATTCATCTTTGATTCCTGTGAAACTAGCGGAGAACTAGATGCTAATGATGAAAAAACTATAATGTGTTGCATTGTATGCATTATCTCACTGGCTTTTTGTAACAAGCTTCTCATGATAACAGACTGAAGATCAGAGGGGTGAGGTTAGCTGCCCAAAGGTACACAGCCAGTAAGTGCTGCTATCCTCATACACAGCACTGAATAATTAGTATTAATAACAGATGATATATGTAGCACACAGTGGTGCTCTGTGCAAAAGTAGCAAGGCGTCTTTCTCAACTGCCCTGTTTCCGCCTCCTGCCATCTACTATATCTTTTCTCTTTGCTTCATCTGCTATATTTGGACAGGTGTGATCATAAGATTAAGCCCAGGAAAGGGGACAAGAAGGCAGAAACTATACTTAATATATACTTTTTTTTTTTAAAACCAGATGATCTCTCCAATTCCAAATCCTGGGGGTAGTCTGTGACCCATCTAGTGTACAGGCCAGGGGGTAACCCTAGGAATCCTTTTGAGGAAGAATAGTCCAGGAAGCAAGCAAATCTTTGGACCCCCCCTTTGTAATCAGAGAACTTTCCTTCCTTTCTTTCCTATCTCTCTCCTTCCCTCCCTCCTCTTTCAGTAAGACATTTATGTTACAAAAATCCACAAAACTGGGTGATTTCCAAACCTGCAGAGGACAGGGTGTTGAGTCAGGAGAGATATGGAGTTCATGGTGTGAGCTGCTGGATTGGTGGGCTGGGATGGGCTAGGGATGATTAGGGGTTGATGGAAAACTGGATTTGAGGTCAGTGATGGGGTGGAGCTGGGTAGAATGATTGGTTGGTTGGGGTTAAATTGAGCTTGGCTGTGGGTATATATGTGATAAGATTTGGATTTGGTGATGGTGGTGGGGTTAGGATTGAACATGGAATTGGGGGCTACCAGCTTCAACAGGTGATTGCAATAGAAGATGAGGCTGTGGAATTCAGCTTGGCTCAAGGATAGGATGGGGTGGATATTGAGGCAGGGTTTGTAATGGGACTGGAGGTTAGGGTGAGGCATAACCAGTGTCACTGATAGAGGTGGAGTGAAGGTTGAAGTGAGGAATTCGGTAGGTTGGTTGAGGGGATTGGATTGAAGTGGACCATGAGGGCTGGGGTCAGATCATTTGGCCACTTGATTGAGATGGAACTTTGATGATGTGGTTGGGACAGAGACAGGGATGAGGAGGAGCATGGGGCAGGTGGAGTGGGTGGTAGGGCCAGTTTAAGATCATGGTGGGATTTGGACGTGGGGAGGGTGGACAGACTTTCCCCTAGGCTGGCACTGTGCAGTCTCTCATCCTGATCCCCTCCCTTAACATGGAGGGGGGCGGAGGTGAAGGAGATGGGAGCAGGCTTACCATTGCCCTTTGTAAAGTTGAAAAAGACAGGGTAGTCTCCCCGGCCGCTGAACTCCTCCCCTTGGTCCACAAGGGCCTCCTTCACCGTTTGGTATCCGCTGAGAACCACCACCCTCCTGGGCCCCAGGTGGATTGTGTACATTGAGCCGTACTCCTTGGTCAGCTGGGGGTGGGAAGACAGAGGTAACGGGGGCACTAGGCCCTGGGCCCCACCCCTTCCCTTCACTCCCAAACGTAGCCCTTGCACCTTGGTGAGGGAGGTCAGCATGTCCTGGGAGCGAAGCTGCAGCAGGTTGCCCAGGAATGGGAGGGGCGTGGGGCCAGGAGGCAGCCGTCCCTTGCCCCTGGAGCCATTGGTCAGCAATAGGCACACGAGAGCCAGGAGCAGGAACAAGATGGCTGTGCTTACACTGTCCATGGTGAGACAGCTGCAGGTGTCTGGGGGACAGGGCGGAAGAGGGCAGGGCTGAGCAGGGAGTGGGATCCTTTCACTTCCCATCCCCTTCTGGAACTTGCCTTCCCCAGGCTCTGGAGATGAAGGCAAATGGAATGAAGAAAGAGAGAGGCAGAGTTGGGAGAGGAGAAGTCAAAATACAGCGAGACAGACAGTAAGAGAGACAGGGGTGGAGACAAGTAGAGGGGACAGAGACATGTGGAGATTAGGAATACAGAAAAACAGAGTTCTAGGTATCTATAGATGTCTGCCTATCATTGCTCAATCACGATTGATCTGTCGATATATCATCCATCCACTCACCCACCCATCTTTCAGTCTGTCCATCTAGAGATTGACTCAGACAGAAACAAGATAAAGAGAGATACACACAAGGACAGAGACAGATAAATCAAGATACAAAGATAGAAACCAGATAGAAAATCCCGGGAAGAGAGGCTGGCAGAGAGAGACTAGAGAGATAGAGCTAGCGGGACAGGGCCTCCTTGGTGGCGCAGGCGGTTGAGCGCCACACTGTGAAGCTGTCCGCAGCCTCTGCAGCGCAGGTTCCATCCCGGCCAGCCGGCGAGCGAGAATCCCACATGGTGAAGCAGACCTCTCCTGTCTGGCCCGCTGCTCCCCTCAGCAGTGTATTTTGTCAGTCTGCCTATTCTGTTCCCCACTCTGTCTTTTGTGAATCCTCTCACCCTCCCGCCCATCTGGCCTATACCCCTGTTCTTGCATAAATAAATAAATCTTTAAAAAAAAATAAAAAAGAACTAGAGGGACACAGAACTAGAGAAAGACGGAAGAGAGAGACAGAGTGGCCGAGAGAGGGATCCTTACTGGGAGACATGGAGATGGATTCTGAAAGACAGAGAAAAAGGGCGAGAAAGGAAGAGATAGACTGACCACAGAGACTGAGGAAGAAATGAACGACAGAGAGAGAAGAAAAATACAGGCACAGAGGGGACATTAAAGAAATCAGCAGAGACGGAGACCCAGACAGACCGAGGAGGGACGGGAGCAGAAGAGACGCAGGGATTCAAGTATTATACTGAGGGATTGGTCACTTTCAGAGCCAGATGCCACCCTCTGGGGGGAGCTCCCTGCACCCAGTCCTGGCTGGGAGCTCCAAAGCACTGTCAAATCAAACAGAGTCCCAGGAGCACCTCGGAAAGACACAGCCAGAGGAAGTCCCGCAGAGGAGAGACAAGGGAGACCCTGCCAGTCCGAGAGGCAGGGAGATGGAGCCGGTGACCTGCTCTCTTGAGACATGCCTGCCTGGCCCTTTACCTGCTCAGCTGTGGGGGCAGCTGAGGTGTGTTCTGGAGCAGACTGGCGGTGGCTGTCCCAGATGTACACCCTGCAGCTCTGGGTGTCCCTCGGGGGGACAGGGGCTGCCTTTAAATCATCTCTGTCTACACCCCTCTGCCCCCCTTCCCTTGCACTCCCAACGACCTTTAATCTCCTCCCATCTTCCTGCGGCTCTGTTCTAGTGCCCTGGGGCTCACAGCCAGCTGGAACGCAGCCTCGGGTGGTGCGGGGCCTCAGTCACCATCCCGTGCTACCCTGCGGGCCTGCCGGCTGATCTCTGCTTTCCTCACCATGGCCCTCGTGGTCATCTGCCCTGGAGAGGCCTCTCCCAGGTCTGGTTTTGGGGGGCTGGGTTGGGGGGCTGAGGCATACTATGAGTCAGGGTGAGAGCAGGGGCTCTTTGGGCACTGGGTTTTATTTTTCAGTGTTCAAGTCCGTTTTTTTCATCGGCTGGTCATGTGACCTTGGGCAAAACTCTCTCCGTTCTGGGCCAGTGTCTTCTCATGGTCAGAGTCTGTTTCACAACCCTGTTGGCTGTTCTCTGGCTCTTGTGCCTTGTCTCTGGATTTCTGCCTCTGAATCTTTTTGTCTCTGTGTCTCTGCCTCTGTTCTGTTCTGATTTTCTCTGCTCCTCCATTTGTGTAGGTTTTCTTCAGCCTCCTCCTTCCTCTGTGCTCAGGGTCTCTCTCTTTTGGTCTCTCATGCCTCTTGAGGTGGGCAGGGCCGGAGACTGGCTGAGTGGAAGGAGGGTTTGAGAGAAGGGAGGGGTGGTACAGCCCCAGAAGAAAGGAACTGGGACTTAATGTGCCCCTGTACACCACTGCCCACATAGCCCTCTTGCCCATCTCCCAAGTGCCACCCACCACTCAAACTATGTCTGTTCTAGGCTTTTGCCCCAGAAGCTGGCCTTAGTTACCCAACTCCTGGCCAAATCTGAAGGACAGGCTGCCACAGCTTGAGGCTGGGCCAGGACTGGGGAGGGGGGCAGGGTAGGAGGAGGGAGAGAGCTCCTGAGGTCATGGGTCTGGAAGGGCGAGTGCAAGTGTGCTGCTCCCATGGGTCTGTGGGTATACACCATGTTTGCCATTCCCGTGGGGGTGGGGGAGGAAGTCCTTGGAGGTCCTGGGGAATTTGATACCCCATGTCCCCAGAACAAGGGGGGATGGAGGTGGGGCCCATGCTTGTTGTTTAAGTTCCAGCAAGGCCGGTTAGGGCAGGTCCTAGAACAGGGATGAGGGCTTGATTATGGGATTATGTACTTTTAGTTTCCCTTGGCATCTACCCCTACTTCTGGCAGAGAGGGCAGTACTGGGTTCATGGGAATCCCATAAGCTCTTTCTCCCCTAACTCCAGAACTTGATTGAGAGGGGCCTGATGGGACTGCTTCACTGGGGAACCTAGGGTGCTAGGGAAGGGGGGTTTTAAGGGGCAGTGCATTTGTTCTTGTGGTCTGACCTGCTCTCCTGCTGCAGGGAGAGTGGGGACTGAAGCAGGGGGATCCTGTGGTAAGAAGAGCCTGGTGTGGGGGGGAGGGGGTGTTGAGCAGTATCTCTGGTCTCTACCCACTAGAAGCTAGAGGCAGACTCCAGATTATTTATTGACCTCTTGGGGGCAAAGCCAACCCAGCGGGGAAGCACAGGTGTGATGGAAGAAATGGAAACACACCCAGCACAGCTCAACCCTCCTCACCTCTAATCACCTTCTCTTTGACCCCCTACTCTTACACTTTTTTTTTAAAGATTTTTTTATTTACACAAGAACTGGGGTACAGGCCAGATGGGCAAGAGGGTGAGAGGACTCACTAGAGACAGAGCGGGGAACAGAACAGGCCCAGTGACTGAAATACACTGCTGAGGGGAGCAGCGGGTGTGGTAGGAGAGGTCTGCCGCGCCATGTGGGACCCTCGCCAGCCAGCCGGGATTGAACTGGCTACGGACAGCTTCACAGGGCGGCACTCAACCACCTGCACCAACAGGGAGGCCCTACTCTTACAGTCCATCATCATGTTTGCGTGTCCACAGTAACATGTACCACATGCTCCCATTTCTGTTCCATTTTACGGGCCAGGCTCCTGATTTGGGTCAGGCAGCTGCCCTGGTGACATTCCCATCCCATTGTTACTGGGAATATGCCGGGGTTCTGCTGCCTGTCACCGTGAAAAAGTCAGTAGGCAGACACAGGAACTGAATCTATAAGTACTCTTTATTTTTCAGATTCCTGGCTGTTGACCTGAGAGGAGAGAAGGGCTCTTCTCTCATCTCATCTCAACTTGACCTTTTAACAATGAGTTAAACAAAAAGCAAATCATAAGCAAACAGCCCATCAGAACAGCCTGTTAATCATAAGCAAACAGCCCATCAGAATAGCCTGTTAATCATAAGCAAACAGCCCATCAGAATAGCCTTTCAGAGTCCATGTTCTTGGTATTTGTCACATTCAGCTCCCGAGTTTGTTATCAGCTTCTCAGTTATTTTGACATTGGTACAGCCGATGGTGTCAGTGTCCACTGCTCGTTTGGGCATCAGTGGGGCAGGAATCTCAGTTTTATTTATTTTTTTATTTTATTTATTTTTTATTTATTTTATTTATTTATTTTTAAATATTTATTTATGCATATAAGAGCTGGGGTACAGGCCAGAGGTGAGAGGGGTGAGAGGATTCACCTGAGACAGAGTGGAGAACAGAACAGGAGGATCAACTGGAATATACTGCTGAGGGGAGCAGCGGGTGAGACAGGAGAGATCAGCTGTGCCATGTGGGTCACCTCCCTGGCTGGGGATCGAACTCATACTGTAGTGGCTGCGGATAGCTTCATAGTGCTGTGCTTAAGCCCCACACCACCAGGGAGGCCTGCATATCAGTTTTATTTTTTTTTTTTTAGCATGTTTTATTTATTTATTTGTTTGTTTGTTTGTTTATACATGCACTGGGTACAGTCAGAAGCGCGGGAGGGTGAGAGAATTCACCAGAGCCAGAGCGGGGAGCAGAGCAGGCAGAAGGACCGAAGCACACTGCTGAGGGGAGCAGCGGGCGGCAGGAGAGGTCTGCGCGCCATGTGGGACCCTCCTCAGGTGGCCGGGGAGCAGCCGGGGATCGAACCGGCGCGGCAGAGGCTGCGGGCAGCTTCGCAACCCAGCGCTCAACCGCTGCGCCACCGGGGAAGCCCTGCATATCAGTTTTAAAGCAAGAGTTTTAGTGTGAAGAAAACAGATTAGTCACATAGTGTGTATGTGCAGACCCTATATACAGTGTGGCAACCTTCCCTGCCTCTAGCCCCCACCCCATCACCTACTGTTTGTCTTTCCCTTTAATGAGTCTTTTTTTTTTTTTTTTTAAAGATTTATTTATTTATTTATTCAAGCACTGGGTACAGTCAGAAGCACGGGAGGGTGAGAGAATTCACCAGACCCAGAGGGGAGAGCAGAGCAGGCAGAACTGACGAAACACACTGCTGAGGGGAGCAGTGGGCAGCAGGAGAGATCTGCGTGCCATGTGGGACCCTCGCCCGACGGCTGGGGATTGAACTGGTGCTGTAGAGGCTGTGGGCAGCTACGCAACCCAGCGTTCAACTGCTGCGCCATCGGGGAGGCTCTAATGAGTCATATTTTGAGTGGTGTGTTTCGATGGATATTTTTCTAGTTTACAATTTTTCCCAATTATATCTTTTCCTTTTCCTCCACCAGCACCCCTATAACACTTGTCCCTTTCCTCTCCCCTCACTCTTGACGTCAGTGCCCTCACAGTGTTTACCCATGTCCACTGGTCTTTGAAAGCATTTAGGTTATCCAGTTGACTGCTGTGTAAGTGTCCAGTATTTACTTTTATCATTCTGACTTGCTTTACGTAATTCTCTCAAACTCTCATTTTGTTGCAAATGGCTGCATTTTATCTCTCCCTGTGGCTGAATCGTATTCCATAGTGTGGGTATGCCACATCTTTTTTTTCCCCAAGATTTTTTTTATTTTTGCATACAAGAGCTGGGGTGCAGGCCAGAGGTGCAGGGGGTGAGAGAATCCACCAGAGACAGAGTGGGGAGCAGAACAGGCAAATCTATTGAAATACACTGCTGAGGGGAGCAGCAGACGAGACAGGAGAGGTCTGCTGTGCCATGTGGGTTTCTCCCTTGCTGGCTGAGAATCAAATTTGTGCTGCCTGTGGCTGGGGACAGCTTGTGTCTTTGTGGTGATAGCTTGATAGTGCTGTGTCTTTAACCCCTGCGCCACTAGGGAGGCCATGGTATTTCCACTTTTTAAGGTAAATCCAGATTGCTTTCCATATTCGTTGTACCAGTTTACTTTCCCATGAACAGTGTAATAGGGTTTCTTTTTCTCCACATCCTCTCTCCAGCACTAGTTGTTGGAGGTCTTTTTAATACGTACCATTTTCACAGTTGTGATAGTTCACATTTTTTTGAGGTAAAATTTACAATGATGAAATGTACAAATGTTACACGAACATTTGCCGAGTTCTGAATGTATGTATCAATTTGTCCCAAATTCCAGAATGTGTGCAATCTTAATATGGCATCACTATTACTGAGACTATCTTATTCACAACATTAATCATTTGTGAATGTGAATTTAATCCATGTCATCCATAAAATGTCAGTTTATACAAACAGAAATATTAAAAATGGCAGCTACTATATGATGATCCTGAAAGATTCTGTTTGTAAACAGGTAGGGTCTCATGGGGCTAGATTATTTTATACTCATTTCCCCAGTATATTCTTTTGCTTTCCCTTTCATTGTGACATATAGAAAGGGCATGGGCTTTGCAGTTGGTAAATCTGGGTTCAAATCCTGATAGTGTCTCTTAGACATCGAGCTATTGAATGCCTTTGTATCTTGGTTTCTTCATGGATAAAATAGAGATAATACTTTACCTACCAGCCCATAAATCAGTGGCTGGCTCGGTATCAGAACTCAAAATTGATTAAACAAACATATGAAGAGTAGAAACAAAAATGTTCCTGGCATATGGCTGATATTGAGTAGTAGGTCTCCTATATACGTGGGACTGATAATTTTTGATCAGATGCCAGACATGGTAAATTTTACCTTGTTGGGTGCTGGATGTTTTTGTGCACCTATAAATATTCTCGAGTTTTATTCTGTGAGGCAGTTATTTCGAAATCTTTTTTGAACTTTTAATTTTGATATAAGTTCTAACAGTAGAGTTGCAAGAATAAGACAAAGGCATACCCTATCCTCTCATTCACCAAATTTTAGCATTTCATCACATTTTAATGATCAGAGTCTCTCTTTTTCTATTTCTCTGTGACCCGTTTGAAAGTCAGTTGTTGACCTAATGCCCTTTACCTCCAAATTGTTCGTTTCAGTGTATACTATCTAAGAGCAAAAACACTTTTTAAAAAATTTAATTTAATTTTTTTCTTGAGTTAACATTACTTCACACCATTGTTTGTGTTTTAGAGGTATTGGATCTCCTCATACCACACCTACCATCAAAGTACCTACAGTTCATCCCCACAGACTTTTAGAACAAGAATGTTTTTAACGTAATAGGAATACTATTATCAGAATCAGAAAATTAGTATTGATACACTATTGTGACATCACCATTTGATCCTCAGGTAATATTTAAATTTTGTCCAGTTGTCCCATTAATGTTTGTTATAGCAAATTCTTTCTGATTTAGGTTCAGTCCAGGGTCACTTAATCTATTGTTTACTTCTTTAATCTTCTTTAATCTGAGACTGTTTTTCAATGTTTCTTTCAAGTCACTGACACATTTAATAAATACAAGTCATTCATTTTGTATACTGTCCCTCAATTTGGAATTGTCTGTTTTTTCATGGTTAAATTCAGGTTGTGAATTTTTTTTTTGTAGCAAAATCAGAGAAGTGTTGTGTTTTTCCCAGGGCATCTTATCAGCAGAGACCTGGAATTTTAGGGAATTTCAGATGTCCTTGACCTGATCAAAACAAAAACATCTTATCTGATTCCAGTTACATGATGTTCTATTTAAGACAAAGTGAATCTATGGTAAAAGTCACAGTAATGGTTATTTTGTAAGGTTGAATGGGACGGGGAATAAAGGAACTTTGCGGGGGGGGGGGATGAAAATTTTTTTTTCATTTTATTTTTATATTTTAAAAAGCTTTATTTATTTATGCATACAAAAACTGGGGTACAGGTCAGAGGTGCGGGGGGTGAGAGGATACACCAGAGACAGAGTGGGGAACAGAACAGGCAGATCTACTGAAATACACTGCTGAGTGGAGCAGCGGGCGAGACACGAGAGGTCTGCTGCGCCATGTGGGTCACCTCCCCAGCCAGGGATTGAACTTGTGCTGCAGTGGCTGGTGATAGCTTGATAGAGCTGAGACTTTAACCCCTTGTGCCACCAGATAGGCCCTTTAAATTTTTTAAAATTGAAGTATCACTGCATTATAATGTCATGTAAGTTTCAAGTGTTCATCATTGAGAATCATCATGTGTTTCTACGACATCAAGTTCATGGCCTAAAAGTCATCATTGTCCTTTCATCATTGTCTCCTATTTTACTGGTTTACCCAGCCCCCTTTCTCCTTTTCCTTCTGGTAATCACTAATTGGGCCATAATACAAAAGTTTATTTTGTTTTATTGATATTTAGTACATCTGTTTGTTTTCTCTAGGAGAAAAACCTTATAGAGTTGTCTTTCCCTGTCTGGTTCACTAAACAAAAGTCCCTCTGGACCCATCCAGTTGCTGCAGAAAAGCTTTTCTGTCCTAGTCTGGGTGATCGTTAGAGAGCTGGACGCAGATATAATTCATCAAGCTTTACACTTATTGATATGTTTCAAGCGTGTACAACAGACTTCAGTTTAAGGTGTAAAGTGCATTTTTTGGTCTAGTTAGATTTCCTTGCTGCAGTGAGACCCAAGGAAAATAAAAAGTGGGGGACACTAGTGAAATCTACAACACACACAAAGTCATACTCTGAAGGGTGAGTGCTGGTGGCAGAGGCTGGTGAATTTCAGAAGTCCTGATTGTTGCTTGACTTATGGTTCCTTTTGCTACAGAAGGAGCCCAGTATAATATTATGGCAAGAGTGGAGATAATTGAAAAGTCTCACCTGCTGAACATATATATGTTCACACACCAAAGATGGGACTGAAGGGGGGCTAAGCAGGGCTTACCTATCTCCACATCACCTTTCCCTGATGCTAGAGAGTAGAGGTTGACCTGGATGCAAGCTAGGGGTTCTACGAGGTTTTGGAAGTCCCGCTTCCACTCTGCCTCTAAGCACTAAGTTCCGCTGTGAAGGGAGGTCAGGGCAATGTCATGAATGAAGGGGGTGGTCAGAGTGCTCGGTACACATACACAATGGGAGATTACTCAGAAAGGATAAACTCTTGCCATTTGTGATGACATGGATGGCACTGGAGGGGAGTTTAGTAAAGGAAAGAAGTCGGGAGGAGAAAGACAAATAATGGATGATGTCACTTGTGTGTGGTGTATAGAGAAACAAAACAGGGTCAGTGAAAGCCAAATAAACCCTGGGAATCTGTAAAATTGAGGTGGCGGGGAGTGAAAGGTGAAGAGGCTTCCACAGTAGACTACGGTGGAAGACTGTCTTGGTGGTGGGTGGAATATGGTGGCAGCACTCGAAGGGGGTGATTTTATGTCTCTAGATCATATGCAGTGTTGTAAACCAGTGTTACCTCAATAAAACAACAACAACAACAATGATAAATATTATATACATGACATAGAAGATTGTACTTTCAGCTAGCGAAAGAGTGGTGCTGCCTCATTCTCTAAAAACACTAAAGAATTGTGCAAATCTTTCTAATAATGGTCTGATTAAAAGCTTTCATGTCATGAAAAGATACAGAGGGAAGTGGGAAATATCAGGTTTTTGAAGAGTCTTAAAAATTATTTAAGCAGGGCCTCCCTGGTGGTACAGGGGTAAAATTCTCAGCTCTGTCAAGCTATTGCCAGCCACTGCAGCATGAGTTCTATTCCTGGCCAGCCAGGGAGCTGACCCACATGGCGCAGCAGACCTCTCCTGTCTCGCCTACTGCTCCCCTCAGCAGTGTACTTTGGTCAATCTGCCTATTCTGTTCCCCACTCTGTCTCTGGTGAGTCCTCTCACTGCCCCCACACTTCTGGCCTACACCCCAGTTCTTGTATGTATAAATAAATAAAATAAATCTTTTTTTAAAAAGGATAATACACATATAATATATATTATATGTAATTTATATGTAGGGTTATACATAAATTATAATATAATTTATATGTAGGGTTATATTTAGATTATGCATTTGTAGAAAGAATAGTACAGAAATGAGATGCCCTTCTTAGTGCATCCTGTTGGTGGGTATGTAGTGTCTCCTGTTTTGTCTTATTACTGATGTTGATGTCAAGCTCTGATCACTTGATTAAGGGTTCTTTTTTGTAAAGTTTCCAGTTTTTCCATTGTAACTAGTCACTATCACGAGGAATCTACTCATTATTCCTCAAACTTTTGCCTACCAGGTAATATACAGCAGGGCACCTTGCTTACAATGATTTCTGTGATCTTCTCATCTGGTTTCTATGTCTCTTATTCCTTCTACATTGATTACCTGGAATTTTCCCATCAGATAGAATTGTCTCTTCTGCTTATTTGTTTATCCTGTGATTTAAGTACATCACTATGGCCTCGTGGGCATTTATTTTATTCTATGGATTATAATCCAATACTGTATTTATTTTGCTTCAGCTTTGATTATTGGGAGCTCCTTCATGTTGGCTCCTGTTTCTTTTTTGCACACCCCATCTTTTTTGAGCATTACTTTCTGGCACCATTAGATGTTCCTGGATTATCTTGTACTTTTCCTCCCTAAGGAGTCTTGGTTCCTCTTATTGGAGAATGGAATTTAGAAGCCAAGATCTGGGTTCCATATCTGCTTATTGCTAAGGGAGAGGCCTTGCTTCTTGGCTCTCAATGAACAGAGTTTGGATTCTACTTGTCTGTCTGTCTATCTATCTATCTATCTACCTACCTACCTATCTACCTATCTACCTACCTACCTACCTACCTACCTACTTACCTACCTAAACCCATTCATATTGCTATCTCTGATTTCTACCTAACACTTAGCATTCATTCTAGCTTTCCCTACCTGAGGACTCTGTCCTTGAGAGTAATAATTTGGTTCTCATTATCTATAACATATTCACTTATTTGTTCAGCCCTGACCTATACATAAAATTGTCTCAGAATTGCTAGCTCATATCCATTGAGAAATAAATTGGTTAGCTAGAGTGTGGTGTTTGTGTATTGTTATTTTTGTCTCTGGACATATGAGATACAGTCAAGTCTCTCTTTTACAGAGTCACTTCAGTTCATTTTTTCCATCCCCCCCTTGTTTCAGGGTGGTTATGTTATTAGTTGGTAATACAGGTTCAGTTGTTATAGTTTACATTCCATTTTGAGTTCCCCTGCATCCTGGTGGATTAAAAAAACTTTACATACAGTAAAATTCACTCTATGATGTACAGTTCCATGGACCTTGACAAATGCATCTACCCACCACTATAGTCATGACATTGAAGACTCCTAATTGCACAAACTCACAGACAGAATGAGGAGTTTGGGGGAGCCTGAGTCCCATGACCTGATTGTATATAATAATTTTCTGTAATTATGGGCCTCCCTAGTGGCACAAGGGGTTAAGCACAGCACTGTGAACCTATCCATAGCCACTGCAGCATGAGTTCAATCCCCAGCAGGGGAGCTGTCCCACATAGCGCAGCAGACCTCTTCTGTCTCCCCACTGCTCCCCTCAGCAGTGTATTTCAGTAGATCTGCCTGTTCTGCTCCCCACTCTGTCTCTGGTGAGTCTTCTCACCCCTGGCACTTCTGGCCTGTACCCCAGTTCTTGTATGCATAAATAAATAAATCTTTGAAAAAGTGATTTTCTGTAATTTGTTGTCATAACTTTTTAAGTCTAGAACTGTGATCAGACATTAGCTCAAACCCTGGACTATCGTGAGGAATAGAATTTTTGTCCTTCTTGTGGTATGAATACAGGATCCGCAGGTGCAGAAGAGACACTGGAGAGGCTGCTGCATGAGTTGGGGTGTTGTTGAGGAACCTCAATTCTCTAAAGTAATGAGCTACAGAGAAGGGGGTGCTGAAATGTAGACAGGGGAAGAAGCCAAAGGACAAAAAATGAGACTAAATAATAGTTTCGGTAGGAAATGTTTTGGCCACTGTTTGGCTTGGAATGGTTGCCAGCCTTTGAAGTAGGTATGCCGATGCCAGAGCCTGCTGGGTGATGAACAGTGCCATTCCTTTCTGAGCCTCAGACCTTGTCTGACAAATGGGGATATTGGTCTCTGCCCATAGGGGTGTTTGGAGAACTCAGTGTACTCAAGCATGTCAAAGCTTAGCAGTGCACCTGGTGGTATAAACACCTGGCACCTGAGAACTATTTTCAATGTTTCCTGAACTGCCCATGAAAAGTCCAGGCACAGGCACCCTATGTGCCCTTGGTGGGGGGGGGGGAGGAGGCATTTCTGAAAAGGGAGGGAGCATTCCAAACCAGAGGCTCAGGTGGCTTGTGGCAGTGTCAGCTTACAGGCTGGAGGCTAGGTTGTGTCCCAGTCCTGGCCTTTTCCTCTAAGTGTCAGGTGAGGGAGGGGCTGGGCAGTGAAATGAGAGCCTCTGGCCAGGCCAGCCCTGAGAACCCCTTGCCATCCCGGTAGAGGTTTAGAAGGTGAAGAACCTGAGAATACCAAATCCAACCCACTAACCTGGAGACCTGCAGAAGCAAGAGAGAAGAGATTGCCCTCATATCCACCAGATCCTTTCCTGAGTCGATTTTCTGTTCATCCACATGCCTGATTGCATAGTGCAAGCTCCCCTTCTCCTCTGTGCCTGGAGACACAGCACCTACAGAAAAGACCACTCACATATCCACCAGATCCTTTCCTGAGTCGATTTTCTGTTCATCCACATGCCTGATTGCATAGTGCAAGCTCCCCTTCTCCTCTGTGCCTGGAGACACAGCACCTACAGAAAAGACCACTCACATATCCACCAGATCCTTTCCTGAGTCGATTTTCTGTTCATCCACATGCCTGATTGCATAGTGCAAGCTCCCCTTCTCCTCTGTGCCTGGAGACACAGCACCTACAGAAAAGACCACTCACGTCTCCCCGAACTGGGGACTCAGAGACACTCTCCTTCCTTTATCCTTTTGATCTCCCTTTGGCAAAGGGCCTAGGCAGTGAGAATGTGGCTTCCTTATTCAGTCATATACCTGGGAATTGACCTGGGGTTAGAAGCAGAGACGAGGGAGCTCATGGAAGAAAGTCAGTGAGACTTAAGGAACTAGGGGTTTGAAGGGAGCAGAAAGAGAGAAACTTCCCCTCTTCTGCTACCCCAGCTCTTGTACGTATAAATAAATAAAAATAAATCTTAAAAAAAAAAAAACAACTCAAAAGCAACTGAGTTGGAACTCTACTTATATCTACTGAATACCTTTTGTCACATCATAGTTCTGGGAGTGAGAGCCCATCATACTCAGATGTCCCACCCACATGGGATTTTATAGGGATGGCTCAGAAGGTCATGTTTAAACTTCTATTTACTGGGCCTCTCCGGTGGCACAGCGGTTGAGCACTGGGCTGCGAAGCTGCCCGCAGCCTCTGCAGCGCCGGTTCGTTCCCCGGCTGCTCCCCGGCCACCAGAGGAGGGTCCCACATGGCAGGCAGACCTCTCCTGCCGCCCGCTGCTCCCCTCAGCAGTGTACTTCAGTCCTTCTTCCTGTTCTGCTCCCCGCTCTGGCTCTGGTGAATTCTCTCACCCTCCCGCACTTCTGACTGTACCCAGTACTTGTATAATTAAATAAACGAATGAATGGATAAATAAATAAATAAATCTTTAAAAAAAATAAACTTCTATTTACCACAAATATTATATGAAGTTAAATATTTTTTCCCCTTAAAGAAGTAGCTTCTGGCTTCATGGATTTTCTCGACTTTTTTTTTTTTTTTTTATTGTTTTGCGTGTCATTCACTTATGCTATTATGCTTGTTATTTCTTTAAAAAAAGGTTTCATCTGTAACTTTTAATTTTCCTGTATTGGATATCAAGCTCATTTATTGTTAGTTTTCTTATTTTCACAGATAAGCAGTTGTCTCTAAAGTCTACCTTCATCTTGTAAGGATCAAAATGCAGTGATTTTATCATTCAGCTCTAAATATGTTTAATTTCCAATATGACTTCTACTTGCTCCATCCATTAAATAGAAGTGTATATATATATGTGTGTGTGTGTGTGTGTGTGTGTGTGTGTATATATATATATATATATATATATATAAAGATTTATTTATTTAGGCATACAAGAGCTAGGGTGTAAGTAGGCCAGAGGTGCTGGGAGGTGAGAGGATTCACGAGAGACAGAGTGGGGAGAAGAACAGACTGACTGACTGACTGAAATCCACTGCTGAGGGGAACAGTGGGCGAGACAGGAGAGGTCTGCTTGCCATGTGGGTAGCTCCCTGGCCAGCCAGGGATCGAACTCATGCTGCAGAGGCTGCAGATAGCTTTACAGTGCTGTGCTTAACTCCTTGTGCCACCAGGGAGGCCCTAAGTAGAAGTGTATTTTAAAGTTTCTAAGTATTTTGGTGTTTGTAGTTGTGTTTTGTTGTTGATCTCTACTGTCTTTTCATTTTATTTTTTGCATTGTGACTAGACTGTATTGCCTATGATATTATTTCTTCAGCATTTATTTAGATTTTTAAAAAAGATTTATTTATGCATATAAGAGCTGGGGTACAGGCCAAGGAGGGAGGCGGGGGGTGAGAGGATTCACCAGAGACAGAGTGGGAAACAGAACAGGCAGATTAACTGAAATACACTGCTGAGGGGAGCAGTGGGTGAGTCAGCAGAGGTCTGCTGCACCATGTGGGTTGCTCCTGGCCAGCCAGGGATCAAACTCGTGCTGCAGTGGCTGCGGATAGCTTCATAGTTTGTGTCTTTACCCCTGTGCCACCAGGGAGGCTGCATTTATTAAGATTTTTTTCTCTTTTTTTTTTTTAGATTTTTTTTATTTTAAAATTTATCATTTTTTACATTTTTTAGACAATATTTGCTTCCCCCCACCCCCTCAGATTGATTCCCCTAGAATCTCCTTCCCCAAGGCACCCATGCACCATCACCACAGTCCCCTGTGCTCCTCCCTCCCTCCCTCTCACCCATCTCTCTCCTACTCCCCTGCAGTATGTCTCTGGTTTATAATTGTCTGTTTTTGCTTTGCTGTGTTTTGTACTGTTATTATTATTTTTTTTACACTGATGTCTTATTTGGTTCCCCTATATTCCCGTTATAAGTGCATTTATTAAGATTTTTATCTTGCCCTCACATGCAGTTAGTAATCATAAATTTCTATGTGTGCTTGAAAATAATGAGGATTCTCTTATTAAGAGTTTAGGGTTTTACCAGTAATTCTCCTAGATCTACCCAGAGAACATTAATATACTAACTTGAAGGAAAACATGCACTTCCATGCTCAGGCAGTGCTACGTACAATAGTCAAAGTACAGAAGCAACCCAAGTGCCCTAAAACATGTACTTGGATCAAGAGGAAGTGGTATATTTGTGCCAACATGGATGGAACTGGAAGGGATTGTGCTAAGCGAAATAGGAAGAGAAAGACAAATATTGGATGGTGTCACTTATATCTGGAATATGGAGAAAGCAGACAAAGGGTCATATAAAGACAAACTCAAAAACCAACCCTTAGAAGCAGGCTGTGGAGCTGAGACATTCGCGGGGGTGGGGGGTGGGGGTGGGGGGGTGAGTACAAAGTGGGGAGGAAGCACCATGGATTGTGGTAGTGAGTGCGGGCGATTTGGTGTTGGGAGCACTATGGTAATATCACAGGAAGGGGAGGCATCTCATCCTTCCAAAATACAAACAACCATGTAAAATATTAGCTCAATAAAACAAACAAATAGAATGGAAGAAGAAAGCATTTAGGGTTCTACAACAGAAGCGGCCATGTGCCCAGCCCATGCCCTGCCCCTGGGAGGGTCTCCTGAGAGGAACAGGATGGAACTGTTAGCTAAGACCATCTTGGGCCACTGTCATCCCCCCAGCTCGAGTCCCTATTATCTAGCAGGACACTCAGAGCCAGAAACAGGTGAACTTGCAGCCCCCTGCTAAGCGGTGTCCCCTTCGTGGTAGGCTTGCGTAGGATGTTTCCAGCCAAAGCCTGGGCCAGAACCCTGCCCCCTGCCTCCCCAGAACCCGGCCTCGCTTCAACCCCAGCAATGCCCAGGGGTTTCAACTGAGAGCTGAGATGGCCTTAGTTGCTAAATGGGGAGTGGCCCTGCCTGAGTCTGAAGTGGGGACCAGCCAGCTGGTTCGGACAAGTAAGGCCTCAGAAGCTGATGGGTAGAAGGTGATTCCTCTCTTGCCTTGGGTGTTGTTTGCTGTCACACCCATGATCCCTGTTAGCTTTGCGATTATAGAGATTAACTTTCATTCCCCTGCTTTTTGTATCTTCCTGTGGGTGGAAGTAAGCCAACCTCAAACTCTTCACTTGGAGGAGCGCTGGGTTGGCAAACCAAGCTGTGCCAGTCACCAGCTTCTTCACAAGCTATGACTAGGAAGGATTTGCAATGACTGGTGGGAAGAAAACCTTAGCTTCTTTTCTTTACTATTAAAGATTTATTTTTATTTATGCATACCAGAGCTGGGGTACAGGCCAGAGGAGGGGGGCGGGGGGTGAGAGTATTCACCAGAGACAGAGTGGGGAACAGAACAGGCAGGATGACTGAAATACACTGCTGAGGGGAACAGTGGGCGAGTCAGGAGAGGTCTGCTGCGCCATGTGGGTCAGCTCCCTGGCCAGGGATTGAACTCGTGCTGCAGTGGCTGCAGATAGCTTCATAGTGCTGAGACTCAACCTCTTGTGCCACCAGGGAGGCCCCTATTTCAGACTAGTTAAAGCAAAAACGTGAATCTATATTTATTTTATTTATTTATTTTTTAATAGAGGCATGTTTTTCTTTATTTATTTGTTTGCTTGTTTGTTTGTTTTGTTTATACATGCACTGGGTACAGTCAGAAGCGCGGGAGGGTGAGAGAATTCACCAGAGCCAGAGCGGGGAGCAGAGCAGGCAGAAGGACCGAAGTACACTGCTGAGGGGAGCAGCGGGCGGCAGGAGAGGTCTGCGCGGCATATGGGACCCTCCTCAGGTGGCCGGGGAGCAGCCGGGGATTGAACCGGCGCCGCAGAGGCCGCGGGCAGCTTCGCAACCCAGCGCTCTACCGCTGCGCCACCAGGGAGGCCCGTGAATTTATATTTAGGAGCTACGGAGAGACCAAGAGGGGGATGCTGGATGCAGGCTGACACGATGTTTTTAGGACGCTTGTTCCTGACCTTTTTGCCTTCCTTGTCTCTGTTGGACTTCACAGGCTTCATCCAGGCGCTGGTGAGACAGTTGTTGGCAGCCTGGGTGTGATGTATCTGCCATAGACTGCTTAATTTTCCAAATATTTTCTTCTCACCCACTGGCCCTTTCTTTAGGAGAGGCTCACACCTCCCTCTCCCTCCCAACATGCCTGGTCTGGTAACTTGCATGGGCCGTGGCTCCTCGGACCTTACAGGTCTCACCAGGTTGGGGGAACCGCCCTCCCTTTGCATCTTCGGGGGCAGGAATATAACGGAGCCTCCCTGTGGCTCATCCATAGGAGTGTCACCGTTCTGCGTCCTATTTCCCCCAGTTTTGCAAATAGTCCTTTTATTAAACTGTCAATCATCCCACTCGTGTGTGACTTACCTTCCCTGCAGTCCACTGGGTGGAGGTACCACAGTTTATTTAGTCACCCACCTAATGAGGATTACTTGGGTTATTTCCAATCTTTTGCTATTAAAGCTGCAGCAGGTTAAGTTTGCCCAGAGGTCCTATAAGCACATTCAGGTACATCTGTAGGATAAATTATTAGGTGTGAAATTGCTGAGTCAAACTGAGACAGGAAGGGTTCCGGGACAAGGACAAAATATTGCTGTTCTCACAGGCTGGTGACTTAGAGTCATAAACCTTGATGATTCTAGGCTCAGATCTCCTCCCGGAAGCTCCCTTGGCACATTGCTTTTTTGTTTTTGTTTTTCCCATTCCGGAGCTGTCTTTCCACAGCTTATCAAGTTGGCAGCTATGGGGAAAAAGGGAGTTGCAGACCTGGAAGGAAAGAGACACAGACCTTGAGGGCAGATCGGTTCAAAGTAGAGCTGGGGTCACTCAGCCTCCATAGGGGCTGAGGGTTGGGGTGAGGGTCCCGAGCCTGCACAATCTCTGAGATGCGCGACCCCCAAAATGCACGGCCCCTGAGCTGCAGTTGATGGGTGCCTACAGGTAACAGCAATGGACTTTACCCAATCCAGTCTCCTTGCTTTCTCAGCCAACAAAGTTTAATTCCTTCGTTCTCAAACCCCATTCCTGAAGCCTAGATAGTCCCCTAGCTCCTGCACCTCCTGGGCCTTCTCTCATGCCCAGAGGGGTCTCCCTGGAGCTCACTGTCCTTGCTCTTTCTCTAACCAATAAGCCCTGACGCCTTGCCTGCCCTCACAGTGAGCTGGTGTGAGTCTTGGTCTCAGTCTTGACCAGAGGGTCTCAAGAACCCTCTCCCTGGCTTGGAAGTGGGATCCCTGCTTCCAAGAGGAAGGAGGAGTAGACAGCAGCTGGTTCACTTCCAGGTTATTCGCCTGTGTTGCTTAAGGTTGGGATCCAGCTGGGGGACCCTGGAAGCCCTCCCTTGTCTTGTGACAAAGTGCTACTGTTCTCTATAATTTTAGCTGATCTTGTCAATCACACTAAAAGGTTGTGCCACTAACAGCGCAGCGATCAGAGAGAGAGTGGAGAGTGGGGGCTGCCCCGGTGGCCTAAGTCCTCAGCCCTAAACATTTGGATAACTGGGGTGGGGCTACTAAGAAGAATTCTCAAGATAGGGTTACCCGATTTATTCGAAAAATTGATCGAACAAATGAGATGTGCAATTGTATTTGTTCCCCACCTTGGAATCTCTGGTCATAGCACTTAAATTCTTGAGAGTTTTCAAGAAGTAAGAACAGTTTAAGAGACTATGATTCTGTGTATAGTGATGGCAATAGTTCAGGTCTTTGGTTCTGAGACTGCAGTTCTAAGAGTTCTCGAATTTTCATGTTTTGCATTAAAGATGGTGTGAATCATACGTTCTTGGCCCATTTTCCCCTCCCCTCCCCCCAGCGAAGGCACTTGCTCTTAACATGTCTGTTTGAATGGGCACTTGCTCTTAATATGTCTGTTATGAAACAATGTATGTGGTTTTGGGTTTCCTGGCTCCCTCCCACCTCTCCCTTTAGGCCACAGAAAGCAGCCAAAAGCTGCTTTCAAGGCAAATGTGAAAATGTTTGGAACTTGATAGCTGTGCCATGTTATGAAACTGGAGCTTACGTTACTTCATCCTTGGTTTGTTTGTTTGTTTTTTGCTTGGCCTTGGAAAGTGTCAAACAGGATTTGAGGCAAGTCTGAGCACCATTGTTTTTTTGGCTGTGCAATGGTGTACAGGTCGCTGTATGACAGTGAGAAGTTCTGTTCTCACCTGCAAAATGAGAATAAAAATAATGATTAAGGTGGCCTCTGGCCACTGTGTCCTATGTGCTAACCCTGTGAAGCAGGAAGTTTCCCAAGCTTACTGCTTGGGGGAGTCTACTGCTTTGACTCTGCTGCTTGCTGAAGTGAAGAAGTTGCTGGGTGTACTGCACTGCTTTCCGCTGTGGTAGCCATAACTACCTTGAACCCCTTTCCGGAACAATAAAGAATGCTTCTGCTATGAAGTATGGGATAGCAAGTTTCCTCATACAAACTGTATAAAACCCTGCTATTTTTGCTCAGGTGCTCAGCCCTTTGGGAGTGATCCCACTGAGCCCACCGGTGTGACAATTCAATCTCTCTCCACCTCTCTAAAGGCTGTCTGATTTCTTGGGGAGATTGCCACAACACCAGGACAAAAAGAAAAAGGCAGCTGAGTCAACTCTCAGTCCATGGGCTCAGTGACAGCTTCCATCTCACCCTGTAGAATTCCTTACTTCTTACTGCTACGGGGCTCCCTTTGGGCAAAACTAGGCAGAGAAGTTTTTGGCGGGGCTGAAGATTCTATCAGAAGTTCAAATTACGTCCTCACCGGGTCTTATTATGGTGTTTCTGTAAAAATAACCAAACTGGGTCTATCACTCGTGCCCAGAAAGCCAAACTCAGAATCATGAGAATTGTCTTCACATGACAGAGTTTGATTCAAGAAGGCCAGTAAGGAAGTCAGCAGGGTGGGCACCCCAAAACAAGCGGCTCCCAGAATGGCGGGAGTGCTGGAATTCTATAAGGGGATAGGGATGTGGGGGGAGTCAGGGCTTCATGTCTTCAGCTGGAGGGGATGCCAGGCAGTCTAGGGCACAAGAGTAGGGGTGCTGGGCTTCTCCAGCAGGGGGTTTCCTCAGCCATCAGCAGAGACATGTTTCTGAGGCTACTGTGGATTCAGATGGAGGATTTCATTAGGGATGGAGCAGTTCCCCAGGTTTCCCAGGAGCCAGTTAGTGCTTAATCACAAGGAGGGAAGAGGGGGTGCAATTTAGTGAATAGACAGTCCTGATGAGGGAATGCAAAAGGGTGGTGAGAGTTTAACTCCATTTATTCCTAATTTCTAGATCAGGGGTGTTTCCTGTTGCAAAATGGAGGGTATCTGGCTACATTTCCACATAAGCCATGGTAGTGGCAGGTTCTAGATAGAGGTGAGGGTGTGTGCCTCTTTGGAAAGCCATTAATTAGCTCAGGGGCAAGATGATAATCAGAAGGTTCTGATGTGCAGGGAGCTTTGGCCCCTACTTATTGATCAAAGCTAAAAATCAGAAAAACAGGCCCCAAATGGAGTCCTCCATGCCAGTCCTTACTCTGACTTAATACCTATTGCGGTTTTGTTGGGAAGAAAGGATGCCCTGAACAAACTACACAAAAAGGTTTTTTAAAAGATTTATTTATTTATGCATATAAGAACAGGGTACAGGCCAGAGGTGTGTGTTTGGGGAGGGGTAAGAGGAGGCCTCACCAGAGACAGAATGGGGAACAGAACAGGCAAACTGACTAAAATACACTGCTGGGGGGAGCAGCGGGTGAGACAGGTGAAGTCTGCTGCACCATGTGGGTAGCTCCCTGGCCGGGGTTTGAACTTGTGCTGCAGTGGCTGCAGATAGCTTCATAGGTTGCAATCTTAACCCCTTAGCCACCGGGGAGGCCCTCCACAAATAGGTTTTATGGATTCACCCCCACCCCAGACCAAAGAGATCCAAGACACCAAGGACTACAAATCCCATAATGCCATCACCAATGGAAGGGTGGGTTGCTGGGAATGGAGGGTGGAGCTAAGCGTTTTGTATATAAAGGATGTATGGGCCGTAGGAGGGGGCGCTTCCCTTGGTTTTTCACTACCTTTCAGCGTGCTGTTGAGTTCCAGCTCAGTGGAACTGGTAGGACACATTCACCAATTTATCTCTTTCTCCCTGAGTTATTAATTTCTTCCTTTCCCCTTTTTGTAAATAAACCCTTTATTACCTTTTTTTTTTTTATAGAGGCATGTTTATTTATTTATTTATTTGTTTGTTTGTTTGTTTGTTTGTTTATACATGCACTGGGTACAGTCAGAAGCGCGGGAGGGTGAGAGAATTCACCAGAGCCAGAGCGGGGAGCAGAGCAGGCAGAAGGACCGAAGTACACTGCTGAGGGGAGCAGTGGGCGGCAGGAGAGGTCTGCGCGCCATGTGGGACCCTCCTCTGGTGGCCGGGGAGCAGCCGGGGATCGAACCTGCGCCGCAGAGGTCGCGGGCAGCTTCGCAACCCAGCGCTCAACCGCTGCGCCACCGGGGAGGCCCCCTTTATTACCTTTTTGTGTGTGCCTGCAGTCGAGTCTTACTATAAGTCTCTTTTAAGCGTGCAGGTGAGGACCCACAGTCACACAACCTGTAACTGTTTCAGCCTCTCCCAAAAGTGTCATCCTGAACTAGTCAGGAGTTTCCTAATCAGCTCTAATGTGCCCCCCCCCCCCACTTCCAGGGAAGGTGGCTTCCCCGAAATCTTCTTTTCTTAAACTCCTCTTGTCCCACCCTCTTCTTGTCTCAAATGCCCTCCATTTTGTGTGAGTCCTTACAATACCAAGACTCAGGTGTGCAACTCAGGAATGTTTCATTAAGCCAACTTCAGCTCTAAAATTGAGAATTTCGTTTTTAAACAGTTTGGTGTCAGTGATAAGATCTGAAGCCAACTTCCAGCGGCATTCAGGGGCCCTGAGGAACCAGAAAGGGGGCCCACCAGGCACACAAGTGTGTCCCCCCATTTCAGAGCACCGTGGGTAAGTTCGTCCTGATGGGAACTCAGCCCTTTGCTTTGAGCTGCCAATCTAACTGGTGGGTATCCCTAACGCTTAGTCTTTCTGCTGTTCTACGTTGGCTGTTCTCATTGCCAGATGCTGCAGGCTTGATCCATTTTGGGGATTGCTGGAGTTACACCGGGTCCAACTTTAAAACTGAACTCACATCTAGGAGTTAGCTGACTGGGTCCGGGTAGAATGGACAGGATCAGGGTTGGCGGAGGTAGACTAGGCTAGGGCTGGAATAAGCAGGGAGTTAGTGTCCAACCTGGTCTTATTTAGTGAGCTGTCACAGGGAAACCCCAACCTCTGGTTTGTTTTTTTTTTTCCCAATTCTGTGTGGGAACTGTGGGTGTGAGCCACAGGGGGAATCCTTTACCAGCTTCCATGCTGGGGACTGTTGAGGGCAGCTGCAATCTGCAGACCCCATTCTTTGACGTTTGCTGGTTCAATCCTGTCCCCATTTGCTAGTCTAGTCGGTGACTGCAGGGCCCCTAATTTTTCAGGTACTGCTGGAATCTGTGTGCATGAGGTGAAGTTAGTTGCTACAAGAAAGTCTTGGAAACCAAGAGTCTAGCAAGAGTTTAGGAAATAGTCTGATTCTTAAAAAAATCTAAAGTCTAACTAAAAGCAACATGATGTTTATGCGGTGGCGTCGAGTGTGCTTGTGCCTCTGTTTAAGAGTTATAGTCCGGAAAGCTGGAGTTGTCTAGAAAAATGGCAAGATCTGGCTGAAAATAACCTAAAATTACAATGGCCAGGATGGCCAATGGCCATATGGGGCCAGTTAGGTGAGACTTTATTTGAGAAGTACACTTCAAAGTGAGAGTTCCCGGGCCTCCCTGGTGGTGCAAGGGGTTAAGACGCAACCTATGAAGCTGTCTGCAGCACGCAGCAGACCTCTCCTGACTCATCTGCTGCTCGCCTCAGCAGTGTACTTTGGTTAATCTGCCTGTTCTATTCCTCACTCTGTCTCTGGTGAATCCTCTCACCTTGCCCCCCCCCACCTCTGGGCTAAACCCCAGCTCTTGTATGCATAAATAAATAAATCTTTAAAAAAAAACACAACAAAGTGAGAGTTCCCCTATTATCTAAAGATTTGTTGCAAAAGGTGAATGAAAAATTAAAGCTCTAAGAGGTACTGAAAACAAAGGACAGTAGGACTGGTGTGACTGCTTCCCTATCCTTTCCCCCCTGAGTACCATGGTTTGCTGATGCTGAACTAATCAACTCTCAGTGAATTTCTCTGAATTCTTTCCATTTTACAGACACCTGTTTGTACAGCAAAGTCCATCCAGTTAGTAGCCTTACAGACACTCCCACGTGGATCCCTCCCTGCCAGGGATTTTCTAGCAAACTGCTACCAGTAGCCAGTAATTCCCTTAAACACACAGGGGAAATGAAAATGGAAATCAGTGAAAACCTGGATAAATTCTGGTGTCTGGCTGGGCCATATTCTCCACTTGAAACCTCGCTCTGAGTCTGCAGATGGGATCCTGGAGAAACTGGCGGAAGCAGAGTTACCTCTCAGCTCTCTGCCTGTGATCATGGGTCTGGGGGGCCAAGGACCCTGAGGAGCTCTTGGTTCTTGCCCCAGCAAGGGAAGAAGTCAACAGTGAGACCAGAGTTAGGCAAAGCAAAAGATTTATCGACAGACACGAAGGGTGGAAAAGCTCTCTGAGCAGAGAGAGGGCCCAATTGGCTTGCCGTTGAGTGAGAAGCAGTTTTTATTATTTTTAAAGATTTATTTATTTATTTATTTATATGAGAACTGGGGTATAGGCCAGAGGTGCGGGGTGGGGGTGGGTGAAAGGATTCACCAGAGACCAAGTGGGGAGCAGAACAGGCAGACTGACTGAAATACACTGCTGAGGGGAGCAGTGGGGAGACAGGAGTAGCCTGCTGCACCATGTGGGTAGCTCCCTGGCAGGGGATCAAACTTGTGCTGCAGTGGCTGCGGGCAGCTTCGTGGTGCTGTGTCTTAACCCCTTGCGCCCCGAGAGGCCCCGAGAAGCAGTTTTTATATGGGTATCATGGGCAAGGAGTGGGGTGGGGGTTGACTGTTGGGTGCTATGTCTCCTGCTTATTGGTTGGGGCCCATGGAGTCTCCTAGGTTACTGAGACCTTCTTTCCTGAAATGAGCATGGTCCTGTTGCTTTGGTGTTGTATTATTGTGTTGGTGTTCTGAATATTCCATTTTTAATTGGACTGGGGGTGCCCTGAATCCAGCTGATTGTTTCCCATTCAGACTGATAAATGGGCTCAGTATACCTGGGGGGCATTCTCCTGGTTCCAACCAATCGTTCCTCATTTAGGTTAATAAAAGGACTTGTAACACCCTGCTTCTGGCCAACTACCTGTATCCACTTCCTAACTTCCCCATTCCATACTTAGTAGAGGGAGGAGGTGTCATTTCACATTGCACCTTCCTTTCCAAATCCAGGATTCCACATTCCACTGCTTTCCCAACGACTACCATCGCCTTCCTGCTTTTCTCCTTTTGTCTCTGGCTAGGGTCTTCACATTGTGTCTGGGCAGAAATGTTTGTGTTGACTTGCCCTGCTGGGTGGGAAGCAGTAAGCTCTGTAGGTGCCTTATTAAGATGTATGTGAGCCAGTAGACGCTACAACAACCACACAGAAAAAGTAGATAGTCCAAATACAAAATTTTTGGTCACATCACCTGTAAATAATCCCAGTCTGCGAAGGTCCTGGTTGAGAGAAAACTTGTGCAGTTGTTAATAAACATCAGGGCCTGGGTGGTGACAATGGAGCAGTGTTCCAGTTTCGGGAGGTGAGGATAATGTGCCAAGGTACCCTTGTTTCTGTGTATGGGGAGTGGTTTGAATTTTTACTTAACTTGAGAATGGGAAGTTTCTGACATGACAGGAGTGCTGTGTTGGGGAGACTGAGTTGGGGTAGCAAAATACACATGGGGGGAGGCACATTGATGACCCTTGATTCCTACCAATTTTTCCTAGTGGGTTCTTCGAACACAGGTTTCTTCATGAATTACCTCTGATTCCAGGAGGAGCCCACCCCAGAGGACAATATAGGACAGTGATTAAGACCCCTTGTTTTGCATCTGTGAAGTACCCATCCCACCATTTACTTGTTCTGTGAGTTCGAGCAAATCTTTTCAGTATCAGGGCCTTAATTTTTCTCTTGTAAAATGAACAGAAGCCAGTCGTGCACTGGGGCTGGCAGTACTGACTCACTGAGGCACAGCACAGCCTCTCATATCCACGCTTCAGTGACTTTCCATTGATCACTTAAAAAATGCCGATGTTGGGAATATTTTCACGGTAGAAATAGGCAAATGCTATAAATCAAAGCACCTCCTCCCCTAAATGCTCGACACTTGTGAGTACACTACCGAGACGGTCACTTCCTCTCAAGTTGTAAAGACACAGTGACATCTTTTTTTTTTTTTTTAAGATTTATTTATGCATACATGAGCTGGGGTACATGCCAGAGATGCAGGGGGATGAGAGGTTTCATCAGAGACAGACTGGGGAACAGAACAGGCAGATTGACCAAAGTACACTGCTGAGGGGAGCAGCGGGCGAGATAGGAGAGGTCTCCTGTGCCATGTGGATTGCTCCCTGGCTGGCCCGGGATTGAACTCGTGCTGCAGAGGCTGCGGATTGCTTCATAGTGTGGTGCTTAATCCCTTGCTCGACCAGGGAGGCCCCACAGTGACATGTTGCAAGAGAAATGGTCATCCCACCTCCTGCCATGCTGATCAGTGTCAGCTCTGATTATTATTATTAAGATAATAATAATATATAATTGCTGGATGGTTTTGGTTTATTATTACCTGGGTGCCATTTTTAGGATAGGTGCAAATGGTGTTTGAGTTTCAAGTCAAAGAGCTCAGCGTGGTGGGAGCCTGGGCTGAGGTGACACCTAGGACTGAGCTGATAACTAACTGGTGTTGGCCGTGTGGCCCTAGGTAGTGTGTCACGAGCACGAGTTATGAATCCAGTCATAACTGCCTGGGTGACTTGGGAAAGTCACTTCACTTCTTTTTGCCTCATGTAATGTCAAATGTAACATGAGGGTAGTAATAGAATCTTCCTTCTGGTGCTGTAAGGATTAAATGAATTAAAGTGTTGTAAGGATTAATTTAATTAAAGGGCTTACCGGCAGTGCTTGACAAGAGAAACTTAACATGTGTTAACTGTTATGAACCCAGCAGTCACGGATGGTTTAGCAAGCCCTTTACCATCTAGTCTTCGTTTGAACCTAAAACTGAGACTTTTGAATGAGGAGACAAGAGTCCATCACCATCCCCTTTTCAGGGAAGAAGAAAGTAGCCAGTTCCCAGTAGCATCCAGCCCGCTGCCTCAGAACAGCTGAGTCTCCCAAGTAAGGTCATGAGTTGGGATTTTTGTTAAGTGGGAGTGGTCCTTCAAAGATCAGGGTAGTGTTTGGACCAGAGAACAGGGGCGTTGGTGGATTACTTTCGGCACCTCTGTGGATGTCTGTGGTCACACCTACTTTCTCTATTAGTTCTGGATTACAGGGATTAATTGTCTCTCCCTTCCCATCCTCTCCCCCAGGCCTGGTACTTGGCCAAGAGCACACCTATGGGCTTCCAGAACCAGGAGGAATCCAGAGACCTCTTTGTTCCTAAGCAGAAGGTGGGAAGGGTGTGTGATAGGTGCTGGAAAGAAACACTGGCTTCTTAAAATAGAGACCTGATACTGTGGTGGATCTTCTAACACAGTCCCTACATTTGAATGAACTAGAATTCTTGATTCTACAGTTCAAAGGGACCCTGATGCAAACATTACAAGAGTTAGTGATTCTCAGATTTGTATTCCCACAATTTTGATTGTGGGTGTCAAGGCAGGCTCATTAGGAAGCACCGAAAAGTAAAATTTAGCCTCTGGATGTCTTGGGTTGGGGGGGTGGTTCTCCCTGCCAGGTTGGAATAGATTCCAATTTGAATTAATTGTCAAATCCTGACACAAGTGTGCATCAGGGATGAACAAACACCTTTGCAATGACCCTTAGCTAGAATTCTTTTGTTGCCAGCGATAAAACTCAGTTCAAACTAACTTTAGCAACTGTGGTGATCTGTTGGTTGACACTGAGGAGTTGACAGGAGGTTACCATGTTTGGATTCATGGGCTCAGATACATTGACTGACCCTGTGCCTGATGGTTTTTCTGGATTTACTGGTCTGTTTTTAACTTTTTTCTCTTCTAGGCCTTCGCCTCGTGGCTATAAAATGGTCTCTGGCTGTTTTAGGATTACATTATCTTTGTCAGATTCTTTTCTTTTTTAAAGATTAAAAAAAATATTTATGCATACAAGTGAAGTGGAAAATGTCAGGCTGACCTGATTAGTTGAAGTTGGGATGTCGCCTGTAGGCTGAGAGTTTCAGGGAACAACTGATAGGCATTCTGAAGGCCACACACACCCGGATTCATGCAATCCCAGATGTACCCCTTGCTTTAGTCATTAAATACTCTGTATCCTAGTTGCTTGGGGCTCAGACTGGGCCCGCTGGCATAATAGAAAACTTTGTTCCTTCTCTCTGAGTGGTGCCTGCTTCCCTGACGGAATTCTGTCGTAACGCAGTAACTGGGGTGTAGGCCAGAGGTGCAGGGGGTGGGCGTGAGAGGATTCACCAGAGGCAGATTGGGGAGCAGAACAGTGGATTTATTGAAATACACTGCTAAGGGGAGCAGCGGGCGAGACAGGAGAGGTCTGCTGTGCCGTGTGTGTCAGCTTCCTGGCCCAGGATCGAACTCAGGCCTTAGTGGTGATAGCGCTGAGACTTACTTAACCCCTAGGCCACTAGGGAGGCCCCAGATTATATTCTTTTCAACATATTTTTCTTCTCTACTGGGCCTTAATGTTCAAGAGGATTATGTTTTTCATTCTTTGTTTTCAGTTTTCCTCAGTTAACTTGCTTTGGCAAAAAAGTGTGGGCAAAAATGAGGTAGGAAGCTACCAAATACACACTAAAGATTATATCCTCATTCTGAAACCACTCTGCTCTCTGATGAGCCACCTGTCCCAGGTAGCTGCAGCCCCCTTCAGACTTGACCCAGGAACCAGGACGATTTAGAACAAATTCACAACCAGTTAATAATGAATGAGACTATGTGAGTGCTATGTTTTGTTGAATCATTTGTTACTGCAGAATAATCTAGCCTAAGATGACGGATACCTTGTACTGATGGTTCTAGTTTCTAGAGAAGAGACTGCCCTTGGCCCAGTGGCTTACCCAAAAGTTTCAGAAAAAAATCTGGGGATCCTTGGGGCCTCCCTGATGTTGCACGGGTTAAAGTCTCAGTGCTATCAATCTGTCCTCAGCCACTGTAGCACAAGTTTGATCCCTGGCCAGGGAGGTGACTCACATGGCACAGCAGACCTCTCCTGTCTCACCTGCTGCTCCCCTCAGCAGTGTATTTCAGTACATTCATTTGTTTTGTTCCCCACTCTGTCTCTGGTGAATCCTCTCACCCCCTGCACCTCTGGTCTCTACCCCAGTTCTTGTATGCATAAATAAATAAATAAAAATCTTAAAAAGAAAAAAAAAAGAACTCTGGGGACCCTTCCTCAGTTGTGCTTATCTCTTGGTGGCAGGGAGTGGAGCAGAGTCACTGGTCATGCCTGATCCATATTCTCTCCCATATCTTCTCCATCCCAAGCCACGTGAACTCGATTAAGTTTCTTCTGGAATGGGGAACACGCTGTTAACAATGAAGGGGATATGAATTGCAAGAAGGTCAAGCGTGTCCAATGCAGATCTCCTCCTCAATGGAGAGCTGGTGTCTGGCCACAGTGACATAAACTGGTCTGGACTTGGAACCGCCCAGCACCCTCTACTGTATTCCCTTTTGCAGTTCGTTTTCCTTCACCTCAAGGATCCAGAGGGGCCTGGCTAATATCCAATAGCACAAAACAGCTCCAAGGACCCTAGAGGAAACTTTACTTTGAGGGCAGAAGGAACCTGCAGTAGATAACCTTGAAACCAGAGGACGAATGTTGATGGAGAACTGGTTCTGTCAGAGTGTGAGGCTGAAGCTAGAAGAGACTTTAAACCCAGTCTCCCTGTGTCTGCTTCCTGCCTGTGCCATCTTGGCTGGGGAACCACATCTGAATGCATTACACCAGGCAAAGAGTGATAACCCAGGAAGCCCAAACAAGAAGGGCTGTTGTTTGTAGGGCAAAGTAGCACACCAGGTTAGTTCACTGCACAGCGCCGAGATCAAGCTGTTTGGGTTCAGTTCCCAGATCTGCCTTTGGTTCTCCCTGTGAAACTGGGCAGGTGACTCAACTTCCCTGTGACTTAATGAATCTAATTATCTCTGAGCTGGATGTAATCACTGTATCTATTTCAAAGGGCTGTTTTGGAGATTAAGGGAGTCACTAGACAGGAGGCCCTTTACACAGTACCTGAAGATGATTTCCTGTGTCCCTTAGTTAGGATTGCACCAACCCTCTAAGCACCAACCCGGGTTCCATGGTCAGTGGCTCCATCAGGTTCTTTGTTTCCCTTCTCTTCATTTGAAAACAGATGTGGGGGGGGGCGGAGCAACATGGCGGCGAGGAGACGCTGCGAGTAAGATCTCCCATTAAAAAAAGTTAATAGGGAGGAAAAGCGGCAGGTCCCAGTGAGAACTGGGACACGGAAGATAAACGGACGACTCCAGCAAACTGCCCGAAGAAGAAAGTTGCCATAAAAGAGGACGAGAAGGGAGGGAAGCGCAGAACCCTGCTCCCCTCCCCCGCCCACAGAGGCGGCACTCTCCGACCGACCGGCAGAGACCAGGGAAACAACAAACCAAAACGCCCAACAAGAAAAACGGATGCAGCAAGCGGGACTGTGAGTGGAAAGGAACTATTTCAGCCACCACACCCCGTGAACGGGAGCTGAGGCGAACCCTGCAGGATCCGCCGCGGAGGTGAGCTCCACGCGCCATTAAAAAGAGAGCCCCGCCCACCAGGAGGAGACCAGCACCAGCACACAGCCCCGGCCGCCCGGTAAGCTTGCGCGCGAAAGCGGCGCTCGGATTGCAGCTGCCCGGGCCCCTGTGCCTGCGACCTAGGCTTGCGGGGAGACGGCGGAGGCCCTCCCTGAGTGAGCAGGAACAAGGCGCCCAGGCAGGGGAGCGGGATTCAAAAGGCGCCATTCCCGCGCCACTGATCTGGGCTACAGCCCGCGTCCTGGAACTGAGGGCTTTGGAACTGAGACCCGGGCGAGGCCCTCCCTGAGTGAGCAGGAACAAGGCGCCCAGGCAGGGGAGCGGGATTCAAAAGGCGCCATTCCCGCGCCACTGATCTGGGCTACAGCCCGCGTCCTGGAACTGAGGGCTTTGGAACTGAGACCCGGGGCACGAAATTAGGGGCGTGGGTTCCCCACGACGGTGGGGCACAAGGCAGACACAGCACCCCAAAGCTGTTGAGGTGTACCCTACCATCCCCGCTCTGCTCCCTGTCCCACGGGGTGGAAAATCAGCTCCCCAAGGGCTCTAGGAGAGATCTCTGGTGCCACCTAGCGACTTGACCCCAGCACAGGCTACTGAAGGAGCTAGTGGCCAGCTGGGGAGTTAGCCCACACCGGGCCCCTTCTGAACAAGTAGTCTGAGCCCACAGGGAGAGCGAGCACCCACAGCCGGGGCAGACCAGGCGCGCAGAAGAGTGTGCCTGAGACCAGAAGCGCAGGGAGTGTGTCCCACATCACCATTTTAGAACAGGGACATTTCTTCAGTAAAGACTACCTGCAGAAGGCTTCCTCAGGAGCCAGAGGTGAACTGGGGAAGTTCGCCCACGCCAGACCCCCTCTGGCCTGCAGTCCAAGCCCAGAGGGAAGCAGGAACCCACCGCCGGGGCAGACCAGGCGCACAGGGGAGTGTGTCCCCACATCGGCATTTTAGAACAGGGACCTTTCTCCAGTAAAGGCTGCTTGAAACTGACAGATGACTCCTGGAAGAACCAGAGGGGAACAGAGAAGCCCACCCAAGATGCCGGCAAGTCCCAACAACACAGTGTCCCAACGCATACGGCAAATTAGAAAACAGACAGTAGGGAGGAGAAGAACCACACGCAACCTAGCAACTCTCCAGAGAAAAAGCACACCACAAAAAGAAAGCCAGCCCCCAGATTGCAACGACAATAACTTGGAAGAATTTCTGAGCCTTCCAGAAAGAGAATTTAAAATTGCCGTGATTAAAAAACTGACAGAAGTCATAAAGGAAAACAATGATAAGGGAAAAATAATCAACGATCAGAAGAATGCAATTGAGTCCCTAGAGAGGGAAAACAATGGTCAGAAGAAAGAAATTGAGTCCCTAAAGAGGGAAGTAAAAGAAATGCAGGAGATCAAAGAACTAATGGAAGAACTAAAGAATTCTGGGAAAAGCAATGAAAGCAGAATAGATGAAATGGAAGAACGAATAAGTAATCTTGAAGACACAGAAATAAAAAGAACCAAAACAGAAAAGGAAAGAGAAGTACGAAGGAAAAAGAACGAAGAAAGACTTCGGGAACTATCTGACTCCATGAGGAAAGGAAATATAAGAGTTATAGGAATACCAGAAGGAGAGGAGAGAGATGTAGGAACAGAGAAAATATTCAAAGAGATAATTGAAGAGAACTTCCCAAATGTGAAGAAGGAGCTGAAAATTGATATACAAGAAGCAAGAAGAACACCAAACTTCCACGACGAAAGGAAAAATACAGCAAGACACATAATAGTAAAGCTCCCAAGAATCCAGGACAAGGAAAAAATAATGAAGCTGGCAAGAGGGAAGAAACAGATAACATTCAAAGGAAAACCAATCAGGCTGACATCAGACTTCTCCGAAGAAACACTACGGGCAAGGAGAGAGTGGAGGGACATAGTCAACAGACTCCAAGAAAACAGATGCCAACCAAGAATACTCTATCCCGCAAAGCTCTCCTTCCTCTTTGAAGAAAGAATATGGACCTTCCCAGACAAACAGAAACTCCGGAATTTCATTGCAACTAAACCCCCACTCCAAAAAATACTACAAGGAGTCCTAAAGCCAGAACCTCAGAGCGACGAATAACAATGAAAGAAGGCCAAAATAAAAAAAAAAAGTTATTAAAAGAATAAATAAATAAAATCAAAGGAAAGACAAACACAATGGCAAATACAGATGTTAACATATCAATATTAACTCTAAATGTAAATGGACTAAACTCTTCAATAAAAAGACACAGAGTTGCAGCCTGGATTAAGAAACAAAACCCAACCTTTTGCTGTCTCCAGGAAACACATTTAGCTACAAAAGATAAAAATAGGCTCAAAGTTAAAGGATGGAAAACAATCCTACAAGCAAATGGACCAAAAAAGAAAGCAGGAACAGCTATACTTATATCAGATAAAACAGATTTCAAACTCAAAAAGATAAAAAGAGACCCCAATGGTCACTACATTATGATCAAGGGGACAATACTTCAAGAAGAAATAACACTCATTAACATATACTCACCAAACGAAGGAGCACCAAAATATATCAGACAACTGTTGTCCTCTCTGAAAACAGACATCAGAGAAAACACATACATAGTGGGAGACTTCAACACACCACTATCAACAATGGATAGATCAACAAGACAAAAAATAAGTAAAGAAACCAAAGCTCTAAATAAAGACCTAGAGCAATTGGGCTTAACAGACATCTATAGAACACTAAACCCCAAAAAAATGGAGTACACATTTTTCTCAAGCGCACACGGATCATTCTCCAGGATCGATCACATACTGGGGCACAAGACAAACATCAACAGATACACCAAGATTGAAATCATATCAACCATCTTTTCTGACCATGAAGGCATCAAACTAGAAATAAACCATAAAAAGAAGGCAAGGAACTTTCCTACCTCATGGAGATTAAAAACCACACTACTGGAAGACCATTGGACTAATGAGGAGATCAAAGAAGAAATTAAAAAATTTTTTGAATTGAACGACAAGGAGGACACCAATATCCTAAATGTATGGGATGCAGCAAAAGCAGTAATAAGAGGAAAATATATAGCAATAGAAGCTCACATCAAGAAACAAGAAAGAACGCAAAGAAACAACCTAATCTCGAAGCTCAAAGATCTAGAAAAAGAACAACAAAAAAACCCCAAAACCAGTAGAAGAAAAGAAATAATAAAAACCAAAGCAGAAATAAATGAAATTGAAACTAAAAAAACAATCCAAAAGATCAATGAAACCAAGAGCTGGTTCTTTGAAAAAATCAATAAAATAGACAAACCCCTAGCCAGGCTCACAAAGGAAAAAAGGGAGAAAGCACAAATAAACAGGATCATCAATGAAAGAGGAGAAATCACAACGGACACAGCAGAAATCAAAAGAATAATCAGTAACTACTATGAACAGTTATATGGAAACAAGTTTAACAATCTAGAGGAGATGGACAAATTCCTACAACTCTACAATCACCCAAAGCTAGATAAAGAAGAAATAGAACACCTAAACAGACCAATTACAATTAGCGAAATTGAAATGGTAATCAAAAACCTCCCCAAAAACAAAAGCCCAGGACCTGATGGATTTACAAATGAATTCTACCAAACATTCAGAGACGAATTAGTGCCTATCCTTCACAAACTCTTCCAAAAAATTGAGAAGGAAGGGACAATACCAAACACGTTCTATGAAGCCAACATTACACTAATACCAAAACCGAACAAGGACAACACAAAAAAGGAAAACTACAGGCCAATCTCCCTAATGAACACTGATGCAAAAATCCTCAATAAAATTTTAGCTATCAGAATCCAACAATGTATCCATAAGATAATTCACCACGACCAAGTTGGATTCATTCCAGGGGCACAAGGATGGTTTAACATCCGAAAATCAATCAACGTTATCCAACACATCAACAAAAAGAAATATAAAAACCATATGATAATATCAATAGATGCTGAGAAAGCTTTCGACAAAGTGCAACACCCATTCATGATAAAAGCCCTTGAAATTCTTGGGATACAAGGAACATACCTCAACATCATAAAGGCCATCTATGACAAGCCAACAGCCAGTATCATTCTCAATGGTGAAAAGCTGAAAGCAATTCCATTAAGATCTGGAACAAGACAAGGATGTCCACTCTCACCATTGCTTTTCAATATAATACTGGAAGTCCTAGCCAGGGCAATAAGACAAGAGAAAGACATCCAAGGAATCCAAATAGGAAAAGAAGAAGTCAAACTATCACTATTTGCAGACGATATGATATTATACATAGAGAACCCCAAAAACTCCACAGAAAAGCTAATTCAACTCATCAATCAGTTCAGTAAAGTGGCAGGATACAAAATCAACACGCAAAAGTCAGTAGCCTTCCTATACACAAACAATAAATCTGAAGAAGAAGAAATCAAAAAGACCATCCCTTTTGTTATTGAAACAAAAAAAATCAAATATTTGGGAATAAATCTAACAAAAGAGGTAAAGGACCTATACAAAGAAAACTATAAAACACTGTTAAAAGAAATAGAAGAAGACACAAAGAAATGGAGAGACATCCCCTGCTCATGGATTGGAAGAATAAACATTATTAAAATGGCCATCCTTCCAAAAGCAATATACAGATTCAATGCTATTCCAATCAAAATTTCAATGTCATTCTTCAAAGAAATAGAACAATTATTGATGAAATTCATATGGAATCACAAAAAACCCCGAATAGCCAAAGCTCTCCTGAAAAAAAAAGAAGGGAATGGAGGCATCAGACTCCCAGACTTCAAACTATACTACAAAGCCATAATCATCAAAACCGCATGGTATTGGAACAAGAACAGACATACAGACCAATGGAATCGAATAGAAAATCCAGAAATAAACCCACAGGTTTATGGTCAACTAATCTTTGACAAAGGAGCAAAGACTATGCATTGGAGCAAAGAAAGTTTGTTCAATAAATGGTGCTGGGAAAACTGGGTCGCTACATGCAAAAGAATGAAGCTTGACCACCACCTCACACCATACACAAAAATCAACTCAAAATGGATTAAAGAACTAGACATAAGACCTGAAACCATAAAATATATAGAAGGAAATATAGGCGAAACACTACGTGATTTGCACATCAAAGACATCTTTACAGACACATCACCCAAAGCTGTGATAGTGAAGGCAAAGATAAACAGCTGGGACTATATCAAATTAAAGAGCTTTTGCACAGCAAAAGAGACAATAACAAAAACAAAGAGAAACCCCACCAACTGGGAGAACATTTTTGCACCCAACACTAATGATAAAGGACTGATCACAAAAATCTGCAAAGAGCTGATGAGTCTCAACAACAACAAAGAAAATAATCCAGTCAAAAAATGGGCAGAAGAGCTTAAAAGAAACTTCTCTGAAGAGGAAATGCAAATGGCCAACAGGCATATGAAAAAATGTTCAACATCACTTGTCATCAGGGAAATGCAAATCAAAACTACCATGAGATACCATCTTACACCAGTGAGAATGGCACATATTAAAAAAACTAGCAACAACAAATGTTGGCGAGGGTGTGGAGAAAAAGGAACTCTTCTGCACTGTTGGTGGGAGTGCAAACTGGTCCAACCACTGTGGAAAGCTGTGTGGAGATTTCTGGACCTACTAAACATAGAGCTTCCATATGACCCAGCAATTCCACTCCTAGGTATTTACCCAAAGGACACAGAAACATCAATTCCAAAGAACACCTGCACCCCTATGTTTATAGCAGCACTGTTTACAATAGCTAAGCTTTGGAAACAACCCAAATGCCCAAAAATAGATGACTGGATCAAGAAGATGTGGTACATATATACCATGGAATATTACTCAGCATTCAAAAAAGATAAACACATGCAATTTGCAGCAACATGGATGGCGCTGGAAGGGATCATGCTCAGCGAAATAAGCCAAAAAGAAAAAGAAAAATACCGGATGGTCTCACTCATAGCAGGAATCTAGAAAACTTAAATAAGGGACCAGGAAAATGAATAACTATAAGAAAGTGAAAATCAAAATCAACAAAAAACTATGAACCAGAGACACTTTTAGGGGGGCGGGGGCGGGAGGGGAGGGATTGGGGTCAGAATGGGGGGCTGCAATTGTATGGGGAATATAACAATAAAATTTATAAAAAAAAAAAAAAAAAAAAAAAAAAAAAAAAAAAAAAAAAAGAAAACAGATGTGCTGGCCACTCCGATTTGTTCAATTATTCTATTCGGGGGCTCCTTGGTGGCTCTGGGGTTAAGTCTCAGCACTATGAAGCAATCCACAGCCACTGCAGCATGAGTTCGATCCCTTGCCCGGGAGCTACCCACATGGCGCAGCAGACCTCTCCTGTCTCACCCGCTGCGCCCCTCAGGAGTGTGTTTCAGTAGATCCGCCTGTTCTGTTCCCCACTCTGTCTCTGGTGAAACCTCTCATACCCCCACATCTCTGGCTTGCACCCTAGCTCTTGTATGCATAAATAAATAAAACTTTAAAAAATTATTCTATCTGAACAAGTAATACATTCACTTGGTTCTAGATGCAAATGCTGCAAATGGATACAAAGAGAAATTCCTGTTCCCATTCATCTTCCTACCATTTACCCACTTTCAGCAGAAGGGGGCTACAGTAAGTCCTCACTTAACGTAGTGGACTGTGACTGTAAGTGAAATGATGTTAAATGAATGCAGGTCCTGGAAGAATGTTGTTCAAGGTAAAATATCTTGGCAAATTCAATTTTGGTGATTTCTTGATTTTTCCCCAAGTCCATTGCTTGGGGAGAAAATATCATCATAGATATTCCTGTGTATAAAATAAGCCGAGGGAGGTTGTTTGTTTTTGCAAATGTGTGTCCCTTCTTGGCAACAGTTTCTCGATGTTAACAATTTTGAATAAGAACCAAGAGTGGCATCAAGTAATGGTAAAAGGACATAGCAAAGCCTAATGGACAATGAACTCTATCCAGAATGTGACTTGGTTATGGAAGTGACTGATGCTAAATGAATTCTAGATAATAATATCTCACATAAAGACTTAAACTGTCAGCTACTTAATGTCTACTAGTTACTTTGGAAAAGAAATATATACACACCCACACATACTTGTTTACCCATTGTATGCAAACTGAAAGACAAAGATGTACCATTTCTCTGTTGTATTTTGGATTGTGTAGGAAATGTTTGTTATAGTTCAAAAAACAAAAAAACAAAAAGAAAATAGTTAAAAGTTCACTACAAAATAAAACTCCCTTAAGATTTTTGCACTCCACACAACTGTGAGAAGGGATTGATCACAAAGATATACAAAGAACTCATGTGACTCAACAAAAACAAAGTAAACAATCCAGTCAAAATATGAGCCAAAGAACTTAAGACACTACTCCAAAGAGGAAATGCAAATGGCCAATAGACATGTGAAAAAATGTTCACAACCCTCATAATCAAGGAAATGCAGATCAAAACCACAATGAGATACCACCTTACACCGATAAGAATGGCACATATTGAAAAAATTAGCAGTAGGGCCTCCCCAGCAGCGCAGCGGTTGAGCGCTGGGTTGCAAAGCTGCCGGCAGCTTCTGAAGTGCCGGTTCTATCCGTGGCTGCTCCCCAGCCACCGGGGGAGGGTCCCACATGGTGTGCAGACCTCTCCTGCCACCCACTGCTCTCCTCAGCAGTGTACTTTGGTCCTTCTGCCTGCTCTGCTCCCCGCTCTGGCTCTGGTGAATTCTCTCACCCTCCCACGCTTCTGACTGTACCCAGTGCTTGTATAAATAAATAAATAAATCTTTAAAAAAATAAATAAAACACAGAATTTCTTTGCCATTGCATTTAAGCCCCTTCCTGAGCTGGGCATTGCCTAGGTCTCTTCTTAAAAAAAAAAACAAAAAACAAAAAACCCCCAAAAAACTAGCAACAGCAAATGTTGGTAAGGATGTAGTGAGAAAGGAACTCTCTGACACTGCTGGTGGGAATGCAAACTGGCCCAACCACTATGGAAAATTTGTGGATTCCTCAGACTACTAAAAATGGAGCTTCCATATGACCCAGCAGTTCCACTCGTAGGGATCTACCTAAAGGACACAAAAACTTTAATTCAAAAGGATACCTGTACCCCTATGTTTATTGCAGCACTATTTATAATAGGAAAGACTTGGAAACAACCCAAATACCCAAAAATAGATTAATGGATCAAAAAGATGTGGTACATGTACATGATGGAATACTATTCAGCAATCAAAAAGGATAAACTAATGCTATTTGCAGCAACATGGATGGAGCCAGAAGGGATTATGCTCAGTGAAATAAGTCAGAAGGAAAAAGAAAAATATTGGATGGATTCACTTATAGGAGGAATATAGGGGAACCAAATAAAGGATCAGGGAAAAAAGTAACAATTAAAAAAAACACAACAAAACAAAAATAAACAGACAACTATAAATCAGAGGCATTCTGTAGGGGAGAAGGAGGCAGAGGGATTGAGATGGGGGTGGGAGGAGCACAAGGGACGATGGTGATGGTACACTTCTGGAAGTTTATCCTCCATCCAATTGAACTGGTGTTGAAATTCATGGGGACTACACCTGAGAAAAGAAAGCAAAGAGTGTTAAAAAAAGATGAAAAATGAGCATTGATATAAAACATATATAAATAAAAAAAAACAAAAAAAACCCCTCAATTAAAAAAAGATTTAAAGCCAGAAAAAAAAAAAACTCGCTTAATACTAGGGTGAAAAATTACAAGCAGACATTGAGTGGATTGGCTTGAAGAATTTTTACATCCACACACTGCTGGCCTATTTCCAGGATCTGGGAGACACTTTTAGGCACAACCCAGTCATTTCAACCCCAGAAGTAATCACTGTTCCAACTTCATAAATTTATTTTGCCTGTGTTTTGAAATTATTTTTTTAAACTTTTTTTTTTAAAAAATCCAGTTGACATGGGTCTACACCATTTGTGTTTTAGAGGTAGAGGATCTCCCCCTTCAGATGTTGTTATTACACCTCATCCACCCCCCAACACCCACAGACCATCCCATAATTCTTTGTGCTCCCTACTTTTTGGAACTCTTATAAAACAGAACTCTGAAATGAGTGTGTTCTCTCTCTCTTTTTAAAAAAGATTTAATTTATTAATGCATACAAGAACTGGGGTACAGGCCAGAGGTGTGGGAGTTGAGAGGATTCACCAGAGACAAGAGTGGGGAGCAGGACAGGCAGACAGACCGAAGACACTGCTGAGGGGAGCAGCGGGTGAGACAGGAGAGGTCTGCCACGCCATGTGGGTATCTTAACCCCTTGCGCCACCAGCGAGGCCCAAATGTGTTCTCTTTTGTGTCAGGCTTCTTTCGTGTAATATAAAATCAGTAATATTCACTCTATGATTGCATGAATTAGTAGCTTGTTCTTTTTTGTTGCCATGCAGAACAGTATGGAATGAAGAGGCTCCAGTTTATCTTCCATCCAGTTGATGGACGTTTGGGTTGCTTCCAGTCTTTGGTTATCTGGTTATCTTGACCGAGTCTGCTGTGAACCTTCTGGTACTTATCTTTTCCTAGACATATGCACGTGTCACACATACCAAGGCTTGGCCTCACTTCTTCATAGATGAGCCATGTTTGGTTTTGGTAAACTGCCAAAGTTTCCAGAAGTCGGAAGTACGGTCACATCCCCAACAACAAAGTGTGTGACTTCCTATGGCTCCTGTTTATGGTAATCCTTGGACTTGTCTGGTCTTTCTATTTTAGCTCTTCCGTGGATACGAATTGGCATTTTTCCCTAGAATAAAACCATTTGGCTTTGAAACACTGTTCTCTTTATATATTGCAAAACTGTGCTACTGTGTTGTTTAGATACTTGTGTTTATTTCCATGAGAAATTTCTCTTTCTTATAAGTCCTTGTGGAATTTCTGTCAAAAAGTTGAGAAATGTTAGTTCTTTTTGTATTCTCTGTAAGAGTCCCCCATCCAGTCTTTCTTAAATGTTTACATCATTGGTTTTCAGCTGTCTTGGCCTTAGTTTGCATCAGTTGTCCCATTGCTGTTCCCACCCAGGACCCCACAATGCATTTCATTGTCATTTCTGGTTGGGCTTCTCTAAGCTGAGATAGTTCTTGTCTTCCTTTTGATTTCCCACATCTTGACATTTTTGAAGATGACATCCTAATTATCTTGTAGAATGCCTCTTAATTTTATGGTTTCCTAATGATTACGTTTGAGTTGCTAATTTCTTTTTTAAAGAAGATTTATTTAGGGCCTCCCTGGTGACGCAGCAGTTAAGCGCTGGATTACGAACCTCTGCAGCGCCGGTTCGATCCCCGGCTGCTCCCCAGCCACTGGAGGAGGGTCCTGCATGGTGCGCAGACCTCTCCTGCCGCCCGCTGCTCCCCTCAACAGGGGGCCCTCAACTTCGGTCCTTCTGCCTGCTCTGTTCCCCGCTCTGGCTCTGGTGAGTTCTCTCACCCTCCCGTGCTTCTGACTGTACCCAGTGCTTGTATAAATAAATAAATAAATCTTTAAAAAAAAAAAAGATTTATTTATGCATACAAGGACTGGAGTACAGGCCTGAGGTGCAGGGCAGGGTGTGTGTGAGAGGATTCACCAGAGACGAGTGGGTTGCAGAACAGGCAGACTGATTGAAATACACTGCTGAGGGGAGTAGCTGGGAGACAGGAGATGTCTGCTGGGCCATGTGGGTCAGCTCCCTGGCGGGCCGAGGATCAAGCTCACGCTGCAGAGGCTGAGGCTAATAGCTCCACAGTGCTGTGCTTAACCCCTGCGCCACCAGGGAGGCCCTGAGTTATTAATTTCTAGCAGCACTAGCACAGACATGCTATTCCTTCCTTGGCCCTATCAGGAGGTTTGCAATGTCAGTAATTACAATAGTGCAATTACTTATGATGCCAGCTCGATCACTTGATTAAGCCAGGGTCTCTCAGGTTGTCCAGGGTAATCCACCTTTATAATTTTGGTTTCATGTAGAATCCTATAATAGACTGTAGACCTGTGATGAAAAAAACTGTATGTAGGTCATTTTGCACATTTTCAAGTACATCTATAGGAGAGGAATTAGCATTACTTAGATGTGGAATTAGCATAACAAAAGGTCAGTTCTTTGGTAATTTAGACACATGTCATCAAATTACTCTTCTCTGAAGTTATTCTGGTTTATAGATCCACTGAGCACTACTGAGGGTAAGGATTACTCCTTTGACCAAGTCCGAAGGCCAGCATTCCTGCTTTCTGTGGGAGGAAGGTGGGGAGTAAAGGGCATACCAGAGAGAAGGAGAGAAACCACACTTCTAGATTTTTTTTGGTAATTTTTAGAAAAGATTTATTTATGCATACAAGAGCTGGGGTACAGGCCAGAGGTGCAAAGGTGGGGGAGGGTGTTGAGAGGATTCACCAGAGACAGAGTGGGGAGCAGAGCAGGTGGATTGACTGAAATACACTGCTGAGGGGAGCAGCGGACGTGACAGGAGAGGTCTGCTGTGCCATGTGGGTCAGCTCCCTTGCCAGGGATCAAACTCACGCCACAGCAGCTGCAGATAGCTTCACAGTGCTGATGTTCAACTCCTTCCGCCACCAGGGAGGACCCCTTTTTGTATTTTTTTAAAAGATTTATTTATGCATACAAGAGCTGGGGTGCAGACCAGAGATGTGGGGGGTGAGAGGATTCACCAGAGACAGTGGGGAACAGAACAGGCAGACTGACTGAAATACACTGGTGAGGGGAGCAGTGGGTGAGTCAGGAGAAGTCTGCTGCACTATGTGGGTCACCTCCGAGGCAGGCTGGGGAATTGAACTTGTGCTGTGGCTGGCAATACCTTGATAGCGCTGTCTTTAACCCCTGTGCCACCAGGGAGGCCCCTGTTTTGTTTTTGTTTTTTTTTTTTTTAAAGATTTATTTATTTATACAAGCACCTGGTACAGTCAGAAGTGCAGGAAGGTGAGAGAATTCACCAGAGCCAGAGCGGGGAACAGAACACACAGATGGACCGAAATGCACTGCTGAGGGGAGCAGTGGGCGCAGCAGGAGATGTCTGCGTGCCATGTGGGACCCTCACCAGTGGCCAGGAATTGAACCAGCACTGCAGAGGCTGCTGGCAGCTTCGCAGCCCAGCGCTCAACCGCTGTGCCACCAGGGGAGGCCCTGTTTTGTTTTTTTAATGACTGAAACAAAACAGCTTCTAAAAAAAAAAAAAAATCACAGCTTCTGGAAGAACTATTTGTTCTTGCTTGTCTCCTACTTCTTGAACTTGACCTTGGCAGCTTGATCTTGAGCCTTGTGTTTTAGAGCAGGGTCTCTGAAGACATCCTGGTTGAGGACAGTTCTGCCCACGGTGGTATCCAGTGTGCCTTGTGGACATGAGTGATTGTGGTTATCAACTTTCACAAAAGACTTGTTCTTTGACCTTTGAGCAATTTTCTTCTGGCCCATGGCATCTGTCACTTTGTGGAGAAGCCATCAACTCCAGCCCCCCAGAGAGTGTCTGGAGGGATGGTGTGAAGTGGCACCATTAGGGCTTATCACCATGATCAAGGAAAGTAGCATCTGGCCAGGACCAGCAACACCTTCCTGGGCTTCAGGAACTTGCCCGTTTCGACATCAACCACTCAGGCCTATTGCCAGACTTCTGGATTCTAAGTAACTGGCAACTGAGTCTTATGATTGTGTTTGTTCCCCAACCTGGAATAACTGGTCATAATGATTATGTAAGATTTTTGGCATTCAGGTTTGATTTTTAGAGACCATGTTATAAAATAAGACACGGTGTTGGAGTTTCCTGTTACCTACCCCCTCCTCTGGTGTAGAACAGCCAATGAATAACAACTAAGCCGTCAACACTTACTGGAAAATGTTCGAAACTTGAGATCTGTGGTTTGTTATGAAACAGGCCTTGCCTGGAGTTTGAATTTCTTCCCATGTAGCTGCCTGGCTGTAGACTGTGGAAAGGGCAAGGAAGGGAAGCAAGACCAAGCCGTCCTGGAGGCTCTCTCTTTGCTCCGGACTCTGACTCATCGGCTGTCTCTTAACTGGTTCTCAGTCTCAATGTGTTCATAGGAAATGGGAATGATCAGAAAACCTTCATCATAGTCTTGTGAAGTTATCATCTACTCCATGCCAGTTCTGTTTAGCACAGCACCAGGCAGGGAAACTCAGCATCTGCAGTTGCTGTTCTTATTCTTATGTCTGTAGCGCTCTACCACTCTTGCTGCCCTCTTGACCCTCCATAAGCAGCCCCTCCTCGAAAGCCTGGCTTAGGGGTCCAGGAAAAAGTAACATTCTGGAGGGAAAGCCACATCATGAGGCTATGTGATAGGCAGTCACCTGTTTCTTTTCAGACCAACTCCTCCCTCTCCTGTTTTTCTGTCTTTCAGAAAGTTCGGAAGCCTATTAGGAAAGAGTTTCCAGGGCCTCCCTGGTGGCCTAGAGATTAAGCCTCAGTCTTATCACTGCCTTGGCCTGAGTTCGATCCCCAGCCAGGAAGGTGACCCACATGGCACAGCAGACCTCTCCTGTCTCCCTGCTGCTCCCCTCAGCAGTGTATTTCAGTCGATGTGCCTGTTCTGCTCCCTGGCGAATCCTGTCACCCCTCTGTCTCTGTCTCTGGCGAATCCTCTCACCCCTCTGCACCTCTGGTTTATACCCCAGTTCTTCTACGCCAAAAATCCCCCAAGTTTCTGGACATGGATATTTGATGGTTTGTGGGGTTTGGTGGTCTCTGTTATAGGAGATAGTGGAGAATGTGTGATATTGGAAGGTTCTGAGGGAGAAGGTTTGGGTCAACATTTCGGGCTATGGAGATGGGGTACAGGGCTTGGAGGGCTGTAGGGACATTACCTTAGTAATGAGAAAACCCTTAGTTTTTTTAAAAATTACTTATTTATGCATACAAGAGCTGGGTGCAGGCCAGAGGTGTGGAGGGTTAGAGGATTCACCAGAGGCAGAGTGGGGAGCAGAACAGGCAGATCCATTGAAATATACTGCTGAGGGGAGCAGTGGGTGAGACAGGAGAGGTCTGCTGCGCCATGTGAGTAGCTCCTTGGCCAGGGATTGAAGTCATGCTGCAGTAACTGCGATTGCTTCGTAGTGCTGAGACTTAACCCCTTGTGCCACCAGGGAGGCCCCCCAAATCCTCAGTTTTTGGGTGCTTGCACATCCTATAGTCCATTCATTGCCTCCACATCTTCGAATTTGTTGGATAACAGATTTTGTGTCGGGAAACTTGGTTGATCTTCAAGTTTGCGTTTGGCCCTGTGACTTCAGTGATATCCTCCTAGACTTTGGTAGGAGATAGAAGGAAGACCTGGAGCTGGCTTGGCATGAGAACTGGGAGGTCCGAGGGATTCGGGACCTAGTACAAGCATATAATCTTGGAGAAGGAAGAGAGGGGAACTGCAGGAATTGAGTGTGCTTGAGGGATCGCTGTCTCAGGAATTTGTAATGTAAGTGAATCCTGCAACTTCAGGAACCTTAGGGATGCTGTGGGTCTGAGAGGCTGGATGATCTCAGAGAAACTCAAGGGTTTCAAGGCATTTGGATGCATTTTTGGTTGTCTCTGGACTGTCAGTAGGAAGGGATCTGCAGGGTTGTGTACACGCTGTCACAAGGAAGGAGAAAAACTGGAGTCTCAAGGATGACAAAATCCAAGGGAATCCGAAAATGTAAGTATTTTGCAATTTCTGTGCTGTAATGGAGAAAATGGAGGTGTTAGGATTTCGGACAATTTCAGTGGACTCTGGGAGTCTCGGGATCTTCAGAGTGTTTCAGGGATCTTGGCAAGGTTCGATTCTGAGGGCTTTGGTGTCTAGGCAAGAGCCAGGCAACCCAATCTCTACTTCAATCAAGAAACTCCCAAACTGTGAATCATCCTAGGTTTGGAAATGGCGTGAGAGGCAATTTTTGTGGTGAATCAAATTTCTGGCCACCAGACATGGAATTTCTCACATCATATAAAATGAGCAGCATGTGGTTGATAAACCAACACCCACGACCTCGCAGTCAAAGCATTTGTATTCCACCTTTCTTTGCTGCTCATTATAGCAAATATAAGGGGACCCAGCTTGGGAGCTGCATGTTTCATCATTTTCCAGAAGGAATGGGAAAAAGTCTTCATTTATGGGAAGGTTTGTTTCATCTTGTTAGATGTGTAATTTTTCTTGTTGTATAAAATTTCAAATCTCTATAGAGAAATCTCTATAGATGCTGCATAGACACTAGTGGTTATTAGACGATTGTCTGTCAGTCATAGCCCCTCCTTGAAATCTCTCTCTTATGATGCTGAGACAGGAACCACATTTCTCCATGTGAGCCAGTGCCGACTTACTTCTGCTAATAGAGAAACTTGAGGGGCAGAAGGTGGAAGGAACTTGAACTTTGCTCCTTTCAGCATACCCCAAGTTTCAGCCGAAAGCCTGTCCTGGAACTGGGAGCAGCAACTAGTTGTAGGTTCTAGTTTCCAGTTGTCCCCTACATTTCCAGGGCAATCCACCCTAACCCCTATGCCTAGTTCTCTGGTACGTGGTAAACAGAGGTGCGGGGTTGGGGGGTGAGAGGATTCATCAGAGGCAGAGAGGGGAGCAGAACAGGTGGATCTCCTGAAATACACTGTCGAGAGGCACAGCGGGGAGACAGGAGAGGTCTGCTGCTCCATGTGGGTAGCTCCCTGGCCAGCCGGGGATCGAACTCCTGCTGTACATGCTGTGGATAGCTTCACAGTGCTGTGCTTAACCCCTTGTGCCACCAGGAAGCTCAGGTACTTGACTTTTGCTCCTTTCAGCTGTGAAATCATGTCCTGGAACTAGGAGCAGCGGCCAGTAGTAGGTTCTGGCGTCCAGTTGTCCCCTACATTTCTAGAATAATCCCCCCTAACCTCTATGCCCAGTTCTCTGGTACCTGGTAAACAGTTCATTTAAATTCTGTTCAAACGACTGAAACTTGATGACCAGTGTATTGTGGTTTACACGAGAGACACAGCACCTTTCTCTTAGTTAGCATTAGCTGGTATATCTTTTCTGTTCTTGTGCCTTGAGCTTTCCCGTAGCTTATGTTTTGGGTAAATCTCTTATACAAAGATTCTTCTATGAGGTTTATTTTTAATTCAATCTGTGAGTCTCATTGCTTACATCTATTTTGAAACGGATGCATTTGGATTTACTTCTATCATCTTATTTCTATCCTTTCTATTTAGGACATCTTTTTTTGTTGTTGTCACCCTCAGTTTGGTACATACTATTGTATTGGTGTTTTCTTTATTCCTCTGTTCTTCTCAATTAGGTTGGAATTATAAACAAGATACTTATTTTCTTTAAGAACTGTTTCACTATTTACAATAGCCAAGTGACGGAAACAACCTAAGTACCCAATGACAGGGGAGTGGATTAAGATGTGGCACATTTCCATGACAGAATACTACTCAGCTACAAACAAAAAGGTGAACTCTTTCCTTTTGTGACAATGTGGAAGGAACTGGAAGGGATGGGGCTAAGTGAAGTCAGCCAGAGAGACAAATAGTGGATGATTTCACTCATGTGGAACATAAGGAAACAGAACAAAGGAACTGACAAAACTAAATGCAAATATCACCTAGAAATATAACCACAGAATTGAGGCTACTAGAGGGGTAGGGTCGGGCAGGAACAAAGAGAGGAGGGGGCCCAGTGTTCTGGTGTGAGGGGGTAGGGGATCTCCCCCTTACATGAGGTGACATCTGCATGAGGAGGTGTGAGCTTAGTCCCGTGAATCGTATACACTGTGGTAAACCAGTGATAGGTGAATTAAAAAAAAAAATCCTTGCATTTAAATTTTTATTGAAGCGTGATATAAATATGGAGAATTACATGGGTCACAGCGTGCAGCTCAGTGGCACATATATCCACATAATAACCACCCAGGTCAAAAAAATACTACAGGCTCTTACAACCTGCTTTGTTTCTTCCTGTCACTGCCGCTGCAATGCAAGCCTCACTTTGGCTTCCCACCACATAGGTTAGTCTTGCGGCTTTTCTGCTTGGTATAGATGCATCACTGTCTGCTCTCTCTGTCTCTCTCTTCACTCAGTGTTCTCTTTATGAGGTCCGTTCAGATTTTTAGTGTTAGTTCATTCATTCTCACTGTGGCATCATCTCCCCTTCTGCAAATATCCGACTTAAAACATTTAATCAATATCTCTAATCCCGTCTCTCACAGTAGAAATTAAAGAATTAAAAGAAATTAATTCTCATGAACCCTCTCCTGTCTCTCATAGTCTTGCTATTCTTTATTTTAATCCCTTCTTTCTTACTACCCCTCATTAGTCATTGTTACTCTCTACACGCAATACTTTGATTTTTTGGCTCATCCTTAACCAACTTCTTCGCTGACAAGAATTTTTTGCATCCAGTTTTCCCTTGTAGGTTGAATGCCATTTTTTTGGAATCAGACCAGTTAGCATTTCTTTCACTGAAAGGCTTTTAGTAGGCATCTTTCTTGGTCTTTCTGTAAAGCATCTCTATTTTATCCCTGTAGTGTAACATTCTGTACTTACAGGGTAGGGACGAGGGAACCCCACCTCACCCTCAGAGCCTTAAGAGCATTACTTCACAGCTTTCTACTCACTGCTGTTCAGAAGTCCCTAGCCAATCTAACTGCCATTCTTTGTAGGAGACCTTTTCTTTTGGACTTTTTTTCCCCAAAAGATTCGTTTATTTATGCATACAAGAACTGGGGTGTAAGCCAGAGGTGTGGGAGATAAGAGGATTCACCAGAAAGAGTGGGGAGCAGAACAGGCAGATCTACTGAAATACACTGCTGAGGGAGCAGCAGGCGAGGAAGGAGAGGTCTGCTGCGCCATGTGGGTTGCTCCCTGGCTGGCTGGGGATCGAACTCAGGCTGCAGCAGTGACTGTGGACAGCTTCATAGTACTGAGACTGGACCCCTTGTGCCACCAGGGAGGCTCCAGCCATATTTTTAATTATCTTGCGTTTGCCTCCAATTACTTGAACCCTCAAAAACTTGGACACTGAAGGTACATGTATGTGAGTAAGTATACATTAATATTTGTATATAAATATATATTAGTATTTCACCTGGGAGGATGTTAAGTTGCAGTTTCATGTAATTTTAATTTACTTTTGTATTCACCTTTGACAAAAATCCACACACTATGGATCTACACCATTTTCCCCTTGGCTCTCGGGTCTTCCCTTCCCTCTCTCTTCTGGCTAATATTTAAAGGTGGTAGTTAATGCAGATGAGAGTAAGCCGGAGTAGCTTATTTGGGAAATCTCTAGAGTTCAGACTGTCTCCCCAGCCCACACTGTCATCAAAGTCTCAGCTGATTTCTTCGCATCCCTGCAAACTTCTGCGGGAGACCTTCCACCCACCCACAAGTGGCCTCCTTGAGGTATCTTTATATGTCCAGTTGTTCTCTTATAAAGATGCCCATCAGATTAGATTTTGATTCCCCTTGATGGCTTTATTGTAATTTAATCACTTCCTCTCTTCCTCCCTGGCTGTCTGAAGCTCCACACCACCAACAACCATGCAGTAACTATCTGCCCCAGGAAGCTCATAACCCACCCACTGCTTCAGCAGAAACCAAAGTCCTTCATCCTGGGAAGGCAGCACCTAAGGCAGAATTTCTGGAACCCCTAGCTAAAACGCAGGAGACTTCCAGGTTCATCTTTGTCTTTGGATCAACAACCCATTTGGTGGTGGCATGATAACTGTCTTTGGCATGATTTACAATTCCTTGGATGATGCAAAGAGAAGTGAACTGCAAAAGCCATGTGGGTGCTGGCAAGGAGTGAGGATTCTGTGGTGACTTTATTTCTGTAGTGATTGTGCAGATTTGTCATGAAAGGATTAATAAAAACTGACTGTTAAAGACACTCTCCTAATAGGGTGACATTCTGAAGTGCTGGGGTGGGGGAACTAGGCTTTCAATGTAAGAACTGGGTGGTGGGGATGGGACTCACTACTGGCTCATGACAATGCGTGAGAATGGCACCGAGGTGTACTTGGGAGTGGGGGGAATTATACCAAACTGGTGGTATTTTCTGAGATGACCGCAAGGAAGACCATGTAGGAACATACAAGGGCGGAGGGTGGCCTGAGGGTGACACAGGCAGATTATTCCTGTAGCCCTTGACTTCTGTCTACTGTCCTAGTGAGTTCTTTGGGGATAGGCTGGTACGTAAATGACCTCTAGGGTCCAGTGGAGACAGACTAGGAGGGTTCATATGACACAATGATAAAAAACACACTAGCAGAAGACTGTTGGGGCTCCAACCCCCAGCTCATTTTCCCTTGGTGTGTGACCTTGAGAACATCCTTTCACCTGTCTTTCCCGTTTCCGTCTCTGTGAAGTGGATATTCTGCTTCTAGAAGATACATGCAGAAAAGGTGCTTAAAAACATGTCTTAGCCTAAATTGCCTCAAGCCGCCGGGAACAAGCCTATAATCCAACAAAGGTTTATTAATCCATTGCACGCCCATGGGGCAACTCACTGAAGAAGATGATAGAATTACAGAAATTGGGGGAAGGGTGGAGTTGGGTGAAATTTGAAATGAAGCAGGGGTGTGAGTGAATGGATCCCCTCAGGGCTAGGTCCGCAGGAATGCAGGTGCGTACTCCTTAACTGCAGCTCTGCAGTTGGGGTGGAAGCTGAGGTTGCTTCTCTATGTGAAAGTGAAAGATCTTCTAGAACAGAGTGGGGTATTTCATTCTTTTTAAAATATTTTTGTTTTTAAAGATTTTTAAAATTCATTTTTGCTTAGAAGAGCTGGGGTGTAGGCTAGAGGTACGGTGGTAAGAGGATTCACCAGAGACAGAGTGGGGAGTAGAACAGGTGAATCTACTGAAATACACTGCTGAGGGGAGCAGCAGGCGAAACAGAAGAGGTCTGCTGCGCCATGTGGGTCAGCTACTTGGCAGCCTGGGATGGAACTCGGGCCATAGCTGTGAGATTGCTGAGATTTAACCCCTAGGCCACCAGGGAGGCTCCTGGGGTATTTCACTCTTATCATCATTCAAATGTCAGCATTTCTGATCATCTATGCTTTTAGAGAACAGTTTCTCAACAAAGTAGAAAGCATTAGAGGGCCTCCCTGGTGACACAAGTGGTTAAGCATTAGCACTATGAAGCTATAGGCAGCCACTGCAGCATGAGTTCAATCCCCAGCCAGGGAGCTGACCCACATGGTGCAGCAGACCTCTCCTGTCTCGCCCGCTGCACCCCTCAGCAGTGTATTTCAGTCAATCTGCCTGTTCTGCTCCCCAATCTGTCTCTGATGAATCCTCTCACCCCCCTTACCCCCACCCCGTGCCTCTGGCCTGTACCCCAACTCTTGTATGCATAAATAAATAAATTTAATTTTTTAAGGTTTATTTATTTATACAAGAACCGGGGTACAGGCCAGATGTGCGGGAGGGTGAGAGGATTCACCAGAGACAGAGCAGGGAACAGAACAGGCTGACTGACTGAAATACACAGCGGGCAAGACAGGCGAGGTCTGCTGTGCCATGTGGGTATCTCTGCGGCCCACCTGGATCGAACCCATACTGCAGAGGCTGTGGACAGCTCCACAGTGCTGTGCTCAACCGCCTGCAGCCACCAGGGAAACCCAATAAGTAAATCTTTAAAAAATAAAGAAGAAAGCATTAATCATTCAACCAAGATACCTGAAGCATGTTCTTAGGAGAAATATTACTTCCTGTTAACATTATGCTTGGATTTATCTGTGCTTGTTCTTCATGCTGACAATGGCTGGGCAAATAAGTTACTTTCTGGTTCGGGCTACTTATCCCTCACTCCCTCAAAGGCTGCTCTGTGTTGATATTCAGAGGGCCACAAAAGAGGCACTCAGCATAGTTGATGGTTGTTAGTACTTGTGTTTCAGTATTTTTATTTTAATTCCTATTTTTTGTATGTCACTTGAGGTAATATTCAAAAAATTTTTTTAAAGATTTATTTATTGGGGGCCTCCCTGGTGGCGCAGCGGTTGAGCGCTGGGTTGCAAAGCTGCCCGCAGCCTCTGCAGCACCGGTTTGATCCCTGGCTGCTCCCCGGCCGCCGGAGGGGGTTCCCACATGGCGCGCAGACCTCTCCTGCCATCTGCTGCTCCCCTAAGCAGTGTATTTCTTTATCAGTCTGCTCTGCTCTCCCCTCTGGCTCTGGTGGGTTCTCTCGCCCTCCTGCGCTTAAACTGTGCCCAGTGCTTGTATAGATAGATGGATAAATCTTAAACAAACAAACAAACAAAAGATTTATTTATTGGGTCTCCCCTGGTGGCGCAGCGGTTGAGCGCTGGGCCGTGAAGCTGCCCGCAGCCTCTGTAGAACCAGTTTGATCCCCAGCCGCCAGCGAGGGTCCCATATGGCGTGACAGACCTCTCCTGCCACGCCTGCTGCTCCCCTCAGCAGTGTATTTCGTCAGTCTGCTGTTCTGTTCCCCACTCTGGCTCTGGTGAATTCTCTCTTCCTCCCGCGCTTCTGACTGTACCCAGTGCTTGTATAAATAAATAAATAAATCTTTAAAAATAAATAAAGATTTATTTATTTATGCATACAAGACCTGGGGTACAGGCCAGAGGTGTGGGGGGTGAGAGAATTCATCAGAGACAGAATGGGGAACAGAACAGGCAGAATGACTCCCTGGTGACACAAGTGGTTAAACATCAGCACTATGAAGCTATAGGCAGCTATAGGGTGTCCACAGCCTCTGCAGTGTGGGTTCGATCCTGGCGGGCCGCAGAGATACCCACATAGCACGGAAATACACTGCTGAGGGGAGCAGCGGGAGAGACAGGAGAAGTCTGCTCTGCTATGTGGGCAGCTCCCTGGCTGGGGATGCAACTCGTGCTGCAATGGCTGGGGACAGCCTCACAGGTTGTGTCTTAACCCCTGTGCCACCAGGGAGGCCCCTTAAAAAAAATTTTTTTTAATAGGGCTTTTTTTTAAGATTTATTAATTTATTTATACAAACACTGGGTACAGTCAGAAGTGCGGGAGGGTGAGAGAATTCACCAGAGCCAGAGCGGGGAGCAGAACAGACAGACCGACTAAACACACTGCTGAGGGGAGCAGCAGGCATGGCAGGAGAGGTCTGTGTGCCATGTGGGATCCTTGCCTGGTGGCCGGGGATCGAACCGGTGCTGCAGAGGCTGCGGGCAGCTTCGCAGCCCAGCGCTCAACCGCTGCGCCACCTGGGAGGCCCTAAAATTTTTTTTTTTGTTAATGAAGTACCAGTTTTTACATCCTTGTTGATATTTGGCAGTGCAGGATTTCTCCATGTGTGGCCACCATAGCCCTCCCAGCACCGGAGCATCCGCAGTCCTCCCCCTAGTCCGTTGTTTCCCCTGCTCTGTTCTGGTCCTTCTGCTTCCTGCCCCCCACCTCCCCGCCAACCTTTGGATGCCTTAGGTCTATGGGCAGTTTTCTAGTGTTGGTTTTTGAAGCTTGTCTTAGTTTGACCCTTTGGTTTCACTGCTTTTAGGGCGAGACAGGTGTGTCCTTCTCGTGTCACAGCTTCTTGCAGGAGGAGCCTGGATTAATGAGACTTGTGAGTCAAAGAATTGTCTTTGCCAGATTCTATCCCGAAATGACTTAAGAGGGTATGTTTTGGAGCCAGATTGCCATTGTAAAGGAAGTACCTGATACTTGATATTTTTGTAAGAATTAAATAAATTGAAAGTTGTAAATCACTCAGAACAGTCTTTGACAAATAGGGGGCACTCAAAGCCTACTAGTTATTATTTTCCCTGCAGCCACTGAGAGTTTCCAGACTCTGATCTGATGCCTTTTTTTTAAAAAAATATTTATTTGTTTATGCATACAAGAGCTGGGATGTAGACCAGACGTGTGGGGGAAAGGTGAGAAGATTCACCAGAGACAGAGTGGGGAGCAGAACAGGCAGATGGACTGAAATACACTGCAGGGGGGAGCAGCAGGTGAGGAAGGAGACGTCTGCTGTGCCATGTAGGTCAGCTCCCATGCTGGGTATCAGACTCCTGCTGCAGTGGCTGTCCATAGCTTCATAGTGCTGAGACTTAACCTCTTATATCATCAGGGAGGCCCTGTTGCCATTTTTGATTGATAGCAAAGTCGTGGAAATATTGTTCCCAGAGGGTCCTAATATCATACCAGCAGTTTTGGTAAAGATGGAACTAGAACCCCAAGCCCAGCAACAGAGACACACAGCAAGGTTGTTGTGTTTTTTATTATTTTGTTATTTTGGGAGCCAGAGCTGGTAGTGTTTGCACCTGAGATGATGTGTGTCCAATTTCCCTGTTAGTTTTGGCATTGTAATGATTCACCCACACTACTTTTGTCCCCCTTCTCTCCTCCTATAAACTGGATATTTGGCATTCAATTAATATCAAACTCTGGTAGCCTGGGGTTAAGCCTTAGTACTACCACCACGAAGATCCACCATGATAGGTGAGTTCCATCCCCTGCCAGGGAGCTGACTCACATGGCACAGCAGAACCTCTCCTGTCTCGCCTGCTGCTCCCCTTAGCAGTGTATTTCAGTAGATCTGCCTTTCTGCTCCCCACTCTGTCTCTGGTGGATCATCTCACACCGTCCCCTCTCCACCTCTGGCAGTATCCCAGTTCTTCTACGTGAAAAAAAAAAAAAAGATTTTAAGTCTACAGGTCTCAATTTTTTATTCTGTTCATACATTTTTTTCCCCTAAATATCAAGGAGTGACAATTAGGAGAGGTAAAAAATGATGCTTTTGGGATTTTATGGTAATGGTGTTATAGTGAAGTGGTTGTGTGACTCTGCCCACAGTGAACAATTAAACTTCAGGTCTGACTCAGCCATTGGCTCCTAATGAAAAAAATAGGAGCTTATCTGTGGATCTTGAAAACAGACATCCCCACATCCTCTGGCTGCAAACTTGCAACCACAGGGAGCTAAGAACCAACCCAAAGTCCTCACAAAGGACCTCAGCTTGGATCACCTCCCTGCTGGTCCCCCTACGTGCTGGCCCTGAGGGTTATAGACTCAGATCTCTATTCCTAATCTTGAATTGTGCCTTTTCTGATTCTATGGCAGACCCCAAGAGCAAATGAAGAAAACTAGAATTGGTAATTAAAAGTTAATTTATTTTGTACAAAGGTGATTGGTGTCCACTAGACTAATAGTGGCGATGATTTTGCCATTTACACAAATGCTAAATCATTGCGTATGATACCTTTAGCTGATAGGATGTTGCCTGATGTCATGGGATGCCAATTAGACCACAGTTAAAAAGTCAATCAGAAAAGTGGATCTGGGTCCCTCTGCAGAATTCTGATGTAGTCAGTCTAAAGTGAAGCTGGGAAAATCTAACATTTGGCCAATGCTAGTAGCTAAGAGGGAGATTTATAGCTATCTGGGCTATACCCCAGCTCTTGTATGCAAATCCATTGCTTGATCTTCCTCCTTAAGAGAGAAGAGGAAAACTATACTTAAAACAAGCTAAAGTAAAGGAATCATAAAAATTGGAGTAGAAATGAATGAAATAGAAATAGAGACTATGAAATTCATAATGAAAGTCAGTGAAAGTCAATGACACCAATAATGTTATGGTCACCTGCAGAACCAGGTGGATGCAAAAATCTGGTTAGAAGTAAATGTGGATGAAGGCACAGATATGCCTCACATTCTGAGATGGTTTATCACTGACATATTGAGGTCTCTGGAGAGTGCAGAGCAAATGATATTAGTATGTGTGAAATGAATTGGGAGAACATGGAGGGAGATTGAGCTGGGTTTTTTATTTTTTTTCATTAAAAGAAGCATGAGCATTTTATTTTTTTAATTTTCTTTTTATTACTATTTATTTTTTACATCATTGTTATTTTTAAACAATGTTTGTTTCCCCCCACCCCCAGGTATAGTCGCCACAGAATGTCCTTCATCAATGCACCCTTGCACCCTCACCACAGTCTCCTGTGCTCCTTCCTTCCTCCCTGTGACCCCTCTCCCGCCTCCTCCCATGCAGGATGTCTCTGATTTATAATTGTCCATTTGTTTTTGTTTTGTTGTGTTATATTTTGAATTGTTAGTATTTTTTCCCCTAATGTCTTATTTGGTTTCCCTATATTCCTCCTATAAGTAAAACCACCCAATATTTTTCTTTTTCCTTTTGACTTATTTCACTGAGCATAATTCCTTCTAGCTCCATCCACATTGCTGTGAATGGCATGAGTTTATCTTTTTTTAATCGCTGAATAGTACTCCACTGTGTATATATACCACATCTTCTTGATCCAGTCTACTATTTTTGGGCATTTGGGCTTTTTCCAGGATTTGCCTATTGTAAATAGTGCTGCAATAAACATAGGGGGACAGGTGTTCTTTTAGATCAGTGTTTTTGTGTCCTTTGGGTAGATCCCTAGGGGTGGAATTACCGGGTCGTATGGTAGTTCCATTTTTAGTAGACTGAGGACCCTCCAGACAGATTTCCATAGTGATTGGGCTGGTTTGCACTCCCACCAGCCGTGCAGGAGAGTTCATTTTCACCAGTCCGCCACATCTGCGCCAACATTTGTTGTTGCTAGTTTTTTTGATATGTGCCATTCTCACTGGTGTAAGGTGGTATCTCATTGTGTTTTTAATTTGCCTTTCCCTGATTGTAAGGGATGTTGAACATTTTTTCATATGCATGTAGGCCATTTGCGTTTCCTCTTTGGAGAAGTGTCTTTTTAGCTCTTCTGCCCATTTTTTTTGACTGGATTGTTTACTTTGTTTTTATTGAGTCACCTGAGTTCTTTGTATATCTTTGTGATCTGTCCCTTATCAGTTGTATGGAGTGTAAAAATTTTTTTCCCAATGGTTTGGGTTTTTATGGTGGTAGGGGCTGAGGGTTGCTTGATTTGCATCTGCCTCCACCACCGAACCTCACACCAGAAGAGAGAATATCTAGGCTTTCTTATCAGCTTGCCCAGAAAAGGGATATAGGGGAAGGGGCAGATGATGCTTTATATCAGCAAACATGCAAAAATAGAGTCAAAGTCTATGTTGTATTTCACTACTGATATTTGACTGATGATTGAAATGTGCTGCCTTTTATTTAATTGAATTTGAACTTATTGCAGGAAACCCACTCTGGTTTTCTTACTGACAGCTGAGGGCAGCCAAAGAGGTGACTATCGCACTGAAGGCCTATTCCAGAGCATTGGCCTGTATGTTCTGAGAAGTGAAATGAGTCTCCTGGTCTGTCTCTGTGATGTCCGGGATTCTGAAGTGAATACAAGTTTGCTGGTGATGTCTTGTATTCCAGCTTCTGTCTATGTAGAGACATGTGTTACATGATTTATATTTTTGCATCCCAGGGGGCTCCAGTGGTAGCTAAGGTGTCCAGGGGGAGGGTGAGTCCTTCAGCACCATAGCATCTGGCAAAGGGACAGAAGACGGGGAGGGGAGACCCTCTTCCAGCAGGTAGACTATACGAGAGGGCTCAGGTTTGCCTCCATTCTGTAGCCAGGAAGCCTCATGGCCACGCTAAGCATGCTGGTTACTACTTCTGTGATGCAAGACTTAAAAGGACATTTGAACACAAGGGTCACAAGTCCAGGTCCTGTGAGAGTCTAGTTTATGGCCAGCTATCGCTGCTCCAATGGTATATAGTGTAGACCTGAGAGGGCAGTTGATTGCATCAGAACCTAGGGCAGGACCTCCCCTGGTGGCACAGGTGGTTGAGCGCTGCGCTATGAAGCTGTCCTCAGCCTCTGCTCTCATGGTTTGATCCCAGCCGGCCGGCGAGGGTGCCACATGGCATGGCAGACCTATCCTGTCTCGCCCGCTGCTCCCCTCAGCAGTGTATTTCGTCAGTCTGCCTGTTCTGTTCCCTGCTCTGTCTCTGGTGAATCCTCTCATCCTCCCGCGAATCTGGCCTGTACCCCAGTTCTTGTATAAATAAATAAATAAATCTTAAAAAAAAAAAAGAACCAGGGCAATTTATGCCATCCTCGTAGACATCCTCGTAGTCTCAAGGAGGCCTGGGAGGAGGGCTCAAAATCCTCTGTAATGAGAGACTCTGGTGGGGAGGGGCACTAATGGGTACCTTTTATATATAGGCAATTAGACCAGATTCTAGAGATTTGTTTGCACAAGATGCCATTCAAGGTGAGACTAGGGCATTACTGAGAGTACATAAAATTTGTAAATGAGGACTCTTGGCTCAGTGACCCCAAAAGGGTCAAAATTTGTATTAGCAATGTGGGGGCTGAGAGCTGCAAGAACTGTCTTGACAGTGCCAGGGGGGCATGGGCTCAGCCTACCCAATCATGGTCAAGAATTTACTGTTGTGGCAGTGTCTTGCTTTATGTGACCCTGTGTGAACCCACACCTCTTTTATTGGCTCCCTGTTTAGTATTTGTGTGTCTTGAATGAGACTTTTTTGAATACCCTTTGATCCATCGTTTCAATAATATTGATAATGTGGTTCTAAATGCCTGGCAGCGAGGCTTGAGGTTTCAGGGACATTTGTGAGAAGCCGTTGTTTTTTTTTCAAGGTTTAGACAGGCCATATTGGGTGGTTAAGAGGAGTCGCAAAGTGGGACACAGGAAGTGAAAAATAGACACATAGAAAAGAGCAGAAGAAAGATGGTTCTTTGGTGAGCAACCACCAACTGGCCCATCCCTCACACAGGTGGTCTTTCCCCTGAGTTCTCTCTGTCTCTCCATCTGTACGTAAGCACATGCATGTCAAACCTTGCAGAACCCATGAGCAGTGCTAAAAAGCTGAGTCCCATAGATTAAATGCTATTGTCAAATCCGCAGTCGGTATTAGGTAGTAATCATTTGGCTTAATAATGCCCCTTATAGTAGTAATTGCTCCCAAGGGGCCGAGTGAGATTCTAGCCAGGATGGTGCCTCTGTTTAACTGTCCTGCCTTTAGTTGTCTTTCATCTAGAAGAGATTCTCAGCTTTTGTCTTCCTTGACCTTGACATTCTGAATAGGATGGATAGTTGTTCTGGAAATTGTCCAGATTCAGTTGGGATTTGCTTCATGTTTTCTTATGCACCTTTTTCCCCAGCAGAGCTTTTAATCCTTTGGAAGACAAAGTCTTTTTCAATAGACCTTAATGTGGCATTGCTGCAAAGCCTGCCTGACCTTTGGCTTGCATTGTGGAGTCTAGAGATATTTTTTTAATAGTTTGGACACACATGTAAGGTATGTGCTTTCAAAACATTTCTCCCAGACTCTTGCTTCTATTTTTCATTCATTTTTTAAAAAGATTTACTTTACATATTTATGCATACAACAGCTGGGGTATAGGCAGAGGTATGGTGTGTGTGTGGGATGGGGAGGTGGGGTGATGGAGTGAGAGAATTCACCAGTGGGACAGAACAGGTGGATCTACTGGAATACACTGCTGAGGGGAGCAGCAGGGAGACAGACTAGGTCTGCTGAGCCATGTGGGTCAGCTCCCAGTGCAGATAGTTTCTTAGTGCTGAGACTTAACCCCTTGCACCACCGGGGAGGCCCGAAATTATTTTTTAACTTGAGGAAGCGCTACCTTTGAGGATTTATTATGTAAGACCTCTCTACACTAATCTGTGTTCCCATCTTTGCTCAGCAGTCACTTATGTTCTGAGGGAACTTCAGATAGAGACTACACTTCCTGAGCCTCAGCTTTGTCCCTGCAAAGTGTGCATGAACACAACTGCCTAGGATTGTGAGCATTACCAGAGTGGGCGAGTAACGTTTTGGCTTAGGGCTGACACAAAGTACGTGCTCAATAAATATATCTGTTACTCTTTTTCTTTCACAGTATACTATAAAGTTTCCCTTTCTCCCATCCCAGTTCAGAAGGAGACCTTTCCAGCAAGGTGAACAGACAGAGCCTGCTGTTTTAGGCACCTTGCCCCTTCCTCCCCAAATCAGCCTAGGCTTAGCCCCGCCCTCCCACTAACACCACCCACAAAACACAGCCCACCCATGACCCCTCCCACCAGTGCTGCCAGGGCAAAGCCCTCCTTTAGCGAGGCTGGAAGCTCATGGTGTAGGTTCTTGGGATGGTGGCAAAGCCCACGTGTTTGGGGGACACGTCGATGTCCTGGGGTGGCCGCGGGAACTGGAAGCGGAAGTTCTGCAAGATGGTGGTGAGGTAGAGGAAGAGCTCCATTCTAGCCAGGCTTTCTCCGAAACAGTATCGCTTTCCTGAGGAGGAGAGGCAGGAGGGCCCGAGATGAGACCTGTGGCGCTGCAGCTGGCCCACTCCCATATCTAGCTGCATCCTCTCAGGCAGGAGGGACTGGAGTATCCGGCTGAGAGGCTTTCAGAGAATGCATTCTGAGCCTCCGTTCCCATGCACAGGAGGTGGGGGTGAGTCATGAGGATGTAGTAGTGGAACTTTAAATCCCGCATTTCCTCCTCCCCCTCAACACACATTAAAATGTGGCTGCTGTGCTGTCCTCTCCATCTTAAGGATCTGAAGACTTTCAGTGACCTTGGCAGTACCCTTGGAAATGGGTACTGCCCCTCACCTATCCTGTGACTCAGTATTTGGTGTTATGGGGGCTGCAGCAGGATGGCTTCAAGGTAGATAGTAAGAGGGACTTCCAAGTTGGAGGAACATAGCAGGGTACCCCTCAGAGAAGGGGTCCGGGAGGAGGAGGCCCTGTGGTGAGAGGAGCCAGGGCAGCTGCTGAGGGGTCTTACCGATGGAGAAGGGCACGAAAGCATCACTCTTCTTAAACTGCCCCCGCTCATCCAGGAAGTGTTGGGGGTAGAACTCCCGGGGTTTGCAGAAGAACTTGGGGTCCCTCAGCACGGAACCCAGCATAGGGAACACTTCTGTGCCCTGGTGGGGAGGGGAAGGAGGAGGAAGAGCTCTGATAAGGTGGAGTGGGGAATGTGTGTGCTGAAAACACGGGAGGGCTGTGGGGAATGTGAATGATGAAGAGAAATGGGAGGCATGGGAGTTGGGGGGCTGCGAGGGAGGAGTTTTGAGGGCCATAACATTCATGTCCCTGAGACGGGAAGTTTGGGTCCTGTGTCTCCCAGGATATGTAGTTCATGTGTCAGAAGCTGGGACCCTGGGGGGACATGAGGGTTCATTTCCCCAAGACAGGATGTTTGGGGGGAACTGGGGCGATACATATTCAAGGGGCTGTGAGCAGCAAGGCTGAAGGGACATGATGGTTGGGGAAGTCTTAGTTTGAGGGGGGTAGGACAGGACCTGGGAAATTTCTGAGGGGAAGGGGGTCTGGTCACAGGGGCAGGTGGGAGGTCCCTCTGGGCTGGGTGGGGCAGCACCTTGGGGAGGATGAAGTCCCGGAACTTGGTGTCCTTGGTGACTCTGCGAGCCAGGCCCATGGGGATCATATCACCAAATCTTTGGATCTCATGGATCACTGCCTCCGTGTAGGGCATCTTGGCTCGGTCCTCATACTTGGGCTGACGGTTCTTGCCAATCACCCTGTCAATCTCCTCATGGATCTTGGCTGGGGGAGGGGACAGAGTGTGTTTAGGTAACTAGGAGTCCTCAGGGTAGACAGGATAATCCAGATATGTACACCCTGGTCATGGCATGCATGATCTGTGCGTGACGTTGAAAGCAACGTTTGGTCATGTGCATGGTGGGCTCGGGTTCCTTTTCTCTTGGCCATGCCTGAATCTGGGAGGTGTGTGTGGGGGGCGGTCACCATGAGGGCAGAGTGGGCACTGGATGGGCCCTGAACAGGAGCTGTTTGTCAGTCCCTTCAGATATTGTCAATATTGAACAGCCAGTGAGCTCGGGCTGTTGCCTGTCAGCTGGACTTTACCCATCTCTGGCTAGCAGGACAGGTGGGAGGCTCCAGGGCTCGGGAGAGGCGTGGGGGTGGGTGGTCATTGCAGTGGACTCAGCAAACTTGGGTCTGTGGCCCCCACTTCCTTGCCTTCCTCCCCAGCCTTACCCTCCACATCTGGATGCTTCATAAGCAGCAGGAAGCCGTAGCGGAGGGTGGTGCTGACAGTCTCGGTGCCCGCGAAGAAGAGGTTCAGGGTGGTCAGCACCAGGTTCTTCATAAAGAACTCGGTGTTGGGGTTCTTCTCTTCCTGCAGGGAGACATGGCTTCAGTCATATCACTCCCCATGCTCTCATGGACTTCTGGAGTTTTCTTGGGCCCCCCTCCACCCCCGTCTTGATCCAGCCCACAGCCAGTGCCCAGGCTGCTGGCTCTGACCAAAGTGCTCTTCCCACACTCTTTGCAATGCTGAGTATTTGTCCCTTTCTTGTCAGTTTGTCATTTTTTTGATGTCGTTGTTTGTGCCCCCTGCCTGGCTTGGCCCTCCCAGCAGGCTCTTGCCCTGGGGTGTACCTCCTTCATGCGGATGAGGAAGGAGTCGATGAAGTCCCGCGGGGAGTTGGGGTCCAGCGTGCGCAGGTTGCGCTCCACCTTCTTGGCTATGAAGTCCTCCAGCCCCTGCAGCTCCTTAAAGGCCTGTTGCTGGGGCCCTGGCAGGTGCTTCATCACGGAGGAGAACATCTCATAGAGCTGGGGGTGGAGAGAGGAGGGGGGATCTGGATTGGGGGGCTGTGTAAAGTGGTTCAGTTATTGAAGTGAAGCTGGTGGTCCTTTGTTCAAATGGGGGCAAAATCTGTCATATACGAATGGAGTTCCTAAGGGCACCTCTGTAGGGTTAAAATGGGCTTGGGACACTTATTTGGGTGTTTGGAGAACATCTATCTAGGTGTGTGTGTGCTTGGGGGTCTTGGCAGGGGTACTGTCCAGATGTCCAGGTGTTTAAGGGGGCGGGGGAGGGGCATTTGTTCACTTAGTCCAGGGACTGGTGTGAGATGTCTGTGTAGCTATTTAATAATTTTGGTGGGATGGATGTTGTAGCACCAGGTGTTCACATATTCAGGAAGGTCACCTGCTTAGATGTTAAGGAATTCAGGTGAGAAATGTAACAGAGAGCACCTGTTAGATATTAAGGTGAGTGGGACAGGAACTCTAGGTTGCTTGTAGACAGGGGCGGTGCTTTCAGATTCTGATTTTGCTTGTGGGGGAGGCAGTGAAGGCACCTGCTGAGCCATCCAGGTGTCCTAGGAGACCAGGTATTGGCATCTGCAATGGGGGCTGCTTTGTAGGAACCCTGACTGGAGCAGGGTGGGGATCTGGGACACTTGGCTCCCCTTGCAGGGGTGCTGGAAGGTTGTGGCCTGGGCATGGTAGAGCCTCAGGCTGGCATGGGTTACCTGCCCGGTGGAGGTTGCTGTGAACTGGAAGCTTCCCAACATCATACGCAGCAATGACAGGAACTCTTTGTCCTCATAGTCGAAGCGGTCCCCGAAGACAATGGAGCTGATGACATTGGAGACAGTTCGGCTCAGGAAGAAGGTGGGATCGATGAAGGCGCCTGCAGTTGGTCCGGGAGAGACAGGGATGTGGGTCTGATGTGGGTCGGGGAACTGCTGGAGAGCACCCAAGGGACTAACCAGCCTCCCCAGCACCGGGTGTCTCCCCTGCACGCTTGTACCTCCCCAGTGCACGCTTGCTCAGGGCATTTTCCTCCTCCAAGTCCTGGGCCCCCTGCTCACCTTTTGTGTCCCGGAGACCCTCGATGAGGTAGCCAGCTTCCTCCTGGATGCGTTCCTCGATGCCGCGCTTGCCCAGGCCAAAGTCCCGCAGTGTAGTGATGGAGAAGCGCCTCAGCTGCTTGGCACGTTCGCCATTGCTGAATGCCACGCCTGTGGGCAGCGGGGCAGCAGCATTGAGGGCAGGAAGGGCAGCGTGGACCGTGGAGGGCGCCCAGGAGGCCGACTTAGGGATGTGGAGGGAGGTGAGCAGAGACTGGGGGTGTGGGTCAGAGGGGTTCTGAGAGAAAGGCTCGTGCATGGGGATGAAGGGTGAGGGAAGAGGAGGTGAAGATGAGGGGGTTGGAAGAGTTAGGGGGAAGGAGATAGAAAGGTAGGGAAGGCGAGAGGAGAGAGAAAGATGAGTCCAGCAGGAAGGAGGGAGGAGAGAGGAGGAGCAGTTTGGTGTGTCTAGAGTGGGAGCTAGGGAGGGAGAGAAGTTGGGAGAACAGAACCAGGAGTGCCAGGTCAGATGCACACAGAGAGGTGTGAAGAGAGGGAAAGATCAGACGTGGCGAGTGGAGCTCTGGGGATTTCCAGGCAGAAATGATGCCTGTTTCTAAGACAAGGCAGGGAGAAACATGGAGAAGCACAGAAGCTGGGGAGGAGAAAAAGCCACCAAGTCACACAGAGATAGAGGACCAGGATTCCAAAGCAGAAGCTGGTGAGCTCCTGGAGGTACAGGGGGACCAGAGTCTGTATGCAGAAACCCTGGGCAAGGTAGGAGGACACAGGTGAGGTGGCCCTGAGCAGGGGGACAGAGGAGACCAGAGTAGGGCTGGGCCAGCCCTGAGAGGGAGCGAGTCCAAAGAAGGCTGGAAAAACTGAGGCCATTAGTGGGTCTGACCACACTCGCCTGCTGGGGTCCCTCACCATAGCCTTTGAAGAGCCAATCGAAGGTGGCCTGCTCTCCCCGTCCGCTGAATTCCTCAGCCTGGTCCACCAGGGCCTCCTTCACGGCGTCATGGCCGCACAGCACCACGATCCTCCGGGTTCCCAGGTGCACGGTGAACACTGGGCCATAACGCTCACTGATCTGAGGGAGGTGAACGGAAGGGGTTTCTGCACTGGCCCTGCTCCCAGGCCTCCTTGAAGTAGGCATCCCCATCTGTATATCCCCCCTTGCCCCGTTTGGACAGACAAGGAATTGGACATCCCAAAATCTGGTCTTTCCTAGCTAGGACTCTGACCTGAGCCCCCAAACTCCCCTTTCCTGAGACCCTGGTCCAGTCTCATTGATGCCCTGCCATAAAGTCCCAGCTTCCTGACAGTCCTCCCAGCCCCCCATCTCCCCGCCTCATGACACCTTCATGAGAGAGTTGTACATCTGCTCGGTGTTCAACTGCAGGTAGTTCCCGATGAAGGGCAGTGGGGTGGGCCCCGGGGGCAACTTCCCCGAGAGCTTCCTCTGCTTCCAGACGGACATCACGACCATTATGGTCAGGCAGGCCAGCAAAGCCACCAGCAGCAGCCCTGAGGACAGCATGGTGGCGCTGAGTGAGATGGTCAGGTGGCGATGGCCGGGGGGCCTGCCTTTATATTATCTGGGAGAAAGGGAGGACTTCAGCCCTGATTATGTAATTGTCTCATTTCACCTCCCAGCTACACCCACAGCAGGTTCCCTGCCTACTTTGGGACACAGCCAACAAGGGAGGAAGAGGGGCCCCTAGGGCAGATTGATGGGGAGTGGGCTGAAGACCGAATTTGTGACCCTGAGGAGGGGCCACCCGGGGCTCTGGACTCGGGGGCAGTGGTTACATTGCAGAAGGGAAGATTTTGGACTATTTGCACACAGGAACCTCTGACCTTTGATTTGGAGTCTCAGAAGATTCAGAGAACTGGATTTAAGGGTAGTGGAATGAGACAGGATGGGGAGCTACAGGTTTGGGGGTCTTTAGCTGTGGAGGGCTGTAGGCTTAAAGGCCTTAGAAGGGGAGATTCCAGGGAATGACTTTGAGGGCCTTGGAGTGAGAAAGTCCCCCCGGGTGCTTGTTGCCTAGTTCCTGGAAGGAGAAGTGTCCAGGGAGTCCTGTGAGGGATCAAGCAGTGAAGGCCTAATGCCAGGAGGTGACCTGCTTTTGAGTTGGATCAATACCTGCTGCCTTTTGATGCCAGATGCCAGAGGCCTTTCGGCACTTCAGAGGCCATCCCTGGTTTGGCAAGGAGCGGAAGTCCAGGGCAACATTGAGTGGAACTTTCCACGTAACAGGAGAGGGGTACTTGTGGTCTCAGGTGGCAGAAGCCCTGAGCAGCACTTGGGAAGTGATAACCACCACCAATCTGGTACCAAATAATGCCAACTGGCTCAAGGGTTATAATTAACTGAGTTCCACTGGCTTCCCACCTAGATCCTTTGGGAAGCTCATATGTTGGTTGGATCATTCTATTATTTGTTATTCTTACCATTACTACTGTAACTGTGAATGTTTCCTGTGTTTCTTGTGGGGATACTGAGGACAGCAAACAGAGTGGGCAGGGTGGACAGTGTGGACAGTAAACAGAGTGGCTGTGCTCTGACCCCCTCTTTCCGGGATGGGGATTCCCCACAGGTGGAAAACGGCATCTAGAATGAGAAAGTGATAGTTGAAGTTGCCAAGTCCCATTTAGGGGTGACTCCTGGTTTGTCAGAGCTGCTGCCAGCGGCCGGGGAAGTTAGAGCAGGGGAGGTTTGGGAACAGAGATGGATGCTGTGTGGAGATGTGGAGAAGAGACAAGTGGCCTGCTCTCCTTCCTCACTGGTATTGTTCTGTAATAATCAAGACACTTGCTCTGTGGTGAGCCCTAACTGTGAGGGTGTGGGTCAGTGCAGTTCAGACTAAGACTCCGTACAGCCATTCATGCACGGTTGCACAGGTAGTAGGAAAGGGAGCTGGGATTTGAACTCTTTCCCCTTCTTCCTCCATTGACTGTGGGGGCAGGTAGAGACTCCTGCAACAGGGGGTGCTGAGCTTGGCATCAGCCTTGGATACAGGGATTATGCCAGCAGGTTCTGCGAGTGACATTAACTAGTTCTGGGGTGGCGGGAGGGGCATATTGACATTGAGCTTGCTTCATGGTCGACACTAGGATTGAAAACAAATTAGCACTGAAATTGATACCAGGAGAGCATTAATGGAACCACTTCTGTTGCCAAGAAGCTGTGAGAGCAAGCCAAATAGCCATTGAGTTAGGCTTCAGGAGGGCATGAGGGTGACAGGTGTAAGCTCTGAGGTTGGCCCTAGCAGGCTATGACATGTACCCCGGGTGGGTGCTGAGATTGGCCCCGTGCAGGTCTGGGCAGGCTCTGAACAATGGACCATCCAGCCCCATGCCACCTCTAAGCTTAGCCAAGTGCCAGTGGGTGAGGTTGGTGCTCTGGGACTTGCATCAGGCGGCAGAGCTCTGAGTCCAAAGTGGAGGGAACAGAGAGCAGAGGCCAGGGTAGAGAGAGGCAAGTTGTTTGTTGGTTTTAGACGGGGAAGAGGAGGGAAGGAGGATTAGCACAGGTCTGGCAGGTATGGAGGTATCAACTCCGCTAATCCCCATCAGCAGCCTGCACCTGGGCTGGCCACGAGCCGGGTTACCTCCTCTTCTCCCTTGCTCCTAGTCAAGCAGGGGGTAGAGATGGGGGAACTTTTTTCTTCTTGCTCAAATTTTATTAATTTGTTAGTTGTTTACATCTCTGTGACTTTGGGGTACACTTCCCACCTCTATACGTGCACATGCTTCACTCACCTGCCACCAAACTTTTTTTTTTTAATATTTATTTATTTATACAAGCACTGGGCACAGTCAGAAGCGTGGAAGGGTGAGAGAATTCACCAGAGCCAGAGCGGGGAGCAGAGCAGGCAGAAGGACCAAAGCACACTGCTGAGGGGAGCAGTGGGCGGCAAGGAGAGGTCTGCGTGCCATGTGGGACCCTCCTCTGGTGGCCGGGGAGTAGCCAGGGATCCACCCGGTGCTGCAGAGGCTGTGGGCAGCTTTGCAACCTGGCGCTCAACCACTGCGCCACCGGGGAGGCCCTACCAAACTCTTGTGGCAGTGTCCGAGCCCCTTCCTGTCCCCTCCTCCCGGCCCTGTCTCCTCTGGCAACCAGTGTATTTTTCACAGAGTTTGAGAATTATTTTCACTGGGCTATGCCAATTTGTGTGGTTTGGTGATTTACATCCTGCAAATGAGTGTACTCACTTAACGACTTATGTCACTTCTTTTTGTTATTTTAAAGATTTTTAAAAATTTATTTTTATGTAGAAGAACTGAGGTATAGGCCAGATGTGCAGGGGGTGGGGGAGTGAGAAGAGTCACCAGAGACATAGTGGGGAGCAGAACAGGCAGATCTACTGAAATACACTGCTGAGGGGAACAGCAGGAGAGACAGGAGAGGTCTGCTGCGCCATGTGGGTCAGCTCCCTGGCCAGGGATCAAACTCTTACTGCAGTGGCTGTGGATAGCTTTATAGTGCTGCGACTTAACCCCTTGTGCAACCAGGGAGGCCCCCTTATTTCATTTCTTTCTTTTTTTTTTTTTTTCATTTACTGATACAAGCACTGGGTACAGTCAGAAGCACGGGAGGGTGAGAGAATTCACCAGAGCCAGAGCGGGGAACAGAATAGGCAGATGGACCGAAATACACTGCTGAGGGGAGCAGCGGGCGGCAGGAGATGTCTGCCTGCCATGTGGGACCCTCGCTGGTGGCAGGGGATCGAACCAGCGCTTCAGAGGCTGCGGGCAGCTTCGCAGCCCAGCGCTCAACTGCTGCGCCACCGGGGAGGTCCCCCCTTATTTCATGTCTTATAATCACTCCAAGATCCATCCAGTTCATCCCAAAAGGCATGTGTTTGGTGTTACCTCTATGGAGAACAGTATAGAGAGAGACATTAAAAAAAAAAAAAAAAGGAAATATTCTGTGATCCAGCAACATCACTACAAGGTATTTACCAAAGAATATGAAGGCTCTAATTCGAAAAGCACGTGTATGCCCGTGTTCCTAGCTTTATTCACAGTAGCCAAGACCCGAATCAGCCTAAGAGACCAATGACAGCCGACTGGGTTAAGAAATTGTGGAGTCTGTCCTTGGTGAAATATGCCTCAGCTGTTAAAAATGATGAAATCATGCTTCGGGGGCTTCCCTGGTGGCACAGGTGGTTGAGCGCTGCACTGTGAAGCTGTCTGCAGCCTCTACAGTGTGGGTTTGATCCCCACCAGTCAGGGAGAATCCCACATGGCATGGCAGACCTCTCCTGCCTCTCCCGCTGCTCCCCTCAGCAGTGTATTTCAGTCAGTCTGCCTGTTCTGTTCCCCGCTCTGTCTCTGGTGAATCTTCTCACCCTCCTGCACATCTGGTCTGTACCCTGGTTCTTGTTTAAATGAATAAATCTTAAAAGAAATAGTGCTTTTGGGGACCTTGTTTCTCAGTGAGATTGGCACCAGAAAGGCCATGGAGTGTTTGTGAGCTGGTTGGGGTGCAAGGAAGTGGGGGTGGGGGCAAGCCTGGGAAAAGTGCTTGGGGACAGAGGCCAAGCGGAATTTGACTTTGTTGATGACTCTAGGATTTGGCAGGAGGTCAGCCTCTGACCTTAGTGTTGCCTTCCAAGGCAGGACATATGCAGTCATGCGGGGCCTGGGGCAGCTTCTGCAGTGAGTGGTGAGCCCAGAAAATCCTTTCTCCTCCCTGGGCCTCAGTTTCCCATCTGGACAACAGTCCTAGCTTTAGGAGCAAGATTAAGACATGCGTCGGAGTCCTGACCTTCCCCCTCAGGGTTGTGTGACCTTGGATTCACCTCTCTGAGCCTGAAGGGGCCTATGACCTTAGTTTCTTTTTGTGGAGCCACTTGATGCCTGTGACGTGTTGAGTGCTTAATCAATGCCAGCTGTGCTTCTTCCTCGTCTGTGGCATGAGGGAGCTGGACGAGAAGCTTTCTAAAACTCTCTTCTGGATTTTACATTCTCTGGTCTAAAGTTCTGAAAGCTTTCCCTTGGAGAAAGAGGGAGTCTTTCTTGTGTTTCTCCTTTCCACATCTGTACGGGTGTGTCATGCTAGGTGGATGTTTGGGGTGTCTGCGTATGACTGTAATGTGTATTTCAGCATGTCCATGTGATGCAGGGATTGGTGCATGACATCTGTCTTTGAAGGAGCGGGGGACTTGTGCACAAAGACTCACAGCCACAGGGCTGGCAGGCAGGAGCTCGGCTCTTGAGCTGGCCAGCATGAGCTGGCAACCACAAGACAGGTGAAGAGAAAGAACAACGCTTGTAGTCACCTCACACCTCTAGGTATGAGGAAGGTGGCGAGGAGACAAAGTAGGGCAGTAGAGGGGCAGGGGGCAGAGGAAAAGTACCCCAAAGAAGGAAAAAGCCCCCAGGAAATTCTGAGATGGGTGGAGTGTCCCCAGAAGCCTTATACAAAGAACCCAGCTTCTTAACCTGGCCTCCTCCCTTGGACCCCCTCCTGCTGTCAGGCGTCTGTTGCATGGAACCTGAGCTTGCTAAGCTTCAGCCCCAAGTGCGGCGATTATTCCTCAGTCTCTGGGACACAAGAACCCACCCGTTGGGCATTTGCTGGGTACATCATGGAGCGTGTGTTGGTGCGTCAGTGCACGTAACTTTACATGCACATCTGTGTGAGTGCACACCAGGTGTGTACCCTGCACACAATGCACCCCATTCTCTGGTCTGTGTGTGGGTAATGGGAGGGTGTGCTTTGGGGTACACCTGTTGAGGGATGTCCAGCTGTGTGTCTGTGCCCCTCCTGACGTGTGACTGCATATGTGCAGGTATGGCTGCTGCTGTATCTAAGCGTGGGTGTGTTCTCATGTGCGTTCTGGGGTGTAGGGAGTCACCTGGGCCATGATGGATACACGTGAGTGTCTGAGATCTGCTCGTGCCTGGCCCAGCTCCATTTCTTTTCTTTCAAAACAAGTAGTTCCCTTATTTTTCTGGGCATTTACCTCCCTCAGTTTTCAAGGTCAGGTAAATAGAAAAAGCCTCAGAAGGACAGGTGCACCCAAGAGTTTTCTGAGGTTGGTCACTTCCCACTGAAGCTATTTAAATATCCTCTCAGAAAGTTCTCTTTCCCACGGTGTCACCCCAGCCTCCTAAGCCATTCAGCAAATTTCACAGTCACTCCTCCCTGCCAGCCCGTGCTGGGGTGCTGAGGACACAGAGTAGGCGAGATAGCAGGGCCTTGCCTCACGGGGCTCTCACCCCAGAGGAGGAGATGGAACAGTCACGGGCCAGTGACAGCTCAGAGTGGACCATATGGGGTGGGGGGGAAGGGATGAGGCAGAGGCAGAACTGGGATGGGGCAGAGGCAGATAGTCATGGAAGGAGGGGAGGCACAGGCAGGGGGCTCATGGCTGGCATGGGGATGGGAAAGTGACACAAATGTGCATTGGAGCCCAGAGATGGCACCTAATGCAAGCTTGTGGGTGCAGGGTAAGCCATTCGGGGACTAAGTAGCCTTGTCTTGTGGGGGACGGGAGCATTTTTGGGTAGGGCGAGCTCCAGGCAAAGGAATCATCACACAGAAAGGTCTGAGGCCAGGGAGGGCGGCTGAGTGCTGGGCGCAGAGGTCAGTGATAAGGCTGCCCACAAGGGGAGCCAGTCTGGTGAGACTAGCCGGCAGCTTGGAATCTGTGCCGAGGCAGTGGAGAGGCACAGAGGATTTTAATCAGGGGAACAAAATGATCAGATTTGTGTTTCAGAAAGGTTCTTCAGACTATTGGAGATGCAACTACATGTCAAGTGAGGTAGAAGTGACTTCTATCGGCATCCTGGTGAGAGAGGACAGGGAGGACCGATGGGCTGGAGAAAGAGATGAAAGGCAGATCTAATTCTCATTTGATTACTTAAAAAAAAAATACTTTCTTCCCTTCCTTCCTTCCTCCTTCTCTCCCTCCCTCCCTCTCTCCCTCCCTCCCTCCCTCTCTTTATTTTTTAAAGTTAATTATCTTTTTTAAAAAAAAAGATTTATTTATTTATTTACACAAGCGCTGGGTACAGTCAGAAGCGTGGGAGGGTGAGAGAATTCACCAGAGCCAGAGCGGAGAGCAGAACAGGCAGACTGACAAAGTACACTGCTGAGGGGAGCAGCGGGCACGACAGGAGAGGTCTGCTGTGCCATGAGGGAATCTCCCTGGCCGGCCAGGAATGGAAACACGCTGCAGAGGCTGTGGACAGCTTCACAGCGAGCACTCAACCTGCTATGCCATGGGGGAGGCGCCTTATTTTATTTATTTATGCATACAAGAACTGGGGTGAGGAGTTGAGAGGATTCCTCAGAGGCAGAGTGGGGAGCAGAACAGGTGAATCTACTGAAATACACCATCAAGGGGCACAGCAGGTACAGAAGAGGTCTGCTGCTCCATGTGGGTAGCTTCCTGGCCAGCTGGGGATCGAACTCCTGCTGCACATGCTGTGGGTAGCTTCACAGTGCTGTTCTTAATCCCTTGTGCCACCAGGAGGCTCAGGTACTTGACTTTTGCTCCTTTCAGCATTGCCCAGGCTGCAGCTGAAAACATGTCCTGGAGCTGGGAGCAGCAACTAGTAGTAGGTTCTAGTGTCCAATTGTCCCCTACATTTCCAGAACAATCCCCCCTAGCCCCTATGCCCAGTTCTCTGGTACCTGGTAAACAGTTCTTTTAAATTCTGTTCAAACAACTGAAACTTGATGACCACATGTAGTGTGGTTTACACTAGAAACACAGCATCTTTCTCTTAGTTAGCATTAACTGGTATATCTTTTCTGTTCTTGCGCCTTGAGCTTTCCTTGAGCTTATGTTTTGGGTAAATCTCTTATACAAAGATTCTTCCATGAGGTTTATTTTTAATTCAATCTGTGAGTCTCATTGTTTACATCTATTTTGAAACAGATGTGTTTGGATTTATTTCTATCATCTTATTTTTATCTTTTTCATTTACAACATCTTTTTTTGTTGTCACACTCAGTTTGGTTCCTACTGTTGTATTGATGGTGTTTTCTTTATTCCTCTATGTTCTTCCTATTGGGTTGGAATTATAAACAAGATACTTATTTTCTTTAAGAACTGTTTCACTGTTTATGATTGCCAACTGATGGAAACAACTTAAGTACCCAATGACAGGGGAGTGGATTAAGATGTGGCACATTTCCATGACAGAATACTACTCAGCTACAAACAAAAAGGTGAACTCTTGCCTTTTGTGACAATGTGGAAGGAACTGGAAGGGATGGGGCTAAGTGAAGTCAGCCAGAGAGACAAATACTAGATGATTTCACTCATGTGGAATATAGGGAAACAGAACAAAGGAGCTGACAAAACTAAATGCAAATATAGCCTAGAAATACAGCTGCAGAACAGAGGCTACTAGAGGGGTAGGGTGGGGCAGGAACATAGAGAGGAGGGGTCTCAGTGGTCTGGGTGTGGGGGGTGGGGAATCTCCCCCTTACCTGTGGTGACATCCACATGAGGAGGTGTGCGCTTAGTCCCCTGATTCGTATACACTGCAGTAAACCTGTGATAGGTCAATTAAAACAAAAAAAAAAATTCCTTGCATTTGAATTTTAATTGAAGAGTGATATAAATATGGAGAATTACATGGGTCACAGTGTACAGCTCAGTGGAATTTGATAATCCAAAAATATCCACATAATTACCACCCAGGTCAAGAAAACACTACAGGTTCTCAAAACCTGCTTTACTTCTTCCTATTACTGTTGCTGCAATGCAAGCCTCATTTTGGCTTCCCACCACGTAGATTGGTCTTGTAGTTTTTTTGCTTGGTATAAATGCATCACTGTCTGCCTTCTCTGTGTCTCTCTTCACTCAGTGTTCTCTTTATGAGGTCCGTTCAGATTCTTAGTTCCTTCATTCTCACTGAGGCATCATCTCCCCTTCTCAAATATCTGACTTAAAACATTTATTTTTTTTGTTATTTTTAAGATCTTTTTTTATTTAAAGATTTATTTATTTATGCATACAAGAGCTGGGTTGGAGACCAGAGGTGCAGAGGGTGAGAGAATTCACCAGAGACAGAGCGGGGAGCAGAATAGGCGGATCTACTGAAATATACTGCTGAGGGGAGCAGTGGGCGAGACACGAGAGGTCTGCTGTGCCGTGTGGGTCAGCTCCCTGGCCAGGGATCCAATTCAGGCCATAGCTTTGATAGAGCTGAGATTTAACCCCTAGGCCACTAGGGAGGCCCCTGGGGTATTTCATTCTTATCATCATTCAAATGTCAGTATTTCTGATTATGTATGCTTTTAGAGAACAGTTTCTCAATGAAGAAGAAAACATTAATCATTCAACCAAGAGGATTGTTGTAATATTTTATAGCTGAAGCTTGTTCTTAGGAGAAATATTATTTCCTGTTAACATTATGCTTGGATTTATCTGTGCTTGTTCTCCCTGCTGATAATGACCGGGCAGATATGTTACCTTCTGGTTCGGGCTGCTTATCATGAAGCCTGGTGACCTGGTATAAGCAGCCTGGGGAGCTTAGTAACAACCTTTAGCTCAGTCCCTGGTATGCAGTTCAGTCCCTGACATGAATCTTAGAGCATATACCGCCATGAGGCGGCATGGACCTGGGGGGTCCAATGATTACTGACCCCTTACTCACCCTTGGTAAGCAACTTTCTGACTCACCTCTTGGCATGTAGCCTCGTTCTATCTGACCATGTGTAGCTGCCAGTGCGAACCTACCCAGAACCTTGTGGAAACTGAAAGTGTATGTAAGCTTCTGAATTCATACAGACGGGGCACAGACTTGGGATACGAATCCACTGAGTCAGCTCCGGTGCATTAAACCTGCCTCTTGTTAGCCCTGGTGTCCACGATTCCTTTGTGCCAAACAACAACCACTCCCTCAAAGGCTGCTCTATGTTGCTCTTCAGAAGGACACAAAAGAGGCACTCGGCATAGTTGATGGTGGTTAGTACCAGTGCTTCAGTATTTTTATTTTAATTCAATTTTTTTGATATGTCACTTGATGTATTTTTTTTTTTTAAGATTTATTTATTTATACAAGCAGTGAGTATAGTCAGAAGCATGGGAGGGTGAGAGAATTCACTCGAACCAGAGCGGGGAACGGAACAGGCAGACTGATGAAATACACTGCTGAGAGGAGCAACGGGCACCGCAGGAGATGTCCGTGTACCATGTGGGACACTCGCTGGCGGCTGGGGATCGAACTGACGCTGCAGAGGCTGTGGGCTGCTTCGCAGCCCAGCGCTGAACGGCTGCGCCTCCAGGGAGGCCCTGTAACTTGATGTATTTTAAAAAGATTTTTTTTAATTAATGAACTACCAGTTTTTACATCCTTGTTGATATTTGACAGTTTAGGATTTCTCCATATGTGGCCACCATAGCCCTCCCACCACCGGAGCACCCGCAGTCTCCCCCCTAGTCCATTGTTACCCCTGCTTTCCACTTCTGGTCCTTCTGCTTCCCCCCACCCCAATCTTTGGATGCCTCAGATCTATGGGCAGATTTCTAGTATTGGTTTTTGAAGCTTGTCTGACCCTTTGGTTTCACTGCTTTTAGGGCGGGACAATTTTGTCCTGCTCATGTCACAGGTTCTTGAAGGAGGAGCCTGGATTAATGAGACTTGTGAGTCAAAAGAATTGCTTGGGCCAGATTCTATCCCGAAGTGATTAGGAGCATGTGTTTTGGAGCCAGATTGCCATCTGTAAAGGAAGTACCTGATACTTGATATTTTTGTAAGAATTAAGTAAATTGAAAGGTGTAAATCACTCAGAACAGTCTTTGACAAATAATGGGCACTCAAAGCCTACTAGTTATTATTTTCCCTGCAGCCACTGAGAGTTTCCAGACTCTGATCTGATGCCCTTTTTAAAAGAGATTTATTTATGCATGCAAGAGCTGGGATGTAGACCAGATGTGTGGGGGAAAGGTGAGAGGATTCACCAGAGACAGAGTGGGAGCAGAACAGGCAGATGGACAGAAATACACTGCTGAGGGGAGCAGCAGGTGAGGAAGGAGAGATCTGCTGTGCCATGTGGGTCAGCTCCCAGGCTGGGTATCAGACCCCTACTGTCGTGGCTGCCCATAGCTTTAGAGTGCTGAGACTTAACCTCTTATGTCTCCAGGGGGGCCCTGTTGCCAATTTTGATTGATAGCAAAGTCGTGGAAATATTGTTCCCAGAGGGTCCTGAGATCATACCAGCAGTTTTGGTAAAGATGGAACTAGAACCCCAAGCCCAGCAACAGAGACACTCAGCAGGGTTGTTGTTGGTTTTTTATTATTTTGTTATTTTGGGAGCCAGAGCAGGTAGTGTTTGCACCTGGGATGATGTGTGTCCAATTTCCTGTTAGTTTTTTTTTTTTTTTAAAGATTTATTTATTTATTTATATAAGCACTGAGTACAGTCAGAAGCGTGGGAAGGTGAGAGAATTCACCAGAGCTAGAGTGGTTAACACAACAGGCAGACTGACGAAATACACTGCTGAGAGGAACAGCAGGCGGAGCAGGAGAGGTCTACACGCCATGTCGGACCCTTGCTGGTTTCCGGGGATCCAACCAGCACTGCAGAGGCTGAGGGCACCTTCGCAGCCCAGTGCTCAACCACTGCGCCACCTAGGGAGGCCCTCCTGTTAGTTTTTTTTTTTTTAAGATTTATTTATTTATATGTTCAAGAACTGGGGTACAGGCCAGAGGTGCAGGGAGTGAGAGGATTCACCAGAGACAGAGCGGGGAGCAAAACAGGCGGATCTCCTGAAATACACTGCTGAGGGGAGCAGCAGCCGAGACAAGAGAAGTCTGCTGCACCATGTAGGTAGCTCTCTGATGGCCAGGATGGAACTCCTGCTTCAGAGGCTGCGGACAGCTTCACAGTGCTGTCTGTGCTTAACCCCTTGTGCCAGCCCCTTCCCTGTTAGTTTTGGCATTGTAATGATTCACCCACACTACCTGTTTCCCTCTTCTCTCCTCCTGTAAACTAGGCATTCAGTTAATGTCAGACCCTTTCTTTAAAAAATTCTTTGATTGTCCCCCCACACCTCTGTCCTACACTCCAGCTCTTGTATGCATAAATAAATAAAATAAATCTTTCAAAAAATTCTTGGATTGGTGGGACCCAGTGGTTCCACGCTATTCCTTCTTGTGATCTATGGGTAGAAAAATAGCCTATCTTTTTCGGCTAGAAATTTGCCCCCACTGGGGAATGTAGTTCCTAAATGTGAGTGCAGAAGGATCTCTTCTCACAAAATTCTAAATGTCCATGATTTTAAGATTTTAAGCTAGAAGGTCTTCCTGCTGGCCTAAGGGTTAAGCCTCAGAACTACCACCATGAAGGTCCACCAAGAGAGCCTGAGTTGGATCCCTGGCGAGGTAGCTGACCCACATGGTGCAGCAGAGCTCTTCTGTCTCACTCAGTGCTCCCCACAGCAGTGTGTTTCAGTCCATCTGCCTGTTCTGCTCCCCTCTCTGTCTCTGGTGAATCCTCTCACACCTGCCACCCCCACCTCTGGCCTGTACCCCAGTTCTTCTATACACACACACACACACACACACACTCTCTCTCTCTCTCTCTCTCACACACACACACACACACACAGAATTTTTAAGTCTATAGTCCTCAACTTCTTATTCTGTTCATACATATTTTCCCCTAAATATCAAGGTGTGACTCATTAGGAGAGGTGAAATTTGATGCTGGTGGGATTTTGTGGTAATGGTGACACAGTGAAGGGGTTGTATGACTCCCCCCACAGTGAACTTAAACATTGTGCCTGAGTCAGCTGTCAGCTCTGAATGGAAAAAACAAGAGCTTATCTGTGGATCTTGAAAACAGACGCCCCCACACTGTAGCCTCTGGCTGCAAACTTGCTGCCAAAGGGACCTAAGAACCAGCCCAAAGTCCACCACAAAGGACCTCAGCTCGCATCACCTCCCTGCTGGTCCTTCAGGGCCCCCAAGGCTCTGGCCTGAGGGAACACACTTAGGGCTGCCCTTGGGTTATGGACAAGATCATTATTCCTAATCTAGAATTGTGCCTTTTCTGATTCTGTGGCAGTCCCCAAGAGCAGAGGAAGAGAACTAGAATTGGTAATTCAGAAGTTAAGTTATTTTGTATGAAGGTGATGGGTGTTCACTAGACTAATAGTGGTGATGATTTTGCCATTTACACAAATGCCAAATCATTGTGTATAAGGCCGTTAGCTGATTGGATGTTACCTGATGTCATGGGATGCCAATTCGATCCCAGTTAAAAAATTAATTAAAAAAGTGGATCTGGGTCCCTCTGCAGAATTCTGATGTAGTCAGTCTGAAGTGAAGCTGGAAAATCTAACTTTTGGCCAATGCCTGTAGCTAAGAGGGAGATTTATAAATGTCTTTGTTAATAACAAAGAAAGATGTCAAATCAATAGCTTGACCTAACACCTTAAGACATGGAAAAAGAAGAGGAAAACGATAAAGCAATTTAGAGTAAAGTAATCATAAAAATTGGAGTAAAAATGAATGAAACAGAAATAGAGACAATGAAATTCATAATGAAAGTCAGTGAAAGTCAATGACAACCAATAATGTTATGGTCACCTGCAGAACCAGGTGGATTCAAAACTCTGGTTAGAAGTAAACATGGAAGAAGGCACACACACATCTCACACACTACGAGGGTTTATCACTGACATGGTTGAGGGCTCTGGAGAGAGCAGAGCAGATGATATTAATATGTGTGAAGTGGATTGCGAGAACATGGAGGAAGACTGGTCTGGGTTTTTATGGTGGTAGGGCCTGAGGGTTGCATGTTTTGCGTCTGCCCCCACCACCAACCCCCATACCAGAGGAGAGAATACCTGGGCTCTCTTGTCAGCTTGCCCAGATAAGGGGCATGGGGGAAGGGACAGGGGATACTTCATATCAGCAAACATACAAAAATAGAGTCAAATTTGTTGTTGTATCTCACCACCGATGTTTGACTGATGACTGAAATGTGCTGCCTTTTATTTAATTGAATTTGAGCTATTGCAGGAAACCACGGTGGTTTTCTTACTGACAGCCGAAGGTGAATATGGCACTGAAGGCCTTTTCAAGAGACCAGGCCTGTATGTCGTGAGAAGTGAAATGAGTTCTCTGGTCTTTCTCTGTGATGTCTGGAATTCTTAAGTGGATTTGAGTGCCCTGATGAGGTCTTCCATTCCAACTTCAGTATATGTAGACACGTGTGGCTTTATTTATAGTTTTGCATGCCAAAGGGCACAACAGGTAGCACAAGAGGTGTCCAGGAGGAGAGTGCGTCCTTCAGCACCGTAGCATCTGGCAGAGGGACGGAAGGCAGGGCGTTCCCTTTTCCAGCAGGTAGACTGTACCAAAAGGCCCAGGTTTGCCTGGCTACAGGAAGCCTCATGGCGACGCTAAGCGTGCTGGGTATTACTTCAGTGATGCAAGGCATAATGGACATTTGAACACAAGGGTCACAAGTCCAGAACCCACAAGAGCCAGCTATCACTGCTTCAATGGTGTATAGTGTAGGGCTGAGAGGGCAGTTGATTGAGTCAGAACCCAGGGCAATTTCTGGCCATCCTGGTAGACCAGAGTCTCTAGGGGGCCTGGGAGGAGGGTGCAAAATCCTCTGTAATGAGAGTCTCTGTTGGGGAGGGGCACTGATGGAGTACCTTCTATATGGCCATTAGAACAGATTCTAGAGACTTTTGTTTGCACAAGATGCCATTCAAGGTGAGACTAGGGCATTACTGAGAGTACATAAAATTAGTAAATGAGCACTATGTTGGCTCAGTGACCACACAAGCATCAAAATTTGTATTAGCAATGTGGGGGCTGAGAGCGGCCAGAATTGTCTTGACAGTGCCAGGGGGGCATGGGTTCAGCCTACCCAATCATGGTGAGGAATTTACTGTTGTGGCAGTGTCTTGCTTCATGTGACCCTGTGTGAACCCACACCGCTTGTATTGGCTCCCTGTTTAGTATTTGTGTGTCTTGAATGAGAGTCCATTGAATACCCTTTGATCCATCGTTTCAGTAATGTTGATAATGTGGTTCTAAATGCCTGGCAGCGAGGCTTGAGGTTTCAGGGACATTTGTGAGAAGCTGTTGATTTTTTCCAAGGTTTAGACAGGCCACATTGTGTGGTCAAAAGGAGTCCCAAAAGTGGGACACAGGAAGTGAAAAATAAACACATAGAACAGAGCAGAAGAAAGATGGTTGTTTGGTGAGCAACACCAGCTGACCCGTCCCTCACACAGGTGGTCTTTCCCCTGAGTTCTCTCTCTCTCCATCTGTACGTAAGCACATGCATGTCAAACCTTGCAGAACCCATAGCAGTGCTAAAAAGCTGAGTCCCATAGATTAAATGCTATTGTCAAATCCGCAGTCGGTATTAGGTAGTAATCATTTGGCTTAATAATGCCCCTTATAGTAGTAATTGCTCCCAAGGGGCCGAGTGAGATTCTAGCCAGGATGGTGCCTCTGTTTAACTGTCTTGCCTTTAGTTGTCTTTCATCTAGAAGAGATTCTCAGCTTTTGTCTTCCTTGACCTTGACATTCTGAATAGGATGGATAGTTGTTCTGGAAATTGTCCAGACTCAGTTGGGATTTGCTTCATGTTTTCTTATGCACCTTTTTCCCCAGCAGAGCTTTTAATCCTTTGGAAGACAAAGCCTTTTTCAATAGACCTTAATGTGGCATTGCTGCAAAGCCTGCCTGACCTTTGGCTTGCATTGTGGAGTCTAGAGATTTTTTTTTTGTAAGTTTGTACACACATGTAAGGTATGTGCTTTCAAAACATTTCTCCCAGATTGTTGCTTCTATTTTTCATTTTTTTTTAAAGATTCAGTTTATGTATTTTTGCATACAACAGGTGGGATATTGGTAGCGGTATGGTGTGTGTGTGTGTGTGTGTTTGTGAGAATTCACCAGAGACAGAGTGGGACAGAACAGGCTGATCTGCTGAAATACACTGCTGAGGGGAGCAGCAGGCAAGACAGGTCTGCTGTGCCATGTGGGTCATCTCCCTGGTGCAGATAGCTTCTTACTGCTGAGACTTAACCCATTGCACCACCAGGGAGGCCCTGAAATTTTCTTTTTAACTGGAGAAATGGCTACCTTTTGAGGATTTGTTATGTAAGACCTCCTTAGGCTAATCTGTGTTCACATCTTTGCTCAGCAGTCACTTGTGATCTGGGGGAACTTCAGATAGAGACTTACACTTCCAGAGCCTCAGCTTTGTCCCTGCAAAGTGGCATGAACACAGCTGCCCAGGTCTGTGAGCATTAATGGAGTAAGCGTAATGCTTTGGCGTAGGGCTGACACAGAGTATGTGTTCAATAAGTAATGTCTGTTACATATTTTCTTCTTCACCGTATACTGTAAAGTTTCCCTTTCTCCCATCCCATCTGGGAAGAGGACTTTCCAGCAAGGTGAACGGACAGAGCCTGCTGTTTCTCCTAGGCCTGCCAGGCACCTGCCCCTTCCTCCCCCAGCCCACCTTGACTTAGCCCTGCCCTCCCACTAGCCGTGCCCAGGCCCGCCCACAAAATGCCGCCCACCCGCGGCCCCTCCCACCAGTGCTGCCAGGGCAAAGCCCTCCATTAGCAAGGCTGGAAGCTCATGGTGTAGGTTCTTGGGATGGTGGCAAAGCCCACGTGTTGGGGGGACACGTCAATGTCCTGGGGTGGCCGCGGGAACTGGAAGCGGAAGTTCTGCAAGATGGTGGTGAGGTAGAGGAAGAGCTCCATTCTAGCCAGGCTTTCTCCGAAACAGTATCGCTTTCCTGAGGAGGAGAGGCAGGAGGGCCCGAGATGAGACCTGTGGCGCTGCAGCTGGCCCACTCCCATATCTAGCTGCATCCTCTCAGGCAGGAGGGACTGGAGTATCCGGCTGAGAGGCTTTCAGAGAATGCGTTCTGAGCCTCCGTTCCCATGCACACGAGGTGGGGGTGAGTCATGAGGATGTAGTAGTGGAACTTTAAATCCCGCATTTCCTCCTCCCCCTCAACACACATTAAAATGTGGCTGCTGTGCTGTCCTCTCCATCTTAAGGATCTGAAGACTTTCAGTGACCTTGGACAAATCTGTGACTCCCTGAGCCTTAATTGTCCCATCTGTGAAGTGGGTACTACTGCCCCCGCCTTTCCTGTGGCTCAGTACTTGGTGGTTAAGGGGCTGCAGCAGGATGGCTTCAAGGTAGATAGGTGGAGGAACATAGCAGGGTACCCCTCAGAGAAGGGGTCCGGGAGGAGGAGGCCCTGTGGTGAGAGGAGCCAGGGCAGCTGCTGAGGGGTCTTACCGATGGAGAAGGGCACGAAAGCATCACTCTTCCTAAACTGCCCCCGCTCATCCAGGAAGTGTTGGGGGTAGAACTCTCGGGGTTTGCAGAAGAACTTGGGGTCTCTCAGCACGGAACCCAGCATAGGGAACACTTCTGTGCCCTGGTGGGGAGGGGAAGGAGGAGGAAGAGCTCTGATAAGGTGGAGTGGGGAATGTGTGTGCTGAAAACACGGGAGGGCTGTGGGGAATGTGAATGATGAAGAGAAATGGGAGGCATGGGAGTTGGGGGGCTGCGAGGGAGGAGTTTTGAGGGCCATAACATTCATGTCCCTGAGACGGGAAGTTTGGGTCCTGTGTCTCCCAGGATATGTAGTTGGTGTGTCAGAAGCCGAGACACTGGGGGTATATGAAGGTTCATTTCCCCAAGACAGGATGTTTGGGGGAAACTGGGGCGATACATATTCAAGGGGCTGTGAGCAGCAAGGCTGAAGGGACATGATGGTTGGGGAAGTCTTAGTTTGAGGGGGGTAGGACAGGACCTGGGAAATTTCTGAGGGGAAAGGGGTCTGGTCACAGGGGCAGGTGGGAGGTCCCTCTGGGCTGGGCAGGGCAGCACCTTGGGGAGGATGAAGTCCCTGAACTTGGTGTCCTTGGTGACTCTGTGAGCCAGGCCCATGGGGACGATGTCTGCGACTCTTTGGATCTCATGGATCACTGCCTCCGTGAAGGGCATCTTGGCTCGGTCCTCATACTTGGGCTGACGGTTCTTGCCAATCACCCTGTCTATCTCCTCATGGATCTTGGCTGAGGGAGGGGACAGAGTATGTTTAGGTAACGAGGAGTCCTCAGGGTACAAAGGATAATCCAGATATGTACACCCTGGTCATGGCATGCATGATCTGTGAGTGACGTTGAAAGCAACGTTTGGCCATGTGCATGGTGGGCTCGTGTTCCTTTTCTCTTGGCCATGCCTGAATCTGGGAGGTGTGTGTGGGGGGCGGTCTCCATGAGGGCAGAGTGGGCACTGGATGGGCCCTGAACAGCAGCTGTTTGTCAGTCCCTTCAGATATTGTCAGTATTGAAGAGCCAGTGAGCCCGGGCTGTTGCCTGTCAGCTGGACTTTACCCATCTCTGTCTAGCAGGGCAGGTGGGAGGCTCCAGGTCACGAGAGGCAGAGGGGGGTCATTGCAGTGGACTCAACAAACTTGGGTCTGTGGCCCCCACTTCCTTGCCTGCCCCCCCAGCCTTACCCTCCACATCTGGGTGCTTCATGAGCAGTAGGAAGCCGTAGCGGAGGGTGGTGCTGACTGACTCGGTGCCCCCGAAGAAGAGGTTCAGGGTGGTCAGCACCAGGTTCTTCATAAAGAACTCGGTGTTGGGGTTCTTCTCTTCCTGCAGGGAGAGATGGCTTCAGGCTGATCCCACTCCCTATGCTCTCATGGAGTTTTTTTGGGCACCCCCCTCCTGATCCAGGCACAGGTGGGAGAGGGACCTTATTTCTACCAGTCTCAGGCTAGTGCCCAGGCTGCTGGCTCTGACCAAAGTGCTCTTCCCACACTCTTTGCAATGCTGAGTATTTGTCCCTTTCTTGTCAGTTTCTCCTTTTTTGATGTCGTTGTTTGTGATAGGGGCTGACTCTCTTGGGGCATCTGTCTGTCCTCACCCCCAGCCTGACTGTCCCCTGCCTGGCTTGGCCCTCCCAGCAGGCTCTGGCCCTGGGATGTACCTCCTTCATGCGGATGAGGAAGGAGTCGATGAAGTCCCGCGGGGAGTTGGGGTCCAACGTGCGCAGGTTGCACTCCACCTTCTTGGCTACGAAGTCCTCCAGCCCCTGCAGCTCCTTAAAGGCCTGTTGCTGGGGCCCTGGCAGGTGCTTCATCACGGAGGAGAACATCTCATAGAGCTGGGGGTGGAGAGAGGAGGGGGCGGGCGCTGTCACTGGGCAGGACCTGCAGGGAGTGGGACCTGCCCTTGGGCAAGGAAGGCGCTGTTGTGAAGGCACCTGTCCCGGTGTTTAGTGTTTATGTGAGCCTGGTTGGGAATAGTTACCTCTTTTTTCCCAAGTCAAGTGGTGCGCCCCTGACCAGGAAGTTAGGTGGGATGATTTGAGACATATACAGTTTCCAGATATTTTGGTGAGGCTTAATGGAGCCCACAGGTAGGAGTTTGGATAGCCTGGGGAGGTTGGGGTTGACACCTGACTTGGGTGGACCTGGTTTGACGAGGGGTGACATAGGTTTAGGCTTTGGGGTGCTCAGCCGAAGGCAACTATCTAGATTTTAGGGGATCTTGATTGGGGGGCTAAATAAAGTGGTTCAGTTATTAAAGTGAAGCTGGTGGTCATTTGTACAAATGGGGGAGAAATCTGTCATACAATGGGGTTCCTAAGGGCATCTCTGTAGGGTTTAAAAGGGCTTGGAATACTTATTTGGGTATTTGGAGAACAATCTATCTAGAAGTGTGTGCGCTTGGGAGTCTTGGCTGGGGTACTGCCCAGATGTCCAGGTGTTTAAGGGGGCGGGGGAGGGGTATTTGTTCAGTAAGTCCAGGGACTGGCGTGAGATGTTTCTGTGGCTATTAAATAATTTTGGTGGGATGGATGTTGTAGCACCAGGGGTTCACATATTCAGGAAGTGGTCACCTGCTGAGATGTTAAGGAATTCAGGTGAGAAATGTAACAGAGAGCACCTGTTAGATATTAAGGTGAGTGGGACAGGAACTCTAGGTTGCTTGTAGACAAGGGTGGTGACATCAGATTCTGATTTTGCTTGTGGGGGAGGCAGTGAAGGCACCTGTTGAGCCATCCAGGTGTCCTAGGAGACCAGGTGTTGGCTGCGCTGGGGGCTGCTTTGTAGGAACCCTGACTGGAGCAGGGTGGGGATCTGGGACACTTGGCTCCCCTTGCAGGAGTGCTGGCAGGTTATGGCCTGGGCATGGTAGAGCCTCAGGCTGGCATGGGTTACCTGCCCGGTGGAGGTTGCTGTGAACTGTAAGCTTCCTGATATCATACGCAGCAATGACAGGAACTCTTTGTCCTCATAGTCGAAGCGGTCCCCGAACACAATGGAGCTGATAACATTGGAGACACTTCGGCTCAGGTAGAAGGTTGGATCAATGAAGGCGCCTGCAGTGGATCCGGGAGAGACAGGGATGTCGGTCTGATGTGGGTCGTGGAACTGCTGGAGAGCACCCAAGGGACTAACCAGCCTCCCCAGCGCCGGGTGTCTCCCCTGCTCCCCAGTGCACGCTTGCTCAGGGCATTTTTCTCCTCCAAGTCCTGGGCCCCCTGCTCACCTTTTGTTTCCCGGAGACCCTCAATGAGGTAGCCAGCCTCCTCCTGGATGCGTTCCTCGATGCCGCGCTTGCCCAGGCCAAAGTCCCGCAGTGTGGCGATGGAGAAGCGCCTCAGCTGCTTGGCACGATCGCCATTGCTGAATGCCACGCCTGTGGGCAGCAGGGCAGCAGCATTGAGGGCAGGAAGGGCAGCGTGGGCCGCAGAGGGCGCCCAGGAGGCCGGCTCAGGGATGTGGAGGGAGGTGAGCAGAGACGGAGGGCGTGGGTCAGAGGGATTCTGAGAGAAAGGCTCATGCATGGGGACGAAGGGTGAGGGAAGAGGAGGTGAAGATGAGGGGGTTGGAAGAGTTAGGGGGAAGGAGATAGAAAGGTAGGGAAGGCGAGTGGGGAGAGAAAGATGAGTCTAGTAGGAAGGAGGGAGGAGAGAGGAGGAGCAGTTTGGTGTGTCTAGAGAGGGAGCGAGGGAGGGAGAGAAGTTGGGAGAACAGACCCAGGAGTGCCAGGTCAGATGCACACAGAGAGGTGTGAAGAGAGGGAAAGATCAGAGGTGGCGAGTGGAGCTCTGGGGATTTCCAGGCAGAAATGATGCCTGTTTCTAAGACAAGGCAGGGAGAAACATGGAGAAGCACAGAAGCTGGGGAGGAGAAAAACCAACAAGTCACACAGAGATAGAGGATCAGGATTCCAAAGCAGAAGCTAGTGAGCTTCCTGCAGGTACAGGGGAACCAGAGTCTGTATGCAGAAACCCTGGGCAAGGTAGGAGGACACAGGCGAGGCAGCCATGAGCAGGGGGACAGAGGAGACCAGAGTAGAGCCGGGCCCGCCCTGAGTGGGAGCAACTCGAAGAGGGCTGAGAAACTGAGGCCGTTATTGGGTCTGACCACACTCGCCCAGGCGGGTCCCTCACCATAGCCTTTGACGAGCCAGTCAAAGGTGGCCTGCTCTCCCCGTCCGCTGAATTCCTCAGCTTGGTCCACCAGGGCCTCCTTCACGGCGTCATGGCCGCACAGCACCACGATCCTCCGGGTTCCCAGGTGCACGGTGAACACTGGGCCATAACGCTCTCTGAACTGAGGGAGGTGAACGGCATGGGGTTTCTGTGAGGTATCCCCCTCTGTACCCCTCTCCCCTACCTTTGGACAGACAAGGAATTGAACATCCCAAAAGCTGGTCTCTCCAAGCTAGGACTCTACCCTGAGCCCCCCAAACTCCCCTTTCCGAGGCTCTGTTTGGGTCTTGCCAATGCTCTGCCATAAAGTCCCAGCTTCCTGACAGTCCTCCCAGCCCCCCATCTCCCCGCCTCATGACACCTTCATGAGAGAGTTGTACATCTGCTTGGTATTTAACTGCAGGTAGTTCCCGATGAAGGGCAGTGGGGTGGGCCCCGGGGGCAACTTCCCCGAGAGCTTCCTCTGCTTCCAGACGGACATCACGACCATTATGGTCAGGCAGGCCAGCAACGCCACCAGCAGCAGCCCTGAGGCCAGCATGGTGGCGCTGAGTGAGATGGTCAGGTGGCAATGGCCAGGGCGCCTGCCTTTATATTATCTGGGAGAAAGGGAGGACTTTGGCCCTGATTATGTAATTGTCTCATTTCACCTCCCAGCTACACCCACAGCAGGTTCCCTGCCTACTTTGGGAAACAGCCAACAAGGGAGGAAGAGGGGCCCCTAGGGCAGATTGATCAGGAGTGGGCTGAAGACTGAATTTGTGACCCTGAGGAAGGACCAGCAGGGGCTATGGACTCGGGGGGCAGTGGTTACATTTCAGAAGGGAAGATTTTGAACTATTTGCACACAGAAACCTCTGACCTTTGATTTGGAGTCTTAGAGGTTTCAGAGAGTGGATTTAAGGGTAGTGGAATGAGACAGGATGGAGAGCTACAGGTTTGGGAGCTTTCGCTGGGAGGGCTGTAGGCTTAAAGGCCTTAGAAGGAGAGATTCCAGGGAATGACTTTGAGGGCCTTGGAGTGAGAATGTCCTGCTGTGTGTAGGCTGTCTGGTTCCTGGGAGGAGAAATGTCCATGGAGCCCTGTGTGGGATCAAGCGCTGAAGGCCTGATGCTGGGATTTGATCTGCTTTTGAGTCAATACCTGTCGCCTTTTGATGCCAGAGTCCTTTCAGCCCTTCAGAGGCAACCCAGAACTACCCATCCCTGGTTGGGAAAGGAGCAGAATCCAGGGCAACATTGAGTGGAACATTCCACATAACAGGAAAGGAGAACTTGTGGTGTCAGTTGGCAGAAGGCCTGAGAAGCACTTGGGAAATATAAACACCACCAATCTGGTACTGAAAAATATGCCAACTGGCTCAAGGGTTATAATTAACCTCTGAGGTTGGTCCCAGCAGGGTCTGACATGGACCCCGTGTGGGCGCTGGGATTGGCCCTGGCCAGGTCTGGGCAGGCTCTAAGCGCTGGACCACCCTGCCCCATGCCACCTCTAAACTTGGCCAAGTGCCAAGGGTCGTGAGGGTGGTGTTCTGGGACTGGCATCAGGCGGCGAGGCTGTGAGTCCGGAGTGGGGGAAACAGAGGGCAGAGGGCAGAGTAGAGAGAGGCAAGTTGTTTGTTGGTTTTAGGCTGGGAGGAGGAGGAAAGGAGGATTAGCACAGGTCTGGCAGGTATGGCTGTAACAACCCCCTTACTCCCCTTCAGCAGCCTGCACCTGGGGAGCCCACGAGCCGGGTCCCCTTCTCTTCTCCCTTGCTCCTTGTCAAGCAGGGGGTAGAGTTGGGGAAGTTTATTTTCTTCTTGCTCAATTTTTATTAATTTTTTAGTTGTTTGCATCTCTGTGACTTTGGGGTACACTTTCCCACCTCTGTATACGTGCACACGCTTCACTCACCTGCCACCAAACTCTTGTGGCAGGTCCTAGTCCCTTCCTGTCCCCTCCTCTCGGGTCCTGTCCCCTCTGGCAACCAGTGTATTTTTCACAGAGTCTGAGAATTATTTTCACTGGGGTTTGCCAATTTGTGTGGTTTGGTGATTTACATCCCACAAATGAATGGACTCACTTAACGGCTTATGTCACTACTTTTTGTTTTTGTAAAGATTTAAAAAAATTTCATTTTACAAGGTCTCCCCGATGGCGTAGCGGTTGAGCACTGGGTTGCGAAGCTGCCCACAGCCTCTGTAGTACCGGTTCGAACCCCGGCCACTGGGCAAGGGTCCCACATGGCGCACAGACCTCTCCTGCCACCCACTGCTCCCCTCACAGAGTACTTTGTCAGTCTGCCTGTTCTCTTCTCCTCTCTGGCTCTGGTGAATTCTCTCACCCTCCCGTGCTTCTGACTGTACCCAGTGCTTGTATTAGTGAATGAATGAATGAATGAATAAATCTTTTAAAAATTTTTATTTTTACATAGAAGAACTGTGGTTTAGGCCAGATATGCTGGGCAGGGGTGTGTGTGTGAGAGAGCGGATTCACCAGAGTTAGAGAGGGGAGCAGAACAGGCAGATCTACTGAAATTCACTGCTGAGGGGAGTAGTGGGCGAGACAGGAGAGGTCTGCTGCACCATGTGGGTAGCTCCCTGGCCCGGGGTTGAACTCCAGCTGCACTGGCTACCAATAGCTTGATAGCTATGTTTTTAACCTTGTGCCACCACGGAGGCCCCCTTATTTCACCTCTTGTCATTACTCTACGATCAATCCAGTTCATTCCAAAAGGCAGGTATTTTGTGTTTTGGTGCTACCTCTATGGAGAACACTATAGAGAAAGACATTTAAAAAAAGTAAAAAGGAAATATTCTGTGATACAGCAACATCGCTACAAGGTATTTACCAAAGAACATGTAGGCTCTAATTCGAAAAGCATGTGTATGCCCGTGTTCCTAGCTTTATTCACAGTAGCCAAGACCCGAATCATTCTAAGTGACCAATGACAGACAACTGGGTTAAGAAATTGTGGAGTCTGTCCTTGGTGGAATATGCCTCAGCTGTTCAAAAGAATGAGCTAATGCTTTGGGGGAGCTTGTTTCTCAGGGAGGTTGGCACCAGGAAGGCCATGGAGTGTTTATGAGCTGTTTGGGGGGCAAGGGAGCGGGCGAGGGGGCAAGCCTGGGAGAAGTGCTTGGGGACAGAGGCCAAGTGGAATGTAACTTTGTTGATGACCCTAGGATTTGCACTGAGGTCAGCCTCTGACCTTGGTGTTGCCTTCCAAGGCAGAATGTGTGCGGGTTGTGGGGCCTGGGGCAGCTTCTGCAGTAAGTGATGAGCGCAGGAAAATCCTTTCTTCTCCCTGGGCCTCAGTTTCCCATCTGGACAACAGTCCCAGTTAGGAGCAAGATTAAGACATGCGTCAGAGTCCTGACCTTCCCCCTCGGTGTTGTGTGACCTTGGATTCACCTCTCTGAGCCTGAAGGGGCCTTATGACCTTAGTTTCTTTTTGTGGAGCCACTAGATGCCTGTGAAGCGGTGAGTGTTTCATGTCAGCTATGCTGCTGCTTCATCTGTGGCGTGAGGGAGCTGGACAAGAAGCTTTCTCAAATACTCTCTTCTGGGTTTTCCATTCTCTGGTCTAAAGTTCTGAAAGCTTTTCCTCGGAGAAAGGAGGAAGAGAGAGAAGAACCTCCCTCCCATTCCTTCCTCAGCAAGGTTGAGTGTCACCTCCTGGGCCGGGACCAGGAAGCTGATCTTCTAGATGCCCTCCTGGAAAGATGGTGGATTAGGCAGTGTCTGCAGAAGGGTAGGTTAGGCTTTGCCCCTGGGCTTGTTCTGGATGGGCATGCAGCCCTACGCAGGACTTTGCCCACTGCTCTCTCCCTCCCCTAGTTTCTGCTGCTTTTTCTTACTCTTTCTTGCAAGTCGGCTTCCCCTGTCCACGCTGGGCCTCTTGATATTTGTGTCATTTTGTCCAGTAGGTTCGCCTGGCTGTCTTTTTGTGTTTCTCCTTGTTTCCACATCTGTACAGGTGAGTCATGCTAGGTGGATGTTGGGGTGTCTGCGTATGACTGTAATGTATGTTTCGGCATGTCCATGTGATGCAGAGATTGGTGCATGACATCTGTCTTTGAAGGAAGGGGTTTTGTGGGCCAAGGCAGGTGCTGGGATTGGCCCTTGGCATGTCTGGGCAGAGGGTTGGAAGGCATGAGCTGGCAACCACAAGAGAGGTGAAGAGAAAGAACAGCGCTTGTGGTCACCTCACACCTCTAGGTATGAGGAAGGTGGCGAGGAGACAAAGCAGGGCAGTGGAGGGGCAGGGGGCAGAGGAAAAGTACCCCAAAGAAGGAAAAAGCCTCCAGGAACTTTTGAGATGGGTGAAGAGTTCCCAGAATCCCTATAAAAAGCAAACCCAGCTTCCTAACCTGGGCTCCTCCCTTGGACCCCCTCCTGCTGTCAGGAATCTCTTGCAAGGAACCTGAGCTTGTTGAGCTTCAGCCCCAAGTGTGGAGATTATTCCGCAGCCGCTGGGACACAAGAACCCACCTGTTGGGCACTCACTCGGCACATCATGGAGCGTGTGTTGGTGCGTCATTGCACGTGACTTTGCATGCACAACTGTTTGTGCACACCTGGTGTGCACCCTGCACACAGTGCACCCCAATCAATTGCTGGTCTGTGTGTGGGTGATGGGAGGGCGTGCTTTGGGGTACACCTGTTGAGGGATGTCCAGCTGTGTGTCTGTGCCCCACCTGATGTGTGACTGCATATGTGCAGGTATGGCTGGAGCTGTATCTGAGCTTGGGGGTGTTCTCATGTGCGTTCTCGGGTGTAGGGAGTCACCTGGGCTGTGATGGATGCACGTGAGTGTCTGAGATCTGCTCGTGCCCTGACCCTGGCCTATTTCTTTTTTTCAAAACAAGTAGTTCCCTTCTTTTTCTGGGCATCTACCTCCCTCAGTTTTTAAGGTCAGGTAAATAGAAAAAGCCTCAGAAGGACAGGTGCGCCCAAGAGCTTTCTGAGGTTGGTCACTTCCCACTGAAGCTATTTAAATATCCTCTCAGAAAGTTCTCTTTCCCACGGTGTCACCCCAGCCTCCTAAGCCATTCAGCAAATTTCACAGTCACTCCTCCCTGCCAGCCCGTGCTGGGGTGCTGAAGACGCAGAGTAGGCGAGATAGCGGGGCCCTGGCCTCAAGGGGCTCTCACCCCAGAGGAGGAGATGGAACAGTCAAGGGCCAGTGACAGCTCAGAGTGGACCATGTGGGGTGGGGGTGGGGGGCAGGCAGGGGCCACAGAACTGGGATGGGGCAGAGGCAGATCGTCATGGAAGGAGGGGGGGCACAGGCAGGGGCCTCATGGCTGGCATGGGGACGGGAAAGCGACACAAATGTGCATTGGAGCCCTGAGATGGCACCTGAAGCAAGCTTGTGGGTGCAGGGTAAGCCATTCGGGGACTAAGTAGCCTTGTCTTGTGAGGGACTGGGAGCATTTTTGGGTAGGGCAAGCTCCAGGCAAAGGAATCATCACACAGAAAGGTCTGAGGCCAGGGAGGGCTGCTGAGTGCTGGGCACAGAGGTCAGTGATGAGGCTGCCCAGCAGGGGAGCCAGTTTGGTGAGACTAGCCGGTAGCTTGGAATCTGTGCCAAGGCAGTGGAGAGGCACGGAGAATTTTCAGCAGCGGAACAAAGTGACCATATTTGTGTTTCAGAAATGTTCTTCTGTCTATTGGAGATGCAGCTACAGGTCAAGAGAGGTAGAAGTGGCTTCTGTCGTCATCCTGGTGAGAGAGGACAGGGAGGACCATGGGCTGGAGATAGAGATGAAAGGCAGCTCTAATTCTCATTTGGTTACTTTTTAAAAAAAAAATATTTATTTGTTTATTTTTTAAAGTTAATTATCCTTTGTTTTTTGAGATTTATTTATTTTTTAAGATTTATTTATTTATTTATACAAGTACTGGGTACAGTCAGAAGCGCGGGAGGGTGAGAGGATTCACCAGAGCCAGAGCGGGGAGCAGAGCAGGCAGAAGGACCTAAGTACACTGCTCAGGGGAGCAGCGGGCGGCAGGAGAGGCCTGTTTGGCATGTGGGAATCTCCCTGGCCGGCCAGGTATCAAACTGCGCTGAAAGGGCTGTGGACAGCTTCACAGCGCACGCTCAAAACTCCTGTGCCGCTGAAGAGGGCCCTTATTTCATTTATTTATGCATACGAGAACTGGGGTGTAGGCCAAAGGTGTGGGGTTGGGCAGTGGGAGGATTCATCAGAGACAGAGTGGGGAGCAGGTGAATCTACTGAAATACACTGTCAAGGGGCGCAGCAGGGAGACAGGAGAGGTCTGCTGCTCCATGTGGGTAGCTTACTGGCCAGCTGGGGATCGAACTCCTGCTGCACATGCTGTGGGTAGCTTCACAGTGCTGTTCTTAATGCCTTGTGCCACCGAGAGGCTCAGGTACTTGACTTTTGCTCCTTTCAGCATTGCCCAGGCTTCAGCTGAAAACATGTCCTGGAGCTGGGAGCAGCGACTAGTAGTAGGTTCTAGTGTCCAATTGTCCCCTACATTTCCAGAGCAATCCCCTCTAGCCCCTATGCCCAGTTCTCTGGTACCTGGTAAAGAGTTCTTTTAAATTCTGTTCAAACGACTGAAACTTGATGACCAGTGTAGTGTGGTTTACACAAGAGACACAGCACCTTTCTCTTAGTTAGCATTAGCTGGTGTATCTCTTCTGTTCTTGTGCCTTGTGCTTTCCCGTAGCTTATGTTTTGGGTAAATCTCTTATACAAAGATTCTTCTATGAGGTTTATTTTTATTTCAATCTGTGAGTTTCATTGCTTACATTTATTTTGAAACGGGTGTGATTGGATTTATTTCTATCATATTTTTATCCTTTTACTTTCCGACGTCCTTTTTTGTCGTCACCCTTAGTTTGGTGTCTACTATTGTATTGAAGGCATTTTCTTTATTCCTCTATGTTCTTCTCAATTGGTTTGGAATTATAAACAAGATACTTATTTTCTTTAAGAACTGTTTCACTATTTATGATTGCCAAGTGATGGAAACAACCTAAGTGCTCAATGACAGGTGAGTGGATTAAGATGTGGCACATTTCCTTGACAGAATACTACTCAGCTACCAATAAAAATGGTGCACTCTTGCCTTTTGTTACAATGTGGAAGGAACTGGAAGGGATGGGGCTAAGTGAAGTAAGCCAGAGACAAATAGTGGATGATTTCACTCATGTGGAATATAGGGAAACAGAACAAAGGAACTGACAAAATTAAATGCAAATATCGGCTAGAAATACAGCTGCAGAATTGAGGCTACTCGAGGGGTAGGGTAGGGCAGGAACAAAGAGAGGAGGGGGCCCAGTGGTCTGGGTGTAAGTGGGTGGGGAATCTCCCCCTTACTTGTGGTGACATCCACATGAGGAGGTGTGTGCTTATTCCGCTGAATCGTAAACCTGTGATCGGTTTACTGCAGGAAACCTGTGATAGGTCAATTAAAACAAAAAGAATTCCTTGCATTTGAATTTTAATTGAAGAGTGATATAAATACGGAGAATTACATGGGTCACAGTGTACAGCTCGGTGGAATTTGGTAATCCAAATATATCCACATAATTACTACCCAGGTCAAGAAAATACTGCAGGTTCTCAAAACCTGCTTTACTTCTGCCTATTACTGCTGCTGCAACACAAGCATCACCTCGGCTTCCCACTGCCTAGGTTAGTCTTGAGGCTTTTCTGCTTGGTATAAATGCATCACTGTCTGCCTTCTCTGTGTCTCTCTTCACCCAGTGTTCTCTTTATGAGGTCCGTTCAGATTCTTAGTTTTAGTTCTTTCATTCTCAGTGAGGCATCATCTCCCCTTCTCAACTATCTGACTTAAAACATTTATTTTTTTGTTTTTGTTAAGATCTTTTTTATTTAAAGATTTATTTATTTATGCGTACAAGAGCTGGGGTGGAGGCCAGAGGTGCAGAGGGTGAGAGGATTCACCAAAGACTGAGCAGGGAGCAGAATAGGCGGATCTACTGAAATACACTGCTGAGGGGAGCAGAGGGCGAGACACGAGAGGTCTGCTGCGCCATGTGGGTCAGCTCCCTGGCCAGGGATCCAACCCAGACCATAGCTGTGATAGTGTTGATATTTAACCCGTAGGCCACTAGGGAGGCCCCTGGGGTATTTCATACTTATCATCATTCAAATGTCAACATTAGAGAACAGTTTCTCAAGAAGAAAACTTTAATCATTCAACCAAGAGGATTGTTGTAATACTTTATAGCTGAAGCTTGTTCTTAAGAGAAATATTATTTCCTTTAACATTATGCTTGGATTTATCTGTGCTTGTTCTCCCTGCTGATATTGACCAGGCAGATATGTTACCTTCTGGTTTGGGCTACTTATCATGAAGCCTGGCGACCTGGTATAAGCAGCCTGGGCAGGTTAGTAACAACCTTTAGCTCAGTCCCTGGTATGCAGTTCAGTCCCTGACATGAATCTTAGAGCATATACCGCCATGAGGCGGCATGGACCTGGGGGGTCCAATGATTACTGACCCCTTACTCACCCTTGGTAAGCAACTTTCTGACTCACCTCTTGGCATGTAGCCTCGTTCTATCTGACCATGTGTAGCTGCCAGTGCGAACCTACCCAGAACCTTGTGGAAACTGAAAGTGTATGTAAGCTTCTGAATTCATACAGACGGGGCACAGACTTGGGATACGAATGCACTGATCAGCTCCGGTGCATTAAACCTGCCTCTTGTTAGCCCTGGTGTCCACGATTCCTTTGTGCCAAACAACAACCACTCCCTCAAAGGCTGCTCTGTGTTGCTCTTCAGAAGGACACAAAAGAGGCACTCGGCATAGTTGATGGTGGTTAGTACCAGTGCTTCAGTATTTTTATTTTAATTCAATTTTTTTGGTATGTCACTTGAGGTATTTTAAAAAGATTATTTTTTGTTAATGAAGTACCAGTTTTTACATCCTAGTTGATATTTGGCAGTGCAGGATTTCTCCATGTGTGGCCACCATAGCCCTCCCAGCACCGGAGCATCCGCAGTCCTCCCCCTAGTCCGTTGTTTCCCCTGCTCTGTTCTGGTCCTTCTGCTTCCACTGCCCCGCCACGGCCCCCGCCCCCCCTCCCCACTGCCCCCGGCTCCAACTTTAGGATGCCTCAGGTCTATGGGCAGTTTTCTACTGTTGGTTTTTGAAGCTTGTCTTTGTCTGACCCTTTGGTTCACTGCTTTTAAGGCGGGACAGGTGTGTCTTCTCGTGTCACAGGTTCTTGCAAGAGGAGCCTGGATTAATGAGACTTGTGAATCAAAGAATTGCCTGTGCCAGATTCCATCCTGAAGTGATTAGGAGCATGTGTTTTGGAGCCAGATTGCCATCTGTAAAGGAAGTACCTGATACTTGATATTTTTATAAGAATTAAGTAAATTGAGGACCTCCCCAGTAGTGCAGCAGTTGAGCGCTGGGTTGCGAAGATGCCCGCAGCCTCTGCAGCGCCGGTTCGATCCCTGACTGCCTACCGCCGGCGAGGGTGCCACGTGGCTTGTATAGCTGCTCCCCTCAGCAGTGTACATCGTCAGTCTGACTGTTCTGTTCCCCGCTCTGGCTCTGGTGAATCCTCTCATCCTCCTGCACTTCTGACTGTACTCAGTGCTTGTATAAATAAATAAATAAATCTTAAAAAAAAAAAGAATTAAGTAAATAGAAGGGTGTAAATCACTCAGAACAGTCTTTGCAAATAGGGGCACTCAAAGCCTACTAGTTATTACTTTCCCTGTAGCCACTGAGAGTTTCAAGATTGTGATCTGATGCCCTTTTTAAAAAAGATTTATTTATTTATGCATACAAGAGCTGGGATGTAGACCAGATGTGTGGGGGAAAGGTGAGAGGATTCACCAGAAATAGAGAGGGGAGTAGAACAGGCAGATGGACTGAAATACACTGCAGAGAGGAGCAGCGGGCGAGAAAGGGAAGTCTGCTGTGCCATGTGGGTCAGCTCCCAGGCTGGGTATCAAACTCCTGCTGCAGTGGCTGCCCAAGCTTCAGAGTGCTGAGAATTAACCTCTTATGTCACCAGGGAGGACCTGTTGCCATTTTTGGTTGATAGCAAAGTCGTTGAAATACTGTTTCCAGAGGGTCCTAAGATCATACCAGCAGTTTTGGTAAAGATGGAACTAGAACCCCAAGCCCAGCAACAGAGACACTCAGCAGGGTTGTTGTTGGTTTTTTATTATTTTGTTATTTGGGGAGCCAGAGCAGGTAGTGTTTGCACCTGGGATGATGTGTGTCCAATTTCCTGTTAGTTTTTTTTTTTTTTTTAAGTTTTATTTATTTATTTATATAAGCACTGAGTACAGTCAGAAGCGTGGGAAGGTGAGAGAATTCACCAGAGCTAGAGTGGTTAACGCAACAGGCAGACTGACGAAATACACTGCTGAGAGGAGCAGCAGGTGGAGCAGGAGAGGTCTGCGCGCCATGTGGGACCCTTGCAGGTGGCCAGCGATCAAAACGGCGCTGCAGAGGCTGAGGGCACCTTCACAGCCCAGTGCTCAACCACTGCGCCACCTAGGGAGGCCCTCCTGTTAGTTTTTTTTTTTTTCAAGATTTATGTATTTATACGTTCAAGAACTGGGGTACAGGCCAGTGGTGCAGGGAGTGAGAGGATTCACCAGAGACAGAGCGGGGAGCAAAACAGGCGGATCTACTGAAATACAGTGCTGTGGGGAGCAGCAGCCGAGACAAGAGAGGTCTGCTGCACCATGTACGTAGCTCTCTGGCTGGCCAGGGATGGAACTCCTGCTTCAGAGGCTGCGGACAGCTTCACAGTGCTGTCTGTGCTTAACCCCTTGTGCCAGCCCCTTCCCTGTTAGTTTTGGCATTGTAATGATTCACCCACACTTCCTGTACCCTCTTCTCTCCTCCCGTAAACTAGGCATTCAGTTAATGTCAGACCCTTTCTTAAAAAATTCTTTTATTGTTCCCCCACATATCTGTCCTATACCCCAGCTCTTGTATGCATAAATAAGTAAAATAAATCATTAAAAATATTCTTGGATTGGTGGGACCACAGTGGGTCTACCCTATTCCTCCTTGTGATTGATGGGTAGAAAAATAGCCAATCTTTTTTGGGCTAGAAATTTGTCCCCACTGGGGAATGTGGTTCTTAAATGTGAGTGCAGAAGGATCTCTTCTCACAAAATTCTAAATGTCCATGATTTTAAGATTTTAAGCTTAGAAGGTCTTCCTGCTGGCCTAAGGGTTAAGCCTCAGGACTACCACCATGAAGGTCCACCAAGAGAGCCTGAGTTGGATCCCTGGCGAGGTAGCTGACCCACATGGTGCAGCAGAGCTCTTCTGTCTCACCCAGTGCTCCCCACAGCAGTGTGTTTCAGTCCATCTGCCTGTTCTGCTCCCCTCTCTGTCTCTGGTGAATCCTCTCACACCTGCCACCCCCACCTCTGGCCTGTACCCCAGTTCTTCTATACACACACACACACACACACACACACACACTCTCTCTCTCTCTCTCTCTCTCTCACACACACACACACACACACACAGAATTTTTAAGTCTATAGTCCTCAACTTCTTATTCTGTTCATACATATTTTCCCCTAAATATCAAGGTGTGACTCATTAGGAGAGGTGAAATTTGATGCTAGTGGGATTTTGTGGTAATGATGACACAGTGAAGGGGTTGTATGACTCCCCCCACAGTGAACTTAAACATTGTGCCTGAGTCAGCTGTCAGCTCAGGATGGAAAAAACAAGAGCTTATCTGTGGATCTTGAAAACAGACGCCCCCACACTGTAGCCTCTGGCTGCAAGCTTGCTGCCAAAGGGACCTAAGAACCAGCCCAAAGTCCACCACAAAGGACCTCAGCTCGCATCACCTCCCTGCTGGTCCTTCAGGGCCCCCAAGGCTCTGGCCTGAGGGAACACACTTAGGGCTGCCCTTGGGTTATGGACAAGATCATTATTCCTAATCTAGAATTGTGCCTTTTCTGATTCTGTGGCAGTCCCCAAGAGCAGAGGAAGAGAACTAGAATTGGTAATTCAGAAGTTAAGTTATTTTGTATGAAGGTGATGGGTGTTCACTAGACTAATAGTGGTGATGATTTTGCCATTTACACAAATGCCAAATCATTGTATATAAGGCCGTTAGCTGATTGGATGTTACCTGATGTCATGGGATGCCAATTCGATCCCAGTTAAAAAATTAATTAAAAAAGTGGATCTGGGTCCCTCTGCAGAATTCTGATGTAGTCAGTCTGAAGTGAAGCTGGAAAATCTAACTTTTGGCCAATGCCTGTAGCTAAGAGGGAGATTTATAAATGTCTTTGTTAATAACAAAGAAAGATGTCAAATCAATAGCTTGACCTAACGCCTTAAGACATGGAAAAAGAAGAGGAAAACGATAAAGCAATTTAGAGTAAAGTAATCATAAAAATTGGAGTAAAAATGAATGAAACAGAAATAGAGACAATGAAATTCATAATGAAAGTCAGTGAAAGTCAATGACAACCAATCATGTTATGGTCACCTGCAGAACCAGGTGGATTCAAAACTCTGGTTAGAATTAAACATGGAAGAAGGCACACACACATCTCACACACTACGAGGGTTTATCACTGACATGGTTGAGGGCTCTGGAGAGAGCAGAGCAGATGATATTAATATGTGTGAAGTGGATTGCGAGAACATGGAGGGAGACTGGTCTGGGTTTTTATGGTGGTAGGGGCTGAGGGTTGCTTGGTTTGCATCTGCCCCCACCACCAACCCCCACACTAGAGGAGAGAATACCTGGGCTCTCTTGTCAGCTTGCCCAGATAAGGGGCATGGGGGAAGGGACAGGGGATACTTCATATCAGCAAACATACAAAAATAGAGTCAAATTTGTTGTTGTATCTCACCACCGATGTTTGACTGATGACTGAAATGTGCTGCCTTTTATTTAATTGAATTTGAGCTATTGCAGGAAACCACGGTGGTTTTCTTACTGAGAGCCGAAGGTGAATATGGCACTGAAGGCCTTTTCAAGAGACCAGGCCTGTATGTCGTGAGAAGTGAAATGAGTTCTCTGGTCTTTCTCTGTGATGTCTGGAATTCTTAAGTGGATTTGAGTGCCCTGATGAGGTCTTCCATTCCAACTTCAGTATATGTAGACACGTGTGGCTTTGATTTATAGTTTTGCATGCCAAAGGGCACAACAGGTAGCACAAGAGGTGTCCAGGAGGAGAGTGCGTCCTTCAGCACCGTAGCATCTGGCAGAGGGACGGAAGGCAGGGCGTTCCCTTTTCCAGCAGGTAGACTGTACCAAAAGGCCCAGGTTTGCCTGGCTACAGGAAGCCTCATGGCGACGCTAAGCGTGCTGGGTATTACTTCAGTGATGCAAGGCATAATGGACATTTGACCACAAGGGTCACAAGTCCAGAACCCACAAGAGCCAGCTATCAGTGCTTCAATGGTGTATAGTGTAGGGCTGAGAGGGCAGTTGATTGAGTCAGAACCCAGGGCAATTTCTGGCCATCCTGGTAGACCAGAGTCTCTAGGGGGCCTTGGAGGAGGGTGCAAAATCCTCTGTAATGAGAGTCTCTGTTGGGGAGGGGCACTGATGGAGTACCTTCTATATGGCCATTAGAACAGATTCTAGAGACTTTTGTTTGCACAAGATGCCATTCAAGGTGAGACTAGGGCATTACTGAGAGTACATAAAATTAGTAAATGAGCACTATGTTGGCTCAGTGACCACACAAGCATCAAAATTTGTATTAGCAATGTGGGGGCTGAGAGCGGCCAGAATTGTCTTGACAGTGCCAGGGGGGCATGGGTTCAGCCTACCCAATCATGGTGAGGAATTTGTTATGTAAGACCTCCTTAGGCTAATCTGTGTTCACATCTTTCCTCAGCAGTCATTTGTGATCTGGGGGCACTTCCAGAGCCTCAGCTTTGTCCCCGCAAAGTGGCATGAACACAGCTGCCTAGGTCTGTGAGCATTAATGGAGTGAGTGTAACGCTTTGGCGTAGGGCTGACACAGAGTATGTGTTCAATAAGTAATGTCCGTTATTCATTTTCTTCTTCACCGTATACTGTAAAGTTTCCCTTTCTCCCATCCCATCTGGGAAGAGGACTTTCCAGCAAGGTGAACGGACAGAGCCTGCTGTTTCTCCTAGGCCTGCCAGGCACCTGCCCCTTCCTCCCCCAGCCCACCTTGACTTAGCCCCGCCCTCCCACTAGCCGCGCCCAGGCCCGCCCACAAAATGCCGCCCACCCGCGGCCCCTCCCACCAGTGCTGCCAGGGCAAAGCCCTCCTTTAGCGAGGCTGGAAGCTCATGGTGTAGGTTCTTGGGATGGTGGCAAAGCCCACGTGTTGGGGGGACACGTCGATGTCCTGGGGTGGCCGCGGGAACTGGAAGCGGAAGTTCTGCAAGATGGTGGTGAGGTAGAGGAAGAGCTCCATTCTAGCCAGGCTTTCTCCGAAACAGTATCGCTTTCCTGAGGAGGAGAGGCAGGAGGGCCCGAGATGAGACCTGTGGCGCTGCAGCTGGCCCACTCCCATATCTAGCTGCATCCTCTCAGGCAGGAGGGACTGGAGTATCCGGCTGAGAGGCTTTCAGAGAATGCGTTCTGAGCCTCCGTTCCCATGCACACGAGGTGGGGGTGAGTCATGAGGATGTAGTAGTGGAACTTTAAATCCCGCATTTCCTCCTCCCCCTCAACACACATTAAAATGTGGCTGCTGTGCTGTCCTCTCCATCTTAAGGATCTGAAGACTTTCAGTGACCTTGGACAAATCTGTGACTCCCTGAGCCTTAATTGTCCCATCTGTGAAGTGGGTACTACTGCCCCCGCCTTTCCTGTGGCTCAGTACTTGGTGGTTAAGGGGCTGCAGCAGGATGGCTTCAAGGTAGATAGGTGGAGGAACATAGCAGGGTACCCCTCAGAGAAGGGGTCCGGGAGGAGGAGGCCCTGTGGTGAGAGGAGCCAGGGCAGCTGCTGAGGGGTCTTACCGATGGAGAAGGGCACGAAAGCATCACTCTTCCTAAACTGCCCCCGCTCATCCAGGAAGTGTTGGGGGTAGAACTCTCGGGGTTTGCAGAAGAACTTGGGGTCTCTCAGCACGGAACCCAGCATAGGGAACACTTCTGTGCCCTGGTGGGGAGGGGAAGGAGGAGGAAGAGCTCTGATAAGGTGGAGTGGGGAATGTGTGTGCTGAAAACACGGGAGGGCTGTGGGGAATGTGAATGATGAAGAGAAATGGGAGGCATGGGAGTTGGGGGGCTGCGAGGGAGGAGTTTTGAGGGCCATAACATTCATGTCCCTGAGACGGGAAGTTTGGGTCCTGTGTCTCCCAGGATATGTAGTTGGTGTGTCAGAAGCCGAGACACTGGGGGTATATGAAGGTTCATTTCCCCAAGACAGGATGTTTGGGGGGCACTGGGGCGATACATATTCAAGGGGCTGTGAGCAGCAAGGCTGAAGGGACATGGTGGTTGGGGAAGTCTTAGTTTGAAGGGGTAGGACAGGACCTGGGAAATTTCTGAGGGGAAGGGGGTCTGGTCACAGGGGCAGGTGGGAGGTCCCTCTGGGCTGGGTGGGGCAGCACCTTGGGGAGGATGAAGTCCCGGAACTTGGTGTCCTTGGTGACTCTGCGAGCCAGGCCCATGGGGATCATGTCTGCGACTCTTTGGATCTCATGGATCACTGCCTCCGTGAAGGGCATCTTGGCTCGGTCCTCATACTTGGGCTGACGGTTCTTGCCAATCACCCTGTCAATCTCCTCATGAATCTTGGCTGGGGGAGGGGACAGAGTGTGTTTAGGTAACTAGGAGTCCTCAGGGTAGAAAGGATAATCCAGATATGTACACCCTGGTCATGGCATGCACGATCTGCACGTGATGTGGAAAGCAAAGTTTGGCCATGTACATGGTGTGCTCGGGTTCCTTTTTGGTTGGCCGTGCCAGAATCTGGGAGGTGCTGGGGTGGGGGGCGGTCTCCATGAGCGCCGAGTGTGCACTGGGTGGGCCCTGAACAGGAGCTGTTTGTCAGTCCCTTTAGATACTGTCAATATTGAAGAGCCAGTGAGCCCGGGCTATTGCCCGGGCAACAAAGTCAGCTGGACTTTACCCATCTCTGGCTAGCAGGACAGGTGGGAGGCTCCAGGTCATGAGAGAGGCAGGGGGGGTCATTGCAGTGGACTCAGCAAACTTGGGTCTGTGGCCCCAATTCCTTCCCTGCTCCCCCAGCCTTACCCTCCACATCTGGGTGCTTCATGAGCAGTAGGAAGCCGTAGCGGAGGGTGGTGCTGACAGTCTCGGTGCCCGCGAAGAAGAGGTTCAGGGTGGTCAGCACCAGGTTCTTCATAAAGAACTCGGTGTTGGGGTTCTTCTCTTCCTGCAGGGAGAGATGGCTTCAGGCTGAACCCACCCCCATGCTCTCATGGAATTTTCTTGGGCACCCCCCTCCTGATCCAGGCACAGGTGGGAGAGGGACCTTATTTCTGCTAGTCTCAGGCTAGTGCCCAGGCTGCTGGCTCTGACCAAAGTGCTCTTCCCACACTCTTTGCAATGCTGAGTATTTGTCCCTTTCTTGTCAGTTTCTCCTTTTTTGATGTCGTTGTTTGTGATAGGGGCTGACTCTCTTGGGGCATCTGTCTGTCCTCACCTCCAGCCTGACTGCCCCCTGCCTGGCTTGGCCCTCCCAGCAGGCTCTTGCCCTGGGGTGTACCTCCTTCATGCGGATGAGGAAGGAGTCGATGAAGTCCCGGGGGGAGTTGGGGTCCAGCGTGCGCAGGTTGCGCTCCACCTTCTTGGCTATGAAGTCCTCCAGCCCCTGCAGCTCCTTAAAGGCCTGTTGCTGGGGCCCTGGCAGGTGCTTCATCACGGAGGAGAACATCTCATAGAGCTGGGGGTGGGAGAGAGGAGGGGGTGGGTGCTGTCACTGGGCAGGACCTGTGGGGAGTGGGTCCTGCCCTTGGGCAAGGAAGGCGCTGTTGTGAAGGCACGTGTCCCGGTGTTTAGTGTTTATGTGAGCCCGGTCGGGAATAGATATCTCATTTTTCCCAAGTCAGGTGTGAGCGCCCCTGTCCAGGAAGTTAGGTGGGATGGTTTGGGACATACATACAGGTTCCAGATAGTCAGGTGAGGCTTAATGGAGCCCACAGGTAGGAGTTTGTATAGCCAGGGGAGGTTGGAGGGTGACACTAGATATTGTGTGGACCTGGTTTGGAGAGGGGTTACTTAGGTTTAGGCATTCAGGGGTGCTCAGCCAAAGACAACTGTCTAAGTATTCAGGGGGTCTTGATTGGGGGCTCTGTAAAGTGTTTCATTTATTAAAGTGAAGCTGGTGGTCATTTGTTCAAATGGGGGAGAAATCTGTCATATACAAATGGGGTTCCTAAGGGCATCTCTGTAGGGTTTAAATGGGCTTGGGACTCTTATTTGGGTGTTTGGAGAACAATCTATCTAGGTGTGTGTGTGCTTGGGGGTCTTGGCTGGGGTACTGTCCAGATGTCCAGGTATTTAAGGGGGCGGGGAGGGGCATTTGTTCAGTTAGTCCAGGGACTGGTGTGAGATGTTTCTGTGTAGCTATTAAATAATTTTGGTGGGATGGATTTTGTAGCACCAGGGGTTCACATATTCAGGAAGTGGTCACCTGCTGAGATGTTAAGGAATTCAGGTGAGAAATGTAACAGAGAGCACCTGTTAGATATTAAGGTGAGTGGGACAGGAACTGTGCGTCACTTGTAGACAGGGGCGGTGCTTTCAGATTCTGATTTTGCTTGTGGGGGAGGCAGTGAAGGCACCTGTTGAGCCATCCAGGTGTCCTAGGAGACCAGGTATTGGCATCTGTGCTGGGGGCTGCTTTATAGGAACCTTGACTGGAGCAGGGTGGGGATCTGGGACACTTGGCTCCCCTTGCAGGAGTGCTGGCAGGTTGTGGCCTGGGCATGGTAGAGCCTCAGGCTGGCATGGGTTACCTGCCCGGTGGAGGTTGCTGTGAACTGTAAGCTTCCCGATATCATACGCAGCAATGACAGGAACTCTTTGTCCTCATAGTCGAAGCGGTCCCCGAAGACAATGGAGCTGATGACATTGGAGACACTTCGGCTCAGGAAGAAGGTGGGATCGATGAAGGCGCCTGCAGTGGGTCCGGGAGAGACAGGGATGTGGGTCTGATGCGGGTCGGGGAACTGCAGGATAGCACCCAAGGGACCAACCAGCTTCCCCAGCGCCGGGTGTCTCCCCCTCTCCCCAGTGCACGCTTGCTCAGGGCATTTTCCTCCTCCAAGTCCTGGGCCCCCTGCTCACCTTTTGTGTCCCGGAGACCCTCGATGAGGTAGCCAGCCTCCTCCTGGATGCGTTCCTCGATGCCGCGCTTGCCCAGGCCAAAGTCCCGCAGTGTGGCGATGGAGAAGCGCCTCAGCTGCTTGGCACGTTCGCCATTGCTGAGTGTCACGCCTGTGGGCAGCGGGGCAGCAGCATTGAGGGCAGGAAGGGCAGCGTGGGCCGCAGAGGGCGCCCAGGAGGCCGGCTCAGGGATGTGGAGGGAGGTGAGCAGAGATGGAGGGTGTGGGTCAGAGGGGTTCTGAGAGAAAGGCTCATGCATGGGGACGAAGGGTGAGGGAAGAGGAGGTGAAGATGAGGGGGTTGGAAGAGTTAGGGGGAAGGAGATAGAAAGGTAGGGAAGGCGAGAGGGGAGAGAAAGATGAGTCCAGCAGGAAGGAGGGAGGGGAGAGGAGGAGCAGTTTGGTGTGTCTAGAGGGGAGCTAGGGAGGGAGAGAAGTTGGGAGAACAGACCCAGGAGTGCCAGGTCAGATGCACACAGAGAGGTGTGAAGAGAGGGAAAGATCAGAGGTGGCGAGTGGAGCTCTGGGGATTTCCAGGCAGAAATGATGCCTGTTTCTAAGACAAGGCAGGGAGAAACATGGAGAAGCACAGAAGCTGGGGAGGAGAAAAAGCTACCAAGTCACACAGAGATAGAGGATCAGGATTCCAAAGCAGAAGCTGGTGAGCTCCTGGAGGCACAGGGGGACCAGAGTCTGTATGCAGAAACCCTGGGCAAGGTAGGAGGACACAGGCGAGGCGGCCCTGAGCAGGGGGACAGAGGAGACCAGAGTAGGGCCGGGCCAGCCCTGAGTAGGAGCGAGTGCAAAGAGGACTGGAGAAACTGAGGCCGTTAGTGGGTCTGACCGCACTCGCCCACGCGGGTCCCTCACCATAGCCTTTGAAGAGCCAGTCAAAGGTGGCCTGCTCTCCCCGTCCGCTGAATTCCTCAGCTTGGTCCACCAGGGCCTCCTTCACGGCGTCATGGCCGCACAGCACCACGATCCTCCGGGTTCCCAGGTGCACAGTGAACACTGGGCCATAACGCTCTCTGATCTGAGGGAGGTGAACGGCATGGGGTTTCCGTGAGGCATCCCCCTCTGTACCCCTCTCCCCTACCTTTGGACAGACAAGGAATTGAACATCCCAAAAGCTGGTCTCTCCAAGCTAGGACTCTACCCTGAGCCCCCCAAACTCCCCTTTCCGAGGCTCTGTTTGGGTCTTGCCAAAGCTCTGCCATAAAGTCCCAGCTTCCTGACAGTCCTCCCAGCCCCCCATCTCCCCGCCTCATGACACCTTCATGAGAGAGTTGTACATCTGCTCGGTGTTCAACTGCAGGTAGTTCCCGATGAAGGGCAGTGGGGTGGGCCCCGGGGGCAGCTTCCCCGAGAGCTTCCTCTGCTTCCAGACGGACATCACGACCATTATGGTCAGGCAGGCCAGCAAAGCCACCAGCAGCAGCCCTGAGGCCAGCATGGTGGCGCTGAGTGAGATGGTCAGGTGGCGATGGCCGGGGCGCCTGTCCGGGAGAAAGGGAGGACTTCAGCCCTGATTATGTAATTGTCTCATTTCACCTCCCAGCTACACGCACAGCAGGCTCCCTGCCTACTTTGGGACACAGCCAACAAGGGAGGAAGAGGGGCCCCTAGGGCAGATTGATCAGGAGTGGGCTGAAGACCGAATTTGTGACCCTGAGGAAGGACCACTGGGGGCTGTGGACTCGGGGGCAGTGGTTACATTGCAGAAGGGAAGATTTTGGACTATTTGCACACAGGAACCTCTGCCCTTTGATTTGGAGTCTCAGAAGATTCAGAGAACTGGATTTAAGGGTAGTGGAACGAGATAGGTTTGGGAGCTACAGTTTTGGGGCTCTTTGGCTGAGGAGGGCTGTAGGCTTATAGGCCTTAGAAGGAGAGATTCCAGGGAATGACTTTGAGGGCCTTGGAGTGAGAATGTCCTGCTGTGTGTAGGCTGTCTGGTTCCTGGGAGGAGAAATGTCCGTGGAGCCTTGTGTGGGATCAAGCGCTGAAGGCCTGATGCTGGGATTTGATCTGCTTTTGAGTCAATACCTGTCGCCTTTTGATGCCAGAGTCCTTTAAGCCCTTCAGAGGCAACCCAGAACTACCCATCCCTGGTTGGGAAAGGAGCAGAATCCAGGGCAACATTGAGTGGAACATTCCACATAACAGGAAAGGAGAACTTGTGGTGTCAGTTGGCAGAAGGCCTGAGAAACACTTGGGAAATATAAACACCACCAATCTGGTACTGAAAAATATGCCAACTGGCTCAAGGGTTATAATTAACCTCTGAGGTTGGTCCCAGCAGGGTCTGACATGGACCCCATGTGGGCGCTGGGATTGGCCCTGGCCAGGTCTGGGCAGGCTCTAAGCGCTGGACCACCCTGCCCCATGCCACCTCTAAACTTGGCCAAGTGCCAAGGGTCGTGAGGGTGGTGTTCTGGGACTGGCATCAGGCGGCGAGGCTGGGAGTCCGGAGTGGGGGAAACAGAGGGCAGAGGGCAGAGTAGAGAGAGGCAAGTTGTTTGTTGGTTTTAGGCTGGGAGGAGGAGGAAAGGAGGATTAGCACAGGTCTGGCAGGTATGACTGTAACAACCCCCTTACTCCCCTTCAGCAGCCTGCACCTGGGGAGCCCACGAGCCGGGTCCCCTTCTCTTCTCCCTTGCTCCTTGTCAAGCAGGGGGTAGAGTTGGGGACGTTTATTTTCTTCTTGCTCAAGTTTTATTAATTTTTTAGTTGTTTGCATCTCTGTGACTTTGGGATACACTTTCCCACCTCTGTATACGTGCACACGCTTCACTCACCTGCCACCAAACTCTTGTGGCAGATCCTAGTCCCTTCCTGTCCCCTCCTCTCGGGTCCTGTCCCCTCTGGCAACCAGTGTATTTTTCACAGAGTCTGAGAATTATTTTCACTGGGGTTTGCCAATTTGTGTGGTTTGGTGATTTACATCCCACAAATGAATGGACTCACTTAACGACTTATGTCACTACTTTTTGTTTTTGTAAAGATTTAAAAAAATTTCATTTTACAAGGCCTCCCCGATGGCGTAGCGGTTGAGCACTGGGTTGCGAAGCTGCCCACAGCCTCTGTAGTACCGGTTCGAACCCCGGCCACTGGGCAAGGGTCCCACATGGCATGCAGACCTCTCCTGCCACCCACTGCTCCCCTCACAGAGTACTTTGTCAGTCTGCCTGTTCTCTTCTCCTCTCTGGCTCTGGTGAATTCTCTCACCCTCCCGTGCTTCTGACTGTACCCAGTGCTTGTATTAGTGAATGAATGAATGAATGAATGAATGAATCTTTTAAAAATTTTTATTTTTACATAGAAGAACTGTGGTTTAGGCCAGATATGCTGGACAGGGGTGTGTGTGTGAGAGAGCGGATTCACCAGAGTTAGAGAGGGGAGCAGAACAGGCAGATCTACTGAAATTCACTGCTGAGGGGAGTAGTGGGCGAGACAGGAGAGGTCTGCTGCACCATGTGGGTAGCTCCCTGGCCCGGGGTTGAACTCCAGCTGCACTGGCTACCAATAGCTTGATAGCTATGTTTTTAACCTTGTGCCACCACGGAGGCCCCCTTATTTCACCTCTTGTCATTACTCTACGATCAATCCAGTTCATTCCAAAAGGCAGGTATTTTGTGTTTTGGTGCTACCTCTATGGAGAACACTGTAGAGAAAGACATTTAAAAAAAGTAAAAAGGAAATATTCTGTGATACAGCAACATCGCTACAAGGTATTTACCAAAGAACATGTAGGCTCTAATTCGAAAAGCATGTGTATGCCCGTGTTCCTAGCTTTATTCACAGTAGCCAAGACCCGAATCATTCTAAGTGACCAATGACAGACAACTGGGTTAAGAAATTGTGGAGTCTGTCCTTGGTGGAATATGCCTCAGCTGTTAAAAAGAATGAGCTAATGCTTTGGGGGAGCTTGTTTCTCAGGGAGGTTGGCACCAGGAAGGCCATGGAGTGTTTATGAGCTGTTTGGGGGGCAAGGGAGCGGGCGAGGGGGCAAGCCTGGGAGAAGTGCTTGGGGACAGAGGCCAAGTGGAATGTAACTTTGTTGATGACCCTAGGATTTGCACTGAGGTCAGCCTCTGACCTTGGTGTTGCCTTCCAAGGCAGAATGTGTGCGGGTTGTGGGGCCTGGGGCAGCTTCTGCAGTAAGTGATGAGCGCAGGAAAATCCTTTCTTCTCCCTGGGCCTCAGTTTCCCATCTGGACAACAGTCCCAGTTAGGAGCAAGATTAAGACATGTGTCAGAGTCCTGACCTTCCCCCTCAGAGTTGTGTGACCTTGGATTCACCTCTCTGAGCCTGAAGGGGCCTTATGACCTTAGTTTCTTTTTGTGGAGCCACTAGATGCCTGTGAAGCGGTGAGTGTTTCATGTCAGCTATGCTGCTACTTCATCTGTGGCGTGAGGGAGCTGGACAAGAAGCTTTCTCAAATACTCTCTTCTGGGTTTTCCATTCTCTGGTCTAAAGTTCTGAAAGCTTTTCCTCGGAGAAAGGAGGAAGAGAGGAAGAACCTCCCTCCCATTCCTTCCTCAGCAAGGTTGAGTGTCACCTCCTGGGCCGTGACCAGGAAGCTGATCTTCTAGATGCCCTCCTGGAAAGATGGTGGATTAGGCAGTGTCTGCAGAAGGGTAGGTTAGGCTTTGCCCCTGGGCTTGTTCTGGATGGGCATGCAGCCCTACGCAGGACTTTGCCCACTGCTCTCTCCCTCCCCTAGTTTCTGCTGCTTTTTCTTACTCTTTCTTGCAAGTCGGCTTCCCCTGTCCACGCTGGGCCTCTTGATATTTGTGTCATTTTGTCCAGTAGGTTCGCCTGGCTGTCTTTTTGTGTTTCTCCTTGTTTCCACATCTGTACAGGTGAGTCATGCTAGGTGGATGTTGGGGTGTCTGCATATGACTGTAATGTATGTTTCGGCACGTCCATGTGATGCAGAGATTGGTGCATGACATCTGTCTTTGAAGGAAGGGGTTTTGTGGGCCAAGGCAGGTGCTGGGATTGGCCCTTGGCATGTCTGGGCAGAGGGTTGGAAGGCATGAGCTGGCAACCACAAGAGAGGTGAAGAGAAAGAACAGCGCTTGTGGTCACCTCACACCTCTAGGTATGAGGAAGGTGGCGAGGAGACAAAGCAGGGCAGTGGAGGGGCAGGGGGCAGAGGAAAAGTACCCCAAAGAAGGAAAAAGCCTCCAGGAACTTTTGAGATGGGTGAAGAGTTCCCAGAATCCCTATAAAAAGCAAACCCAGCTTCCTAACCTGGGCTCCTCCCTTGGACCCCCTCCTGCTGTCAGGAATCTCTTGCAAGGAACCTGAGCTTGCTGAGCTTCAGCCCCAAGTGTGGAGATTATTCCGCAGCCGCTGGGACACAAGAACCCACCTGTTGGGCACTCACTCAGCACATCATGGAGCGTGTGTTGGTGCGTCATTGCACGTGACTTTGCATGCACAACTGTTTGTGCACACCTGGTGTGCACCCTGCACACAGTGCACCCCAATCAATTGCTGGTCTGTGTGTGGGTGATGGGAGGGCGTGCTTTGGGGTACACCTGTTGAGGGATGTCCAGCTGTGTGTCTGTGCCCCACCTGATGTGTGACTGCATATGTGCAGGTATGGCTGGTGCTGTATCTGAGCTTGGGGGTGTTCTCATGTGCGTTCTCGGGTGTAGGGAGTCACCTGGGCTGTGATGGATGCACGTGAGTGTCTGAGATCTGCTCGTGCCCTGACCCTGGCCTATTTCTTTTTTTCAAAACAAGTAGTTCCCTTCTTTTTCTGGGCATCTACCTCCCTCAGTTTTTAAGGTCAGGTAAATAGAAAAAGCCTCAGAAGGACAGGTGCGCCCAAGAGCTTTCTGAGGTTGGTCACTTCCCACTGAAGCTATTTAAATATCCTCTCAGAAAGTTCTCTTTCCCACGGTGTCACCCCAGCCTCCTAAGCCATTCAGCAAATTTCACAGTCACTCCTCCCTGCCAGCCCGTGCTGGGGTGCTGAAGACGCAGAGTAGGCGAGATAGCGGGGCCCTGGCCTCAAGGGGCTCTCACCCCAGAGGAGGAGATGGAACAGTCAAGGGCCAGTGACAGCTCAGAGTGGACCATGTGGGGTGGGGGTGGGGGGCAGGCAGGGGCCACAGAACTGGGATGGGGCAGAGGCAGATCGTCATGGAAGGAGGGGGGGGCACAGGCAGGGGCCTCATGGCTGGCATGGGGACGGGAAAGCGACACAAATGTGCATTGGAGCCCTGAGATGGCACCTGAAGCAAGCTTGTGGGTGCAGGGTAAGCCATTCGGGGACTAAGTAGCCTTGTCTTGTGGGGGACGGGAGCATTTTTGGGTAGGGCGAGCTCCAGGCAAAGGAATCATCACACAGAAAGGTCTGAGGCCAGGGAGGGCTGCTGAGTGCTGGGCACAGAGGTCAGTGATGAAGCTGCCCAGCAGGGGAGCCAGTTTGGTGAGACTAGCCGGTAGCTTGGAATCTGTGCCAAGGCAGTGGAGAGGCACAGAGAATTTTCAGCAGCGGAACAAAGTGACCATATTTGTGTTTCAGAAATGTTCTTCTGTCTATTGGAGATGCAGCTACAGGTCAAGAGAGGTAGATGTGGCTTCTGTCGTCATCCTGGTGAGAGAGGACAGGGAGGACCATGGGCTGGAGATAGAGATGAAATGCAGCTCTAATTCTCATTTGGTTACTTTTTAAAAAAAAAATATTTATTTGTTTATTTTTTAAAGTTAATTATCCTTTGTTTTTTGAGATTTATTTATTTTTTAAGATTTATTTATTTATTTATACAAGTACTGGGTACAGTCAGAAGCGCGGGAGGGTGAGAGGATTCACCAGAGCCAGAGCGGGGAGCAGAGCAGGCAGAAGGACCTAAGTACACTGCTCAGGGGAGCAGCGGGCGGCAGGAGAGGCCTGTTTGGCATGTGGGAATCTCCCTGGCCGGCCAGGTATCAAACTGCGCTGAAAGGGCTGTGGACAGCTTCACAGCGCACGCTCAAAACTCCTGTGCCGCTGAAGAGGGCCCTTATTTCATTTATTTATGCATACAAGAACTGGGGTGTAGGCCAGAGGTGTGGGGTTGGGCAGTGGGAGGATTCATCAGAGACAGAGTGGGGAGCAGGTGAATCTACTGAAATACACTGTCAAGGGGCGCAGCAGGGAGACAGGAGAGGTCTGCTGCTCCATGTGGGTAGCTTCCTGGCCAGCTGGGGATCGAACTCCTGCTGCACATGCTGTGGGTAGCTTCACAGTGCTGTTCTTAATGCCTTGTGCCACTGAGAGGCTCAGGTACTTGACTTTTGCTCCTTTCAGCATTGCCCAGGCTTCAGCTGAAAACATGTCCTGGAGCTGGGAGCAGCGACTAGTAGGTTCTAGTGTCCAGTTGTCCCCTACATTTCCAGAGCAATCCCCCCAGCCCCTATGCCCAGTTCTCTGGTACCTGGTAAAGAGTTCTTTTAAATTCTGTTCAAACGACTGAAACTTGATGACCAGTGTAGTGTGGTTTACACAAGAGACACAGCACCTTTCTCTTAGTTAGCATTAGCTGGTGTATCTCTTCTGTTCTTGTGCCTTGTGCTTTCCCGTAGCTTATGTTTTGGGTAAATCTCTTATACAAAGATTCTTCTATGAGGTTTATTTTTATTTCAATCTGTGAGTTTCATTGCTTACATTTATTTTGAAACGGGTGTGATTGGATTTATTTCTATCATATTTTTATCCTTTTTTTTTTTTTATAAAGGCATGCTTTATTTATTTGCTGGTTTGTTTGTTTGTTTTGTTTATACATGCACTGGGTACAGTCAGACGCGCGGGAGGGTGAGAGAATTCACCAGAGCCAGAGCGGGGAGCAGAGCAGGCAGAAGGACCGAAGCACACTGCTGAGGGGAGCAGCGGGCGGCAGGAGAGGTCTGCGCGCCATGTGGGACCCTCCTCTGGTGGCCGGGGAGCAGCCGGGGATCAGGCCGCGCGCCGCTTCGCAACCCAGCGCTCAACCGCTGCGCCACCGGGGAGGCCCTATTTTTATCCTTTTACTTTCCGACGTCTTTTTTTGTCGTCACCCTTAGTTTGGTGTCTACTATTGTATTGAAGGCATTTTCTTTATTCCTCTATGTTCTTCTCAATTGGTTTGGAATTATAAACAAGATACTTATTTTCTTTAAGAACTGTTTCACTATTTATGATTGCCAAGTGATGGAAACAACCTAAGTGCTCAATGACAGGTGAGTGGATTAAGATGTGGCACATTTCCTTGACAGAATACTACTCAGCTACCAATAAAAATGGTGCACTCTTGCCTTTTGTTACAATGTGGAAGGAACTGGAAGGCATGGGGCTAAGTGAAGTAAGCCAGAGACAAATAGTGGATGATTTCACTCATGTGGAATATAGGGAAACAGAACAAAGGAACTGACAAAATTAAATGCAAATATCGGCTAGAAATACAGCTGCAGAATTGAGGCTACTCGAGGGGTAGGGTAGGGCAGGAACAAAGAGAGGAGGGGGCCCAGTGGTCTGGGTGTAAGTGGGTGGGGAATCTCCCCCTTACTTGTGGTGACATCCACATGAGGAGGTGTGTGCTTATTCCGCTGAATCGTAAACCTGTGATCGGTTTACTGCAGGAAACCTGTGATAGTTGAATTAAAACAAAAAGAATTCCTTGCATTTGAATTTTAATTGAAGAGTGATATAAATACGGAGAATTACATGGGTCACAGTGTACAGCTCGGTGGAATTTGGTAATCCAAATATATCCACATAATTACTACCCAGGTCAAGAAAATACTGCAGGTTCTCAAAACCTGCTTTACTTGTGCCTATTACTGCTGCTGCAACACAAGCATCACCTCGGCTTCCCACTGCCTAGGTTAGTCTTGAGGCTTTTCTGCTTGGTATAAATGCATCACTGTCTGCCTTCTCTGTGTCTCTCTTCACCCAGTGTTCTCTTTATGAGGTCCGTTCAGATTCTTAGTTTTAGTTCTTTCATTCTCAGTGAGGCATCATCTCCCCTTCTCAACTATCTGACTTAAAACATTTATTTTTTTGTTTTTGTTAAGATCTTTTTTATTTAAAGATTTATTTATTTATGCGTACAAGAGCTGGGGTGGAGGCCAGAGGTGCAGAGGGTGAGAGGATTCACCAAAGACTGAGCAGGGAGCAGAATAGGCGGATCTACTGAAATACACTGCTGAGGGGAGCAGAGGGCGAGACACGAGAGGTCTGCTGCGCCATGTGGGTCAGCTCCCTGGCCAGGGATCCAACCCAGACCATTGCTGTGATAGTGTTGATATTTAACCCGTAGGCCACTAGGGAGGCCCCTGGGGTATTTCATACTTATCATCATTCAAATGTCAACATTAGAGAACAGTTTCTCAAGAAGAAAACTTTAATCATTCAACCAAGAGGATTGTTGTAATACTTTATAGCTGAAGCTTGTTCTTAAGAGAAATATTATTTCCTTTAACATTATGCTTGGATTTATCTGTGCTTGTTCTCCCTGCTGATATTGACCAGGCAGATATGTTACCTTCTGGTTTGGGCTACTTATCATGAAGCCTGGCGACCTGGTATAAGCAGCCTGGGGAGCTTAGTAACAACCTTTAGCTCAGTCCCTGGTATGCAGTTCAGTCCCTGACATGAATCTTAGAGCATATACCGCCATGAGGCGGCATGGACCTGGGGGGTCCAATGATTACTGACCCCTTACTCACCCTTGGTAAGCAACTTTCTGACTCACCTCTTGGCATGTAGCCTCGTTCTATCTGACCATGTGTAGCTGCCAGTGCGAACCTACCCAGAACCTTGTGGAAACTGAAAGTGTATGTAAGCTTCTGAATTCATACAGACGGGGCACAGACTTGGGATACGAATGCACTGATCAGCTCCGGTGCATTAAACCTGCCTCTTGTTAGCCCTGGTGTCCACGATTCCTTTGTGCCAAACAACAACCACTCCCTCAAAGGCTGCTCTGTGTTGCTCTTCAGAAGGACACAAAAGAGGCACTCGGCATAGTTGATGGTGGTTAGTACCAGTGCTTCAGTATTTTTATTTTAATTCAATTTTTTTGGTATGTCACTTGAGGTATTTTAAAAAGATTATTTTTTGTTAATGAAGTACCAGTTTTTACATCCTAGTTGATATTTGGCAGTGCAGGATTTCTCCATGTGTGGCCACCATAGCCCTCCCAGCACCGGAGCATCCGCAGTCCTCCCCCTAGTCCGTTGTTTCCCCTGCTCTGTTCTGGTCCTTCTGCTTCCACTGCCCCGCCACGGCCCCCGCCCCCCCCCCACTGCCCCCGGCTCCAACTTTAGGATGCCTCAGGTCTATGGGCAGTTTTCTACTGTTGGTTTTTGAAGCTTGTCTTTGTCTGACCCTTTGGTTCACTGCTTTTAAGGCGGGACAGGTGTGTCTTCTCGTGTCACAGGTTCTTGCAAGAGGAGCCTGGATTAATGAGACTTGTGAATCAAAGAATTGCCTGTGCCAGATTCCATCCTGAAGTGATTAGGAGCATGTGTTTTGGAGCCAGATTGCCATCTGTAAAGGAAGTACCTGATACTTGATATTTTTATAAGAATTAAGTAAATTGAGGACCTCCCCAGTAGTGCAGCAGTTGAGCGCTGGGTTGCGAAGATGCCCGCAGCCTCTGCAGCGCCGGTTCGATCCCTGACTGCCTACCGCCGGCGAGGGTGCCACGTGGCTTGTATAGCTGCTCCCCTCAGCAGTGTACATCGTCAGTCTGACTGTTCTGTTCCCCGCTCTGGCTCTGGTGAATCCTCTCATCCTCCTGCACTTCTGACTGTACTCAGTGCTTGTATAAATAAATAAATAAATCTTAAAAAAAAAAGAATTAAGTAAATAGAAGGGTGTAAATCACTCAGAACAGTCTTTGCAAATAGGGGCACTCAAAGCCTACTAGTTATTACTTTCCCTGTAGCCACTGAGAGTTTCCAGATTGTGATCTGATGCCCTTTTTAAAAAAGATTTATTTATTTATGCATACAAGAGCTGGGATGTAGACCAGATGTGTGGGGGAAAGGTGAGAGGATTCACCAGAAATAGAGAGGGGAGTAGAACAGGCAGATGGACTGAAATACACTGCAGAGAGGAGCAGCGGGCGAGAAAGGGAGGTCTGCTGTGCCATGTGGGTCAGCTCCCAGGCTGGGTATCAAACTCCTGCTGCAGTGGCTGCCCAAGCTTCAGAGTGCTGAGAATTAACCTCTTATGTCACCAGGGAGGACCTGTTGCCATTTTTGGTTGATAGCAAAGTCGTTGAAATACTGTTTCCAGAGGGTCCTAAGATCATACCAGCAGTTTTGGTAAAGATGGAACTAGAACCCCAAGTTCAGCAACAGATACACTCAGCAAAGTTGTTGTTTGTTTTTTATTATTTTGTTATTTGGGGAGCCAGAGCAGGTAGTGTTTGCACCTGGGATGATGTGTGTCCAATTTCCTGTTAGTTTTTTTTTTTTTTTAAGATTTATTTATTCATTTATATAAGCACTGAGTACAGTCAGAAGCGTGGGAAGGTGAGAGAATTCACCAGAGCTAGAGTGGTTAACACAACAGGCAGACTGACGAAATACACTGCTGAGAGGAACAGCAGGCGGAGCAGGAGAGGTCTACACGCCATGTGGGACCCTTGCTGGTTTCCGGGGATCCAACAGGCGCTGCAGAGGTTGAGGGCAGCTTCGCAGCCCAGTGCTCAACCACTGCGCCACCTAGGGAGGCCCTCCTGTTAGTTTATTTTTTTTTTCAAGATTTATGTATTTATACGTTCAAGAACTGGGGTACAGGCCAGTGGTGCAGGGAGTGAGAGGATTCACCAGAGACAGAGCGGGGAGCAAAACAGGCGGATCTACTGAAATACACTGCTGTGGGGAGCAGCAGCCGAGACAAGAGAGGTCTGCTGCACCATGTACGTAGCTCTCTGGCTGGCCAGGGATGGAACTCCTGCTTCAGAGGCTGCGGACAGCTTCACAGTGCTGTCTGTGCTTAACCCCTTGTGCCAGCCCCTTCCCTGTTAGTTTTGGCATTGTAATGATTCACCCACACTTCCTGTACCCTCTTCTCTCCTCCCGTAAACTAGGCATTCAGTTAATGTCAGACCCTTTCTTTAAAAAATTCTTTTATTGTTCCCCCACATATCTGTCCTATACCCCAGCTCTTGTATGCATAAATAAGTAAAATAAATCATTAAAAATATTCTTGGATTGGTGGGACCACAGTGGGTCTACCCTATTCCTCCTTGTGATTGATGGGTAGAAAAATAGCCAATCTTTTTTGGGCTAGAAATTTGTCCCCACTGGGGAATGTGGTTCTTAAATGTGAGTGCAGAAGGATCTCTTCTCACAAAATTCTAAATGTCCATGATTTTAAGATTTTAAGCTTAGAAGGTCTTCCTGCTGGCCTAAGGGTTAAGCCTCAGGACTACCACCATGAAGGTCCACCAAGAGAGCCTGAGTTGGATCCCTGGCGAGGTAGCTGACCCACATGGTGCAGCAGAGCTCTTCTGTCTCACCCAGTGCTCCCCACAGCAGTGTGTTTCAGTCCATCTGCCTGTTCTGCTCCCCTCTCTGTCTCTGGTGAATCCTCTCACACCTGCCACCCCCACCTCTGGCCTGTACCCCAGTTCTTCTATACACACTCTCTCTCTCTCTCTCTCTCTCTCTCTCTCTCTCTCTCTCACACACACACACAAACACACACACACACACAGAATTTTTAAGTCTATAGTCCTCAACTTCTTATTCTGTTCATACATATTTTCCCCTAAATATCAATGTGTGACTCATTAGGAGAGGTGAAATTTGATGCTGGTGGGATTTTGTGGTAATGATGACACAGTGAAGGGGTTGTATGACTCCCCCCACAGTGAACTTAAACATTGTGCCTGAGTCAGCTGTCAGCTCAGGATGGAAAAAACAAGAGCTTATCTGTGGATCTTGAAAACAGACGCCCCCACACTGTAGCCTCTGGCTGCAAGCTTGCTGCCAAAGGGACCTAAGAACCAGCCCAAAGTCCACCACAAAGGACCTCAGCTCGCATCACCTCCCTGCTGGTCCTTCAGGGCCCCCAAGGCTCTGGCCTGAGGGAACACACTTAGGGCTGCCCTTGGGTTATGGACAAGATCATTATTCCTAATCTAGAATTGTGCCTTTTCTGATTCTGTGGCAGTCCCCAAGAGCAGAGGAAGAGAACTAGAATTGGTAATTCAGAAGTTAAGTTATTTTGTATGAAGGTGATGGGTGTTCACTAGACTAATAGTGGTGATGATTTTGCCATTTACACAAATGCCAAATCATTGTATATAAGGCCGTTAGCTGATTGGATGTTACCTGATGTCATGGGATGCCAATTCGATCCCAGTTAAAAAATTAATTAAAAAAGTGGATCTGGGTCCCTCTGCAGAATTCTGATGTAGTCAGTCTGAAGTGAAGCTGGAAAATCTAACTTTTGGCCAATGCCTGTAGCTAAGAGGGAGATTTATAAATGTCTTTGTTAATAACAAAGAAAGATGTCAAATCAATAGCTTGACCTAACACCTTAAGACATGGAAAAAGAAGAGGAAAACGATAAAGCAATTTAGAGTAAAGTAATCATAAAAATTGGAGTAAAAATGAATGAAACAGAAATAGAGACAATGAAATTCATAATGAAAGTCAGTGAAAGTCAATGACAACCAATCATGTTATGGTCACCTGCAGAACCAGGTGGATTCAAAACTCTGGTTAGAAGTAAACATGGAAGAAGGCACACACACATCTCACACACTACGAGGGTTTATCACTGACATGGTTGAGGGCTCTGGAGAGAGCAGAGCAGATGATATTAATATGTGTGAAGTGGATTGCGAGAACATGGAGGGAGACTGGTCTGGGTTTTTATGGTGGTAGGGGCTGAGGGTTGCTTGGTTTGCATCTGCCCCCACCACCAACCCCCACACTAGAGGAGAGAATACCCGGGCTCTCTTGTCAGCTTGCCCAGATAAGGGGCATGGGGGAAGGGACAGGGGATACTTCATATCAGCAAACATACAAAAATAGAGTCAAATTTGTTGTTGTATCTCACCACCGATGTTTGACTGATGACTGAAATGTGCTGCCTTTTATTTAATTGAATTTGAGCTATTGCAGGAAACCACGGTGGTTTTCTTACTGAGAGCCGAAGGTGAATATGGCACTGAAGGCCTTTTCAAGAGACCAGGCCTGTATGTCGTGAGAAGTGAAATGAGTTCTCTGGTCTTTCTCTGTGATGTCTGGAATTCTTAAGTGGATTTGAGTGCCCTGATGAGGTCTTCCATTCCAACTTCAGTATATGTAGACACGTGTGGCTTTGATTTATAGTTTTGCATGCCAAAGGGCACAACAGGTAGCACAAGAGGTGTCCAGGAGGAGAGTGCGTCCTTCAGCACCGTAGCATCTGGCAGAGGGACGGAAGGCAGGGCGTTCCCTTTTCCAGCAGGTAGACTGTACCAAAAGGCCCAGGTTTGCCTGGCTACAGGAAGCCTCATGGCGACGCTAAGCGTGCTGGGTATTACTTCAGTGATGCAAGGCATAATGGACATTTGACCACAAGGGTCACAAGTCCAGAACCCACAAGAGCCAGCTATCAGTGCTTCAATGGTGTATAGTGTAGGGCTGAGAGGGCAGTTGATTGAGTCAGAACCCAGGGCAATTTCTGGCCATCCTGGTAGACCAGAGTCTCTAGGGGGCCTTGGAGGAGGGTGCAAAATCCTCTGTAATGAGAGTCTCTGTTGGGGAGGGGCACTGATGGAGTACCTTCTATATGGCCATTAGAACAGATTCGAGAGACTTTTGTTTGCACAAGATGCCATTCAAGGTGAGACTAGGGCATTACTGAGAGTACATAAAATTAGTAAATGAGCACTATGTTGGCTCAGTGACCACACAAGCATCAAAATTTGTATTAGCAATGTGGGGGCTGAGAGTGGCCAGAATTGTCTTGACAGTGCCAGGGGGGCATGGGTTCAGCCTACCCAATCATGGTGAGGAATTTGTTATGTAAGACCTCCTTAGGCTAATCTGTGTTCACATCTTACCTCAGCAGTCATTTGTGATCTGGGGGCACTTCCAGAGCCTCAGCTTTGTCCCCGCAAAGTGGCATGAACACAGCTGCCTAGGTCTGTGAGCATTAATGGAGTGAGTGTAACGCTTTGGCGTAGGGCTGACACAGAGTATGTGTTCAATAAGTAATGTCCGTTATTCATTTTCTTTTTCACCGTATACTGTAAAGTTTCCCTTTCTCCCATCCCATCTGGGAAGAGGACTTTCCAGCAAGGTGAACGGACAGAGCCTGCTGTTTCTCCTAGGCCTGCCAGGCACCTGCCCCTTCCTCCCCCAGCCCACCTTGACTTAGCCCTGCCCTCCCACTAGCCGTGCCCAGGCCCGCCCACAAAATGCCGCCCACCCGCGGCCCCTCCCACCAGTGCTGCCAGGGCAAAGCCCTCCATTAGCGAGGCTGGAAGCTCATGGTGTAGGTTCTTGGGATGGTGGCAAAGCCCACGTGTTGGGGGGACACGTCGATGTCCTGGGGTGGCCGCGGGAACTGGAAGCGGAAGTTCTGCAAGATGGTGGTGAGGTAGAGGAAGAGCTCCATTCTAGCCAGGCTTTCTCCGAAACAGTATCGCTTTCCTGAGGAGGAGAGGCAGGAGGGCCCGAGATGAGACCTGTGGCGCTGCAGCTGGCCCACTCCCATATCTAGCTGCATCCTCTCAGGCAGGAGGGACTGGAGTATCCGGCTGAGAGGCTTTCAGAGAATGCGTTCTGAGCCTCCGTTCCCATGCACACGAGGTGGGGGTGAGTCATGAGGATGTAGTAGTGGAACTTTAAATCCCGCATTTCCTCCTCCCCCTCAACACACATTAAAATGTGGCTGCTGTGCTGTCCTCTCCATCTTAAGGATCTGAAGACTTTCAGTGACCTTGGACAAATCTGTGACTCCCTGAGCCTTAATTGTCCCATCTGTGAAGTGGGTACTACTGCCCCCGCCTTTCCTGTGGCTCAGTACTTGGTGGTTAAGGGGCTGCAGCAGGATGGCTTCAAGGTAGATAGGTGGAGGAACATAGCAGGGTACCCCTCAGAGAAGGGGTCCGGGAGGAGGAGGCCCTGTGGTGAGAGGAGCCAGGGCAGCTGCTGAGGGGTCTTACCGATGGAGAAGGGCACGAAAGCATCACTCTTCCTAAACTGCCCCCGCTCATCCAGGAAGTGTTGGGGGTAGAACTCCCGGGGTTTGGAGAAGAAGTTGGGGTCCCTCAGCACGGAACCCAGCATAGGGAACACTTCTGTGCCCTGGTGGGGAGGGGAAGGAGGAGGAAGAGCTCTGATAAGGTGGAGTGGGGAATGTGTGTGCTGAAAACACGGGAGGGCTGTGGAATGTGAATGATGAAGAGAAATGGGAGGCATGGGAGTTGGGGGGCTGCGAGGGAGGAGTTTTGAGGGCCATAACATTCATGTCCCTGAGACGGGAAGTTTGGGTCCTGTGTCTCCCAGGATATGTAGTTGGTGTGTCAGAAGCCGAGACACTGGGGGTATATGAAGGTTCATTTCCCCAAGACAGGATATTTGGGGGGAACCGGGGCGATACATATTCAAGGGGCTGTGAGCAGCAAGGCTGAAGGGACATGATGGTTGGGGAAGTCTTAGTTTGAGGGGGTAGGACAGGACCTGGGAAATTTCTGAGGGGAAGGGGGTCTGGTCACAGGGGCAGGTGGGAGGTCCCTCTGGGCTGGGTGGGGCAGCACCTTGGGGAGGATGAAGTCCCGGAACTTGGTGTCCTTGGTGACTCTGCGAGCCAGGCCCATGGGGATCATGTCTGCGACTCTTTGGATCTCATGGATCACTGCCTCCGTGAAGGGCATCTTGGCTCGGTCCTCATACTTGGGCTGACGGTTCTTGCCAATCACCCTGTCAATCTCCTCATGAATCTTGGCTGGGGGAGGGGACAGAGTGTGTTTAGGTAACTAGGAGTCCTCAGGGTAGAAAGGATAATCCAGAGATGTACACCCTGGTCATGGCATGCACGATCTGCGCGTGATGTGGAAAGCAAAGTTTGGCCATGTACATGGTGTGCTCGGGTTCCTTTTTGGTTGGCCGTGCCAGAATCTGGGAGGTGCTGGGGTGGGGGGCGGTCTCCATGAGCGCCGAGTGTGCACTGGGTGGGCCCTGAACAGGAGCTGTTTGTCAGTCCCTTTAGATACTGTCAATATTGAAGAGCCAGTGAGCCCGGGCTATTGCCCGGGCAACAAAGTCAGCTGGACTTTACCCATCTCTGGCTAGCAGGACAGGTGGGAGGCTCCAGGTCATGAGAGAGGCAGGGGGGGTCATTGCAGTGGACTCAGCAAACTTGGGTCTGTGGCCCCAATTCCTTCCCTGCTCCCCCAGCCTTACCCTCCACATCTGGGTGCTTCATGAGCAGTAGGAAGCCGTAGCGGAGGGTGGTGCTGACAGTCTCGGTGCCCGCGAAGAAGAGGTTCAGGGTGGTCAGCACCAGGTTCTTCATAAAGAACTCGGTGTTGGGGTTCTTCTCTTCCTGCAGGGAGAGATGGCTTCAGGCTGAACCCACCCCCATGCTCTCATGGAATTTTCTTGGGCACCCCCCTCCTGATCCAGGCACAGGTGGGAGAGGGACCTTATTTCTGCTAGTCTCAGGCTAGTGCCCAGGCTGCTGGCTCTGACCAAAGTGCTCTTCCCACACTCTTTGCAATGCTGAGTATTTGTCCCTTTCTTGTCAGTTTCTCCTTTTTTGATGTCGTTGTTTGTGATAGGGGCTGACTCTCTTGGGGCATCTGTCTGTCCTCACCTCCAGCCTGACTGCCCCCTGCCTGGCTTGGCCCTCCCAGCAGGCTCTTGCCCTGGGGTGTACCTCCTTCATGCGGATGAGGAAGGAGTCGATGAAGTCCCGGGGGGAGTTGGGGTCCAGCGTGCGCAGGTTGCGCTCCACCTTCTTGGCTATGAAGTCCTCCAGCCCCTGCAGCTCCTTAAAGGCCTGTTGCTGGGGCCCTGGCAGGTGCTTCATCACGGAGGAGAACATCTCATAGAGCTGGGGGTGGGAGAGAGGAGGGGGTGGGTGCTGTCACTGGGCAGGACCTGTGGGGAGTGGGTCCTGCCCTTGGGCAAGGAAGGCGCTGTTGTGAAGGCACGTGTCCCGGTGTTTAGTGTTTATGTGAGCCCGGTCGGGAATAGATATCTCATTTTTCCCAAGTCAGGTGTGAGCGCCCCTGTCCAGGAAGTTAGGTGGGATGGTTTGGGACATACATACAGGTTCCAGATAGTCAGGTGAGGCTTAATGGAGCCCACAGGTAGGAGTTTGTATAGCCAGGGGAGGTTGGAGGGTGACACTAGATATTGTGTGGACCTGGTTTGGAGAGGGGTTACTTAGGTTTAGGCATTCAGGGGTGCTCAGCCAAAGACAACTGTCTAAGTATTCAGGGGATCTTGATTGGGGGCTCTGTAAAGTGGTTCATTTATTAAAGTGAAGCTGGTGGTCATTTGTTCAAATGGGGGAGAAATCTGTCATATACGAATGGGGTTTCTAAGGGCATCTCTATAGGGTTTAAATGGGCTTGGGACTCTTATTTGGGTGTTTGGAGAACAATCTATCTAGGTGTGTGTGTGCTTGGGGGTCTTGGCTGGGGTACTGTCCAGATGTCCAGGTATTTAAGGGGGCGGGGAGGGGCATTTGTTCAGTTAGTCCAGGGACTGGTGTGAGATGTTTCTGTGTAGCTATTAAATAATTTTGGTGGGATGGATGTTGTAGCACCAGCGGTTCATATATTCAGGAAGTGGTCACCTGCTGAGATGTTAAGGAATTCAGGTGAGAAATGTAACAGAGAGCACCTGTTAGATATTAAGGTGAGTGGGACAGGAACTCTAGGTTGCTTGTAGACAGGGGCGGTGCTTTCAGATTCTGATTTTGCTTGTGGGGGAGGCAGTGAAGGCACCTGTTGAGCCATCCAGGTGTCCTAGGAGACCAGGTATTGGCATCTGCGCTGGGGGCTGCTTTGTAGGAACCCTGACTGGAGCAGGTTGGGGATCTGGGACACTTGGCTCCCCTTGCAGGAGTGCTGGCAGGTTGTGGCCTGGGCATGGTAGAGCCTCAGGCTGGCATGGGTTACCTGTCCGGTGGAGGTTGCTGTGAACTGGAAGCTTCCCGATATCATACGCAGCAATGACAGGAACTCTTTGTCCTCATAGTCGAAGCGGTCCCCGAAGACAATGGAGCTGATGACATTGGAGACACTTCGGCTCAGGAAGAAGGTGGGATCGATGAAGGCGCCTGCAGTGGGTCCGGGAGAGACAGGGATGTGGGTCTGATGCGGGTCGGGGAACTGCTGGAAAGCACCCAAGGGACCAACCAGCTTCCCCAGCGCCGGGTGTCTCCCCCTCTCCCCAGTGCACGCTTGCTCAGGGCATTTTCCTCCTCCAAGTCCTGGGCCCCCTGCTCACCTTTTGTGTCCTGGAGACCCTCGATGAGGTAGCCAGCTTCCTCCTGGATGCGTTCCTCGATGCCGCGCTTGCCCAGGCCAAAGTCCCGCAGTGTAGTGATGGAGAAGCGCCTCAGCTGCTTGGCACGTTCGCCATTGCTGAATGCCACGCCTGTGGGCAGCGGGGCAGCAGTATTGAGGGCAGGAAGGGCAGCGTGGGCCGCAGAGGGCGCCCAGGAGGCCGGCTCAGGGATGTGGAGGGAGGTGAGCAGAGATGGAGGGCGTGGGTCAGAGGGATTCTGAGAGAAAGGCTCATGCATGGGGAGGAAGGGTGAGGGAAGAGGAGGTGAAGATGAGGGGGTTGGAAGAGTTAGGGGGAAGGAGATAGAAAGGTAGGGAAGGCGAGAGGAGAGAGAAAGATGAGTCCAGCAGGAAGGAGGGAGGGGAGAGGAGGAGCAGTTTGGTGTGTCTAGAGAGGGAGCTAGGGAGGGAGAGAAGTTGGGAGAACAGACCCAGGAGTGCCAGGTCAGATGCACACAGAGAGGTGTGAAGAGAGGGAAAGATCAGAGGTGGCGAGTGGAGCTCTGGGGATTTCCAGGCAGAAATGATGCCTGTTTCTAAGACAAGGCAGGGAGAAACATGGAGAAGCACAGAAGCCGGGGAGGAGAAAAAGCCACCAAGTCACACAGAGATAGAGGATCAGGATTCCAAAGCAGAAGCTGGTGAGCTCCTGGAGGCACAGGGGGACCAGAGTCTGTATGCAGAAACCCTGGGCAAGGTAGGAGGACACAGGCGAGGCGGCCCTGAGCAGGGGGACAGAGGAGACCAGAGTAGGGCCGGGCCAGCCCTGAGTAGGAGCGAGTGCAAAGAGGACTGGAGAAACTGAGGCCCTTAGTGGGTCTGACCGCACTCGCCCACGCGGGTCCCTCACCATAGCCTTTGAAGAGCCAGTCAAAGGTGGCCTGCTCTCCCCGTCCGCTGAATTCCTCAGCTTGGTCCACCAGGGCCTCCTTCACGGCGTCATGGCCGCACAGCACCACGATCCTCCGGGTTCCCAGGTGCACGGTGAACACTGGGCCATAACGCTCTCTGAACTGAGGGAGGTGAACGGCATGGGGTTTCCGTGAGGCATCCCCCTCTGTACCCCTCTCCCCTACCTTTGGACAGACAAGGAATTGAACATCCCAAAAGCTGGTCTCTCCAAGCTAGGACTCTACCCTGAGCCACCCAAACTCCCCTTTCCTGAGACCTTGGTCCAGTCTCATTGATGCCCTGCCATAAAGTCCCAGCTTCCTGACAGTCCTCCCAGCCCCCCATCTCCCCGCCTCATGACACCTTCATGAGAGAGTTGTACATCTGCTCGGTGTTCAACTGCAGGTAGTTCCCGATGAAGGGAAGTGGGGTGGGCCCCGGGGGCAACTTCCCCGAGAGCTTCCTCTGCTTCCAGACGGACATCACGACCATTATGGTCAGGCAGGCCAGCAAAGCCACCAGCAGCAGCCCTGAGGCCAGCATGGTGGCGCTGAGTGAGATGGTCAGGTGGTGATGGCCAGGGCGCCTGCCTTTATATGATCTGGGAGAAAGGGAGGACTTTGGCTCTGATTATGTAATTTTCTCATTTCACCTCCCAGCTACACGCACAGCAGGTTCCCTGCCTACTTTGGGACACAGCCAACAAGGGAGGAAGAGGGGCCCCTAGGGCAGATTGATCTGGAGTGGGCTGAAGACCGAATTTGTGATCCTGAGGAAGGACCACCAGGGGCTTTGGACTCGGGGGCAGTGGTTACACTGCAGAAGGGAAGATTTTGGACTATTTGCACACAGGAACCTCTGCCCTTTGATTTGGAGTCTCAGAAGATTCAGAGAACTGGATTTAAGGGTAGTGGAACGAGACAGGTTTGGGAGCTACAGTTTTGGGGCTCTTTGGCTGAGGAGGGCTGTAGGCTTATAGGCCTTAGAAGGAGAGATTCCAGGGAATGACTTTGAGGGCCTTGGAGTGAGAAAGTCCCGCTGTGTGTAGGCTGTCTGGTTCCTGGGAGGAGAAATGTCCGTGGAGCCCTGTGTGGGTTCAAGCGCTGAAGGCCTGATGCTGGGATTTGATCTGCTTTTGAGTCAATACTTGTCGCCTTTTGATGCCAGAGTCCTTTCAGCCCTTCAGAGGCAACCCAGAACTACCCATCCCTGGTTGGGAAAGGAGCAGAATCCAGGGCAACATTGAGTGGAACATTCCACATAACAGGAAAGGAGAACTTGTGGTGTCAGTTGGCAGAAGGCCTGAGAAGCACTTGGGAAATATAAACACCACAAATCTGGTACTGAAAAATATGCCAACTGGCTCAAGGGTTATAATTAACCTCTGAGGTTGGTCCCAGCAGGGTCTGACATGGACCCCGTGTGGGTGCTGGGATAGGCCCTGGGCAGGTCTGGGCAGGATCTAAGCGCTGGACCACCCGGCCCCATGCCACCTCTAAACTTGGCCAAGTGCCAAGGGTCGTGAGGTTGGTGTTCTGGGACTGGCATCAGGCAGCGAAGCTGTGAGTCCGGAGTGGGGGAAACAGAGGGCAGAGGGCAGAGTAGAGAGAGGCAAGTTGTTTGTTGGTTTTAGGCTGGGAGGAGGAAGAAAGGAGGATTAGCACAGGTCTGGCAGGTATGGCGGTAACAACCCCTTTACTCCCCTTCAGCAGCCTGCACCTGGGGAGCCCACGAGCCGGGTCCCCTTCTCTTCTCCCTTGCTCCTTGTCAAGCAGGGGGTAGAGTTGGGGAAGTTTATTTTCTTCTTGCTCAATTTTTATTAATTTTTTAGTTGTTTGCATCTCTGTGACTTTGGGGTACACTTTCCCACCTCTGTATACGTGCACACGCTTCACTCACCTGCCACCAAACTCTTGTGGCAGGTCCTAGTCCCTTCCTGTCCCCTCCTCTCGGGTCCTGTCCCCTCTGGCAACCAGTGTATTTTTCACAGAGTCTGAGAATTATTTTCACTGGGGTTTGCCAATTTGTGTGGTTTGGTGATTTACATCCAACAAATGAATGGACTCACTTAACGACTTATGTCACTACTTTTTGTTTTTGTAAAGATTTTTTAAAATTTTGTTTTACAGGGCCTCCCCGTTGGCACAGCAGTTGAGCGCTGGGTTGCAAAGTTGCCCACAGCCTCTGCAGCACCTGTTCGAACCCCGGCCGCTGGGCAAGGGTCCCACATGGCATGCAGACCTCTCCTGCCACCCACTGCTCCCCTCAGCAGAGTACTTTGTCAGTCTGCCTGTTGTCTTCTCCTGTCTGGCTGTGGTATATTCTCTCACCCTCCCGTGCTTCTGACTGTACCCAGTGCTTGTATAAGTGAATGAATGAATGAATGAATGAATGAATAAATAAATAAATAAATCTTTAAAAAAATTTATTTTTATGTAGAAGAACTGGGCTTTAGGCCAGATATGCTGGGCTGGGATATGCTGTGTGTGTGAGAGAGGATTCACCAGAGGCAGAGTGGGGAGCAGACAGGGAGATCTACTGAAATACACTGCTGAAGGGAGCAGCGGGCAAGACAGGAGAGGTCTGCTGCACCATGTGGGTAGCTCCCTGGCCCGTGATTGAACTCCAGCTGCACTGGCTACCAATAGCTTGATAGCCATGTTTTTAACCTTGTGCCACCAGGGAGGCCCCCTTATTTCACCTCTTGTAATCACTATATGATCAATCCAGTTCATTCCAAAAGGCAGGTATTTTGTGTTGTGGTGCTCCCTCTATGGAGAACACTATAGAGAAAGACATTTAAAAAAAATAAAAAGGAAATATTCTGTGATACAGCAGCATCACTGCAAGGTATTTACCAAAGAATATGTAGGCTCTAATTCGAAAAGCATGTGTTTGTCTGTGTTCCTAGCTTTATTTACAGTTCCTAGCTTTATTCAAGACCCGAATCATTCTAAGTGACCAATGACAGACAACTGGGTTAAGAAATTGTGGAGTCTGTCCTTGGTGGAATATGCCTCAGCTGTTAAAAAGAATGAGCTAATGCTTTGGGGGAGCTTGTTTCTCGGGGAGGTTGGCACCAGGAAGGCCATGGAGTGTTTATGAGCTGTTTGGGGGGCAAGGGAGCGGGCGAGGGGGCAAGCCTGGGAGAAGTGCTTGGGGACAGAGGCCAAGTGGAGTGTAACTTTTTTGATGACCCTAGGATTTGCCACTGAGGTCAGCCTCTGACCTTGGTGTTGCCTTCCAAGGCAGAATGTGTGCAGATTGCGGGGCCTGGGGCAGCTTCTGCAGTGAGTGATGAGCTCAGGAAAATCCTTTCTCCTCCCTGGGCCTCAGTTTCCCATCTAGACAACAGTCCTAGTTAGGAGCAAGATTAAGACATGCGTCAGAGTCCTGACCTTCCCCCTCAGAGTTGTGTGACCTTGGATTCACCTCTCTGAGTCTGAAGGGGCCTATGACCTTAGTTTCTTTTTGTGGAGTCACTAGATACCTGTGAAGCAGTGAGTGTTTCATGTCAGCTATGCTGCTGCTTCATCTGTGGCATGAGGGAGCTGGACAAGATGCTTTCTAAAATACTCTCTTCTGGGTTTTCCATTCTCTGGTCTAAAGTTCTGAAAGCTTTTCCTCGGAGAAAGGAGGAAGAGAGAGAAGAACCTCCCTCCCATTCCTTCCTCAGCAAGGTTGAGTGTCACCTCCTGGGCCATGACCAGGAAGCTGATCTTCTAGATGCCCTCCTGGAAAGATGGTGGATTAGGCAGTGTCTGCAGAAGGGTAGGTTAGGCTTTGCCCCTGGGCTTGTTCTGGATGGGCATGCAGCCCTAAGCAGGACTTTGCCCACCGCTCTCTCCCTCCCCTAGTTTCTGCTGCTTTTTCTTACTCTTTCTTGCAAGTCGGCTTCCCCTGTCCACGCTGGGCCTCTTGATATTTGTGTCATTTTTGTCCAGTAGGTTCGCCTGGCTGTCTTTGTTATATTTCTCCTTGTTTCCACATCTGTACAGGTGTGTCATGCTAGGTGGATGTTTGGGGTGTCTGCGTATGGCTGTAATGTATGTTTCAGCATGTCCATGTGATGCAGAGATTGTCTTTGAAGGAAGGGGTTTTGTGGGCCAAGGCAGGTGCTGGGATTGGCCCTTGGTATATCTGGGCAGAGGGTTGGAAGGCATGAGCTGGCAACCACAGGAGAGGTGAAGAGAAAGAACAACGCTTGTGGTCACCTCACACCTCTAGGTATGAGGAAGATGGCGAGGAGACAAAGTAGGGCAGTGGAGCGGCAGGGGAAAAGTACCTCAAAGAAGGAAAATCCTCCAGGAGCTTTTGAGATGGGTGAAGAGTTCCCAGAATCCCTATGAAAAGTGAACCCAGCTTCCTAAACTGAGCTCCTCCTTTGGACCCCCTCCTGCTGTTAGGAATCTGTTGCAAGGAACCTGAGCTTGCTAAGCTTGAGCCCTGAGTGCGGAGATCATTCCGCTGTCGCTGGGACAGAAGAACCCACCTGTTGGGCACTCACTCAGCACATCATAGAGCGTGTGTTGGTGCGTCAGTGCATTTGACTTTGCATGCACAACTGTGTTTGTGCATTTGGGGTACACCTGTTGAGGGATGTCCAGTTGTGTGTCTGTGCCCCACTCGATGTGTGACTGCATATGTGCAGGTATGGTTGGTGCTGTATCTGAGCTTGGGGGTGTTCTTGCGTACTAAGATCTGCTCGTGCCCTGACCCTGGCCCATTGCCTTTTTTTCAAAACAAGTAGTTCTCTTATTTTTCAGGGCATTTACCTCCCTCAGTTTTCAAGGTCAGGTAAGTAGAAAAAGCCTACTTACACAGGTGCACCCAAGAGCTTTCTGAGGTTGGTCACTTCCCACTGATGCTATTTAAATATCCTCTCAGAAAGTTCTCTTTCCCACGGTGTCACCCCAGCCTCCTAAGCCATTCAGCAAATTTCTCAGTCACTCCTCCCTGCCAGCCCGTGCTGGGGTGCTGAGGACGCAGGGTAGGCGAGATAGCAGGGCCCTGGCCTCATGGGGCTCTCACCCCAGAGGAGGAGATGGAACAGTCACGGGCCAGTGACAGCTCAGAGTGGCCCATGTGGGTAGGGGGTGGGGGGCAGGCAGGGAGCACAGAACTGGTGTGGGGCAGAGGCAGATCGTCATGGAAGGAGGGGGGGCACAGGCAGAGGGCTCATGGCTGGCATGGGGATGAGATAGAGACACATATGTGCGTCGGAGCCCAGAGATGGCACCTAAAGCAAGCTTGTGGGTGCAGGGTAAGCCATTCGGGGACTAAGTAGCCTTGTCTTGTGGGGTACTGGGAGCAGTTTTGGGGGAGGGCGAACTCCAGGCAAAGGAATCATCACACACAATCATCTGAGGCCAGGGAGGGCGGCTGAGTGCTGGGTACAGAAGTCAGTGATGAGGCTGCCTAGCAGGGGAGCCAGTCTGATGAGACTAGCCAGTAGCTTGGAATCTGTGCCGAGGCAGTGGAGAGGCATAGAAGGATTTTAAGCAGGGTAACAAGATGGTCATATTTGTATTTCAGAAGGTTTCTTCAGACTATTGGCGACACAACCACACATCAAGAGAGGTAGCAGTGACTTCTGTAGATGTCCTGGTGAGAGAGGATAGGGAGGACCGATGGGCTGGAGAAAGAGATAGAAGGAAGAACTCATTCTGACTTGGTTATATTTTTTTAAAGATTCATTTTGTTTATTTATGCATACAAGAACTGGGGTATAGGCCAGAGGTGCGGGGTGGGGGTTGTGGGAATATTCCGAAGAGACAGAGTGGGGAGCAGAACTGGCGGATCCCCTGAAATACACTGCTGAGGGGAGCAGCTGGGAGACAGGAGAGGTCTGCTGCGCCATGTGGGTAGCTCACTGGCTGTGGCTCGAACTTCTGTTACAGTGACTGGCGATACCTTCAGAGTACTGAGACTCAATGCCTTATGACACCAGGGAGGCCCTCATTTGGTTACATTTTGGCTGTTCCTGGGTTAAAAGCAAGGGAGGAGTCTAGTGTGGGGGTTCAGATGGTGGTGTCATCCACTGGTTTAGGGATGCAGACCAGGGACAAGTTTTAGGGGGGAGATATTGAGGAAATTGCTAATGAACCATGCACACTCTCTATTCTTAGAAATTTCTGACTGGGAGAGCAGACCCAGATAATTTTAAATACCTCAATAGTCCTATGAATATCCTTCCACCAACCCACACCTTCCCTCCATCTCCTCGCCCCTCTTCTTACCCCCTCTACGCTCAAATCTGCTTGGTGTTTATTGATGTCCACTAGTTTTTGTAAATATTTTATCATATCAGGTATTTTATTGTATCAAAATAACTGCTATGTAAATTTCCAGTATTTGTTTTTTATCCTTCTGACTTGCTTGACTACACATAATTCTGTCAAACCCCCTCCATTTTGCTAAAAATGTCTGCATTTTGTCAATGATCCTGTGAAATATTCATGGGCAATTATTTGTAACAATTGACCACGTAGGGTTGAGGTTTGGGAAGGCTCTTTAGGGGAGGCATGGTCTGAACAGGGTCTCACACAGGATGAATTCACAGGTAGGAGAAGAGAGGAGGGTCACCCAGGCAGAGAGAGCCAAGAAAATCAATCTTGGACTTGGGAGATGGATGGAACAGAGCAGGTATACTTGAGAGCTATACCCCCTGTACCCCCACCAACCTCAACCTTCAACTTTCTATGCTCTACTCCCAGCTGACCCAAAACTCTTAAGGAGATTTCCATGCCCACTGCAAATCTATGACTGTTCCAAATGAAAATCCTTTTTTTTTTTTAAAGGCATACAAGGTACAGGGATACAGGCCAGAGATGCGGAGGGTGAGAGGATCCACCAGAGACAAAGTGGGGAACAGAACAGGCAGACTGACTGAAATACATTGCTGAGGGGAGCAGCAGGTGAGACAGGAGAGGTCTGCCTAGTCATGTGGGTTTCTCCCTGGCTGGCCAGGGATTGAACTCATGCTGCATAGGCTGTGGATTCCTTCATAATGCCTTGCTTAACCCCTTGTGCCACCAGGGAGGCCTGAAAATCCTTTTTTAAAAAATACATTGAAATTCATGTAGCATAAAACCCATCATTTAAAAGCGAACAGTTCAGTGACAATTAGTACATTCAGTGTTGAGAAACCATCAGTTTTGAGTGTTGAGTAACTACTTTCAAAACATTTCCAAATGAGGACTTTAAATTCAAACACTAGTAGTTCTGTACTTGATTTTATCATTCATAGGGCTTCTTGTCTTACTATGGGAAGCTTTTTCTGTGTATGATCTTATTAAAATCCTCACTGCATGCCTTTGAGGCTGGTTTTATCATCCTCATTTAGCAGTGAGCTACTAAGACCTGGAGTTGGATGTGAGTTACTTTGGATTTGACAACTGGATGTAGCCTATGTGGTTCTAAATTTCATTCTCTTAACCATCACTCTAATCTACCAAGACCTACCTTTTTTTTTTCTTCTTTTTTTTTTGTGAGATTTATTTATTAATGCATACAAGAACCAGGGTACAGGCCAGATGTACGGGAGGGTGAGAGGATTCACCAGAGACAGAGCGGGGAACAGAACAGGCAGAGTGACTGAAATACACTGCTGAGGGGAGCAGCAAGAGAGACAGGAGAGGTCTGCCATGCCATGTGGGATTCTCACAGGCTGGCCGGGATTGAACTGGCGCTGCAGAGCTACAGACAGCTTCACAGCACTGCGCTCAACTGCCTGTACCACCAGGGGAGGCCCCCTACCTTTTTTCTTTAATGAAACATCAGAAAACTGGCCCTGATATTCTATGGTTCTTTAAAAAAATTCCCTCAAATCTGAAACAAAATATTCCAAAATGTTAAAAAAAAAAAAAAACTTTAATGGAGTGGAGGGTTGACCTTCTATCTTCTTTCTTTCTTTCTTTTTGTTTTTTTGGGTTTTTTTTTGCATTCTTTGGACTATTGACCAATACCTGGTCAGCCAGTATTACCACCCTCACCTTTGGCAGTGAGATGGTGAGTAAGCCTAGTTCTACAATAAGGTTTTGGTCAGAGAATGAAATGTTTGTGTATCGCGTTTCAGAGTGATGGAAAGGATTAGGGTGGGTCCGTGAGAGTGTTGTCTGAAATGGAGTGGAGGAGAAGGCCAAAGAAGAAAAGTCAAGGTTCTTCCTGTCTGTTTGGATAGCTCATTTCCACTGACACTGAAGTGACTCCTTCCCAGGGGAATGGCAGAGTTTGGAATAGAGGGGAAAAGTTTAATAGGATATGGGGATGGAGGGGAGAGACTCAAAGGAGAAAAGATTTTTTTTTTATAAGAGGGTGGAAGGGTCACAGTCTGGAAGTGCTTTGAGGAGTTTAGAAAGTACTAATAATGATTGAATAGCTCCTGTTGGATCAAGCATACTGAAAATAGTCTAAACGCTGAGAAAAACATTTTAAAAAACCCAATTCCATGAAACTGCTGAAAAACGGATAAAAGGCAGACATTGAAGGGGGCTGGAAAAAAGGAATTTCCAGTTTATTATAGCAGGCAGGTCTTGAACAATGTCTTTCAGCTGGATAAAACCCTGATGGAAACTTTGCAGCTTTTCAGAATTGAGAACCAAGAAGACAGAATTCTCTGATGGTTGTTGTAGTAGAATCTCAAAAAAGGAGACAGCCAAAGAGTTGGGGAGCCCCAAAATCTATGTAAACTCATCCCAAATTTCTGACTGATCATTGAATTATTTAGTGTGTTGGAATATTCCAAGTGGTACCACCTAGGTCTAAAAGAATTGAAATGAGATGAGAACAGAGCTGAGCATTTGAGCTCAGCCAAGGTAAAGGCTCTCTGAAACAAAACAAATCAATATTTTTTAACGGAACATAACAGAATGCAGAGTCTCTATTTGTATTACATGTAATACCCTTCTCAGGTTAAAATCTGAAATTACTTGGCATGTGAAGACACAGGAGAGATGACCACCTTCTAGAGAATAGGCAATTGCTGGAGATGGAAGCTGGCATGACCCTAATGTTGGAGTTTAGCTGACAAGGTTTTAAGAGCATTTTTCCTGTCTATGCTCACGAATGTTGAAGTGGTATTGAGAAACTAGAGTACCCTGCTTGCTGACTCTGAACTTCACTGAAGATGTTCAAATAAATAATCTTCATTGGAGAGGTTATAGGGGAAATCTATGTTCTTGAGAGGACAGCCTATTCTGAGTAGAACGGGGAAATGGAAAGAAAACTTGCTTAAGTGGTTTCTTTTTTTAAAAAAAGATTTATTTATGCATATAAGAAGTGGGGGTGTAAGTCAAGTTGCAGGGGGTGAGAGGATTTACCAGACAGAGCAGGGAACAGAACAGGCAGACTGACTGAAATACACTGCTGAGGGGAGCAGCAGGCAAGATAGGAGAGGTCTGCTGCGCCATGTGGGTAGCTCCTTGGGCAGCCGGGATCAAACTTGTGCTGCAGTGGCTGGTGGTAGCTTCATAGTTGCTGTCTTTAATCCCTGAACCACCAGGGAGGCCCTTAAGTGGTTTATTTCTTAAGCAAATACTAATATACCAGGCACAGTTCTAAGCGCTGAGTCAATAAAACCATCCAACATCCAATCCCATGGAACTTACATTCTGAATGTTTCCTGGTATTGAAGTCAAAACGTTTTCCCTAGAAACCTATTTTGGTTTTGTTTTTAAATAATGAACACATGTTTTATTATTATGAGAAATACATAACATGCAATTCACTACTTTTTTATCATGAAACTTTATTTTTTTTAAAGATTTATTTATTTATTTATTTATTTATTTATACAAGCACTGGGTACAGTCAGAAGCGCAGGAGGGTGAGAGAATTCACCAGAGCCAGAGCGGGGAGCAGAACAGGCAGACTGATAAAGTACACTGCTGAGGAGAGTAGTGGGCACGGCAGGAGAGGACTGCACGCCATTGGGACCCTCGTTGCTAGCCAGGGATTGAACCCGTGCTGCAGAGGCTGCGGGCAGCTTTGCAGCCCAGCACTCAACCTTTGTGCCACCGGGGAGGCCCGAAACTTTATTTTTTAATTAAAAAAATTTTCTTACATTGTTTTTCATTTTGTACAGTGTTTGATTTCTCCCCTCAGATGTAGTCCGTATAATTCTCCCATGACCACAGCACCCATGAATTGTCACCATGGTCTCTTGTGCTCATCCCTCCCCTTTTTTGATGCTTTTCCCTCCCCGTCTGCTGCTGGATGCCTCAGATCTATGGCCTACCTGCAAGTTTTGTCTTTTTCCTGACCCTTTGTTCCGTTTCCCTTTATTCCACTTGTAAGTTAAACCATCCAATATTTTTCTGAAGGACAGTTAGCATAATCCCTTCCTGCTCCATCCATGTTGCTACAAATGGCAAGAGTTTACCTTTTTTGATTGTTGAGAAGTATTCCATTGTATATATTTACCACATCTTCTGAATACATGCATATATATTTGAGTACTTAGGTTGTTTCCATACTTTGGCTGTTGCAAATAATGCTTCACTGAACATTGAAGTGCATGTTTACTTTTGAAAAAGTGTTCTTGTATTGCGTGGGTAGATACCTAGGAGTGGAATTGCTGGGTGGCATCACAGATCCATTTTTAATCTTTTGAGAAACCTCCCTATGGTTTTCCATAGTGGTTGGACCAGTTTGCATTTTTATCTGCAGAGTGAGAAAGTTCCTTTTCCCCCACAGCTCCACCAGCATTTGTTGTTGCCAGTTTTTTAAATATGGAACACTCTTACTGGTATGAGGTAGTATCTTATTGTGGTTTTGATTTGCATTTCCCTGACTATAAGTGATGCTGAATATTTTTTCATGTACCTGTTGCCATTTGCATTTTTTCCTTTGGAGAAGTGTCTTTTTAGCTCTTCTGCCCATTTTTTGACTGGGTTGTTTGTTTTGCTTTTATTGAGTTGTGTAAGCTCTTTGCAGATCTTTGATACAGCCCCTTATCATTTGTATAATGTGCAAATATTTTCTCTCACTCAATAGGTTGTATTTTTGTTTTGGTTCAGGAACTTAATTTGGGAAGAGGACATGGAAGCGGGAATAAAATAAATGGCATTTTATAACAAGTCAATGATAATAATGACTGAATTCTTTTATTAGAGCTATCATTGAATACCATGTGCCAATAACTGAGTGATCCACATGTGTCACCTTGTTTAATTTCCCCAATAACTCTGAGATAGATTAAATTATTACCTATGGTTTACAAATAAAGAAGCGGAGGCTGCTGAGATCAACAGTTGGAATCTAGATCTGTCTGTTTACAAAGCAAGATCATTTAATCAGTACATGATCTTGTAGTCTACCAGGTTGGGTGTTGGACGTACTAAGAGGAACAAGAACAGCTTTGAGTGAAATCACTTCACATAAAACTCAATTTGACACCTTCACTTGACTGCAATTCTTTTTTTTTAATTTAAGGATTTATTTATTTATACAAGAGTTGGGGTACAGGCCAGAGATACAGGGGGGTGAGAGATTTCACCAGAGACAGAATGGGATGCAGAATCAGCAGATGGACTGAAAACACTGCTGAGGGGAGCAGCAGGCAAGACAGGTGAGGTCTGCCATGCCATGTGGCTATCTCCCTGGCCAGCCAGGAATTGAACCCGTGCTGCAGAAGCTGTGGACAGCTTCACAGCACTGCACTCAACTACCTGCACCACCGGGGAGGCCCTTGACTGTAATTCTTGAGGTTTACACTCATTGTTGAGGACAGCATGGCTTTGGGCTCTCTTGAGGTGTTTGGTCTCATTTTTGGCAGCTTTTGTTCTTTCTTGAGAATTTCAACAATTTCTGAATGCAGATATCAATTCTGAGCCAACTTTGGTTTTCAGGTAAGTCTTAAGAATTGGGACCTTAAAATCTTGGGGAAATGCACACAAAGTAGTTGGCACACTTTGTAATTTGAGGATTAGCAAGCTCACTGTTTTATCTCTGTCTTTTTTAAAAAAAGATTTATTTATGCATACAAGAACTGGGGTACAGGCCAGAGGTACGGATGGAGGGTGGGTGAGAGGATTCACTGGACACGGAGTGGGGAGCAGAACAGGTGGATTGACTGAAGTACATTGGTGAGGGGAATAGCGGGTGAGATAGGTCTGTCCCGTCATGTGGGTAGCTCCCTTGGCTATTGAGAAGGATGCTGCAGTGAACAAGGGGTGTAGATTATCACTTATTACTGGTCCATTTGGATTTTTCTGTTTCTTCATGATTCAGTCTTGGTAGGCTGTATATTTCTAGGATTTTATCCAAGTCTTCTTAGTGATCCAGTTTGTTGACATGTAATTATCTGTAGTCATCTCTTACAAGCCTGTGTATTTCTGTGGTATCAGCTGGCATGTCTCCTTTCATTTCAGGTCTTATTTATTTGACTCTTCTTTTTTCTTTGCTACTTCCTGAGGGTTTGTTGCCAAATATTTACATATATGAAATATATTATTGTATATTCTATACTAAATATATATTTAAAAGTAGTTCCCAGTTTCATTGATCATTTCTACTGTTTTCTCACTTCATTTATTTATAATGAGGTCACTAGCTTGGATCCCTTCTATTCCAGTAAGACTGGTGTCCTCATAAGAGGAGACAGAGACACACAGGGCAAAGAGGGCCCTGTGTTGCATGTCAACAACAAAGTGTTACCTCTACTAGCTAAGGAATGCCGAGGATTACTAGCACACACCAGAAGCTGGAAGAGGCAAGAAAGATCCTATCCCATAGGTATTAGGGGGACTAAGATTCTGCCAACAGCTTGATGACTTCTTATCCTCAGAATTGGAAGGCAAGACATTTCTGGGATTTAAAAAGTTTTTCAAGTCATATTTATTGACATGTAATTTCAGCAGTAGAATTAACATATAGGGCCTCCCTGCATTTTGAAGCTATCTGCAGCCTCTGAAGCACAAGTTCAACCCCCAGCCAGGGAGCTACCCACATGGCACAGCAGACCTCTCCTGTCTCACACACTGCTCCCCTCAGCAGTGTATTTCAGTCAGTCCACCTGTTCTGCTTCCCACTCTGTCTCTGGTGAATCTTCTTACCTCCTGCACCTCTGGCCTGCACCCCAGTTCTTGTATGCATAAATAATATATCTTTTAAAAAAAATTGACATATAGGGCCTCCCCAGTGGCACAGTGGTTGAGCGCTGGGTTGCAAAGCTGCCCGCAGCCTCTACAGCGCTGGTTCGATCCCCAGCTGCTCCCGCTGCTCCCTGGCCACCGGAGGAGGGTCCCACATGGTGCGCAGAACTCTCCTGCTGCCTGCTGCTCCCCTCAGCAGTGTACTTCCATCCTTCTGCCTGCTTTGCTCCCTGTTCTGGCTCTGGTGAATTCTCTCACCCTCCTGTGCTTCTGACTGTACCCAGTGCTTGCATAAATAAATAAATAAATAAATAAATAAATAAATAAATAAATAAATCTTAAAAAAAAATTGACATATAATTTACAGACTGTAAAACTGACATTTGACCATACCCATCACCACCATCATCAATATGTAGAACAGCTTTTTGACAGACTCCTTCATGCCTTTTTTTTGCAACTCACCCTTCTCTGATTCCCAGGCACTTATCCATCTGTGTTCTCTCAAAAGGGTCATATTTAATCATTGAAACAGTACATCATGGAACGTGTAAGAATTTAATGCTCAGTTTTTGAATGATTCCTTCCAAAAGTTTTGTTAGTATATGAACAAGGGGAAGGTAGTTTGCTTCACATTTACTCCAGGTGTGCAAGATTTGCTTGGTGCAGAGGTAAATTTTTGGCAGACTTAAGCCCACCATTGCTTCCTATAAGTAAGACTGCATCACAAATGGACATACAATTAGTAAATAGTCAAAGAATGGGGTTTTTATTAAAATTAAAGCACAGTGGACAAAGGTGTCTTAAGAGTGGCCCATCTAGTTATTGTGCCAGATTTCAGGCTGGAATTGGTTGATAGAAAAGCAACTTTAAATAATGCCATTGAATTCTGTGTTGACTCTCCATGGGGCAGTGGTGCAAGGTTCTCAAAGAGTCAGTGATATTTGACACCTTCTCAAAATTCACCTTTGCCATCACCATGAACGGAACAAAGAATGCAAAGTCTCTATTCTATAGTTATCCATGGGTGAGTGTTCAAACACATCTGTCTACTTGCTAAGCTGCTTTTAAGCAACGCGGTTCTGCCTGTCAACAGCAGCCCTTCCATCTTGATCTGCATGGAGCTGAGTCATGTGTCACACCTCTGTTCCTGTTTGCAAACCACCCAGTTTGTGATAGTTTGTTCTGGTCCCTAGGACAAATACCAGCTATGAACTATGAACTTTTAAATCCCTGGGACAGATTCCACAGATGAATGGGTAAGCAAAAGGTGGTGTGTCCATACAATGAAATTTTATCCAGCCATTGAAGGGAATGAAGGTCCACGTAATACCGCCAGCTCAAATCTTGAAAATATGTGGGGTGGAAGAAGTCAGTCACATGTTTGCATTCATGCAAAATCAGCAATGGAGAGTGTGTCTAGATACAAAGTAGATTTGAGGTTGCTTAGGGTAGGGAAGGGGGTAACTGATAAGGGATGAACCTCAAAGGTATGATGTTTGTTTATTTTAAAGATTTATTTCTTTATGCATACAAGGACTGGGGTGTAGGCCAGAGGTGTGAGGGGTGAGAGGATTCACCAGAGACAGAGTGGGGAGCAAAACAGGTAGATCTACTGAAATACACTGCTGAGGGGAGCAGCAGGCCAGACAGGAGAGGTCTGCTGCACCATATGGTTAGCTCCCTGGCTGGGGCTCAAACTCGTACTGCAGTGGTTGTGGATAGCTTCATAGTGCTGTCCTTAATCCCTTGTGCCACCAGGGAGGCCCTATGATGTTTATTTTTTTGTTTTTTTTTTTAAGATTTATTTATTTATATAAGAACCGGGGTACAGGCCAGATGTGCAGGAGGGTGAGAGGATTCACCAGAGACAAAGTGGGGAACAGAATAGGCAGACTGACGAAATACACTGCTGAGGGGAGCAGCGGGCGAGACAGGAGAGGTCTGCTCGCCATGTGGGTTGCTCCAAGCCGGCGGGGATCAAACCGGCACTGCAGAGGCTGCGTACAGCTTCAGAGCGCAGCGCTCAACTGCCTGCGCCACCAGGGGAGGCCCTATGATGTTTATTTTTGAGGTGATGATGTTCTAAATGTGGTGACAGTAATGGCTGCACCTGCTAGTACATCAAAACCTATTTCATGGCACATTTTAAGTGGGTAGGTTTTATGATAGGTGACTTACATCTCCATAAAACTTTTAAGAGGCCAAAAGAAAAATAAAGGCCCAGTAGAAAATACACACAATGTCCTCTCTTGCCCATGTCTTGTTTGTTTCCTCCTGCCAGGGACAGTAGAAAGATGAGAGCATTTACTCCAGTGAAATAAACAACTTTCAGGAAATAAAAGGGATATCAGCTCTTTCAAACCTGTTGCAGACCATCTGCCGTGAACCCAAATCCCTTGGGCTTCTCTTCAACATGACAGCCTTGAGTCTGGCCGCCCTGGGGTTCTGTGCAGAGATGGGTCAGCGAGTGTGTCTGCCCTGGTCACTTACAGCATCAGGAGCCTCCAGGGTGCCTCAGTTAGAGCAGGCATGTGTGTTGAATGTCTGTGCTACCTTGGCCCTCAGGATTTCTAGAAACATTCTGGTGGCTTTCCTCATTGATGACAGGGAAGTCTTTTTGATGATTTAGTAGTTCCTTATGCTCCCCCGAGAGAGAAGGGCCAGAAATTCTCTCTCCTGCTTTGTGTGTTACACTTATACGTAAGGTCACCAGAGATAAGTTTTTCAACAGCTAAAAATGTTCGATTGTGCACTTGCACAGGCAGCTCTGTCATGCAGCGTTTGTGAAAGGAGTGTATGGAGGCGGGAACATGGGTGTTTGTAGCTGGTGTCTGGAGGGCATGGGTGTTCCTCTTAGATATCCCTTCAGGGTGACTTGGCATTCAGCTGCAAGGAGCAGAATTGGGGACAGCTTCCAGAGGCAGCACCTTCAGGATCCACCTCAGCTGGGAGCAGAGGGCACATTCTTCCAAGAAAGCAGCCCCCAGCAATGGTGACCAACTGGTGTTCAGGGGTGTCCCTTATTGCCCAACATGAGACACCCCTACTAGCAAGGTGGCTGCCAGAAGACTTTCCCTGACCCATTCTGCTACCTTCCTCTTCTGTCTTTCCCACATAGTACCCCCGATAGAAGGATGCAGCCTACCTCCCTCCAAGCCTCTGCTCCCGGAGGACTCGATTCATAGCAGGTGCATCCTGGCATGTGTTGTTCATTACATGCCCAGTCTCAAAAATCTCTCCCAATTTTGGAAAAATTCCCTGTTGTATGACTCTTTACTAGGGGAAAATCTTTTCCTCCTGCCTACATGCAGGGGCCATTTATTCTTCGAGCCCTAAAGCTGTAACATCTGAGAGTGACTTGGTTCTTTGCATCTTCCTGCATGGAACCTTGAATCTTGCTTGAGGGGAGTTGACACAGAAACACAGACACAATTAGGAAGATGTCCACAGTGGCAATCATGGGTCAAGAGTCCCAGGGCTGGGTATTCGGTACCTGGGGGATGGGAGGGGTGGGGGTGGCTGCAGTAGCCCATGGCGAAGGTTCTGGTCATTATCTTGGCTGATGTTCTCCTACCAAAGATCCTCCCCCCATCTTCTTCACCTGATTTTGTGACTTGCTATTGATTCTGAGGTATGCATTCACCTCCCAGTAACCAGCAGCCTTTTCTGCTTAAAGTAGCTAAAGTTATGTTATTAAAAGGGGGATCCCTTCCTGACTGTGATGGGATCCAAGAGTAATTGTGTGTGAGGGGGTGTCAGGTTGAGAAAGAAGTGTTAAAAGATGAGCTATTATCCCTGAAACAGGGCCTGAACATCCTCTTCCTCCCAGCATCTGAAACTTCATGCATGACAATGGATTTCAAATTCACCACCATCTCCCATCTCCACTGGTTAAATTGTGTGAGCCAGCATCTCCACTTGCTGGAGCTTCCTGACTATCTTTGCTTTTATCCCCATCCTTTCAGTCTATTCATCATATGATAGCTAGAGGGAATCATTTAAAACATGTCCATACACGCCCCCTGCATTCACCAGTCCATCTCCCCAAGATCTCCAACTTCCCATTGTAGTCGGATCCCCTCCATTTTGCAACACAGAACTCCCCTAACCACTGAGCACCTTCCTGGTGGCACAGGGGGTTAAGTCTCAGCACTATGAAGCTACCCGCAGCCAATTCAGCACGAGTTCGATCCCCAGCCAGGGAGCGGAACCACATGGCGCAGCAGACCTCTCATGTCTCCCATGCTGCTCCCCTCAGCAGTGTATTTCAGTAGCTCTGCCTGTATTGCTCCCCACTCTGTGTCTGGTGAATCCCCTTACCCTCCTGCACCTCTAGCCTGTACCCCAGCTCTTGTATAAAAATAAATAAATCTTAAATAAATCTTAAAATAAATAAATAAATAAATAAATAAATAAATAAAATGTTGTATGCATAAATAGATAAATCTTAAAAAAAAAAGAAACCAGGGCCTCCCCGGTGGCCCAGCGGTTGAGTGCTGGGTTGCGAAGCTGCCCGCAGCCTCTGCACCGCTGGTTCAATCCCCGGCCGCCGGGCAAGGGTCCTACATGGCGCGCAGAACTCTCTTGCTGCCCGCTGCTCCCCTCAGCAGTGCACTTCGTCATTCTGCTTGTTCTGTTCCCTGCTCTAGCTCTGGTGAATTCTCTCACCCTCCCGCACTTCTGACTGTACCCCAGTGCTTGTATCAATAAATAAATAGATCTTTAAAAAAAAAAAAAAAGAAAGAAACCAACCAATGAATTGCACTCCCTTTGCCCCCTCCTCGTGACTAACCATTAACTGGCTCCAATTGCATTCCTGGGAGTGTGAAAAAATCCCTAATAAAATCCTCTGTGCGCCTCTGAGTTGACAGCATGGGAGACCTCTGCTGGTGGGTGAGAAAACCCCTGCAGGGGAAGCCCTGTACCTGGCTGTCACCCAGACCACAGCCCTCAGGACGAGCTGGAGGTGGGAGCGGGATGGTTAACAAAAGTCACTGTTATGGAACCTTCACTAGGCTGGAACCAGAGTTGGGGGTAGACATGGTTAACACTCTCCACAGCAAACCAACCCAACTCCAAAGAAATTCTAAGAATAATATAAGGCCACCCCAAACGGAGGCTTTGCCTACTTGTGTCTGTGCAAACGTCTCTTTTTCTTAATAACTTCACCTTGGGCCTGTTAAGTGACTATAACTTCACCTTAGGCCTGTTAAGTGACTTTGTTGAATTCACTTCCTTTGTTTTGAAGGGTTCAAGGACCCCACACACTCTTCCCACATCAGTCAAGTCCTTAGAAGGCCCACAGGGGCCCACACAGTCTGACCCATAATGCCTTGCTCTCAACTATTAACACTCGCTTTTCTGCCTCCACTCCAGCCTCACACCATTCCTTGTAGAGTTTTCCAGTACTCAAAGTTGGCTTTAGTCTCAGGACTCTGCTTGTTATGTTGTTCTGGAAGGTTCCCTTACCAGACATCTGTAGGACTTTCTCCTCAATCCCTTGTGAAACTTCCCAGGACCACTCATAAAATTCCAATCCTGAATTCCTTATTCCTTTTCCGTACTTCTCTAACATCCTATGTCATTTGCTTATTTATTATGTTTATTTTTCAATTGTTAACATTCCCCTATGAGAATGTGAGCTCCACGAAAGCAGGAGTCTTGCCCATTTTGCTCACTGGTGGATGACAAGTACTTGAAGAGTGTGTTGGCACACATGTTGGGTGTTTGATAAATGTTGGTTGAGTAAAATGAAATAGGAGGGAAAGGTTTTATCAGCTGAGTGCACTGATGGAGTTTAGAAATGGAATAATAGCACTGTGGGCAATTTGACTATTTTTCAGAAATGGATTGGGGAGTATTTGGAATTGGAAGTTGTGCTAAGAACAACCAGGAAACCTGGTTTTGAAAGAAGGTGGGGACAAAGAGGTAGCAAGATGGTAGAGGCAGGCATATGGCAAGGATAGCCCGACCCAGAGGAATATCTGGTGTTGAGATTCAAATTATTTTGAATTCGTTTTGAATGATAATGACAAGAGAGTCCAAGACACCATTTTGAATTGTCTGCAGTGTCCTATTGATGTCACACACAGCACAACAAGTCTTGATTTCCTTGTTGCCACTTGGGGGTGGAGGACATGAACGTCACAGGGAAGGCATGTGACCCACATTTGGGCCATTGTCAGGACAAAGACAAAGGAACGACAGAAGGGTGGAATCTACAACAAGAACCAGCCAGAGGTGATCAAGACAAAGTAAAATCCAAAGGCCATCACCCAAATCTTAGAGAGGGTATTGCTTTTCTGCTGGGGGTAGAAGATACCCAGCTGTGGATTTCCAGGAGATTCCCACAGACCTGTGGGCCCGTGGCAGTAGGACAGCGCCTCCTGTAGGGCTGCTGTGAGAATTTAGGGGGTGGGGCTGGGTGCCCACAGGTGGGCTGGGGCGCTTTTCTCCGCCGGTTCCTCCCGCGCCCAGTAGGGGGCGCTCAGCGGGCCATGAGGCAGAGCTCATAGGTGGGGGGGATGTTGCCAAAGCCTGAGACCCTGGGCGTGATGTCGATGTCAGCAGGCGGCACCAGCGAGCGCAGGGAGAAGTTCTGAAGGATGGAGGTGAAGTAGAGGAAGAGTTCCATGCGGGCCATGGCCTCTCCCAGGCAGACACGCTTTCCTGTGGGCACAAGGGACAGCAGGAGGCCAGGTCACACATGCACTGGGATATGGGAGCGTGGGGGAGCATTTGGGCCCCACGTCGCCTCTGAGCCTGGACTGCCTCCCCAGCATCTCTGAGGTCATGATAATACCCACGTTATAGGGTTATCATAGAGACTCAGATGGTTCCCACATGTCGCGCCCAGCTAGGTTCTGCCATTTGTAGGGGTTCAGCAGGCAGCCTGCTGCATCCCTTTGACGACCTGGATTCCCTTGGAATCTAAGATGGAATGATTTTAAAGGAAGCTCAAATATGGAGATTCAGTTCATGTTCAATGTCTCAAATGTTTCTCAAACACCTGCCAGACACTGGGGAAGAAGCTTACCCTCGGATTGTGCTTGTTATTGGCCAGTTACCCACCGAGTGGTTGGAGAGATTAATTTCCATTTCCCAGCCTAGGGGTGAAGTAACTGTTCTAAGACCCTTGTAAGTGTGGGGTGGGGACCTGTATCCTCACTGTTGTCCTGGTTCCGGATTTACCGTGGATTAAAATAGTGGTCCTAGAATATTATGTGTGGGCCAGCAAGTTACTGGTCATAGGCCAAGCCTGCCTGTTTTTGCACTGCCTGCAAACGAAGATTACTTTCTCTATTTCAAGTGGTTGAGAAATATAAAAAAAAAAAAAAAACCAATATTTTGTGGCAGGTGAAAATGAAATTCGAATCTGAGTGTCCTTGAGTAAAGTCTTTGGGCACTGCAGTTATGCTGGTCATAGATGTACTGTCGTGGTCGCTGCAAGTTCATGCAGAGGCCACATGACCAGCAAACCCTGAAACATTCTCTACTTGGTTTGTAGAAAAACTTTGCTCACCCCTCTTAGCACTATCATGATTGTGATTATGAGTCGCTGGTTCAAGTATTCTGTGATTCTGGCTTTCTTGGGTATAATGACTCTATGAAATGACATTCAGCTTCCTACTCATCCCCAAGCTTCAGAGGCAGACCATGGATTAGGAGCCAATCGATCATGTTCCTGGGAAGAACTCAGACCACAGAAACCTACCAGAGGAAAAAGGCACAAAGGCTTCATTCTTCTTGAAGCGGCCCTGCTCATCCAGGAAGTGTTGTGGATAGAAGGCATCTGGGTAGCGGAAGTATTTGGGGTCTTTGAGAACTGAGCCAATCAGAGGAAACACGTCGGTGCCCTGGGGTGAAAATGGGGCAGTTAGAATTGGTGCTGGAGGGCCTCCCTGGTGGGGCAAGGAGTTAAGATGCCACTGCAGCACGAGTTCGATCCCCAGCCAGGGAGCTACCCACATGGCGCAGCAGACCTCTCCTACTCACCCGCTGCTCCCCTCAGCAGTGTATTTCAGTCAGTCTGCCTGTTCCATTCCCTACTCTGTCTCTGGTGAATCCTCTCACCCCTACCCCCAGCCCCCTGCAGCTGTGGCCTGTACCCAGCTCTTGTATGCATAAAAGTAAAATAACTCTTAAAGAAAAAAAGAATTGGTGCTGGAGTGTGGGGTAGGAACCAGGAGGAGAGACGGGTGTGCTGGAGTTCGGGAAAGGAGGGGCAAGGAAGGTGCAACCCTACCTTGGGCAGAAGGTAGCCTCGGAATTCAGTATCCCGGATGACATTGTGGGGGACGCCCATGGGCACAATATCTGTCAGTCTCTGGATCTCGTGGATCACGGCATCCGTGTAAGGCATCTTGGCCCGGTCGTCCACACTCGGGATCCGGTGCGGTCCAATCACCTGGTTAATCTCTTCATGGATCTTGGCTAGAAGGGGCCAGGGAACATTGACAAAGATACAGGACATGTCCCCGGGGTCGGGAGGTGAGCCATGCCTTGGACCTCAGCACCTGTGGATTCTGAGGGAGCAGGTCATGGGGTGCGGGTTCTCTCTATTGAGTGCTGACACATTGGTGGGGAGAAATAAATACTCCCCAGAGCACTGGGAGACACATAGCCTGAGACCTCCAGTGTCAGTGGACATTTGATCTTTATCTTTTTTTATCTTTATCTTTTTTTTTTAATTTACATTCCCCCCAACACTATGACTTTTTAAAAGAAGTCCTAGAAAATGAAGTGTCTATGGTTATGATTATTACATGAGGGTAGTCATTGAGCTCCTGTTGCAATACAGAGGTTCTTTTACCGCAACTCCCTACGCTTAGACACTCTATCTTAGCCAAAAAGCCAAGAAGCAACACCCTACACTAGCTTAGAGATGGGTCTGGGCTTTTGGCACTTTGCCTAGGTCTCAATCAAGTTAGCCAAACCGAATTATACTAATAAAGTAAGAACTACCCCTGCCCACCTCACACCCCCAGTTTGGTCTTTATCTTGAAGGCACCAAGGAGCCATGGAAGGCTGGTGACGGGGCAGCGCCCTGGCCCCAGAAGGACTTTCCTGCAGGTTGTTGACATGATGGGAAAGAGGCATCACAGGTAACAGAACAGGACTGAGACAAATGATGCTTACGGGACAGTGATTAAGGACCCTAATGGTGCAGTGACCCTTCGCCGCATTTCCTGGATGAACGACCTCACTCAGTACCTCATCCACAGAGTCATTTGTCTTTATCTTCTGTGCCTGTTTCTTCATCTTCAAAATGGATATGATGGTCTGTCAAGCCCTTTAGAGTTACATTTGCATAAAATCCAGTATGAAAGTAGCTAGGACAGTGTTTAGCGCAGAAAGCATCCAATAATGTTTGATTATTTATATTAGTAAAAGACAAGCCCCATCATGGAGGAGGGACTACAAGAGTTTGAATGGAAGCATATTAGTGTCACCCATTATCTGTGGCAGGAAAATCCACTGGCTTGTGTGGATCTGCATTAGCATAGGGGGAGAAGCCAACATCGGGGATTTTGCTTAAATAAATAATGGCTCCCTCATTACTGGAGTTACGCAACCAGGCCAGCTTATGATGTGTTGAAGATGGATCTCTTTCATTCTGGCATTGCAGTTGGCTAACTAAGGGTCATCTGAGATATTGACCTGTTGTTGATGCCTGGAACCTGTGAATGTTAGCTTACATGATGCAAGGGGATTTGCAGCTATCATTACATGATGGCACTGAGATGGGGAGGTTATCCCCATCTCAGGGTTATCCCTATCGCAGGATGGCTCTACATATAACCACAGGTGTTTGTATACGGTGGCAACAGAAGGGTAGCCTCAGAGGAGACGAGACGATGGAAGCAGAGAGAAATGGGAAGAGGCTGTGCTGTTACTGTTGAAGACAGAAGAAAGAGATTATGAACCCAGAGACAGAAGGAATGCAGCTCAGAAGCTGGGACAGGCAGGGCATCTGATTCTACCTTGAGTGAGCTCAGTGAAAGTCTATTTGAACATTTGGACTCCAGAACTGTAAGAGAGTAGATGTACGTTCTCAAGTGGTAAACAGCAGCCTAAGGCACTACAGCAGCCCACAGGCATTAGGCAAAATATTGAAATCAGTGACCTTCCAGACTAGGGATTCTGAAATGTCGTCTACTGAGGCTCTAAAGTGTGAAGAATGGGTCCACCCTGGTGGCGCAAGGGGTTAAGACGCAACCTACGAAACTATCCACAGCCTCTGCAGCACGAGTTCGATCCCTGGCCAGGGAGCAACCTACATGGCTCAGCAGACCTCTCCTGTCTTGCCCCCTGCTCCCCTCAGCAGTGTATTTCAGTCATTCTGCCTGTTCTTTTCCCCACTCTGTCTCTGGTGAATCCTCTCACCCCCTGCATCTCTGGCTGTACCCCAGCTCTTGTATGCATAAATAAATAAATCTTTAAAAAAATAAATAAAGTGTGAAGAATGTAGGGCATGGGCTTCCAGGGTTGCAGGAGGATGTCTTCTTTCCTTTTGGGAAAAGAAGTCACCAGGTGAGTAGCTCAGGTGGGCACTGTCAAGCTCACCTTCCACCTCTGGATACTTCATCAGCAGCAGCATCCCGTAGCGTAGTGTGGAGCTCACAGTCTCTGTGCCAGCAAAGAAGAGGTTGAGAGTGGTGAGCACCAGATTCCTGAGGTTGAATTCTGTCTGGGGATTATTTTTGTCCTGAAAATGAGAGGGACAGGAAATAGAATCAACCTCTACTGTCTTTGTCTTCTTATTTCCTCCCTGTGTATTGGGTAGGCCTTTGTGGATCACCATAGGTAGGTAAGCTAATATGCGCCTGGAGGAGGATATAGTTGGTCCAAAGGTCCTGAGGCAGGATTACACCTGGTGTCTTGGAGGAAGCCAGTGATGTTGAAGTGCAGTGAACAGTGGGGCAAGGGAGGAGAAGAAAGTAGAGATTGCCTTGGTTCTATAACATAAAAACATCAATTTATAAAATTTTAAGAATCTATGTGTAGGGTAAAGAAAATGTTAGGCTTTTCTGCCCTCCCGCAATCAGAATAGATGATGGATCCTTGTCCTGAATGCATGCCTGATGGTGGGCACCTGGAATAGGGTGTGGGCAGATGTAAATAGGATTCACCTGGGCTAAGACTGTGCTTTTTTTAAGGGCGGCGTCACAGGGACACCAGTAGAAGCCGAGAAGCAGCAGAATCTGAGAAAGAAGCCGATAAGAGAAGCAAAGAAGCAGAAGCAAAGAACGCCATAGAGCCCAGAGAGAATGAAGATTTGCTGGGGACTGGGAGGCCTCCCAGCCCCCCAGCACCTCTGCCTGCCATATGCCTGGTGAACCCCAATAAAAGACCTGCAAAACACCTGAGGGCTCTGACTCCTCCTTTACCCGGTCTGCATGGGATCAGAAAACCTGCACTGGGTCCATTCCTGCCCTTACACTATGACACAAATATAAGCTTCTAAATTTTTATGTCTCTAAAATTTTAAACTTTTAATTTCAAAGTTTAAATTCAGTTTTAAAGACTTTCAATGCCTGAACTCAAATTCTACTGTTCTACTTCTCTACTTCTACTTCTCTACAGTATTAAGCCTTGGCATAGGTGATTAGAAAGGTGTATGATTTTACATTTCTATGTTCCCAAATTTTTAGAGTCAAAATTTATTTTAAAGTTTATGCCTCTATAGTTTCTATATCTCATCATAAAAGTAAATAATGTAAAACAATGTTTGCTTTTTTCTCCAGGGTGTTTACAGCTGAGTTTAAAGGTGTAGGCATAAGTTATGAAAACCACCTAAGTGTCCAATGACAGATGAGTATGTAAAGAAAATATGGCACATACACACAGAGGGTCACTATTTAGCTGTTGTTTAAAAAGATGAAATCTTGCTATTTGCGGCAACATGGAAATCTTTCTTCTTCTGACTTAACTCAGTGTGACTCCCTCCTGTTCCATCCAGTTTTTGCAAAGGACAAAATTTCAGGGGGCTAAGTGAGGTAAGTCAGAAGGAGAAAGACAAATGCCACCTGATTTGACCCCTATGTGGACTATGAAGCAATAAAGCAAATGAACAGGCAAAAATAAACCAAAATAAACCCTAGAAATCTGAAGGCAGATTGAGGCGGTTACCAGATGGGGGAGTGTGGGGTGTGGTGAGCCAAGGGGGAGAGGCCAACAGAGCTGGGGGAAGACTTTGTGTGCTGTGTGATGGCCTCTCCATCACACAGTGTAGTGTGTGATGTAGTGTGGTAACTTAACATCTGAAGAGTGTGAACCTAACCCGTAAGATATATACACAATCATAAACCAGTGTTACCCCAATAAAAAAAATATGGTACCATTTTAAAAAATAAGTGTGGTTGCAGGTGCCAGGACTTGAGCTGATGAGAGGTGGGGCATGGAGAAGAGGAAGAGGTACCTGGTGCATCTTCACCAGGAAACAGTCAATGAAGTCCCGAGGGTTCTGGGGGTCAAGGGATGCTTCATTGACCTTGACCCTGGAGGCGATGAAGTCCTTGAGTTCCTCTATCAGATAGTAGATGCGGTTGTGTCTTCCTGGCAAATACTGCATGATGCCAGAGTACATGTCGTAGAGCTGCGGGTGGGCAAAGTGACATCAGTGATGGGTGTCGTGGGCCAGGACGGGTGAGTCTGTCAAGCAGCCAGGCTTAACACCAGTGCCGGGTCTAAGATGGGGTGAGTCCCTTAGCTTCTCAGGTGCCTGCGCGCCAGGGTTGGGGGACAAGTAAGCTAAGGCTAGGCACTAGGCATTAACTGAGGTGGGTGGTGGAGGGGATGGCGGGGGGGGGGGCGGGTCTTGTGGGCACCTGTGCCCAGGATGTGCTCATCTCAATGAAACTCTCATTGATCATCCGCAGCAGCTTCAGGAACTGCTGGTCCTCATAGTCGAAGCGACTTCCAAAGACCACGGAACTGATGACGTTGGAGACAGTGCGGCTCAGGAAGAAGGTGGGTTCGATGGGGGCACCTGGGTGATGGAAATTGTCTAGGTTGGAAGCCAGGACTGGGAGCATGGCATGGACAGACATTTAGTCCTGACCCTGCCGCTTAATAGTGCTTGTGAGTTATGTTATTTTTGCAAACTGCAATCTGCAAAAGGATTTAACAACGACTTCACTGGTTCATGAGGGCACAATCCAACTATGTAAAATACTTAGCCAGTCGTTGCTCAAGAAGTGCTAGTGGAGCTTAATCATCTCTTTCTGTCCTTAGTACATGACTGTTTGGAGGAGAGCCACAGATTTGGGAAGGAAGCGTGGTTAAGGGACACTTGTTTTTTAAGGGGGTGTGGAGCCTGTATGTTTCTACCAATGATGACATTTGAGCTATTAAAAAAATACTTCAACTGTACCACCTGCAAACAGGATGCTGGCCAGGATCCAGTGGTTTTGGAGAAAATTTCTCCCAGGTTTATGCCCATATTTGCCAAATTACAATATCACAAATAATAGCTGAGGGCACATGAACATTCAAAGTCTTCATGTGGATGGTTTTGCATCTACGGAGCCCAGGTGAGGCATCTCTGATATAGAGAAATTTAGCTCCATTTCTATCTTTTATTTTATTCATATCTGTATTTCTCAATCTCTTTTTCTCTCTAGACTCCAGTGGTTTTACACTTTATTTATAGGCAGCTACTATATTTCTTTAAAAATACAGATAAAATGGGTATTGAGTTTCTGATTTACAAGATGAGAAAGTTTTAGAACTCTGTCTCAACAATGTGAATATACATAACCGTGCTGAATGGTACCACTGGAAATGGTTAGGATGGTCAAATGTGATGTCATGTGGTTTTTACCACAATTCTCTGTGTGTGTAATAAAATTTGGTCCTGTCCCCAGAAATAAGCAGAGACTCACATGAAAGCTAGTTGGAAATCTTTAGTATTTTTCATCCTCTCCCATTCCAGAACTTTCTCCCACAAAGTCCCATCTTCTCATGACTTAGCTCTCTACAGCCACCCAGTCATTTGAAGCCCCCCTCCCCCACCCTTGGTGTTCCGTAATGCCTCCATACCCTTGGTGTTCCGTAAAGCCTCTAGCAGGAAGCCAGCCTCCTCCTGGATCCGCTCCTCAATGCTCCGCTTTCCCATCCCGAAGTCCCGGAGAATAGTCAGGGAGAAGCGTCGGAGAATCCGCCACCGGTCCCCGTTAGCCATAGCTACACCTGTAGGAACTCAGTGTCAGGCTCCTGCCTCCCCTCCCCTTCCTGATCCCTGTTCTGTGTTAGACAAGGATGGGAACAGATTGTGAAAACTCTAAAGACTGCTTTCAGGGAGACCTCTCCAACCTTCCAGACTTGATGGGGAGACTAAAGTTCCCTTTCTACAGAACCCTCACAACAGTCCTAAACCAGGTGGGAGAAAGGCAATCAGGCTAGCAGTGATTTGGGGAAATTAAGGAAAGTTTCTTATAGGATAGAGACCTGGAATTAGATAAATAACCCAAAGGAAGCAATGAAGTGTGGAGGGCAGGCTGTATAGATGCCGTAGAGAATTTCCTGATTGAGGAGACTTTGCTATATGCTGTCTGGAATCTCTAGACATACTCATACATGTCCACAGAAGCTCATCCCTGTACATCCACGTATCTCCACCAAAGAAGTTACTGTGTTATGAGAAACATTAAAAAATTTCCAGAAATTACCATCTAATTGGTAGATTAATTAATGGAAGGAAGTTTATGACTGCAACAACTGATGGGTGGATGGATGAAAAATTATATGAATGGGTGAAGGGTTACTAGATGGGTGGCTTGAGATGAATGGATAAATGCTTGGAAGGATGGACGGATGATGGAAAGATGGATAGATGGAAAAATGAATAGATGAATGAATGACAGAAGTGTTAATGAATAGATGGATTGCATGATGGGTAAATAGAAAATTAATTGATAGACATATAAATTGAATAGAAAGATATTTGTCTAGAAAAGCTAATTAATGATGGATATTTTGGGTGGATCTATGGACCAATGGGAAAATGTCTAGATGGAAGGAAAAGTATAGAGATGGATGAATGAATGGAACTATGGAAAGAATGGTGTGAAGCTCTTTGGGATTGAAAGGTATGGTTGGTTATTGTTGGATGTCTAGGGACACTATAGAAAGATTCCTACCTAATTGGAAGAGGTAGAGACTAATGGATTGTGTTCGTGTACGTGTAGGAAAATAAGAAGATTGGCTATGAGGGCTCCTGTGGTTATACAAAGAGTGTCACTAACCCATTAATCTAAGAACGGAGTAAAAACAGGGTTATGGGGGGAAAACACAATGGACTGTGGTGGAGGACAATGGGTGCTTCAGCGGAGGGAGGCCTATAGTGACCACATCTGGGGGGGATTTCTACACTGTCAAAATACTGGTAAGGATATAAAGTAATGGTACTTCAATAAAAATAATAACAACAACGGTAATAAATAAGAGCAGAAGTAACGGAGCAGATGCACTGGGGTGCAATTGGGCTCAAAATAGAATGGTTCTACCACCTACTGTGTGGTATTACCTAATCTTTCTCACGCTCAGTTTTGTCATTTGTAAAATCAGCAAGGTATTCGTAGCTCTTTAAATGAGTCAGTGCAATAATTCATGTCAAGTACTTATCAAAGAACCCAGGACATAGGAAGCCCATCGTTATTATTTTGCATGTCATATTAGTACCTACCATAACCTAGGAAGTTTCTATCTATTGAAGCCAGTTCTCCACGGCCACTGAAGTCATCTGCTCGGTCTACCAGGGCCTCCTTCACTGCTTCATGTCCACACAATATAACGACTGGCCGGGGTCCCATATACACTGTGAAGACTGGGCCATATTTCTCCTGGAGCTGGACATGAAGGAAGACATACAGGAGGGCTTGATTGGACCAGTCAGGAACTTTAGGGAGGGTCTCAGGTCAAAATGTTGAGCAGACTGGCTGTTGTGGCATCACATTGGAGGAGGGTATTAGAAAATGGTATTAAAGTGCTGCAGGATTCAGTATCCTGGGGTTCATGTGAGATGATACAATATAAGAGGATAAGGTTGTGAAAGGAGCCATTAAGAAAAGACTTTCCAGATCTCCCTGGTGTCGCAAGTGGTTGAGCGCCACACTGTGAAGCTGTCCGCAGCCTCTGCAGTGCAGGTTCGATTCTGGCTGGCCAGCTGGCAAGAATCTCACACGGTGCAACAGACCTCTCCTGCCCCGCCCGCTGCTCCCCTCAGCAGAGTATTTCTTCAGCCTGCCAGTTCTGTTCCCTGCTCTGTCTCCGGTGAATTATCTCACCCTCCTGCGCATCTGGCCTGTACTCCAGTTTTTGTATAAAAATAAATAAATCTTTTAAGAAAAAACAAAAAAAGAAAAGACTTTCCAAGGAACTTTATAACGACAGGGTGCTTTGTATTAGGAGAGCACTGGGCCTGCCCACTAGGCGACAGTTCTTTCCTAAAGAGCAGGGGACAGAATACAACACGGATAAAGTTTACCTTGAACTGTATCCAAAAGCGGTTACTTGGGAAAGGAGAGAGAAGAATGGGCCAAGAAATAATTGTGTAGTCAAAATCTGTGGCTCAGCTGTCCTTGAAATATTTTTATGAAGTTAGCTAAATCTAAAATGTACAATTTAGGACTTATTTGAGCTGCAAATGCATTACTTTAAATAAATATCTACTTTAAATAAATATCGAATTGTTGGGGTAAAAAGAATATTAGGGGGTGGGAATTTCAAGGCAATAAAAATATGGGGATATCAATTAACAGTGGTTCTTGGGCTTGGAAGAACTCTTGTCTCCTGGGACCCTGGGTGAGACCCCTGCCTCCAATACCCCCAGAGTTTTAGTTTCTTCATCTGTGAAATGATGGGCCCACGTGAGATGAATGCCAAGATTCATCTCTCCATGAAAGGCTAAATTTCTAGTTCCTGAGTTTTCATGCTAACGAGTGTCAAACTTCTAAGACAGGCAGTATGCAAGAAAAATTTGTATGTTTAAGAATACAAGGTATTATGATTCTAAAGTCTGGAGAGGGTGAGTCTTCAGTTCCCTTGTGCTAAGCTCCATAAAGTCTGTGCCTTAAGAGTCTGTGTTTCAGAAGCTAGAAGGCTAGATGTGTGTTTGTGGAATTAGTTGCTTCCCGCTCTCAGGGAGCCTGGGTCAGACTCACCTTCATGAAGGACTGGAAGGTGGCTTCGGTACTGACTTGCAGCAGGTTCCCCAGGAATGGTATCGGGGTGGGACCAGGGGGCAGCTTTCCCCCTTTCTGGGTCCGTTTCCAGGCGATGAGGATGAACAGGCAAGACAAGCAGAGAGCCAGAAAGATGGTGAAGGCCCCTCCTAGCTCCATGATTTCAGGTAGAGAGCTTGTGTGCCAGATCTTGCCTAAATAGGTTCTGAGAAATCAGCTGTGCCGAAATTGGAACACCCTAGGATTCAAGTTTTCCGGGTATGGATTATATCATGGAAGTGATAGCTTTATGTGAGGGTGGTGGTTATATAACTTGTAATCTCCCACCTGGAGAAAAGTGGATCGAATTCACTAGGGAAATCCAGTGGAGTCATTCCCCTTTATTCATATTTCCAGCCCCTCAGTTCTTATTTTTGGCTTGAACCCTAGTTCAACATGTCTTGGTAAGGTACTAGCGGGAGCCAGTTGAATGTCATTTTTAGGGTGTTGCATTTAGGAAGCAGATGATCTAGGTTCACATTCCAGCTGTATCTTTTCGTTACTGGACAAGTCACCTAACCCTCTTGGTCTCAGTTGGCCCATCTGTCAAATAAGGTAACCATTTCTGTTTTAGAAAATCTTGATAGAGAACTGGGATGATTCCTTTTTCATTGCCAGCCCCTGACTAGTTTTTTTGAAGTAAAGACAATAAGACGAAGATTCAGAATAGCTCAAGGAATACCTCAAATGAATGGGTTTTATTCAATAAGTTCTCTTGTTTCTACTCAAGTAATATTAAATAGTAATAATCAAAAACCATAAAAAACTCATTTGTATTGGTTTATTAGGACCTTGCTGATGTGTGTGTATACATGCGCAGACATGTATGGGTATATTCATTTTCAAATCTGAGATGGAGAGACCGCCTTTGACCCTCTTCTTGAGAGGGGAAGACCACCTCTAGACACAGACCTAGCGATTGCCCTCTCTGTAATAATCTAATATAGTAGACTGCAATCCTATTTGTTCCAAATACTTGTAAATCTTCTTTTACTGTCCTGAAACAAAATTCCTGGGTATTGTATTATATCCCAGTTGTACATATTATTAGAATCCGGTGCGCCTTCTCATGTAGCCAGATTTTCACACTTGGAAATCGAATCTCTTAGGGAACTTGCAGGTTTGACTGGTTGGACTGATATGTCTAAAAGTGGTGGGAATTCTGGGGAAACTGAGCAGCTCACACAGCGCCGCCTTCTGGATTGTGGATGTGCTGCTGTTACAGGAGCCAGGGTTCTGCTGCTCAGTGCTTTCCAGCCAATTGTCTAGCCACCAGAGACATGGGACATCAACATGACACGATGGCAGCCTTTTGTCTCCAAGACCAACTTCCCAAACTGGGGAGAAGCTCGGACTTATATGGAAGAGTAGTAAGGAGAGGGAGAGACAAAAGTATCTGCGTCAGCAGGATTTCAGAGAAATAGGTAGGGGTTACCAGAACTATCTACAAGCCCCCTTTTCCCCACGTTGGTCTTGACGTGATCTGTCATGGGGCTGGCAGGCGTGCTTTTAACTATGATAATGCGGCTGTGGATAACCCTGGTCTATCTTCTACCTTCATCTTGGTCTCAGTCTGTCTCGCCTGGTTTTCTGGTTTTGTCTGTATAAAATAAACAGAAACACAGTGTGGGCAAACAGGTTAAGGTTGAGGAACTGGGTTACTGGATAGCTGACACTGGTAGGATGTCCTTCACAGGATGAGAGTTGTTGTAGCTGCCTTCTTTCATTTTCCCAGTTTTCTCCTCTCCCTCCATTCCAGCTATCCCTTCCCCCCTCTCTCCTTCTCCCTGACATCTATTCTGCAAGTATCTTTTTTTTTTTTTAAAGATTAGTGATGGTTGCTGCTGGTCACCAGGAGTGCTGGACAGCTCTGGCCAGTAGTGATGGCCACTACTGGTCCTGCAGAGGCAGTGTCAGAGACCCCCAGTGTGCACAGCTCTGTGTGAGTTGTTAGGTTACCCCAACAATAAATAGCTCTTTGAGACACCAGGCCCAGGGCCTTTGCTACTTCTTTCAGGCATATCAGAGACAGGCCCGAGGCCCAGCCTGTGACAGTGTCCTTCAGCTCCTCTGCCCTCCTGGGAGGGCGGCTACTGGATGCAGCTTTTTTTCTTCCTTTGTGGGCTTGAACCGTCTTTTTTTTTTCTTTTTTAAACATTTATTTATACAAGAACTGGGGTACAGGCAAGAGGCATGGGAGGGTGATTGAATTCACCAGAGACAGAGTGGGGAGCAGAACAGGCAGACTGACTGAAATACACTGCTGAGGGGAGAAGTGGGCGAGACAGGAGAGGTCTGCTGCGCCATGTGGGTTTCTCCCCAGCGGCCAGGAATCGAACCGGTGCTGCAGAGTCTGCGGACTGCTTCACAGCTGTGCGCTCAACCTGCTGCGCCACCGGGGAGGCCCCTGGAACCTTCTTCTTTTCTTCAGGGGCTGGCATTGTTTCTTCTTTGGGGGCTGGTGTCGTCTCTCCTTTGGCGGCTCTCTTGACCTCTTCTCTGAGGGCTGGGCTCGTCATCTCCTTTCCTTTGGGGCTTCTGTCAGCTCTCTCCAACCCTAGCTTATAGCCTCTTTAAAGGTTTGTTTTTTTTTAAAGATTTATTTATTTATCTATTTATCTATCTGTTTATTTATTTATTTATACAAGCACTGGGTACAGTCAGAAGCGCGGGAGGGTGAGAGAATTCACCAGAGCCAGAGCGGGGAGCAGAGCAGGCAGAAGGACCGAAGTACACTGCTGAGGGGAGCAGCGGGCGGCAGGAGAGGTCTGCGCGCCATGTGGGACCCTCCTCCGGTGGCCGGGGAGCAGCGGGAGCAGCCGGGGATCGAACTGGCGCTGCAGAGGCTGCGGGCAGCTTCGCAACCCAGCGCTCAACCGCTGCGCCACAGGGGAGGCCCAAAGTTGTTGTTTTTTTTTTTAAGATTTATTTTATTTATACAAGTACCGGGGTACAGGCCAGATGTGCAGGAGGGTGAGAGGATTCACCAGAGACAGAGCAGGAGCAGAACAGGCTGAAATACACTGCTGAGGGGAGCAGTGGGTGAGAAAGAAGAGGTCTTCTTTGCCATGTGGGATTCTCGCCGGGCTAGCCGGGATGGAACCTGTACTGCAGAGGCTGCGGACAGCTTCGCAGTGTGGCGCTCAATCGCCTGCGCCACCAGGGAGGCCCCTTATAGCCTCTTTAACCCTCATTTAGCACCAATCAGCTCACAGGTCACACCTGATCGGCTCATTACAAATGGTAGTTACTGTCCTCTTTCACCACAAGTCTGATTGGACTATTTAGCACCAATCAGCTCATAGCTTGCAACTGATTCGTCCGTTACAAACGGCAGTTTCTAGCCTCTTTCACCACAAGTCTGATTGGACCAATTAGCACCAATCAGCTCACAGCACGCACCTGATTGGCCCATTACAAAGGCCGTTACTGAGCTGCGAGGAGCAACTGCCTCAACTGCCTTGTGGCGCAGCAGGTGGAAGGGCCACGAGTGCTCCCGCCCGCTCCCACCGCTGAGATGGCGGGATCCGGTGACGGAAGGGAGAATAGCGGGAACTAAATTATTTCTGGGGGAGTGAGATAAGGGAGACTGGGGGAGTCTTTATGCCTAATCCAAACAGACCCCGATACAGGAGACATTTTGGGGGGTGGTTCCAGGGCTGAGCAGGCTCAGGCTAGCATTTTCCTCGGAGTCCGTGGCTCCCGGAACCTGTGGGCCCGCGTGGGAGGAGCCGGGAATTGGAGGGCGTTCAGCTCTCGGGGGTCAGTGGACTGTTGCAGTTGCGGGGTGGTGCTGGGAATCCGCTGTAGGCGAGCGAGGAGCTAAGGGGAGGGGGGCCGGGTGACCCCGGTGCTCTTCCGGAGCAGGAAGCGACCGCCCGAGCCGGCGCTACGACTTGGGGTTGTTACGAAGCCCGCTGCAAAGTGTGACGTCGGCGCCGGGGTCCTCTCGTTGGCGAGCGGGTGGCGTCGTACGTGGGGCTTCTTCATGGCTTTCCTTCTTGTCAGAAGAATTTTCCACAACATGAAAACAAGGAGAAACTGACTGGGGCATTTCATGGCATAGAAAATGCATCTTTTCGAGCTGCCATATTTATGTATGTATATATGTATTTATGCATACGAGAACTGGGGTACAAGCCAGAGGTGTGGGGGGTGAGAAGACTCACCAGAGACAGAGTGGGGAGCAGAACAGGTGGATCTATGAAGTACACTGCTGAGGGGAGCAGCGGGCGAGTCAGGAGAGGTCTGCTGTGCCATGTGGGTGGCTCCCTGGCCGGGGATGGAGCTCGTGCTGCAGTGGCTGGCGATAGCTTGACAGCTCTGAGACTAACCCCTGCGCGGCCTGGGAGGCCCTGGAGCTGGCGCGTTTAAAGGTGAGCTCACTTTGTTTACATAATTAAGTCTGTCCTTTTCTGCAATTCGGGGAAACTGCTAAGTCACGATGACTGTGTTCTCTGTTTGTTGGAGTGATTCTCCTCCCAAATTTAAAATTAGTCAATAAAATCAGAAAGGCAGCAGTTTTGTATTTAACTTAGTATATTTTTGCTATAAAATTCTTTTTTAAAAAAATATTTATGCATACAAGAACCGGGGTAGAGGCCAGAGTTGGGGGGGGGGGTGAGAGGATTCACCAGAGACAGAGTGGGGAACAGTACAGGCAGATTGACCAAAATACACTGCTGAGGGGAGCAGCGGGGAGACAGGAGAGGTCTGCTGCACCATGTGGGTTGCTCCCTGGAGAGCCGGGGGTCGAACTCGTGCTGCAGAGGCTGCGGATGGATTCATAGGTTGTGGTTGTGTCTTAACTCCTTGCACCATCAGAGAGACCTGTTTTTGCTATAACATTCTAATGTTTCATTTTTGTTTTTTGGAACCATCTTTCATGCCTGATTGCCACATGAAAGACTTACATAATCTATCCTTCTTTCACTACCCTTTCCTCTCTTCCTCACTCTCCCCACCTCCATTATCTCCCTTTTTCTCCTCATTCTTCTGTGTTCTTTCTCCCCGCTACCCTTCCTTCCCTGTCTCAAAGGCTCTCCTTCCCCTCCCTCCTTCCCTTCCTTCCCTCTTTCTTCCTTCTCTCATCTCACTCATCCCTCTGCCAATCATCCCCTCCTCTTCCCTTTCCTCCTCCCCCTCCCTTCTCTTCTCTCCTTGCTCTTTCTTTCTCCTTGTGCTTCTTTCATTTCTCCCTCTGTCAAATGGTCTAGTGAGTGTAGAACTGAAAAACCAGAAGAAGAAAAACATAATGCAAATGTAGAAATACTAGAAGAAATAATGGCTGCATTCCCCCACAAAGTAGTAAAAGACACCAAACCACAGATCCAAAAGGCTTAAAGATCACCAAATAGGGTAATTACCTAGAAACCCACATGTGAGCAGGTTTATTCAAACTTCAGGAAGCCAGAGACTAAGAATAAAATTTGAAGGCAGACAGGAAAAACACAGCGTACCTACCAGGAACAAGGGTAAGCAGACTTCTCAGTAAAAAATCATGCAAGGGGGCCTTCCTGGCAGCACAGCAGGTTGAGCGCAGCGCTGTGAAGCTGTCCGCAGCCTCTGCAGTGTGGGTTCAATTCCCGGCCGGCCAGCAAGATTCCCACATGGCACAGCAGACCTGTCCTGTCTCGCCTGCTGCTCCCCTCAGCAGTGTCTTTCAGTCAGTCTGCCTGTTCTGTTCCCCACTCTGTTTCTGGTGAGTCCCCTCACCCTCCCGCACCTCTGACTGTACCTCAGTTGTTGTATAAATAAATAAATATTTAAATTAAAAAAAATTTAAATTATAAAAAAAAAAATCATGCAAGCAAGAAGACAGTGAGTGACAGCTTTAAAGTACGGAATGAAAAAATTTTCAGCAAAGAAAACAACTAAAACGTTATTCAAAAGTAAAGGAGAAATGGCCAGTGCCGAGCGATGGGCATCTCTCGGGACAACTGGCACAAACGCCGCAAGACCGGGGCAAGAGAAAGCCCTACCACAAGAAGCGAAAGTATGAATTGGGACACCCAGCTGCCAACACTAGGATTGGCGTTCGGGGAGGTAACAAGAAGTACCAAGCCTTGAGGCTGGATGTGGGGAACTTCTCTTGGGGCTCTGAGTGTTGTACTCGCAAAACAAGGATTATTAATGTTGTCTACAATGCATCCAACAACGAGCTGGTCCGCACCAAGACCCTGGTAAAGAACTGCATCGTGCGTATTGACAGCACACCATACCGGCAGTGGTATGAGTCCCACTATGCACTGCTCCTGGGTCGCAAGAAGGGAGCCAAGCTGGCTCCTGAAGAGGAAGAGATCCTGAACAAAAAGCGATCCAAGAAAATTCAGAAGAAATATGATGAAAGGAAAAAGAATGCCAAAATCAGCAGTCTTTTGGAGGAGCAGTTCCAGCAGGGCAAGCTTCTTGCATGCATCGCTTCAAGACCCGGCCAGTGTGGCCGAGCAGATGGCTATGTGCTGGAGGGCAAGGAGCTAGAGTTCTATCTGAGGAAAATCAAAGCCCAGAAAGGCAAATAAGTCCTCCTCCCTCCTCTCTTAGCTCCTGTAATAAAGGTCTTTGTTGTTCTTTGTTAAAAAAAGTAAAGGAGAAATGGGCACTTACTGGGTACAGAGTTCTCGAGAATTTAATGGAGACAGATTTTCACTTTGGGTGATAAAAGCTCTCTGGGCCAGTGAGATGGTTTACACGACATGGCCGTACTTAATGCTACTGATCTGAATGCTTCAGCATGGTTAAGATGACAAATTTCAAGTTGTGTATGACTTACCAAAATGTTAAATGAAGGCCAAGTAATGATTATCAAAAAAAGAGGGGGTCTCGTGGAGGGGAGGTGTGAGTCGTTGCCAGCCTAGTTATCCTGTAAGAACTTGTTAAGGGAAGTTCTGTCAGAAAGATCACGGTTGAGGTCAAAACTAAGATTTGCACAAAGAGTGTTAGAAGTGAAATACATAGTTTCAAAATAAAATTTTGACTTATCTTCTTTTGTTTTTCCTTGCTTAAAAATTAAATAAAGCAGTAACAGTAACTCTGTTGGTTATTGATAACATGTGAAAATGAAATCTGTGACAAGAGTAGCATGTTCTGAAATCCCACTCTAGGTATGTATAGGTTTGTTTTGATTACTTGAGATTCATTCATGTTGTATTTACCAATATTTCTTTTCTGTGCTGAGTAGTATTCCATTGTATAAATAAGCCACACTTAGTTTATTCAGTCTCCTATCAATAGACATTTTTAGTTTTGAGTTGTTATGAGTAAAGTTGCTGTGAATATTTTTGTGTAAGTCTTTTTTGGTGAAAAGATGCCGACAGTTCTAGCTCAGTTCCTATTTCAGCATAGCTAGGTCCTAGCTTCTGTGGCTCCAGAACTCTGTTTACAGAGTTGTTAACATAAGGATCCTGTCTCTCCAATTCTTCTGCCTCCTCCGTGGTGGACTGAGTTTTAGTCGTGTGAAAATCAAAAATGCTAAATATAGTCCCCAAGTTTTGAGCACCAGGTTAATCACTTTGCATGCAGCCATGGTTAAGAGCGTGGTACTTTACTAATCTGTGACCTCACTTGTCTCAGCCTCAATTACTGCTGATGTCAAATGAAGATTATAATGCTTGCCTTGGGATTATGTGAGAAATAAATAAGTTAAACAGGCTAAGCACCTATGCATTCAACAAGTGAAATCACTATTATTATTTTTGAGTGTCAGATGGTGAAAGGTACATATGCAGGGAAAGCCTTGGGTCTGGCACCAGCTGTGCCACTGATTCACTCAGTGCCAAAGAAAAAAGTTCCTTCACCTCCAGGGCCTTAGGTTTCCCATCATGTAAGTGGAAAGTTAGGACTAAATCGGTGGTTCTCAGCCACTGTTGAGGGATTATAAACCCTGTAAAAATCTGATGAAAGTTTTAGATCTGCATCAATAGACAACTCCATATATACATACAATTTTGCTTACAACTTTAAAACATTTTAAGACCAGCCCATCCAGCCCACTTATGACTTCTTGTTATAGAGACAGTGTTCTCTTTTCCTTTGTACATAGTCTTTCTCCTTCTGACTTTTTTTTTTAAGATTGATTTATTTATGCATACAGGAGCTGGGGTACAGGCAGAGGTGTGGGGGATGAGAGGATTCACCAGAGACAGTGGGGAGAAGAACAGGTAGACGGACCGAAAGCACTGCTGAGGGGAGCAGCGGGCGAGTCAGGAGAGGTCTGCCGTGCCATATGGGTCAGCTTCCTGGCTGGGGATTGAACTCGTGCTGCAGAGCTGTGGATACTTTCGTAGGTTGTGTCTTAACCCGTTGTGCCACCAGGAAGGCCCCTCCTTCTGACTTATTTCACTTAGCACCAGCCCTTCCAGTTCCATCCATGTTGTCTCAAATGGCAAGAATTTATCTTTTTTATGTAATATTTCACTGTGCATATGTACCACCTCTTCTTACTCAGCTTATCTGTCCTTGGGCACATAGGATTTTTTCCATAGTGGGCTAAGTAAATAATACTTGACTAAGTGAACATAGGCGTGGATAAATCCCTTCGAATTAGTGTTTTTGCATCGTTCGGACACACCCTAGGAATGGAATTGCTGGATCGTATGGTAGCTCTATTTTAATATTTTGAGGAACCTCCATACTGGTTTCCAACAGTGTACTGGGGTCCCTTTTTCCATACCCTTGCCAACACTTGTTGTTGCTGGTGTTTCTCACTTACTGATCTTCCTGTTGTTCCTGGTGTTTCTCACTTACTGATCTCACACTGATGTTCCTGGTCCTAGCCTAGATATAGGGATATTGGGAATTGTAGTCCTCTTGTGTGTCCCGGAGGAAGACACAGGCTTGGTGAACACTCAGCCAGTCTCTCCCACGCCCTCCCATCCCTTTTTTCATAATCTCTTTTTTACTCTTCTTACAGAATAGTAAATAACAATTTCAGATTATTTTGAATTCACTTTGGAGGCCAAGCTGTGCTTTCCTGAGTGGGATGCTTCTCCCATGCTGCGTGGATATTCTGTTCAGTGGATTTTGCAACTACATTCAGGGGGTTCACAGACCCCTCTAAACCTAGCCCTGGTCTGGGTTCAGATTTCTTGGGCAAGAGGGATTTTCATGACCTTCCCTATGAAGAGTCAGCCCATCTGGGGAGATAGAGGAACACCCAGCTGGGACCTTCCAGAGGAGCTCAACAGACCCCCAGCTTGATGGGACCCTTATCGTGGGATTTGAAGCTCCTCCCCGTTTTATTTCCTAGAGCTGCCTTAACAAAACCCCAAAGACTGGGTGGCTGAAAACTAAGGAAATTTATTGCCTCGGTTCTGGAGGCAAGAAGTATAGCATCAAGGGGTTAGCAAGGCCACCTTCTCTGAAGGCTCTGGGGAAGAGGGTGATTGCCTCACTCATCCAAGCTTCTGTTCTTGTCTGAGAACTGGCCGCCCTGGGTGTTCCTTGGCTCTGGCCACATCACAATCTCCTGTTTTCCCTGTGTGTCTATGCAAGGCTTTGCTCTCTGTTTCCCCTTCTTAGAAGAACATTAGTTATTAGATTAGGGCCAACCCTAGCCCATTAGGACCTCATCTTAAGTAATAACATCTGTAAGGACCCTATTTCCAACTAAGTTCATATCTTGAGGTTCTGGGTGGGCAAGTATTTGGGGACCACTTGTGAAATCTAAAGCTGAATCCCTTATACCATTCCCATATTTCTCTAACATTCTATGTCGTTTGCTTATTTATTATGTTTATTTTTCAATTGTTTCCTTCCCCTTTGAGAATTTGCACTCCACAAAAGCAGGAGTCTTGTGCATTATGCTCGCTGGTAGAACTCAAGTACTTGAAGAGTGTGTTGGCACACGTGTTGGGTGTTTAATAAATATTGCTTGAATAAAATGAAATAGGAGGGAAAGGTTTTATCAGCTGAGCGCAATGGTAGAGTTTAGAAATGGAATAACAGCACCGTGGGCAATTTGACTATTTTTCAGAAATGGATTGGGGAGTATTTGGAATTGGAAGTTGTGCTAAGAACAACCAGGAAACCTGGTTTTGAAAGAAGGTGGGGACGAAGAGGTAGCAAGATGGTTGAGGCAGGCATATGGCAAGGATAGCCCGACCCAGAGGAATATCTGGTGTTGAGAGTCAAATTATTTTGAATTCGTTTTGAATGATAATGACAAGAGAGTCCAAGACACCATTTTGAATTGTCCGCAGTGTCCTATTGATGTCACATACAGCACAAGTTTTGATTTCCTTGTTGCCACTTGGGGGTGGAGGACATGAACGTCACAGGGAAGGCATGTGACCCACATTTGGGCCATTGTCAGGACAAAGACAAAGGAACGACAGAAGGGTGGAATCTACAACAAGAACCAGCCAGAGGTGATCAAGACAAAGTAAAATCCAAAGGCCATCACCCAAATCTTAGAGAGGGTATTGCTTTTCTGCTGGGGGTAGAAGATACCCAGCTGTGGATTTCCAGGAGATTCCCACAGACCTGTGGGCCCGTGGCAGTAGGACAGCGCCTCCTGTAGGGCTGCTGTGAGAATTTAGGGGGTGGGGCTGGGTGCCCACAGGTGGGCTTGGGCGCTTTTCTCCGCCGGTTCCTCCCGCGCCCAGTAGGGGGCGCTCAGCGGGCCATGAGGCAGAGCTCATAGGTGGGGGGGATGTTGCCAAAGCCTGAGACCCTGGGCGTGATGTCGATGTCAGCAGGCGGCACCAGCGAGCGCAGGGAGAAGTTCTGAAGGATGGAGGTGAAGTAGAGGAAGAGTTCCATGCGGGCCATGGCCTCTCCCAGGCAGACACGCTTTCCTGTGGGCACAAGGGACAGCAGGAGGCCAGGTCACACATGCACTGGGATATGGGAGCGTGCGGGAGCATTTGGTCCCCACGTTGCCTCAGAGCCTGGACTGCCTCCCCAGCATGTCTGAGGGCATGATAATACCCACGTTATAGGGTTATCATAGAGACTCAGATGGTTCCCACATGTCGCGCCCAGCTAGGTTCTGCCATTTGTAGGGGTTCAGCAGGCAGCCTGCTGCATCCCTTTGACGACCTGGATTCCCTTGGAATCTAAGATGGAATGATTTTAAAGGAAGCTCAAATATGGAGATTCAGTTCATTTTCAATGTCTCAAATGTTTCTCAAACACCTGCCAGACACTGGGGAAGAAGCTTACCCTCGGATTGTGCTTGTTGTTGGCCAGTTACCCACCGAGTGGTTGGAGAGATTAATTTCCATTTCCCAGTCTAGGGGTGAAGTAACTGTTCTAAGACCCTTGTAAGTGTGGGGTGGGGACCTGTATCCTCACTGTTGTCCTGGTTCCAGATTTACCGTGGATTAAAATAGTGGTTCTAGGAGATTATGTGTGGGCCAGCAAGTTACTGGTCATAGGCCAAGTCTGCCTTTTCTTGCACTGCCTGCAAACAAAGAATGCTTTCTCTATTTCTAAGTGGTTGAAAAATATCAAAAGGAAAACATTATTTTGTGACACTTGAAATTCTAATTTGAGTGTGCTTGAGTAAGGTCGTTGGCATTGCAGTTAAGCTCATTATTGAGGTGCTGGCAATGGTGCAGCAAGTTCATGCAGAGGCCACATAACCAGCAAACCCTAAAAATTCTCTACTTGGTTTTTAGAAAAAGCTTGCTCACCCCTCTTAGCGCTATCGTGATTGTGATGATGAGAGTCGCTGGTTCAAGTATTCCATGATTCTGGCTTTCTCGGGTTTAATGACTCTATGAAATTACACTCAACTTCCTACTCAGCTCAACTTTAGATGAAGGCCAGGGATTAGGGGCCAAACAATTGCATTCTTGGGGAGTAATCAGACCACAGAAACCTACCAGAGGAAAAAGGCACAAAGGCTTCATTCTTCTTGAAGCGGCCCTGCTCATCCAGGAAGTGTTGTGGATAGAAGGCATCAGGGTAGCGGAAGTATTTGGGGTCTTTAAGGACTGAGCCAAGTAGAGGAAACACGTCAGTGCCCTGGGATGAAAATAGGGGCAGTTAAAGGAGAATTGGTGCTGGAGTGTGGGGTAGGAGTCAGGAGGAGAGATGGGTGCGGTGGAGGGGAAAGGAGGGGCAAGGAAGGTGCAACCCCACCTTGGGCAGAAGGTAGCCTCGAAATTCAGTATCCCGCACGACGTTATGGGGGACGCCCATGGGCACAATATCTGTCAGTCTCTGGATCTCGTGGATCACAGCATCCGTGTAAGGCATCTTGACCCGGTCATCCACACTCGGGATCCGGTGCGGTCCAATCACCTGGTTAATCTCTTCATGGATCTTGGCTAGAAGGGGCCAGGGAACATTGACAAAGATACAGGACATGTCCCCGGGGTCGGGAGGTGAGCCATGCCTTGGACCTCAGCACCTGTGGATTCTGAGGGAGCAGGTCATGGGGTGTGGGTTCTCTCTATTGAGTGCTGACACATTGGTGGGGAGTAATAAATACTCCCCAGAGCACTGGGAGACACATAGCCTGAGACCTGTAGTATCTGTGGATATTGATCTTTATCTTTTATTTTTTAAATTTACTTTCCCCAACACTATGATTTTTTAAAGAAGTCCTAGAAAATGAAGTGTCTATGGTTATGATTATTCCACGAGGGTGGTCATTGAGCTCCTGTTGCAACATCAGAGGTTCTTTTACCGCAACTCCCTACGCTTAGACACTCTATCTTTAGCCAAAAAGCCAAGAAGCAACACCCTACACTAGCTTAGAGATGGGTCTGGGCTTTTGGCACTTTGCCTAGGTCTCAATCAAGTTAGCCAAACTGAATTATACTAATAAAGTAAGAACTACCCCTGCCCACCTCACACCCCCAGTTTGGTCTTTATCTTGAAGGCACCAAGGAGCCATGGAAGGCTGGTGACGGGGCAGCGCCCCGGCCCCAGAAGGACTTTCCTGCAGGTTGTTGACATGATGGGAAAGAGGCATCACAGGTAACAGAACAGGACTGAGACAAATGATGCTTACGGGACAGTGATTAAGGACCCTAATGGTGCAGTGACCCTTCGCCGCATTTCCTGGATGAACGACCTCACTCAGTACCTCATCCACAGAGTCATTTGTCTTTATCTTCTGTGCCTGTTTCTTCATCTTCAAAATGAATATGACAGTCTGTCAAACCCTTTAGAGTTACATTTACATAAAATCCAGTATGCAAGTAAGTAGGACAGCGTTTAACTCAGAAAGCGTCCATTTAATGTTCAATTATTTATATTAGTAAAAGACAAGCCCCATCATGGAGGAGAGACTACAAGAGTTTGAATGGAAGCATATTAGTGTCACCCATTATCTGTGGCAGGAAAATCCACTGGCTTGTGTGGATCTGCATTAGCATAGAGGGAGGACCCAATATCGGGGATTTTGCTTAAATAAGTAATGGCTCCCTCATTACCAGAGTTACACAACCAGGCCAGCTTATGATGTATTGAAGATGGATCTCTTTCGTTCTGGCACTGCAGTTGGCTAACTAAGGGTCATCCGAGATATCCACCTGTTTATGCCTGGAACCTGTTGTTGTTAGCTTACATGAAGCAAGGGGATTTGCAGCTATCATTACATGACGGCGCTGAGATGGGGAGATTATCCTGGATGATGCAGGATGGCCCTACGTATAACCACAGGTGTTTGTATATGGTGGCAACAGAAGGGTAGCCTCAGAGGAGAGGAGATGATGGAAGCAGAGAGAAATGGGAAGAGGCTATGCTGCTGTTGTTGAAGACAGAAGAAAGAGATCATGAACCCAGAGACGGAAGGAATGCAGCTCAGAAGCTGGGACAGGCAGGGCATCTGATTCTACCTTGAGTGAGCTCAGTGAATGTCTGTTTGAACATTTGGACTCCAGAACTGTAAGAGAGTAGATGTACGTTCTCAAGTGGTAAACAGCAGCCTAAGGCACTACAGCAGCCCACAGGCATTAAGCAAAATATTGAAATCAATGACCTTCTAGAGTAGGGATTCAGAAATGCCGTCTACTGAGGCTCTAAAGTGTGAAGAATGGGTCCTCCCTGGAGGCACAAGGGGTTTAGACACAACCTATGAAGCTATCCATAGCCACTGCAGCACGAGTTCGATACCTGGACAGGGAGCTACCCACATGGCTCAGCACACCTCTGCTGTCCATCCCGCTGCTCCCCTCAGCAGTGTATTTCAGTCAGTCTGCCTGTTCTGTTCCCCACTTTGTCTCTGGTGAATCCTCTCACCCCCTGCATCTCTGGCCTGTACCCCAGCTCTTGTATGCATAAATAAATAAATCTTTAAAGAAAATAAAGTGTGAAGAATGTAGGGCATGGGCTTCCAGGGTTGCAGGAGGATGTCTTCTTTCCTTTTGGGAAAACCACTGTCACCTCTGGATACTCACCTTCCACCTCTGGATACTTCATCAGCAGCAGCATCCCGTAGCGTAGTGTGGAGCTCACAGTCTCTGTGCCAGCAAAGAAGAGGTTGAGAGTGGTGAGCACTAGATTCCTGAGGTTGAATTCTGTCTGGGGATTATTTTTGTCCTGAAAATGAGAGGGACAGGAAATAGAATCACCCTCTTCTGTCTTTATCTTATTTCCTCCCGGTCAGGCCTTTGTGGACTACCATAGGTAGGTAGGCTAATGTGCGCCTGGAGGGGGAAATAGTCAGTACAAAGGTCCTGAGGCAGGATTACACCTGGTGTCTTGGAGGAGCCAGTGCTGTTGAAGTGCAGTGAAGAGTGGGGTGCATGAGGAGGAGAAGAAAGTAGAGATTGCCTTGTCAGACTTGAAAGTTCTCAGTTAAAAGGGTGTATAGTTTTTAACTTCTAAGTGCAGAGGTTCTATAATATAAAACATCAATTTATTAAATTTTAAGAATCTATGATACAATATAAGCATCTAAATTTTTATGTCTCTAAAATTTTAAACTTTAAAAATTTAAACTTCAAAGTTTAAATTCAGTTTTAAAGACTTTCAATGTCTGAGCTCAAATTTTGCCATTCTAAGGGTTTACTTCTCTACAGTGTTAAACTCTGGCACAGGTGGATAGAAAGGTGTATGATTTTACATTTCCATGTTCCCAATTCTTGAGTCAAATTTTATTTTAAAGTTTACGCCCTTACAATTTCTGTATCTCATCTATAAATAAAAGTAAATCATGGAAAGCAATGCTTTTTTCTCCAGGGTGTTGACAGCTGAGTTTAAAGGTATAGGCACAAATTATGGAAGCCACTTAAGTGTCCAATGACAGATGAGTGTGTAAAGAAGATAAGGTACATATGCACAGCGGGACACTAGTTATTTTTTAAAAAGATGAAATCTTGCCATTTGCAGCAACATGGAAATCTTTCTTTTTCTGACTTCCCTCACTTAATGTGAATCCTTGCTGTTCCATCCTTGTTTTTGCAAATAGCAATTATTTCAGGGCGCTAAGTGAAGTAAGTCAGAAGGAGAAAGACAAATGCCACCTGATTTGACTCCTATGTGGACTATGAAGCAATAAAGCAAATGAACAGGCAAAAATAAACCAAAACAAACCCTAGAAATCTTAAGGCAGAATTGAGGCTACCAGTTGGGGGAGGGTGGGGTGTGGTGAGCCAAGGAGGTGGAGAACTGTGTGTGTTGTGTGATGGGTGTAGTGTGGTAACTTACATCTGAAGAGTGTGAACCTAACCCGTAAGTCATATACACTATCGTAAATCAATGTTACCCCAATAAAAAAAAAATATGGTACCATTTTAAAAAATAAGTGTGGTTGCAGGTGCCAGGACTTGAGCTGATGAGAGGTGGGGCATGGAGAAGAGGAAGAGGTACCTGGTGCATCTTCACCAGGAAACAATCAATGAAGTCCCGAGGGTTCTGGGGGTCAAGGGATGCTTCATTGACCTTGACCCTGGAAGCGATGAAGTCCTTGAGTTCCTCTATCAGATAGTAGATGCGATTGTGTCTTCCTGGCAAATACTGCATGATGCCAGAGTACATGTCGTAGAGCTGCAGGTGGGCAAAGTGGCATCAGTGATGGGTGTCGTGGGCCAGGACGGGTGAGTCTGTCAAGCAGCCAGGCTTAACACCAGTGCTGGGTCTAAGATGGGGTGAGTCCCTTAGCTTCTCAGGTGCCTGCGCGCCAGGGTTGGGGGACAAGTAAGCTAAGGCTAGGCACTAGGCATTAACTGAGGAGGGCGGATGGCGGGGGGGGAGGCGGGTCTTGTGGGCACCTGTGCCCAGGATGTGCTCATCTCAATGAAACTCTCATTGATCATCCGCAGCAGCTTCAGGAACTGCTGGTCCTCATAGTCGAAGCGACTTCCAAAGACCACGGAACTGATGACGTTGGAGACAGTGCGGCTCAGGAAGAAGGTGGGTTCGATGGGGGCACCTGGTTGGTGGAAATTGTCTAGGTTGGAAGCCAGGACTGGGAGCATGGCATGGACAGACATTCAGTCCTGACCCTGCCACTTAATAGTGCTTGTGAGTTATGTTATTTTTGCAATCTGTGTCTAGCTTTCCCAGTCTGCAAAAGGATTTAACAACGACTTCACTGGTTCATGAGGGCACAATCCAACTATGTAAAATACTTAGCCAGTCGTTGCTCAAGAGGTGCCAGTGGAGCTTAATCATCTCTTTCTTCCTTAGTATATAACTGTTTAGAGGAGAACTGCAGATTTGGGAAGGAAGTGTGGATAAGGGTCACCTGTTTTGTTTTGTTTTTTAAAGATTTATTTATTTATTTATATAAGCACTGGGGAACAGTCAGAAGCGTGGGAGGGTGAGAGAATTCACCAGAGCCAGAGTGGAGAGTAGAACAGGCAGACTGACGAAGTACACTGCTGAGGGGAGCAGTGGGCGGCAGGAGAGGTCTGCGCACCATGTGGGACTCTCTCCCAGCGGCCAGGGATTGAACTGGCGCTGCAGAGGCTGCGGGCAGCTTCACAAACCAGCGCTCAACCATTGTACCATCGGGGAGGCCTGTGACACCTGTTTTTTAAGGGGGTGCGGAGTCTTTATGTCTCTACCAATGATGTCATTTGAGCTATTAAAAATAAAACAGGATGCTGGCCAGGATCCAGTGGTTTGGAGAAAATTTCTCCCAGGTTTATGCCCATATTTGCCAGCATACAATATCACAAATAATAGCTGAGGGCACATGAACATTCAAAGTCTTCATGTGGATGGTTTTGCATCCACAGAGCCCAGGTGAGGCATCTCTGATATAGAGAAATTTAGCTCCATTTCTATCTTTTATTTTATTCACATTTGTATTTCTCAATCTCTGTCTTTTTCCCTCTAGACTCCAGTGGTTTTACACTTTATTTTAAGGCAATTACCATATACCTTTAAAAAATAAAATAAAACAGGCATTAAAGGTTGATTAACAAGATAAGAAAGCTCTAGAGATCTGTTTCTCAACAACGTGAATATAGATAACTCTGCTGAATGGTATCACTGGAAATGGTTAAGATAGTCAAATGTGATGTGTGGTTTTTACCACAATTCTCTTTGTGTGTAATAAAATTACACCCTGTCCCAGAAACAAATACAGACTCACATAGTGCCTGAGTCTGCATATGATGCCAGGAAGAAACTAACTCCCTGAGATTCACTGATTAAAGACTCTGGACAAGTGGTACTCAAGGGTCTTTCATGTTAACTTGTAACATGAAAGCTAGTTTGGAAACCTTTAGTAGTTTTCATCCTCTCCCATTCCTTTTCTCCCAGAAAGGCCCACCTTCTCATGACTCAGCTCTCTACAGCCACCCAGTCATTTGAAGCCCCCCTCCCCCACCCTTAGTGTTCCGTAATGGCTCCATACCCTTGGTGTTCCGTAAAGCCTCTAGCAGGAAGCCAGCCTCCTCCTGGATCCGCTCCTCAATGCTCCGCTTTCCCATCCCAAAGTCCCGGAGAATAGTCAGGGAGAAGCGTCGGAGAATCCGCCACCGGTCCCCATTAGCCATAACTACACCTGTAGGAACTCAGTGTCAGGCTCCTGCCTCCCCTCTCCTTCCTGGGCCCAACTCTCTGTTAGACAACTGGATAAATAACCCAATGGAAACAATGAAGTGTGGAGGGCGGCTGTAGCCATAGAGAATTTCCTGAAGTGAGGAAAATTTACTGTGGGCTGTTTGGATTCTCTAGACATACTCATACATGTCCACAAAAGCTCATCCTTGTACATCCACGTATCTCCACCAAAGAAGATACTATGTTGTGAGAAACATTTAGAAATTTCCAGAAATTACCACCCAGTAGGTAGATTAATGGATGCAAGGAGATTTATGACTGCAACAACTGATGGATGGATGGATGGATGGATGGATGGATGGATGGATGGATGGATGGATGAAAAATTTAATGAATGGGTGAAGTGTTACTAGATGGGTGGTTTGAGATAATGGATAAATGCTTGGAAGGATGGACGGATGATAGAAAGATGGATAGATGGAAGAATGAATAGATGGATGAATGATGGAAGGTTAATGAATAGATGGACATGATGGGTAAATGGAAAGTTAATTAATAGATGTATAGATAAATTGAATAGAAAGATATTTGTCTAGAAAAGCTAATTAATGATGGATATTTTGGGTGGATAATGGGAAAATGTCTAGATGGAAGGAAAAGTATAGAGATGGATGAATGAATGGAACTATGGAAAGAATGGTGTGAAGCTTTTTGGGATTGAAAGATATGGGTGGTTATTGTTGATGTTTAGGAACACTATAGAAAGATTCCTACCTAATTGGAAGAGGCAGAGACTGATGGATTGGGTGCATGTATGTGTAGGAAAATAAGATGATTGGCTAACGAGGGCTCCTGTGGGTACACAAAGAATGTCACTAACCCATTAATGTTAGACAGAGTGAAAACAGGGTGATGGAGGGAAAAGCACAATGGACTGTGGTGGAGGACTATGGGTGCTTCAGTGGAGGGAGGGCTATGGTGACCACATCCTGGGGGGATTTCTGTCAAAACACTGGCAAGGATATAAAGTAATGGTACTTCAATAACAACAACAACAATAATAAATGAGAACAGAAGTAACGGAGCAGATGCATTGGGGTGCAATTGGGCTCAAAATAGAATGGTTCTACCACCTACTGTGTGGTATTACCTAATCTTTCTCATGCTCAGTTTTGTCATTTGTAAAATCAGCAAGATATTGGTAGCTCTGTAAATGAGTCAATGCAGTAATTCATGCCAAGTACTTATCAAAGAACCCAGGACATAGGAAGCCCATCGTTATTATTTTGCATGTCATATTAGTACCTACCGTAACCTAGGAAGTTTCTATCTATTGAAGCCAGTTCTCCACGGCCACTGAAGTCATCTGCTCGGTCTACCAGGGCCTCCTTCACTGCTTCATGTCCACACAATATAACGACTGGCCGGGGTCCCATATACACTGTGAAGACTGGGCCATATTTCTCCTGGAGCTGGACATGAAGGAAACATACAGGAGGGCTTGATTGGGCCAGTCAAGAACTTTAGGGAGGGTCTCAGGTCAAATGTTGAGCAGACTGGCTGTTGTGGCATCACGTGGGGGGAGGGTATTAGAAAATGGTATTACAGTACTGCAGGATTCACTAACTTGGGTTCATGTGAGATGATGCAATATAAGAGGATAAGATTATATAAAAAGCCATTAAAAAAGACTTCCCGAGAACCTTTATAATGACAGGGTGTTTTGCGTAGGAGAGCACTGGGCCTGCCCACTAGCCAGTAGCTCTTTCCTAAAGAGCAGGGGACAGAATACGAGGAGGAGAAAGTCTGCCTTGAACCATATCTGAAAGGATTGAGAAGAGTGGGCCAAGAAATAATCGTGTAGTCAAAATCTGTGGCTCAGCTGTCCTTGAAATATTTTTACAAAGTTGGCTAAACCTGAAATGCACAAGATGGGACTTAACTTGAGCTGCAAATGTATTACTTTAAATAAATATCTACTGTAATTGTTGGGGGAAAATGAGTATCAGGGGGTGAGAATTTCAAGGCAATAAAAATATGGGGATATCAATTAACAGTGGTTCTTGGGCTTAGAAGAACTCTTGTCTCCTGGGACCCTGGGTGAGACCCCTGCCTCCAACACCCCCAGAGTTTCAGTTTCTTCGTCTGTGAAATGATGGACCCACGTGAGATGAATGCCAAGATTCATCTCTCCATGAAAGGCTAAATTTCTAGTTCCTGAGTTTTCATGCTAACGAGTGTCAAACTTCTCAGACAGCCATTATGCAAGAAAAATTTGTATGTTTAAGAATACAAGGTATTATGATTCTAAAGTCTGGAGAGGGTGAGTCTTCAGTTCCCTTGTGCTAAGCTCCATAAAGTCTGTGCCTTAAGAGTCTGTGTTTCAGAAGCTAGAAGGCTAGATGTGTGTTTGTGGAATTAGTTGCTTCCCGCTCTCAGGGAGCTTGGGTCAGACTCACCTTCATGAAGGACTGGAAGGTGGCTTCAGTACTGACTTGCAGCAGGTTCCCCAGGAATGGTATCGGGGTGGGACCAGGGGGCAGCTTTCCCCCTTTCTGGGTCCGTTTCCAGGCGATGAGGATGAACAGGCAAGACAAGCAGAGAGCCAGAAAGATGGTGAAGGCCCCTCCTAGCTCCATGATTTCAGGTAGAGAGCTTGTGTGCCAGATCTTGCCTAAATAGGTTCTGAGAAATCAGCTGTGCCGAAATTGGAACACCCTAGGATTCAAGTTTTCCGGGTATGGGGTTGCTTTATGTGAGGGTGGTGGTTATATAACTTGTAATCTCCCACCTGGAGAAAAGTGTGGATCACATTCACTCAGGGAAATCCAGTGGAGTCATTCCCCTTTATTCATATTTCCAGCCCCTCAGTTCTTATTTTTGGCTTGAACCCTAGTTCAACATGTCTTGGTAAGGTGCTAGCGGGAGCCAGTTGAATGTCATTTTTAGGGTGTTGCATTTAGGAAGCAGATGATCTGGGCTCAAATTCCAGCTGTATCTTTTCGTTACTGGACAAGTCACCTAACCCTCTTGGTCTCAGTTGGCCCATCTGTCAAATAAGGTAACCATTTCTGTTTTAGAAAATCTTGATAGAGAACCGGGATGATTCCTTTTCATTGCCAGCCCCTGACTAGTTTTTTTGAAGTAAAGACAATAAGACGAAGATTCAGAATAGCTCAAGGAATACCTCAAATGAATGGGCTTTATTCAATAAGTTCTCTTGTTTCTACTCAAGTAATATTAAATAGTAATAATCAAAAACCATAAAAAACTCATTTGTATTGGTTTATTAGGACCTTGCTGATGTGTGTGCATACATGTGCAGACATGTATGGGTATATTCATTTTCAAATCTGAGATGGAGAGACCGCCTTTTACCCTCTTCTTGAGAGGGGAAGACCACCTCTAGACACAGACCTAGCGATTGCCCTCTCTGTAATAATCTAATATAGTAGACTGCAATCCTATTTGTTCCAAATACTTGTAAATCTTCTTTTACTGTCCTGAAACAAAATTCCTGGGTATTGTATTATATCCCAGTTGTACATATTATTAGAATCCGGTGCGCCTTCTCATGTAGCCAGATTTTCACACTTGGAAATCGAATCTCTTAGGGAACTTGCAGGTTTGACTGGTTGGACTGATATGTCTAAAAGTGGTGGGAATTCTGGGGAAACTGAGCAGCTCACACAGCGCCGCCTTCTGGATCGTGGATGTGCTGCTGTTACAGGAGCCAGGGTTCTGCTGCTCAGTGCTTTCCAGCCAATTGTCTAGCCACCAGAGACAGGGGACATCAACATGACACGATGGCAGCCTTTCGTCTCCAAGACCAACTTCTCCAAGCTCGGGCTTATATGGAAGAGTAGTAAGGAGAGGGAGAGACAAAGTGTCTGCCTCAGCAGGATTTCAGAGAAATAGGTAGGGGTTACCAGAACTATCTACAAGCCCCCTTTTCCCCACGTTGGTCTTGACGTGATCTGTCATGGGGCTGGCAGGCGTGCTTTTAGCTGATAATGATCTGTGGGGGATAACTCTAGTCTATCTTCTACCTTCATCTTGGTCTCAGTCTGTCTCACCTGGTTTTCTGGTTTTGTCTGTAAAAAATAAACAAGAACAAAGTGTGGGTAAACAGGTTAAGGATGAGGAACTGGGTTACTGGATAGCTGACACTGGTAGGATGTCCTTCACAGGATGAGAGTTGTTGTAGCTGCCTTCTTTCATTTTCCCAGTTTTCACCTCTCCCTCCATTCCAGCTATCCCTTCCCTCCTCCCTCCTTCTCGCTGACATATATTCTGCAAGTATCTTAATAACCTGTGATGTGATGACAAAGGTTGTGAGTCTGGTCTTCCCACTTAGATGGGAAAGAAGAAAGTATTTTTACAGCAGTCCCTCTCACCATCCCACTCCATGCAGAAAGCCAGGGGTCAAGTCACTTGATCTAAAGAGCAAGTTCAAGAGAAAAAATAATTATAAAGATTTCGCGGGAGAAAAGAAGAGAAAGATAGATGATGCCTGGTGTCATGTGATGGAGCTACAGGCCAAGAACCAGAGAAACAAAGAGGAAAGAGACTTGCACAGGAATAGAACCAGTATGAAATCAAAATGGAAGTGGGGGTGGGAGGAGAAAGAGGGGGAGAGCGAGCAAGAGAGAGAGAAATAACCAAGGAAGACACAGACACAAGAGGAATCCAAAGAAACAGAGACAGGGAGAGACAATCAGAAAGACATAAAAGGCTAAAAAAAAGTTTCAGTGGACATCTGTTTAGAGGTTAACATATGGCCAAGGAAGAAAAAAGAGAACTCAGAGTTCTATCACCTCTTTCTTCCTCCTTCCCTCTTTCCCCTCCTCTCCCCTCTCCTCTAAAAAGCCCTTCAATTTGGAGGAAGAAATCCAAATGGACAAAACATCAGGAGACTGACAGGGAGACAGAAGCTGTAAAAAAAAAAAAAAAAGACATGAAGACAAAACCAGGACAAAGTGAGATGGAGAGTGTGTTGTGGTTAGGATGCCACAGGATGTGTGCATGAAGTGGAACCTACATTGTTCTATGGCTAGGCACATGCCCCTCTTTCTGGGACCAAAAAAATGTTATGATGCTGCCAGGGATATCTTTTATTTATTTATTGTCTTTGTGCCAGGCACTGAACTGTGTGCTTGACAAGTCGGTTGTCTTCAAATTGAAACAATCTACTTACAGAGCAGGACATGTGACGCGAGATGACTCAAGTCACCTTAGAGCTAGTGTTCTTATAATCGGGTGGGTGAATTTACAGGATTACTGTGAAACTCTCTGAATTGATATGAACTATTGGGCAGTACCTTGCCTACTTGTAGGAAAAGCATTCAGATGTTTTGGAGTGCTTGGATGTATAGTTCTCACTGTCATCTGGTTTGATACACAAACCACATATGACTATATTTCAGAAAAGGTTTATGTTTCAGAGGCACCCAGAAGACCTTTTTCCATAATGATAGAATCTATCCAACTGTCCAGGAAAAGGACTACATTTCCAGGTTCCCTTGCAGCTAGGTGTGACCATGTGCTCAAGTTCTGACCAGTGAGATGTGAGCAGAAGTAATATATGCAACTTAAAGGGAGCAGGTGGGTTTTCGTTCAGAATATTTCCCCATTTCCTGCTGGCTGGGGTGGAATGGAGGAATGGGGAGGACAACAACTTCGGGAAGGAAGAGTAACAGTATGGAAGAAACATAGATCTTTAACTCTGCTGGTCTGGTCAGTCCTAGATTACTTGAGGGTGCACCAGTAAGTGAAATAAAATTAAACTTCTATTTTGTTTCAGTCCCTTTAAGCTGTTATTTTGGGCCTTTTTGCAGTAGTTAATATATAGCCTAGAAATAAAGCTTCTTTAGATAAGGAATGCTTGAAAATCATTGATCCAGATACCTGTTGGTTCAGCTTCAGATGCTTGCCTACTTTCTTGGGTTATGTCTGAATACCACCCTGTGTTTATTTGATAATTGCTTAAATGCACTCAACTTAAATTTATTTAAAATGGAAATTTGATCTCTCTTTTTTTTTTTTATAGAGGCATGTTTTTTATTTATTTATTTGTTTGTTTGTTTTTTTGTTTATACATGCACTGGGTACAGTCAGAAGCGCGGGAGGGTGAGAGAATTCACCAGAGCCAGAGCGGGGAGCAGAACAGGCAGAAGGACCAAAGCACACTGCTGAGGGGAGCAGCGGGCGGCAGGAGAGGTCTGTGCTCCATGTGGGACCCTCCTCCAGTGGCAGGGGAGCAGCCGGGGATCAAACTGGCGCCGCAGAGGCCGCGGGCAGCTTCGCAACCCAGCGCTCAACCGCTGCGCCACCGGGGAGGCCCGAAATTTGATCTCTTGCCTTTAATGGAAACTTAGCTATCCTTTGTTATAACTAGTATGTTAGTTGCACAACTGTGTATTAATTATCTACTATTGTCTAACAAAGCACCTGACAAGTTACTGACTTAAAGCAACAGGGAACTGTTATTTCCAATAGTTTCTGTGTATCAGTGTAATTTAACGCCCCAATCTCATGAACCCCTGGCAAATTGCTTTCATAGTCTTACCTTCATTTTTCATGTCTCCTTTCACTTTCATACTCCAGCTTGGAGTCCAACCTAGAACCACAGCATATCAGAGCTTAAAGAGAGCTTAGAGATATTTTTTAGCTCAGAGCTTCTCAAAAAGTATGAAAATGCGTGATTAGAGCTGAAGCCACCCTGAGTGCAGGCTCTCCATTGCAAGGGATTGCAACATTTTTGGAGGGAGGCTGTAGCTACTGAGTTAGATACTGTCCTTGGTGTAATAAAAATACTTGAAACTGCTGCACAGACACTGAGCTGGAGCAGGGCCCTGGAGGCCCCTTGGTTGCTGAATTTTGGAGATATTGGTGAGAGGTGGTCTTGGAGAGCTGTCTGAGCTAGCTCTTTATCAACCTCTGTCAAAGGATGCTTCTGCCAACTAGTAGGCCCACACCAGCCTATAGACACTGAATTGCAGCTCCGGGTCATGCTCTCCAGAAGGACATGAGGCAGAGTTTGCAAGTGAGGGGCATGGAGCAGTGGACCTGGTGCAGGAGCTGATTATGAAATGTTTCAGAATTATATGAGCTGGTTGTGAAACAGTTACTGTTAAATTATACCAAATTAAAATTGCATGAAGGTAATAAATACTCTGTGCCCATCATTTCTGAAATACTTGCTTTTGAGGTTCAGTATGTATGTTTGTACACATCCAGTGAAAATAAAAGGGGACGATGCACCTCTGCATTTCTTTTCCCTGCCCCACATTGGGTGACTCCCTATTGTTTGGCGCTTGAAACTGGCCACAGTGGATGTGTTTACACCACACAAATCAGACAGCTACAAATCAGGGCTTCTCCTCCTCTACCCATGTCAAGAGCCAGCTGTTAAAAATTTATTTGCACAGCATTAATGGTGCATTTCTAAAGCTAGCAATGCAAGGGAGACTTTCGGCAGTTCTTGAAGTGTTTGCTGATATGAGGGCAGTTCCACGTGGGATGGGACTTCCAGGAAACATCTGCCTCCCATGGGGAAAGGCAACAGAGACGATTCTATGGGTCTCAATTGGCTCTGGTGTTCCTGTCCTAGTTCATGACGTACAAGGAGCACTCAGTTTATAATGTTGTTCCTGGTGCACAGTGAACACTCTATGGCATTGTTCATGGCGACTGTGAGCACTCTATGGCAGTGAAGATTGGCCAAAATGAACACGGCAGGAAACTCCCTTGCTGAGTCTTTCCTCATCTGTATTTTGGAGATAACAATAATATGTCCTTCACAGTGTCTTCTGGCGTTTGTGATGACATATCTGTAAAGCTCTCAGTGTAGGCCCTGGCACATAATAAAGAGCTCAGCCAGTGTGAGGAGGGAGGCTTTTAGCATGGTTAGAGGATTATGATGAGGACCTGGGATTCCCTGACAATCAGCCTTGGACATCGGTGCTTCAGTTCCCCAACTGGAAACTGGAACAAACGACTGTATTGATCTTTTGAGATTTGACGGACTATTCAATATATTATGGCACACAGAATGCATTTAATAAATATTTGTTAAAATGAAAATTAGATAGAATACAGCTGGGAAAGGAAAAGCTTGGTAGAGAGAGGACATTCAACCCCACTCCCCCAATCCTCAAGCCCCTACCCCCTGTAAATAGACACTTTTAGTTTTCCTATGAATAGACACTCTAAGTTTTGAGTTATGAGTAAGGTTGCTGTGAACATTTTTGTGTAAGTCTTTTTTTGGTGAAAAGATGCCGACAGTTTTAGCTCAGTTCCTATCTCAGCATAGCTAGGTCCTATAGCTTGTGTGGCTCCAGAACTCTATTTCCAGAGTTGTTCGCATAAGGATCCTGTCTCTCCATTTCTTCTGCCTCCACCATTGCAGATTGAATTTTAATCGTGTAAAAGTAAAAAATGCTGAATATAGTCCCCAAGTGTTGAGCACCAGGTCAGTGGCTTTTCATGCAGCTGTGGTTGGTTAAGAGCGTGGTAATCAGTGACCTCACTTGTCTCAGCCTCAATTACTTCTGATGTCAAATGAAAATTATAATACTTGCCTTGAGGTTATGAGAGAACTAAATAAGTTAAACATGCTAAGCACCTAAGCATTCAACAGGTGAGATCAACTATTATTATTTTTGAGTGTCAGATGGTAAAATACACATACATATGCAGGGAAAAGCATGGGTTCTGGGTTCTGGCTCCAGCTGTTCTACTGATTCATTCAGTGACAAAGAGCAAGTTCCTACCCCCCCAGGACCTTAGTTTTCCCATCATTTACGTGGAAAGTTAGGACTAGATCAGTGGTTCTTATCCATTGTTGAGGAATTATAAACCCTGTGAAAATTTGATGAAAGTTTTAGATCTACCTCAATAGACAATTTCATATATGCATATGATTTTGCTTGCAATTTCAGAATATTTTAAGACCACCCCATCCAGCCCAATCATGACTTCTTGTTACAGAGACACTTCTCTCTTTTCCTTTGTACATAGTCTTTTTCCTTCTGACTTGTTTCACTTCGCATCAGCCCCTCCAGTTCCATCCATGTTGTCACAAATGGCAAGAATTTACCTTTTTTACGGCTGAGTAGTATTCCGCTGCAGGTATGTACCTCTTCTTAGTCCGCTTATCTGTCCTTGGACACACAGGCTTTTTTCCATAGTTGGCTAAGTAAATAATGCTTGACTAAGTGAACATAGGCGTGAATAGATCCCTTCGAATTAGTGTTTTTGCATCATTCGGACAAACCCGAGGAATTGCTGGATCGTATGGTAGGTCTATTTTAATATTTTGAGGAACTTCCATACTGGTTTCCAACAGTGTACTGGGATCCTTTTCTCCATACCCTTGCCAACACTTGTTGTTGCTGGTGTTTCCTTCTTAGATGAAACACATGCCGATGATCCTGGTCCTAGCCTAGATAATAGGGATATTGGGAATTGTAGTCCTCTTGTGTGTCCCGGAGGAAGACACAGGCTTGGTGAACACTAAATGAGTCTCTCCCATGCCCTCCCATCCCTTTTTTCGTAATCTCTTTTTACTCTTCTTACAGAATAGTAAATAACAATTTCAAATTATTTTGAATTCATTTTGGAGGCCAAGCTGTGCTTTCCTGAGTGGGATGCTTCTCCCATGCTGCGTGGATATTCTGTTCAGTGGATTTTGCAACTACATTCAGGGGGTTCACAGACCCCTCTAATCCTAGCCCTGGTCTGGGTTCAGATTTCTTGGGCAAGAGGGATTTTCATGACCTTCCCTATGAAGAGTCAGCCCATCTGGGGAGATAGAGGAACACCCAGCTGGGACCTTCCAGAGGAGCTCAACAGACCCCCAGCTTGATGGGACCCTTATCGTGGGATTTGAAGCTCCTCCCCGTTTTATTTCCTAGAGCTGCCTTAACAAAACCCCAAAGACTGGGTGGCTGAAAACTAAGGAAATTTATTGCCTCGGTTCTGGAAGCAAGAAGTATAGCATCAAGGGGTTAGCAAGGCCACCTTCTCTGAAGGCTCTGGGGAAGAGGGTGATTGCCTCACTCATCCAATCTTCTGTTCTTGTCTGAGAACTGGCCGTCCTGGGTGTTCCTCGGCTCTGGCCACATCACAATCTCCTGTTTTCCCTGTGTGTCTATGCAAGGCTTTGCTCTCTGTTTCCCCTTCTTAGAAGAACATTAGTTATTAGATTAGGGCCAACCCTAGCCCATTAGGACCTCATCTTAAGTAATAACATCTGTAAGGACCCTATTTCCAACTAAGTTCATATCTTGAGGTTCTGGGTGGGCAAGTATTTGGGGAGTAGCACTGTTCAACCAGGTATACTAACATGTCCCTCTTCTCATCCTTTAGTGGTCCCCATGCATTCAGTCTCCTAGGACATCTCTCACAGGAAGCCAGCCTCCTCCTGAATCTGCTCTGTTCCTATCCCCAAGTCTTGCAGAAAATTCAAGAAGCAGCAAAGGATGGCCCAGTGCTCCCTGCTGACCAGAGTCACACCTGCCAGCACCTCATGACTGGGTTTTTCCTCTTTAGTCTCACATGGCTGGGCTGTGGACATGCGAGAAGTTGTCCTGGGTTCTCGTTTCCAGGCGCTTCCTCCCCCCCTCCTGTGCTCAGCCTCATGGAGAGTGTCTGTCAGGAAGAGGGGTGGGGGCAGCATCAGTCCCTCATGTCAGACCTTCCTGAGCCCCCCTCCTTATGCCTCTTTCTACCTCTCACTGGATGGAGAACATCCCGGGAGGTAGACACCTGGGTAAGGGAGGCCACCCAGAGGAGGGGATGGGGTTGGTAGTTCAGATGGGTGGTAGGGAGGGAGCATATGTGCTGGGAATAAGACTGGTGAGTGGGTGATGATGGAGAACATGGTCTGGGTCCTCCGGAATTGCATGGAAGCCATTTCTGAGCCCTTTTCCCATCAGGACCAACTCAGTTGTGCCTTCCCTCCTTTCCTCTTGTCCTCTCAAGCTGGACAAGGAGACCAGAAGCCAACCTCTCCCCTCCTAAAAAAAAAAAAGTCATAGTTAAACAAGGGGAGCACAGGAGTGGAAGGTACAACCTAGAAGTGGTGCCCCTCAAATCCGTTTGCTCACAACCCCACATCAAGCCTCGGTGCAAGAGGGACTAGAAAATGCACAATTGTTCTGGGGGGTCTTGTTTCAGCGCAGATTTAGCATGTCTATTGCCATGAGTGGAGGAGGAGCAATGGGTGATATCTGGAGAGGGACTGACTTCAGACTCAGGGAGGCTAAAGAAAAGCAGCCTGCAGAGAGCAGGGTTGGCGGCAGCAGACACATTTGTCGTTAGGAAAGTCTGGGTAGGGGGTGTGGTCCCAGACAGAGCAGAGAGAACTACCTTTGCAATCTTGCTGCTGTTGTTCACGCGCTTCTAGATGGCAAAGATCACCAGGATGGGCATGTGGCAAACAGGAAGAGGGTAAAGATTTCTCAGGTCCCCCTGTAACAGGAAGCAGGAACAACTCTTGGCCATGGGTGCTGGCCACAAAGATCCTGGGTTTCAGCTTCTTCAGTAAACTGAATCCCCTTGGATTAAATTCGTGGGGGTTGAATTCCACGTGAGTGCCTGTCATGGCTGTGGGGTTTATGTAATTTCTACTCTTCCTTTGAGTTCACCATCGAGCAGGAGCTCCCAAGGCTGTTCCCTCATTTTCACCACTTCAGCCTCCTCTCCACTCATGTCCACACCCTCCTTTTGCCCTTGGCGAGCACATCCAAGGACATGCAACCCTCTGGGGTCCCAGAGAATCAGATTATAGTGGTGCCTTTGCTACTTTTTTGGTGTATGTGATCTTGAACAAGATACCTAATTTCTTTAAACCTTAGTTTCCATTTCTGTAAAATGACAATGGCAAGGATGGCACCCTATCCAGCAATGGCACCCAATCCAGCAGCTTGCTGAATGGATTGGTTATATTGCAAGCTCCAGGAAGGTGCCATCAGTATCATTCACAACTTGCCTAACGTGGGACCCCAGGGAGGAATTCACTATAAGTGGGGACAGTGACTGGCACAGGGAGGTGCAGAATGACGCTGATGGCAGGGCTGGAACAGACTGCGCTGCGGACTGCCAACTGGGTGCTGGACCAGCGGACTGCCCTCCTGAGCCAGGTGATGCGCTGTGTGCCAAGATGGAGACTCGCCAGAAATCACAGGGTTCTCAAGGTGCAGAGTTAGAACTAACCGCCAATTTGTCTCTCCAAGAACTTCCCATGACTCACCCCTTGCTGCTGTTCTTGGGCAGCATTGTCAAGGCTCCTGGATGGGACCAGCTTCTGTGTATCAGGGAAAGGGTAATAAGCAGAGACTCGTGAGCCAGGAAGATGAGCCCTAGTCCGAATGTAGGGGTTGGAAGGGTTAAGTTGCTTCCTATCTTTGTCTACTTGGTGATGGGGGCAGTGACTACAGAATTTTCAAGTGTGTCATGGTGGCTGAGCATTGCTAGCACAGAGGTAAACAGTAAAGTGCTTTCTCTGACTACAGAATTTTCAAGCATGTCATGGTGGCTGAGCGTCCCTAGCGTGGAGGTAGACAGTAAAATGCTTTCTCCTTCCCTGAAGCCCCAAATCAGTGAGTTGGGGTGCAGGTTGGGGGGAGGCTGGGCATCCCTGCTACTGCCCTCAGAGGCCATAGCTTTAGCTTTCAGTGTTCTGATCATATCTTGAGTCTCTTGCTTTGCACCTTTTGGAGGAGTTGGGGAGACCCTCAGTGTCTGTCTCTGTCTACTCTGGGGAGCTCTCCCTGCCTAAGCAACCACTCCCTCTGCTCCCACATTGTTTCTTTTCTGACTGGGGGAGGGAGGGCAGTTATCTGATCTCTCCTCCAATCTGGGAACCAGGAGCAAGGAAGGACATCTGTGAAGCCAGGCTGGTGGATGAAAGGGGAAAAAAAAAGAGATAAGTAGGAAGAAAATGTTCCTCCCTGGCCTCCTCATTCCTCACCCTTTGTATTCATAACAATTACATAATCAGCTCCATCTTCCTCTGTCTGGGCAGTGAACCAGAAAGGGAGGTGTCTGGACAAAGAGCATGTGTAACTAAGAAGAACAAGAGAAATGGACTTTGGGATGACAGAAAGGAAAGGTAGAAGGGGCCACAGAGAGAATGAAAGTGCCTGGCAGAGACCCAGAGAGAAAATGTTGGGGAGCCACAAAAAGAAAGAAGTGGAGAAAGTGAGGGGAGGAGGAAGGTTGGGGGGATAGGAAGGAGGGAGTGATGAACAGGGGCTCAGAGAATCAGGGAGAAGGAATCAGACACACGTGAGATGCAGAGTAAGTCAGGACCAGAGACAGATGCATGAGGACAAGGAAGGGGTAGGACTTCGAGAGCCTCACTCAGATGTGTGGGCAGAGGTGAAGATGGGGGCTTAAAGAGCCCAGAGAAGGGAGAACGCGAGCTTCAAAGGAGAGAGCCAGCGAAATACAGAGACACCAAGACTGAAGGTCAGGGAGAGGGGCAGATGGAGACACAGGGAAAAGTAGACACAGTCCCTGCTGGAGACAGACACGCTTCAGGCAGAGGAGGAGGAGAGAACAGTACTGACCCCACCCAAGAGGTAGGTGATCTGGCCTTGACTTGCCAACTTGGCCTGTGAAGCCTCAAAAGAGGCCACACTCATTAATTTTCTAGGTATGTCTATGGTGCCAGGCCCCAACACACCTGATCTCCCTTAATCGCAACATCTCTATGATAATCACAGAGAAAATTCACTGCATGCCAGGTGTGAGCAGCGTGCTCCGTGCGTATTTCACTTAATTCCCCACAGCACACCTATTATCTCCATCGGAGAGAGGAGCTGGGAGAATTTAGGGACATGGTCCCCTAATTTAGACACATGAGGGTTCCTGGTCTGGAGTCCAAAGCTCTATAGGAGGAGCTTGTGAACACAGAAACGGTCTGCAACATAGAGGTTCTTGGTGACCGCTTGGGGAAACTGCTTCAAGCCTTTTGGATCCTTGGAAGGTACACATCCTTTTTTTTTTTTTTTTGCAGTTTTACGTTTTTTTTTTTTTTTAAATAATAAATTTTATTTTTATATTCCCCATACAATTGCAGCCCCCCCATTCTGACCCCAATCCCTCCCCTCCCGCCCCCGCCCCCCTAAAAGTGTCTCTGGTTCATAGTTTTTTGTTGATTTTGATTTTCACTTTCTTACAGTTATTCATTTTCCTGGTCCCTTATTTAAGTTTTCTAGATTCCTGCTATGAGTGAGACCATCCGGTATTTTTCTTTTTCTTTTTGGCTTATTTCGCTGAGCATGATCCCTTCCAGCGCCATCCATGTTGCTGCAAATTGCATGTGTTTATCTTTTTTGAATGCTGAGTAATATTCCATGGTATATATGTACCACATCTTCTTGATCCAGTCATCGATTTTTGGGCATTTGGGTTGTTTCCAAAGCTTAGCTATTGTAAACAGTGCTGCTATAAACATAGGGGTGCAGGTGCTCTTTGGAATTGATGTTTCTGTGTCCTTTGGGTAAATACCTAGGAGTGGAATGGCTGGATCATATGGAAGCTCTATGTTTAGTAGGTCCAGAAATCTCCACACAGCTCTCCACAGTGGTTGGACCAGTTTGCACTCCCACCAACAGTGCAGAAGAGTTCCTTTTTCTCCACACCCTCGCCAACATTTGTTGTTGCTAGTTTTTTTAATATGTGCCATTCTCACTGGTGTGAGATGGTATCTCATGGTAGTTTTGATTTGCATTTCCCTGATGACAAGTGATGTTGAACCTTTTTTCATATGCCTGTTGGCCATTTGCATTTCCTCTTCAGAGAAGTTTCTTTTTAGCTCTTCTGCCCATTTTTTGACAGGATTATTTTCTTTGTTGTTGTTGAGTCTCATCAGCTCTTTGCAGATTTTTGTGATCAGTCCTTTATCATTAGTGTTGGGTGCAAATATGTTCTCCCAGTTGGTGGGGTTTCTCTTTGTTTTTGTTATTGTCTCTTTTGCTGTGCAGAAGCTCTTTAATTTGATGTAGTCCCAGCTGTTTATCTTTGCCTTCACTATCACTGCTTTGGGTGATGTGTCTGTAAAGATGTCTTTGATGTGCAAATCACGTAGTGTTTTGCCTATATTTCCTTCTATATATTTTATGGTTTCAGGTCTTAGGTCTAGTTCTTTAATCCATTTTGAGTTGATTTTTGTGTATGGTGTGAGGTAGTGGTCAAGCTTCATTCTTTTGCATGTAGCGACCCAGTTTTCCCACAGGTTTAACCCTGCTGGGTCCTGGGCACTATTCTGGGGGGTGAGGGGTGTTCATGGGGACCAAAGCAAACAATGGCCACAACAGTGAATAAGTCGGCACAATCCCTGCCCTCACAGGGTTGTCACTGGAAGAGGAGACATTGGCAGCACCGTATCTACCTGTTCCTGGAGCCTGTCCAGCTCACTCCTGTGAGGCCTTTACCCTTGCTGTTTCCTCTGCCAGGAATGCTTGTCCCCACACCTTCCTGTGGCTGACTCTCAGAAGTTACCTCCTCAAGGAAGCCCTCCCTGACCACCCATTCTGAAGCAGCTCCATCAGTCAGCAGCCATTGTATTTCCTCGCTTAGTTTTCTCCTTGGCATTTCCTGGTCACTGTGCTTGTCTCAGTAACTCCATGCAAGGCTTGCTTGTAGTTTGTCTCTCCTGCTAGGAACACTGCAGGGAGGGGGGTTAAGTCCTTGATTTTCACATCCTTTGCTTCAGGCCACATAATTCTGTAGCGTGTGCTCACAAAGCCTTTTTTGTTGTTTTCTGCAAGTTTCTCGTATGGAAAAAACATTGGTTTATAACAAGGTATGCAGCCTTTTAAATCCACACCTGTGTGTACTACATGGCATCTCTCAGCTGAATTCTGGTTTCCTTCCATTACTATGCCGTTGCCCGCCCTTTCCTGCTTTGCCCACTCCTTCCCCCTTCTGGTACCCAATATTCTGTTCTTACTGTCTAAAGGTTTGGCTTTGTTTGCTTTTATTTTGTTCTTTTGTGTGTGTTGCTCCTTCACCCACCACACATGAGTAAAATCAGTGTTTGTCTTTCTCTGATTTCACTCAGCGCAATCCCCCCTGTTCCACTCATGTTGTGGCAAATGGCAGGATTTAATCTCTTTTAATAACTGAGTCAAGTTGCATCGTGCAGACACCCCACCTTCTCTGTCCAGTCATGGGTTGTGGACACTTAGGTCGTTTCCAACCTCCTGCCTTTTGTGAACAATCCGCCATGGACATGGGGTTGCAGGCATCTCTTCAAATGAGTATTTTCGGATTCTCCAGATAATACCCTCAAGTGGGGTAGCTGGGTCCAGTGGCGTCTATTCTTAATATCTGGAGGAGTTTCCATACTATTGTCTGTAATGGCTGATCAGCAGAGACAGCTGACTTGAATACAAAGCTCCCCAGCGCTCCCATGTATCCACTCAGTTACTCTCCCAACTGCCTGTGGAGAAGGGGATTAGAAGGGGGAGAGTGAGATGGAGTTTAAGAAACTAGCTCAAACTCTCGCCATGGCAGGGTCACAATTGAACCTGGGGGGGAGGGGCGCTGCTCATCCCACCTTGGCCCTGCCAGGCACTGGGCCTCCACCCTAGCCCTGGCACCAGGGACCACCCAGTGCCCAGCCTCTGGGGTTGTCTCACTTGTACCCACCGGCTTCTAATTCGTGGAGGTGCGGCCTGGCGGCGTTCAAAGAAAACCTTCATGTTCCCCCAGGAATGAGAGGCACGGCATGAAGGGCGTTGGTGGGGTGAGGGTCACAGTGGGTAAAGGGACAGTACAGGCCTCAGCCTTTCCTGTGGTCTCCAAGGGCATGGCTGGCAGGGTGACCGGCATGGGATTGACTCATTGGAATAATCTGGTGGGCTTTGGGGCTGCCCCCCGATTCCATTCCTGGTCTTGGGGCATGGGCTGCAACTCTGAAACACGCTGTAAGTAGAGAGAGAGCAGGGGAGACTGGAGTGTGAACTTTAGAGGAAGGGGGAGGTGGCGGATTGATTGACTTGGATGCGAAGGGCAGGGTCACCCACACGTTGTTTACCATCGCTAGGAGTCAGCTGGCCCTGAGGGGTGATATCTCCCTAGCCAGCAAGGCCACATGCCAGAGGAGACAGAAAATGAGAAAACAGAGTTAATGCAATTGGCCCTGTGATGACTAGGTGCTGAACAGACAATAATTTGTGCAGAATTAGGGTTGAGAACCAGATCCTAAATTGGTGAGAATTAGCAGAGTAAAGATTGCCAGCCTGGAAATATGGGGTGCGGGGGTGGGGGGGTGTGTGGCCCTTCCTTAGATTTGATGAGAAGTGTCACTGGCCAGAGACCTGGGCAGTCCCAAAAACCCCTTCGCCCCCACCAAGTAGTGCTTCCCTGTGGGAGAACCCCATGTACTCAAGCAGGCCCCTCCTTCCCTGTCTTACTCCTGCTGACACCCCCTTGTGGACACACCCCAGACCCCTCTCTTCCATTGCACTCACTCCTCTCTCCCATTGCACTCACATTTCAGGGCTGAGGGAGGCAGGATGGGGAGAAGGGAGTGGAATTTTCCCAGCTCGGTAGACACGGAAAGTGGGGGTTGGGGGGGGTATTTGGAAGGAGAGGGGCAGGAGGGGACCGGGATGGCAGTAAGCTCACGGGACAACTTGTGGCCCCCATCCCGGCCCTAACCCCTCTGCCTGTGCTCCCCATTCCAGTCCCGAGCTCTCTGCCTGGGCCCCCCATCTCCATCCTGGCCTCTGCCTGGGCCCTCCATCTCCACCCCCGCACTGTCACTGTTCTGGACAAGTTTGTCTCTCCCCCTGAACCCCATGCCTGAGCACAGGGTCACAGGCATCTCAGTCTTCGCTGAGTCAGGTCTCTGGAGAGCTGCCTGATGAATACTAAAGGGCATAAATAAATCTTAAAAAAAAGAAAAAAAAACTAAAAAACTAAACTGAAGGGCAATGTAATGACAAACCACAGAGGCTTTCAGGCTCCAGGTGAGAGGTGTGAGGCTGAGCTGGGGCAGAAGAGGTGGGCAGGGGTGAGGACTAATCATTTGCTTTCCTCCCCTGCTCTTCTTTCTACCTCTCTCATCTCCCTCTCCTCCTGCCCCTCTGCCCCCACCCTAGCTTCCCCCATCCTGACCTGGCCTGGCCTCAGATTTCATAACTTCAGTCTGGCTTCTGTCGTTGAAATTGTTTTCCTTTAGAAACAAAACAATCATCAACCTTGGCCAAGACTGTCCTCTTCCCCACCCAAACACAGATCTGGCTCAGGCAGGAGGAGAGCTGATGTTCGGGGTGGCTGTGGGTGCGGTTTGCCAGCTCTGGCCAGATGGCCTTGCAAGACCCTGAGGCAAGGTCTGCCTAGAGCTCACAGCAGGCGTCCCGGAGGCGGGTGCTAGGGCTTGTGCGTCCCCTGCAGGAGAGGGGTTGCAACTGCAAGGCCAGTTTGAGGTGCGGATGGGCACCCAGTTGGGGCCTCCAGACTGATGGGATTTGCCCTGAGCTGTGGCCTCCCTCTTTGCTATTACTTACTGTTCTAGAAGGCCCACTGCTGACCTGAGACTCCTAGCCCTCTGTTTCTCTCATTCCTCACTCCCCTTCTGCTCTCCTCCTCCTTCTGCTTGTTTCCTCCCACATTCTTTCTGCTCTTCTCTCCCACTCTCCTTCCCTGTGGATCTCATTCCCTCTCTTCCTCTTCTGCCCCAACACTCTACCCTCCACTTTCCTCGTCTGCCACTGGGTCTCTTCCATCTGTGCACATTCCTCTATCCATCACTCTTTGTCTATCTCTGTGCTCTTTGCCTAGAGCACTCTCCATGGCACTTTAAATCACCCTGTTTCTCTTTCTCTCTCTCTATCCTCTTTTTTTCTCTCTGTCGTCTTTGTTCCCTGCTGTGAAAGGAGCTTGGGGTCCCACCTTCCCTGGCAGCTGTCAATTCCCAAGTAGTGAAGGTCTTGGTCCTGTGCATTTTCCTGTGAACATTTGTTTGATTCATTCTCCATTTCCCTCCCTTCCTCCCTCCCTCCCTCTCTTTCTCTCCCTCCCTTTCTGCCTCTCTTCCCCTCTTTCCTCCTCTCCTCCTCTCCTCCCCACTCCCTCCCTCCCTCCCTTACCCCCTTCTGACTCTGTCTCCATCTGTCTTTCTCAACATCATTGCAGGATTTCTTCAGCTGATTCATTCAGTGCTCTGCTTGGCCCTCCAAAAGTCCCATGAGGTAGACAAACAAATCACAGAAGAATCCACAGTATCTCCTTGCTCTTCTACAGGTGTCTCTCCCTGCATACAAGTTCAGCTGACAAGTTCTTCCTGGTCTATTCTAAATCTTGCTGCAATCCCGTGGGAAAGGAAAGGACCTAGAAGCCCTCAACACACTTAATCTGATTTTGGAAAGGTTTCGTTCTCCGAAATCTGAGAAGGAAATGTTTCAGTATTAGGAAATTTAATAACATACATCATCACATAAATAGATCAAAGGGGGAAAGCCACGTGTTCCTGAGCAATGGGTCTCATTACCTGCACTGCATGTAGAACAGATTAATATGACACCAGGGTTTTGAGAAAAGGAAAAAATTGTATTGCAAATTGATTGGCAAGGAGCCAGGAGATAAACTCGAATATATCTTCCCGATTTAGATGGAATGTGATTATATAGATTTGGGGGGGTTGGGGTTGAGAACAAAGGAGTTAAATTTTTTTTTTTTTCACATGAAGAAAGACAAACACCATGTGATTTTACTTCTCTGTGGTACATAATTAAACAAACAATTGAGTGATCAAAATAAAACAAAAATTAACTTTAAGCTATAAGATAAAATTAGTGGTTACCAGAAGAGAAAGAAGAAGGGTATGGGAAATTCAGGTACAAGGTGTCAATAGTTTGGACCTTCAGCAGAGAATATAGTAGTGTATACAGATTTATAATCATGCACATTGGAAACTTACATGATTTTATACTGCAATGTTCAGTAAAAAAGAAAGTCTATAAAGTTAACATAAGTAAAGTAATATCTTGTTTTTTAACCAATATTACATAGCCATGTTGGAATAAATACTAGCATACTGAAAATGATTATTTGTCTCAAATAAGGCTATTATCAGACACTTCAACTCTTAGCAGCTGGGACTTCTATTCCAAGATTTTTTTCCTTTGTATATATTTTATAATAACTTTGAAAATTTTGTAGATAACTTTTATTATTTTAAATCTTTGTAGATAACTTTTATTTTAAAACTTTGTAGATAACTAGGATTTTATTTTGCATACCAATATAATTTTATCACATTATAATTCTTAAAAACATAATTTTTGAGCTCTGTGCATAATTCATTCAGTGGTTTAGACCTTAATTAATTATCAGTGGCATATTTTAAAGATAATCCTGTTTCTAGATATTTTTCTTTTTTTTTTTTTTTCAATCTTATAAATCAATTTTATTATTAATTATCTCAAATCTCATTTGATATTAGAGTTTTTTTTTTTTTAGATAATAAATTTTATTGTTATATTCCCCATACAATTGCAGCGCCCCCATTCTGACCCCAATCCCTCCCCTCCCACCCCTGCCCCCCTAAAAGTGTCTCTGGTTCATAGTTTTTTGTTGATTTTGATTTTCACTTTCTTATAGTTATTCATTTTCCTGGTCCCTTATTTAAGTTTTCTAGATTCCTGCTATGAGTGAGACCATCCGGTATTTTTCTTTTTCTTTTTGGCTTATTTCGCTGAGCATGATCCCTTCCAGCGCCATCCATGTTGCTGCAAATTGCATGTGTTTATCTTTTTTGAATGCTGAGTAATATTCCATGGTATATATGTACCACATCTTCTTGATCCAGTCATCGATTTTTGGGCATTTCGGTTGTTTCCAAAGCTTAGCTATTGTAAACAGTGCTGCTATAAACATAGGGGTGCAGGTGTTCTTTGGAATTGATGTTTCTGTGTCCTTTGGGTAAATACCTAGGAGTGGAATTGCTGGATCATATGGAAGCTCTATGTTTAGTAGGTCCAGAAATCTCCACACAGCTTTCCACAGTGGTTGGACCAGTTTGCACTCCCACCAACAGTGCAGAAGAGTTCCTTTTTCTCCACACCCTCGCCAACATTTGTTGTTGCTAGTTTTTTTAATATGTGCCATTCTCACTGGTGTAAGATGGTATCTCATGGTAGTTTTGATTTGCATTTCCCTGATGACAAGTGATGTTGAACATTTTTTCATATGCCTGTTGGCCATTTGCATTTCCTCTTCAGAGAAGTTTCTTTTTAGCTCTTCTGCCCATTTTTTGACTGGATTATTTTCTTTGTTGTTGTTGAGTCTCATCAGCTCTTTGCAGATTTTTGTGATCAGCCCTTTATCATTAGTGTTGGGTGCAAAAATGTTCTCCCAGTTGGTGGGGTTTCTCTTTGTTTTTGTTATTGTCTCTTTTGCTGTGCAGAAGCTCTTTAATTTGATGTAGTCCCAGCTGTTTATCTTCGCCTTCACTATCACTGCTTTGGGTGATGTGTCTGTAAAGATGTCTTTGATGTGCAAATCACGTAGTGTTTCGCCTATATTTCCTTCTATGTATTTTATGGTTTCAGGTCTTATGTCTAATTCTTTAATCCATTTTGAGTTGATTTTTGTGTATGGTGTGAGGTAGTGGTCAAGCTTCATTCTTTTGCATGTAGCGACCCAGTTTTCCCAACACCATTTATTGAACAAACTTTCTTTGCTCCAATGCATAGTCTTTGCTCCTTTGTCAAAGATTAGTTGACCATAAATCTGTGGGTTTATCTCTGGATTTTCTATTCGATTCCATTGGTCTGTATGTCTGTTCTTGTTCCAATACCATGCAGTTTTGATGATTATGGCTTTGTAGTATAGTTTGAAGTCTGGGAGTGTGATGCCTCCATTCCCTTCTTTTTTTTTCAGGAGAGCTTTGGCTATTCGGGGTTTTTTGTGATTCCATATGAATTTCATCAATAATTGTTCTATTTCTTTGAAGAATGACATTGAAATTTTGATTGGAATAGCATTGAATCTGTATATTGCTTTTGGAAGGATGGCCATTTTAATAATGTTTATTCTTCCAATCCATGAGCAGGGGATATCTCTCCATTTCTTTGTGTCTTCTTCTATTTCTTTTAACAGTGTTTTATAGTTTTCTTTGTATAGGTCCTTTACCTCTTTTGTTAGATTTATTCCCAAATATTTGATTTTTTTTGTTTCAATAACGAAAGGGATGGTTTTTTTGATTTCTTCTTCTTCATATTTATTGTTTGTGTATAGGAAGGCTACTGACTTTTGCGTGTTGATTTTGTATCCTGCCACTTTACTGAACTGATTGATGAGTTGAATTAGCTTTTCTGTGGAGTTTTTGGGGTTCTCTATGTATAATATCATATCGTCTGCAAATAGTGATAGTTTGACTTCTTCTTTTCCTATTTGGATTCCTTGGATGTCTTTCTCTTGTCTTATTGCCCTGGATAGGACTTCCAGTATTATATTGAAAAGCAGTGGTGAGAGTGGACATCCTTGTCTTGTTCCAGATCTTAATGGAATTGCTTTCAGCTTTTCACCATTGAGAATGAAGGTGGCTGTTGGCTTGTCATAGATGGCCTTTATGATGTTAAGGTATGTTCCTTGTATCCCAAGAATTTCAAGGGCTTTTATCATGAATGGGTGTTGCACTTTGTCGAAAGCTTTCTCAGCATCTATTGATATTATCATATGGTTTTTATATTTCTTTTTGTTGATGTGTTGGATAACGTTGATTGATTTTCGGATGTTAAACCATCCTTGTGTCCCTGGAATGAATCCTACTTGGTCGTGGTGAATTATCTTATGGATACATTGTTGGATTCTGATAGCTAAAATTTTATTGAGGATTTTTGCATCAGTGTTCATCAGGGAGATTGGCCTGTAGTTTTCCTTTTTTGTGTTGTCCTTGTTCGGTTTTGGTATTAGTGTAATGTTGGCTTCATAGAACGTGTTTGGTATTGTCCCTTCCTTCTCAATTTTTTGGAAGAGTTTGTGAAGGATAGGCACTAATTCGTCTCTGAATGTTTGGTAGAATTCATTTGTAAATCCATCAGGTCCTGGGCTTTTGTTTTTGGGGAGGTTTTTGATTACCATTTCAATTTCGCTAATTGTAATTGGTCTGTTTAGGTGTTCTATTTCTTCTTTATCTAGCTTTGGGTGATTGTAGAGTTGTAGGAATTTGTCCATCTCCTCTAGATTGTTAAACTTGTTTCCATATAACTGTTCATAGTAGTTACTGATTATTCTTTTGATTTCTGCTGTGTCCGTTGTGATTTCTCCTCTTTCATTGATGATCCTGTTTATTTGTGCTTTCTCCCTTTTTTCCTTTGTGAGCCTGGCTAGGGGTTTGTCTATTTTATTGATTTTTTCAAAGAACCAGCTCTTGGTTTCATTGATCTTTTGGATTGTTTTTTTAGTTTCAATTTCATTTATTTCTGCTTTGGTTTTTATTATTTCTTTTCTTCTACTGGTTTTGGGGTTTTTTTGTTGTTCTTTTTCTAGATCTTTGAGCTTCGAGATTAGGTTGTTTCTTTGAGTTCTTTCTTGTTTCTTGATGTGAGCTTCTATTGCTATATATTTTCCTCTTATTACTGCTTTTGCTGCATCCCATACATTTAGGATATTGGTGTCCTCCTTGTCGTTCAATTCAAAAAATTTTTTAATTTCTTCTTTCATCTCCTCATTAGTCCAGTGGTCTTCCAGTAGTGTGGTTTTTAATCTCCATGAGGTAGGAAAGTTCCTTGCCTTCTTTTTATGGTTTATTTCTAGTTTGATGCCTTCATGGTCAGAAAAGATGGTTGGTATGATTTCAATCTTGGTGTATCTGTTGATGTTTGTCTTGTGCCCCAGTATGTGATCGATCCTGGAGAATGATCCGTGTGCGCTTGAGAAAAATGTGTACTCCGTTTTTTTGGGGTTTAGTGTTCTATAGATGTCTGTTAAGCCCAAATGCTCTAGGTCCTTATTTAGAGCTTTAGTTTCTTTACTTATTTTTTGTCTTGTTGATCTATCCATTGTTGATAGTGGTGTGTTGAAGTCTCCCACTACGTATGTGTTTTCTCTGATGTCTGTTTTCAGAGAGGACAACAGTTGTCTGATATATTTTGGTGCTCCTTCGTTTGGTGAGTATATGTTAATGAGTGTTATTTCTTCTTGAAGTATTGTCCCCTTGATCATAATGTAGTGACCATTGGGGTCTCTTTTTATCTTTTTGAGTTTGAAATCTGTTTTATCTGATATAAGTATAGCTGTTCCTGCTTTCTTTTTTGGTCCATTTGCTTGAAGGATTGTTTTCCATCCTTTAACTTTGAGCCTATTTTTATCTTTTGTAGCTAAATGTGTTTCCTGGAGACAGCAAAAGGTTGGGTTTTGTTTCTTAATCCAGGCTGCAACTCTGTGTCTTTTTATTGAAGAATTTAGTCCATTTACATTTAGAGTTAATATTGATATGTTAACATCTGTATTTGCCATTGTGTTTGTCTTTCCTTTGATTTTATTTATTTATTCTTTTAATAACTTTTTTTTTTTTTTTGGCCTTCTTTCATTGTTATTCGTCCCTCTGAGGTTCTGGCTTTAGGACTCCTTGTAGTATTTTTTGGAGTGGGGGTTTAGTTGCAATGAAATTCCGGAGTTTCTGTTTGTCTGGGAAAGTCCATATTCTTTCTTCAAAGAGGAAGGAGAGCTTTGCGGGATAGAGTATTCTTGGTTGGCATCTGTTTTCTTGGAGTCTGTTGACTATGTCCCTCCACTCTCTCCTTGCCCGTAGTGTTTCTTCGGAGAAGTCTGATGTCAGCCTGATTGGCTTTCCTTTGAATGTTATCTGTTTCTTCCCTCTTGCCAGCTTCATTATTTTTTCCTTGTCCTGGATTCTTGGGAGCTTTACTATTATGTGTCTTGCTGTATTTTTCCTTTTGTCGTGGAAGTTTGGTGTTCTTCTTGCTTCTTGTATATCAATTTTCAGCTCCTCCTTCACATTTGGGAAGTTCTCTTCAATTATCTCTTTGAATATTTTCTCTGTTCCTACTTCTCTCTCCTCTCCTTCTGGTATTCCTATAACTCTTATATTTCCTTTCCTCATGGAGTCAGATAGTTCCCGAAGTCTTTCTTCATTCTTTTTCCTTCGTACTTCTCTTTCCTTTTCTGTTTTGGTTCTTTTTATTTCTGTGTCTTCAAGAGTACTTATTCGTTCTTCCATTTCATCAATTCTGCTTTCATTGCTTTTCCCAGAATTCTTTAGTTCTTCCATTAATTCTTTGATCTCCTGCATTTCTTTTACTTCCCTCTTTAGGGACTCAATTTCATTCTTCTGATCGTTGATTATTTTTCCCTTATCATTGTTTTCCTTTATGACTTCTGTCAGTTTTTTAATCACGGCAATTTTAAATTCTCTTTCTGGAAGGCTCAGAAGTTCTTCCAAGTTACTGTCGTTGCCATCTGGGGGCTGGTTTTCTTTTTGTGGTGTGCTTTTTCTCTGGAGAGTTGCTAGGTTGCGTGTGGTTCTTCTCCTCCCTACAGTCTGTTTTCTAATTTGCCGTATGCGTTGGGACACTGTGTAGTTGGGACTGGCCAGCATCTTGGGTGGGCTTCTCTGCTCCCCCCTGGTTCCTCCAGGAGTCATCTGTCAGTTTCAAGCAGTCTTTATTGGAGAAAGGTCCCTGTTCTAAAATGCCGATGTGGGGACACACTCCCCTGTGCGCCTGGTCTGCCCCGGCGGTGGGTTCCTGCTCCCCCTCTGGGCTTGGACTGCAGGCCAGAGGGGTTCTGGCATGGGCGAACTTCCCCCGCTCACCTCTGGCTTCTGAGGAAGCCTTCTGCAGGTAGTCTTTACTGAAGAAATGTCCCTGTTCTAAAATGGTGATGTGGGACACACTCCCTGCGCGTACGGTGTCAGGCACACTCTTCTGCGTGCCTGGTCTGCCCCGGCTGTGGGTGCTCGCTCCCCCTGTGGGCTCAGACTACTGGTTGGAAGGGGCCCGGCGTGGGCTACCTCCCCAGCTGGCCACTATCTCCTTCAGGAGCCTCTGCTGGCCTCAAGTCGCTAGGTGGCGCCAGAGATCTCTCCTAGAGCCCTTGGGGAGCTGATTTTACACCCCGTGGGACAGGGAGCAGAGCGGGGATGGTAGGGTACACCTCAACGTCTTTGGGGTGCTGTGTCTGCCTTGTGCCCCACCGTCGTGGGGAACCCACGCCCCTAATTTCGTGCCCCGGGTCTCAGTTCCAAAGCCCTCAGTTCCAGGACGCGGGCTGTAGCCCAGATCAGTGGCACGGGAATGGCGCCTTTTGAATCCCGCTCCCCTGCCTGGGCGCCTGGTTCCTGCTCACTCAGGGAGGGCCTCCGCGCGTCTCCCCGCAAGCCTAGGTCGTCTCCCCGCAAGCCTAGGTCGCAGGCGCGGGGACCTGGGCAGCTGTGATCCGATCCGCGCAATCCGCGCCGCTTTCCCGGCGCAATCCCGCTCCGCGTCTGTTTTTCCGGCGCGCCGCTTCCGTGCAGGCTTACCGGGCGGCCGGGGCTGTGTGCTGGTGCTGGTCTCCTCCTGGGCGGGGCTCTCTTCAATGGCTCCTGGAGCTCACCTCCGCGGCGGATCCTGCGGGGGTTCTCCACAGCTCCCGTTCACAGGGTGTGGTGGCTGCAATAGTTCCTTTCCACTCACAGTCCCGCTTGCTGCGTCCTTTGTTCTTGTTGGCAGTTTTAGTTTGTTTTTTTCCTCCTCTCTGCCGGTCTGAGAGTGCCGCCTCTATGGGCGGGGGAGGGGAGCAGGGTTCTGCGCTTCCCTCCCTTCTGGTCCTCTTTTATGGCAACTTTCTTCTTTGGGCAGTTTGCTGGCGTCGTCCGTTTATCTTCCGTGTCCCGGTTCTCACTGGGACCTGCCGTTTTTCCTCCCTATTAACTTTTTTTAAATGGGAGATCTTACTCGCAGTGTCTCCTCGCCGCCATGTTGCTCCGCCCCCTCCAAAGGAGTTAAATTTTATTGGCTAACGAGCAGGGTAAATGCAAAGAAAAGTGAACTTGTCTGAAGTTTATTGGCTTGCTACAGGGCAACTCACGAAGACCAAGTATGAAGAGGTTTTTCTTCATATTGAGTTCTGAAATTTTGCAGGGGGCTTTTCCTCTGGGCAGCCTCCCTCTTGTGCATTCATATTTCCCAACTCCAGTTGGCTTAGGAGGTCAGTTCAAGGTCAGTCCATAAGTCTCCAGACTTTCTTCTGTTTGTGCACTTAGGGCCTGAGACCAACTGAACCATTTTGCCTCAGTTAGAATCTTCGTTGAGTTTTGCACATTCCTCAATCTTGCAAGGCTTGGAGCGAGTGACCTTTCTGGCTAGTTCAGGCTGAACAGGCCCCATCAATCAGGGCTTAAGAGATGGAACTGTTTAGTATTTAACTGTAAGTACTTGTGGGTCCTGGATTGAAAAGACTTTTAAGACATTTTACAATTTAGAAATTGAGTAGTTAACATAATTGATTTTTAAATTTTGATTATTAGACAGATCAATTAAATAGTTGTGTCCAATTTTTGGAGTTAGCCATATAAGAGGTCCAAAATATGTATAAATGATAAGGTATTTTTATGGAGGCAAAAGAAAAACAAAGGCTAAAGATTGAAGCAAGGGCGCCTGAGCCAAGCAAGGTTCTTTAACTCAACCCCTAGTTCCCAGCATCCCCCATTCAGGAAGTCAGATTCATAGCATGCTGGGAATGGTAGTCCTCAGCACCTGAAACCTCTTCAGCTTGAAGTGTGTCACTCTAAGAATTTTAGGGGTTGGAGTTCATTTAGAATATCATCATTGGGTTCAGAGTTTGTTCCTTACTCCAATAAAGTGACAATTATTTTAAAAGCAAATCTATAGTCTTAACAAATTTTTAACTTTTGCAGCTGACAAAGAAAGCTTATTTGAAGTCCCAGACCTTTACTAAAGTCTGAATACAGTTCACTTATACTTTTCTTTAGCAGATGAAATAAGTGAAAATTTGGTTTTACGTGCCATTATTAAAATTAAAACTTAAGGGCCTCCCCGGTGGCGCAGCGGTTGGGCGCTGGGTTGCGAAGCTGCCCGCGCCCGAGGAGCCGGTTCAATCCTCGGCTGCTCCCCGGCCACCAGAGGAGGGTCCCACATGGCGCGCGGACCTCTCCTGCCGCCCGCTGTTCCCCTCAGCATTGTACTTCGGTCCTTCTGCATGCTCTGCTCCCCGCTCTGGCTCTGGTGAGTTCTCTCACCCTCCCGTGCTTCTGACTGTACCCAGTGCATGTATAAAACAAACAAACAAACAAACAAACAAACAAATAAATAAAAGCATGCCTCTATTAAAAAAAAAAAACTAAAATTAAAACTTAATTAGAAATCCTTATAACAAATTATTGCTTTAATCTGACCACACAGTTATTTTTTCTAAGATTTTAAAGTAAATCTTATATATATTTCTTACTTTTCCTTTTTTTTTTAAGATTTATTTATTTATACAAGAACCAGGGTACAGGCTAGATGTGCAGGAGGGTGAGAGGACTCACCAGAGACAGAGCGTAAAGCAGAACAGGCAGACTGACCGAAATACACTGCTGAAGGGAGCAGTGGGCGAGACAGGAGAGGTCTGCCTCACCATGTGGGAATCTCCCTGGCCCGCCAGGAATCTAACCTGTGCTGCAGAGGCTGAGGACAGCTTCACAGTGCTGCGCTCAACCACCTGCGCCACCAGGGAGCCCCTACTTTTCCATTTCAAAAGCAATTAGTTTTCAGCCCAAGACTACACTTTTTCTCAACAAAGATATTTTCACTTTTTATAGATTTTTTTTGTTGCCCATATCTATTTTACTTTTTCAATATGCAAAGCCATTTTATTAGCTTTTAATTTTATATTTTCATTAGAACTCTGAACACCTAAAACCTTCAATTTTAAATTGCAAGCAATTGTAAAAACTGTCATACTGTTGCCCATTCAGCATAATGGAAGACATAAGTATCTTTGTTTTTATTTTTAGAATTAGTACTTTAATTTTTTTAGGTGACACACTTTATAGATGTTTAGATCAAATGCTTAGTTCCCAAAGCAAAGCTAAGTTTAGTAAACAACGTTTTAAAAAATTGTACCATTTTTTAACTGGGGTGACATTGGCTTACAACACTGACTTAGGGGTTTAGGTTCAAACTTCTTCACATATATTTGACCATAGCATGTCTACCACCAAAACCCCAAAATCCCCACAGACAACACTGCATCTCTTCCTCCTTTGCTCCCTATACTCCACTATCCGTTGCTGGTAGCCTCAATTCTGCAGTCAGATTTCTTCTTTTTTTTTTTTAAAGATTTATTTATTTATGCATACAAGAGCTGGGGCACAGGCCAGAGATGCGGGGTGGGGGGGGCTCAGAGGATTCTACCAGAGACAGAGTGGGGAACAGAACAGGCAGACTGACTGAAATACACTGCTGAGGGGAGCAGTGGGTGAGGCAGGAGAGGTCTGCTGCGCCATGTGGGTAGCTCCCTGGCCAGCTGGGGATCGAAATGCTGCAGTGGCTGCGGATGGCTTCATTGATTGTGTATTAACCCCTTGCACCACCAGGGAGGCCCTGCAGTCAGATTTCTAGGGCTAGTAAACAACATTTCAGTAGAGTGATTTGAATGCTGAATGAATTTTTATAATTAAAATTAGCAAAGCCCCAACCTTCGAAAAGAGATGTGTGGAACAACTCAGGTAGTGCTAAAAGAAATGGATTCAAAATGGAATTACCTATGTTAACCCTCCATCAAGATCCAAGAGACTGCCATTTTAGTTTTTCCCAGGGCGGAATACTGATCTAATGGATCTGGAATTACACCATTCAGGCTATCTCCCTCACTTCATCAACCAGTATCCCTTGACTTCCAGGAGCTGATGTGGCGCTCACAGCAAATGTTCTAGGTGTTCTCTGTTGCACTTTAGCAAACTCATAGTCCATTAACAACACACTTTGGTCAGGAAACCTAGAGTAGGAGTAATGAGGAGGGCCTGATACTGACTTATGAGGTTTCCATCATTCTGAGATAAACTTCTAGAAACTGGAGGGGTTTGTGCTAATCAAGATTGGTGATAAGACTGTTGTTTGAGGAAGGTGATGAAACAATCAAGAGATTTCCAGTAGGGGAGAGATTGAGTTGCTTGAATTGGTTTCAAGGAGAATCCATGAGTGGAGAGTGCAGCAAAGCACACCAAGAAAACTAGATTTAAGTTGTACTGACTCTTAGGACCTCACCTTGGAAATTATGCAGTGGGGTGGGACTCAGCCTTGACGTCAGGTCAGTGACCTCACCTCCGCAACCTCAGCTCAGGATAAGGATTTATTTACTTATCTGTCATATAAATCATACTTACATAGTGCCAACACATTTCTAGCAAGTTTGTCATTATCATCTCATTTAATCTGCAAAGCAGTTTGTGAAAGTTCTGAGGAGAGTCCAGCCCCCCAACCCCTTCCAGAGACCCAGGTCAGAAGGTGGAGAGCAAAGAACCCCTTCCTCCATTCTCTCCATCAAAAGGTCAAGAAGCAGGGCCTCCCTGCACACAAAGGCCTCAGAGGTGCTCTGCTAAGAGCCAAAGGCGGGAGGCGACCCCCTGTCAATGAACTGCTGAGGGAGAAGCAAAATGGGTTTCTCTGTTCAGCTGACGTTACTCAGCCACAGAAAGGAATCCAGTGTGGATCCACGTTCGAGTGGGAATAACCTTGAAAACTATGCTAAGTGAAAGAAGATTCTGTTTATGTGAAACCTGCAGGATCGTCAGTTGCTGGGGACAGAGTTAGTGGCTAGGGGCTAGAGAGAGGAGCAAATGGGGACTGACCTGCTTATGGGGCAGGGGCTTCCTTTTGGGGAAATGGAAATGCTCTGGTTGCCCAATGGCCAGGGAATCGTACATGTTACAATGGTTGATGGTTTCTTCTGTGTTATGTGACTTTTATTTTTTTTTATTTTTTTTTTACAAGATATTTACATCTGGGTAAATTCTTTTTGCTTACACACTTACATGCAGAAGCCACAGTAACAATTTATTGTATTGGAAAAGAAGAAGTCAAACTATCACCTTTTGCAGATGATATGATAATATACATAGAGAACCCCAAAAACCACAGAAAAACTAATTCAACTCATCAATCAGTTCAGTAAAGTGGCAGGATACAAAATCAACACGCAAAAGTCAGTAGCCTTCCTATACACAAACAATAAATCTGAAGAAGAAGAAATTAAAAAAACCATCCCTTTTATTATTGAAACAAAAAAAATCAAATACTAGGGAATAAATCTAACAAAAGAGGTAAAGGACCTATACAAAGAAAACTATAAAACACTGTTAAAATAAATAGAAGAAGACACAAAGAAATGGAAAGACATCCCCTGCTCATGGATTGGAAGAATAAACATTATTAAAATGGCCATGCTACCAAAAGCAATATACAGATTCAGTGCTATTCCAATAAAAATTTCAATGTCATTCTTCAAAGAAATAGAACAATTATTGATGAAATTCCTATGGAATCACCAAAAACCCCGAATAGCCAAAGCTCTCCTGAAAAAAAAAAAGAAGGGAATGGAGGCATCACACTCCCAGACTTCAGACTCTACTACAAAGCCATAATCATCAAAACTGCATGGTATTGGAACAAGAACAGACACATAGACCAATGGAATCGAATAGAAAATCCAGAAATAAACCCACAGATTTATGGTCAACTAATCCTTGACAAAGGAGCAAAGACTATGCATTGGAGCAAAGAAAGTTTGTTCAATAAATTTTATGTGACTTTTAATTAAAAAACCCAACAAAATACAAACACAAGGTAGCACAGATAACCATTTAGTCCAAAACCAGGGGAAAAAACTTTATTTCAATGGTTACCCTTTATTTCTGAGGGGTAAATCAAAATAAGGGAATCAAACAGCACAGGTAAATGAATGAATAAGCCATTTCAACTCAAGAAAGGTGGGGCTGTGTGTGTGGCTGTGGAGGAGACTGAGGCAGGTCCTGCTGCTACTGTCCTGGGCACTCTTGGATCTAAATCTTCTCCGGCCTCAGTTTCCCTAACTGCGTGGCAGGTAACCCTAAATTATGGAAGGTCTTAGTTTTCCCTCAGGCAACAGAGAAGACCTTCTGGGGATGGTGGCTACAGCAGACAGGAGAAGGGGTGACCACAGACAGAACTTTCCATAGGGCGGTGAGAGGGAGGACTCAGGAGGCTTTCCCTGGCTTCGTGTCACCCCCTCCCTGGCGGGGCAGGAAGCAGAGCTGGAAAGCAGGGGGCAATTTCCCCAGTCCGCATTCCTTTGGTGTGAGGTTGATCTCTTCTGGGCTCTTGGGAAATCTCAGGGAGAAGTTCTGTAGAATCGTGGTGAAGAAGAGGAAGAGCTCTGCACGGGCCAAGCTCTCTCCCAGACAGAAGCGTTTTCCTGAGGGCATAAGGCTGGGTGTCATTGTGGGGATCCCAGGCAGCCCCACTCACTGTGCAGCAATATGTGTATGCTTATTTGCATAGATTTACATAGGAAGTTCTTGTGCTTCTGTTCTTGTTCTCAGCACCAACAACAGTATGAGTGTGGGGAGGGCTGGAGTGGGGTAGGGGCGGGTGTGGGGGGGGATGGTGAGGGAAGGGGGTTGGGTGGTCCCACTTCTTCTCAGCCTGTCTGTTACCTTGCCATCTTCTGTCTCAGCCCCTAGTTTAGCATTCTTTGTCTTTCTCTGAGTGTCTCTGTTAAGCTAATTCGTGAAACTCAACACACTTCCTGCTCCCATGCCTTGGGTATGAGGAGCCAGAGTGAGAGGTGAGAGGTGGAGAGGAGCGGAGACCTCTGTGGATATCCTGGACCCACCTGCATGAGGCAGCCACCAGTTCCTGTACTGGCTGTGAAAACACTGTCTCATCTGAACAGGTGGATGCACAGCTACTGTCTCAGCTTCTTAGAGACCCCACTGGTCTGGCCAGCCTGGCCTCTAGCCTGGTGCTCCATATCTTCCCAAGGTCAACACCTGACTCTGCCATGTGGAGACAGAGCAAGAAGGGGGCTGTCTGCAAGCCAGGAAGAGAGGCCCGCCCATGCTGCACCCTGACCTCAGGCTTCCAACCTCCAGAACTCTGGGAAATAATTTTTTGTTGTTTAGGCCAACTAGTCTATGGTATTTTGATTAACACAAAGAGGTTCCATGAACAATAACAACAATCTCCTCTCATGTTTCTTAGGATTAAATTAAATAAGAAATATGCAAAACCCAGTTTAAAAATTCAAGTGCAGGAGGCCACCAAGTGATGAAAAGTTGACTCCATTATAAGTATCTTTTGTCTAGGATCTCTCAAATGTGTAAGCCTGCCAAAGGTATACAAATAAACTGATAAATTTAAATTCTAAAAAATCACACTGGGATGATATTTCACTATCAATAAAATATCTGAAATATTTCTGGAAGGGAAGCACCATAGGACTATCTGAAAAAGAAGAGTAATAGAAGGTGAACTTCTGGAAGTATTAAGACATATACAGGTATGATAATTTAAACAGTATGGCATAACTATAGGAAAAGACAGATGATGAGTGGAATCAGGCACTTGCACAAATATTCCTTAAATTATGCACTGAGTGCTTCCAGATCTCACCACTCCAGAGCTACTGTTTTAGCAACTAACAAATAATGCATCAATAAATCTTCCTTCTTTACTTCCCTTCTGTTCCCTTTCTTCCTTCTTATCTTCTGTTTTCTACCTATCTATTGTCTATCAGTGTCATCTGTATAGCTAGCTAGCTATTCATCACCTACCTTTGGGTATATATTTAATAAAAAATGTGGAATGACATCCTCTGTAATATTAACAGTCAATTTTCATCATGAATTGAAGGTGATTTTCACTTAGACACTTACAACTTTCATGTTTGTATAAAGGTTAGAAAAATCATTAATGTTATTTCTATTTGGAAAGAAAAGCTTAAAATGGCTTTTGAAAACCTTGGCACACAGCAAGATCATGATTTCTGTGTGTGTGTGTGTGTTTTATTTTATCACCATCATCGATGTAGTCTCCACTTTTCTCCCTCATCAACCTCCACTCTTTCCATCCACCTCACATTATCATCGTCTGTGGAGATGTCTGGCTTTTCCTTTCCTTCATAATCTTCATCATTTCCAAGAATGTTCGCCCAGCACTTGGAGTTCACAAAGGAAGCAAGTCACACACAGAAGAGGGGTGATCAGGCATTTACATTGGAGCGGGGAGGGCCCAGCTTACCTGTGGAGAAGGGCATGAAGGCTTCTTGCTTCTTGAGCTTGCCCTCGGCATCCAGGAAGTGGCCAGGGTAGAAGCTATTTGGCTTCTCAAAGTGATGTGGGTCGTGAAGGACAGAGCTCAGGACTGTATACACAGTAGTGCCCTAAGAGTGTGTCAGAGCCAAAGGGAATTTTTTTTTTTAATTTTCTAGAGGCATGTCTTATTTTATTTATTTGTTTGTTTGTTTTTTTGTTTATACATGCACTGGGTACAGTCAGAAGCGCGGGAGGGTGAGAGAATTCACCAGAGCCAGAGCGGGGAGCAGAGCAGGCAGAAGGACCGAAGCTCACTGCTGAGGGGAGCAGCGGGCGGCAGGAGAGGTCTGCTCGCCATGTGGGACCCTCCTCCGGTGGCCGGGGAGCAGCCGGGGATCGAACCGGCTGCAGAGGCTGCAGGCAGCTTCGCAACCCAGCGCTCAACCGCTGCGCCACCGGGGAGGCCCAGAGCCAAAGGGAATTAAATGGTCATCAGCTAGGAGTCATTGAATCAATTATGGGATACCTATGGCTGATTATGAGCCTCACCTACTGTATGGTTGTTCAGTGGATGACTTAAACATGGAAATAATTCTGTCCCATTTTGCTAATAGTTGTGTCCCTAACCATCCAGGTATCCCTAACCACCCACTCCAAAACCCTTTAGACTCCTGCACCTATCCTAAGTTTTATATCTGATTCTGGAGAGGCCTCCAAGGGTGCAAACCTAGCACAAAGGGCAGAATCTGATCTCATGGCTTGGTGCCTGCCCTTTGGGTAATTATATACTGTGCACATCACCCCCAGGTATGTCTAACTCAAGAACATATGCGAACATGGGCCTCCATGGTGGTGCAAGGGGTTAAGTCTCAGCGCTACGAAGCTGTCCACAACTACTGCAACACGAGTTCAATCCCTGGCCAGGATGCTACTCACATGGCGCAGCAGACCTCTCCTGACTCACCCGCTGCCCCCCTCAGGAGTGTATTTCAGTCAGTCTGCCTGTTCTGTTCCCCCCTCTGTCTCTGGTGAATCCTCTCACCCCTGCTGTACCTTACATGCATAAATACAAGCTCTTGTATGCATAAATAAGTCTTTTTTAAAAAAAGAACATAGGCAAACATGGAAAAATTTGTTAGAACCATAGGAGATGACTAGAAAATATACCTACAACATGCTGTTATTTCATTATATGAAATGCATGCATTCACACACACACACACATCACATGCACAGTTTTCCAAATTGCAATGCTATGAACTTGAGGGGAAGGAGATGTGACACGGTGGACACACAGAGTTAGGTGATGGATATAGAATCAGGATATCTTTGTGTGGTATATGCTCATAGGAACTTAAAATGTAGAAATACAACCAAAAATTGTTCTTTTCATCATCTCATGAAGGAGTAGGGGAGAGGAGATGATGAAAGCACTTTCTTTTCTAAAAGACATCTCTTTTGCTAACAGGTTTCAGTAAGTATTGAGACAAGTTTCATTAAGTATTTTCTGCACATGTAACATCTAATTAAGGTTTAAAAATACAGAACAGAGAGAAGAGGACTTTTCTTTCTTTCTGAAATCTCCCTCCCTCCCATAGAGTCTGGAAGTGAACGTTCTCCTTGTAGTTGCAACAGCAGAGACGTGAGCCCTAAGAATACAGCCGACAGCACCCCCCCACCCAAACAAGGTTCAGTGGCCCTGCAGCCTCACCTTAGGGAGATGATATCCCCGGAAGTCAGTGTCCTTTGTGACACAGTGGGGGAGATTCAGAGGGGTGAGGTCACTGAATCTCTGAATCTCATGAATGACAGCATCTGTGTAAGGCATTTTGGCCCGATCTTCAAGGGCTGGGGGCCGGTGGGAGCCGATCACTCTGTCAATCTCCATCTGGACCTTTTCTAGTAGAGTGGGGGAGAAGTGGTATCAGTGCCCAGCACAGTGGGCTCCACCCAGTCACCCAAGAAATGCCTGCAGATTCATAGGACGGTCTCGAGAACCTGTTCCACCATGTTACATGTGGTTCCTTCTCAACTCTAGAATTGAGACAAAGTCAGTGTCTCCTTTGTGGGTATGTGCTGTCTGATGTTTCAGTGTGGCTATGAGAGGGGCTGACTGGGTAAGGATGGGTGGATGGAAATCATTAAATACTTAAAGCCTTTTTTTTTTTTTTAACTAAAAATGAGTAGTTGGAGCTGGTGCATCTTTTTGTCCCCCTGACTTGTTTTGTGATCTTGCACAAGTCACTTCCCCACTCTGGGTCTTAAAATAGGGGAGTTTAATTAGAGAAGATTTTCTCCAAGCCTGATCTTCAGCCCAAGAATCAACTGTGGGGCTTCTTAATGGGTGGCAAATCAGCAAAACACTCCAAATAGTCAAATTCATTGTCAAACTCCAGTGTCCGTCAAGAGCCATGTGCTTCTTTATTTGCAAAATGCTTTTGAAAAGGTAATCCTTTGTGACTAGACCTCATTCTTATAAACCACGAAGCACCTTACTATTGCTCAAGTATTAGGCCAATTACGAAACACTTCATAAGTACAAACATGCTGTTCCAAACCATCAGGGGCATGAGTGAATGAAAAAGACTTTGTAAACTGTCTAGTTCTTTTCAACCTCTACTGCCTGTCTACATCTAAGCTTTGTGATCAGTTAACGAATCCCTATGAGGTGAAGTGTTCCTTTCATGCTGATTGGTACGATCTTCACCCATCACTCAAACTGCAGGGTTGCAGAGACCTTCAACCCTCCTGGCCCCACCCACCTAGAACATCCGGGTGCTTCATGAGGATGAGCAGCCCATAGCGGAGAGTGGTACTGGAGGTCTCCGTGCCACCAAAAAATAACGTGAGCGCAGTGTGAACGAAGTTCTTATGGTGGAATGTGCTTTCGGGATCTGAGTGTGCCTGGGGATGACAAAACAGATCCTTAACGCCGCCTCTTCAACGAGTCCCAGTTTCTGGGTCTTATTTTCTTCCTCACCCTCCCCTGTGCCAGTTTTTCATTTTCTTTCTTTCCTTTTAGAGTCTTCAAGGCCAACCAAAAAAGTGGGCCCTGAAGCTAGGTCCTATTGTTTATTAGCTGTGTGTATTCTCCTCCCTGGACCTCAACTCATTGTGTAGAGTTGTTTTGGTATTATCTATTTATGTATTTAATAGACATTGTAGATTTGTGTCTTTTTTTTTGTTGCTGCTGTTATTTTATCTACTCTACCTTTGGGTATATTTGCTTTCCTTATTGGATCTCTCTGCTTTCTACCCAGTGGTGCTACTGAAGATATTTAACAACTTGTATGACACGTGGGTACCAATCAGAACAAATATGTGCCTCCTACCATTAGAACAGATTGGTTGGCATTCAACCAATCAAAGCAGAGCTGAGCCTCTGACCAGTCAGGAAATAAAGGGTTTTAACCAATTGAATGGAAGGAAGGGGTAATGTTTAGGAGCCCAGATGCTGAACAGGATATGAATTCTTTAGTCCTGTCTCTTTATAGGCATTTGGGGGCAAGGAATAGGGAATAGAGGGACAGTGAGAGTTGAGCCAGGGGCTTTCTTACCAATGTAGGGAAGTGTTTCAATATTTAAGCAGCATCTATGTTCTACCCAGCCATAGTCTCTTATTGTCAGTGAATGCCCACACGAAGATAATCCAGTGCTGCCCTTACCTTTTCCATGTGGAGCAGGTAGGAATCAATGAAGTCCTTGGGGTTGTTGGGGTCCAGGGTTTTCTTGTGCGTCTCGATATTCTCATTGATAAAAATGTTAATTTGTTGAATTTTGCTGTTTAGGTGAGCGTGGGGCCCAGGGAAGTATTTCAAGATACCAGAGAGGAGTTCATACACCTACAGGGGAGCAGGAGAGGACCCAGAAACTGTTCTAGTCTCTGTCTTGGTGTTGAGGGTTCAGGGTTTCTCTGTGCACAAGAAAACCACCTCTGAAGGTCACCAGTCAAGCAGGGATTTTAGGATTGTGCCTCTCATTGGAGCAGACCAACAGACAGAGCTGCATAACTGCACTCTGTTCCAGTCGTTTTCATCTGCTGAGGTTTCTTCTCTCACTGTTTACCCTTTAGGAAGTGTGAGTGACCCCCAGTCTGACTCAGCACCTCAAGTGGGAAGATTTGGGGATGATGTGTGTAGCAAGAAAAGTGACCGCTTGATTGGTTCTTGCTTTTCTGGTCAGGGCAGAAAACACCTTACCCCTTCCTGGGGGGCACACCCCCATCCTGGCCCACCATCCACAGTCTCACCTGACTGTAGAAAGAGCTAACGATGGTGAAGATGTCGCTTAACAAATGCAGCAGCCTTAAGAATCTGGGGTCCTGGTAACTGAAACGCTCACCAAAGATGATGGAACAGATGACATTGGCTGTGATGCAGTGAAAGAGGAAGGTGGGATCCAGATAGGCCCCTGAGGATGAGAGGTTTGTCATGGGGAGTTCTCTGAAGGTCCACCTGCTCTGGCTGGTGAAATCTTAGATTGTTTGATTGTCTCATTCAAAAGTCTGTTTGCACTGGCTGTGGGTTCTCAGTTTTTCTTTCTGGGTATCTCCACCTCTTTGTCTCTTACTTGTTTTCTAGGTCTGTTTCTGAGTCTGAATTTTTCTGTGCACGCATGACTTCCCTAGTCTTGTCCTGTATTCTTTCTGTGAGACTCATCCCCTTGTCTGTGCTCTACATTTTCATGTCCTCATTTGTCTTTGGGCCCCCTCTCCTTGGCCTCACTGAGTTTCCGGATCTCCCTTGATCCTGTTCCTGTCTTTGCCTTTTTCTTTCTTGAAGTGTCTGCTTCCGGGTAGATCTTTCTTTCTCTTTTCTGTCTGTATCTCCTATTCCCCCCCCCCCCATCCTGTCTCTGCATCTGTTTCTGTCTCCGCAGCTCTCCATCAGTCGTGTTCTCCTGTGCCGTCTCCCTGTCCCTGCCTCACTGACCCCCCTGCCCACCTGCTGCTGCCAGTCTTGACCCTGGGCTCACCTTGGGATTTCCGCAGCTCCTCCACCAGACATTGAGCCTCCTCCTTGATTCGCTCCTCAATGCTCTGCTTCCCCATGCCAAAGTCCCTCAGTGTTGCCATAGAGAATCGTCGCAGTGCCTTCCAGGACTCTCCATTGGCAAAACTCACACCTAGTTGGCCGGGAATGGAGGGAAGTTTTGAAGGATGCATGGGATGGTCGCTCACCCTCTCCTAAATCCCTAGCCCTTTCCCCACTCACCAGTTCCCTGGAAGATGGGATCAATGATGGCGATGGCTCCTCGGCCGGAGAAAGCCTCAGCCTGATCCACCAGGGCCTCCCGCACAGCATCGTACCCACATAGGATGACAGTTGGTCTGGAACCCAGATAGACCGTGAAGACATCCCCGTATTTCTCACGAAGCTGTGGGGACAGCATCCAGATCTCACTCTCTAACTCAGGGGGTCTTCCTGCTCCCACCTGGGTGAAACTTTGCTATAACCTACACCCCACTGACTGCAGCTCCATCAAGGAAGGAGAGAGAGTTGAACTCTGTGATCTCCTCCAAGTCTCCCACATAGACACTTGCTCCAAGATTCCTCCTTTCTTACGTTCTATTTAAGATAAAGATTGTTAATTGAGGTATCATTGATTTTCAATACTTTTGATTCCTAGGGACAGAGGTCCAACACCTCTACAAATGTGTGTCATCACACACACCCAACACCAAAGCTCCCCATCTCTTTAATCCCAGCAACCCTCCACCATAGTCCCTTGGGTCTCCTTCCCCTTTGGCCCCTACCCCCTACCCTTCCTTCTTGGTTGACCAGTGCTGGAGTCAGAGTTTAAGGGTTTGCTTTTGTTTAGCTTTTCATATTCCACCTATTATTGAAATCATCTGACATTTGTCTTTTTTTATTATTATTTAAGATTTATTTATTTATTTATACAAGAACTGGGTACAGTCAGAAGCACGGAAGGGTGAGAGAATTCACCAGAGCCAGAGCGGGGAACAGAACAGGCAGACTGACGAAGAAATACACTGCTGAGGGGAGCAGCGGGCGCAGCAGGAGAGGTCTGTTGCGCCATGTGTGACCCTCACTGGTGGCCGGGGATTGAACCAGCACCACAGAGACTGCGGGGAGCTTTGCAGCCCAGCGCTCAACCGCTGCGCCACCAGGGGAGGCCCTGACATTTGTCTTTTTTCCCTCTGACATATTTCACTTAGCATAATCCTCTCCTGTTCCATCCATATTATTACAATTTTTTAAGCATTTTTTTATTCATACATACAAGAACTGGGGTGCAGGCCAGAGGTGCAGGGGTGAGAGGAGTCATGAGAGACAGAGTGGGGAGCAGAACAGGTGGACTTACTGAAATACACTGCTGAGGGGAGCAGTGGGGGAGAGAGGAGAGGTCTGCTGTGCCATGTGGGTCAGCTCCCGGATTGGGAGATTGAACTCATGGTGCAGTGGCTGGTGATAGCTTGATAGCGCTGTGTCTTTAACCCTTATACCACCAGGGCAGCCCCCATTTTATTGCAAATGGAAAGATTTCTTTTCTAGCTGAGTAGTATCCATTGTGTGTGTGCGTTTGTACGAGTGTGCATGCGTGCAAGTGTGCGTGTGTGTGTGTGTGTGTGTGTATCGATGTGCTTTATCCACTCAGCTGTGGGCACTTCGATTGTTCTGTTGCTTGGCTATTATAAACTGTATTGCAGTAAACACAGGATGATATATCCCTTTGAATTAGGACTAGAATTGCTGGTCACAAGGTTGATCTATTTTCAATGTTTTCAAAAACTTCCAGACTCTTTTCTGTAAAGGATGGACTGTCCACAGTCCCACCAAAAGTGTCTGTGGGCTGCTTTTCCTCGAAACCCTTGTGGATTGTTGTTTGTTGATCTTTGTGATGTAGGTCATTCTCAAGGTTTGAGATGGTTATCTCACTGTGCTTTTTATTTGCATATCCCTGAAGATAAGTGATTCTCCTGGCTTTTCATAGATCTTTTCAGCTTTGACATTTGGGAATTGCACACAGACTGAATTTGGAAAAAAAAAACGACAGTAAATCTGAATAGTCTGTTACTAGTATAAAGATTAAATAGTAGTCAAAACCAACTATTCAATTCTACCAAAATTTCAAAGAAAATTTAGATCACTATTATCCTGATACCCAAACCAGAGAAGGCTATCACGCAAGAAAGAAAATTATAGGCATGTCTGTGATGAACATAGATGCCAAAATCTTCAACAAAATATTAGCAAGCTGAATTCACAATGTGTCAAAATATCGTGGGAATTATTCCAGGGAGGCAAAAATACTGTATCCATAAATTAATCAACATGATAAATCACATTAGAAAGTGCAAGATGAAACTCATATGATGACAATAAATTCAGAAAAACCACTTGATAAAATTAAACATTGATTTATGATAAAAACTTAAAGTGGAGATAGAGAGATGTCTATAATAAAGACCATATTTGACAAACCCACAGCATACAAAATATTCAATGGTGAAAAGCTGGAAGTCTTTTTTAAGATCTGTAACAAGACCTAGCCCACTGTGCACACTTTATTCAAATACTGTTGGAGCTCACCAGAGTGTATGGGGAGGAGAAAAAAAACATCCAAAGCAGAAAGGAAAAAGTAAAATTATCACTATTTTTAGATGACATAATTTTATATGTAGAACCCTCTAAGGATGCTACAAAAAAATTGTTAGAACTAAAAAATTGAGTGAAGTTGTAGAGTACAAAATCATTGTACAAATCAGTTGTATTCTTACACACTGACAATAAACAGAAATCAAAATTTAAACAGGAATTTCATTCATAGTCACTTCAAAAAGAATGAACTACCTAGGCATGAAATTTATCCAAGGAGGTTAGAGAACTGTACACTAAAAATATGAGGCATTATTGAAAGAAATTGAAGAGTACATAAAGAAGTGGAAAAATTACTCTGTGCTTATAGATTGGAGGAATGAATATTGTTTATATATACATACTACTAAAAGCAATACAAAGAATCAATGCCTACCAAATTCTACTTTTTTTTCACAGAAATAGAATAAATAATTCTAAAATTTGTGTGAAATCACAGGAGATCCCAAAGTCAAAGCAATATTGGGAAAATAAAAGCAAAACTGAAGGTATAATGCACCCTGGTTTTAAATTATGTTATAGGGCAACAGCCATCAAAACTGTATCATATTGGTGTACAAAGATTTTGATGCATGGAAGAGAATAGAAGGTCTAGAAATCAAGTCACACATAAATGATCAGTTTATTTGGTACAATGGAAGCAAGACTATACACCAGGGAAAGGATAGTCCCTTCAGTAAATAGTATTGTGAAAAATTGACAGTCACAGGCAAAAGTATGAAACTGTAACACTAACTTACATCATACACGAAGAGTAACTCAAAATGGATTAAAGACTTTAATGTTAGACATAAAGCTCCTTGAAGGCAAGAAGCTCCTCTGTGGGTTCTTATGAGCTGGCAACTCATGGGCCTATTTGCTATCTGCAAATCACAGCAGAGCATTTCTACTTGACTATCACCAGGCAGGCCTGGGGACACCTAGGCCACTGTTGACCTGGTTACGTGACTAAATCCATGGTGGACTCAGGATAACTCTGCCAGTGATAACATCAACACATCTACTTTTCTGATGCAAATGTCTCCTGACTTACAGTCACAATGCCCCCTTTTCTGTTTCTCATAAACCTTTGTCCCCCGCCTTGCTCCTCGGACATTGTTCCTCATACCTTTGCCTCGTGATCAGCTTTCACTAGCCTGTGTGCATTCAATAAGTGAAACAAGAACTTCAGATCCCATAGCAGAGTCTTGCCTTGCAAACCTGCTCCATGACCATTGTGTTCCTAGTCCCGTTTCCTGCTACAACAAAGTGGCAGCATTCCTTGACATTGATATTAGTGATTTTTTAAAAATCTCACTCCAGAGGCAGGGTGGCAAAAACAAAATAAACAAATGGAACGACACTAAGCTCAAAGATTTCTTCACCATGAAAGATACCATTAACAAAATTAAAAGAAAACATACTAACTGGAATAAGATATTAGCAAATCATATATCAGTTAAGGAGTTAATATCTAAATACATAATTCTTACAACACGATAACAGGAAAACAAACACTATGATCAAAAAGTCGGCAGAGGATCTGAATAAGCGTTTTTACAAAGAAGACATAGATGACCATGAAAAGCTGGTTTTCAGCATCCATTATCACTAGGAAAATGCCCATCAAACCTACACCTGTCAGAATGGTTATCATAAAAAAAAAAACTAACAGGAAATAAGAAGAGTTGGCAAGGGTGTAGAGAAGAGATAATGCTAGTGCACTGTTAATGGGAATGGAAATTGGTACAACCATTATGGAAATCAGTACGGAGTTTCCACAAAAAAATTCAGAATGGTGTGATTATATGATCTGACAATCCACTCCTGGATATTATTTCAAAACAACATATAAAACCAAAAAATATCACTTCAAAAAGACATAGTACCCTCATGTTCACTGCAGCAGCATTATCTACAATAGGCAAGATATAGAAACAACTCAAGTGCCCCTCAATGGTTAAAGAGTGGATGAAGAACATGTTACACACACACACACACACACACAGAGGAATACTGCTGAGTCATAAAAATGAATGAAATCTTGCCATTTGCAGTAGCTTGTATGGCCCTTTAGTATATATTACAAAGGGAAATAAGTCAGACAGAGAAAGACAGATATTGCACAACTTAAAGCATATATGGAACCCAAAAGGCAAAAAATGACCAGACCAAGCAACATCAAAATTCATGCAAACAGAGAAGAGACTGATGGTTGCCAGAGGGGAGAGAGTTGAGGGTAGAAGACAGGGAAATAGGTGATGGGGATAAAAAGCCACAGACCACTAGTTGCAAGAGAACTAAGTCTTGAGGATGTAGCGTGCAGCCTGGCGATGATAGTCAATAACAACATACCCCAAATTTGAAAGTAGCATTGCAGAGTGAAAGATGGTAACTAGACAATTGTGCTTATTTGATAATGTATTCATATATTAACTCATTACATGGTACACCTGAAACAAATATAGTTTTATATATCCATTATAGTTAAACTAAAAAAAAATTGCGTAGTCCCCAGAAAACCAGCTCTATTATCTCCAACCTCTAGAGAATCACAGCTCAAAGTCTATCAGAATTCCCTCCCTCCAACCACATTCCCGCCAATCCTTCACATAGGAATTCCAGAAACTTCTCTAGTTAGCACATTGGCCAGGCCTGGCCTGGAAGAAGACAATCCCCAAGCTGTCCTTCCAAGTCCCAACTGCTTTGCTGCCTTGGACCTGCTTCCCAGCCCCCCACCTCCTGCTTTCCATCCCCTTGCCCCACCCATCTCACCATCTGGAAGGACTCGAGCAAACCCTTATGGTTTATTTGCAAAATGTTTCCCAGGAAGGGCAGAGGCCAGGGCCCAGGTGGAAGGCGGCCCCTGGATTTCGGTTGGCCCCAGAGTACCAAGAGACCAAGGAGGACGATGAGAAGGACGGCCAAGAGCATCATGGATCACGCTGCGCCTGTCTCTATCCAGATGTTCCTCTTAAAGGTAGGCTGCTCAATAGTTGGTGGTTGTTTTTTTGCTATGATGGTTGAAAGAGGGTTTCCTGGAACCTGTGTTAACTCTCCAGAGACAATAGAGCATCTAAATGTGGCAGGTGCTGCAGATGCCTGCAGGTTGAACTCAGGATTGGCTCTGAGGGAGGTCTCAATGAGCAGTGCTCTTGAATGGAGAGCACCTCCCTCGAGGTATATGATGGGGTTGTGCCAGCTGGAGGAACATGAGGAGGCTGGGTCTGGGGTGGTTGCACTGCATGGCTGGCTTGCAACCAGTATTGTCCAACTGTGGCGTTACAGCACAGGCGATTGAGAGTCACTGGCAGGCATAACTGGGGCATTCAGTGTCCCCTTGGGACAGGGATTTATTCTGGACACAGAAGAGAGACATATGGAAGAGACAGGGACTGATGGGAGACATTGAGCTCCAAATTGGGTGTGTTGGGGATTGGCAAATTTAGCCATTCATTCATGCATTCATTCTTCAGTAAATACTTGCAACACCTGTCATGTGCCACATGCTGGCCCAAGTGCTGAGAGAACAGTGATGAGCAAGACAATGGGTTGAACTTCATGGAGCTGGCATTGAGGTGAAGGAGAAATTCTCACCTTCCATACACACCCCCAATGACCTGATAAAAAATGGGTCATAGATGAAATGGCATCATCACCTCTGACTCGGGATGTCAGGGCTTGGAAGTTTGAGTCTCAAGGAACTACAGAGGATTAGCAGGAAATTCAATGAACCGGTTTAGAATCACCAGCACAGGGGACCTTGGGCTGAGGAGGCTGGGAGAGAAATGAAGAGGGGGTCTCTGTCCCTTTACTTCAGTAGCCCTGCAAACCTTCAGTAGCCCTGATGATCTTGGGAAGGTCACTTCAAGGGTGAGACCCCAGGCACATCTGAGGCCTTTCAAGTTGTCGGGCACTGAGCCGTGTGGCTGTGTCTTTGGCAGATCCAGACCCAGGAGACGTGAGCTAGAAATGCTCAGGGCGGGCCTCTGGGCTGGGGTCTGTAACTGCCTCCTTCCAGAACCCCTGAAACCTGTTCTCTCCCTCCCAGCAGGGAATGGTCTTTTCAGCAGCTGACCAACTCACCCGTGAGGTCTTTAACTTAGAAGTCAGTGCTCCCGTTAAACTTTCCCTAACAACCCACCAAGATAGCTTCCTATTTGCTCCCAAAGCTCCTGTGAAGCCCTTCTCACAATTAGATTAATTATAATCACAATAATCATTGTCCCTATGAGAAGTTACTTGGACTCCTCAGGCACCAAGCAGCTCTAAACACACTGTAATCATTTATTTCTCTAATTGATAATTGTTTTGTGACCATATGATGAACGCCTCTGGTTGACTGTGCATTTCCTGGGGCAAGAACTGTATCTCTCTCTAGGTGACTTGTCCAGTGTATTATCTTCACTCCCCAATAGAAATTTTGGCTCAGAGTATTAGTGCTCAACAGGTTTTTTTTTTTAAGATGTATTTATGCATGCATGCAAGAACTGGAGTGTGTGTTGGGGCTGGGGGCAGAGAGGATTCACCAGAGACAGAGTGGGGAACAGAACAGGTGGATTGAGTGAAATACACTGCTGAGGGGAGCAGCGGGCGAGACAGGAGAGGTCTTCTGGGCCATGTGGGTCAGCTCCCTGGCTGGGGATCGATAGCTTGCCTGAGTCTTTAACCCCTGTGCCACCAGGGAGGGCCCAAGATGCTCATTTTCAAGGATATATTATCCCCTAGATGAGGCCAACTGAGGTCCCAAATCTCTCCTGTTTGTGCATTCTGTATTCTCTTAATCTCTGAATTTGCCCTGTTATTGGTTTTTATCACTAGGGTTCTCTTGTTTTGATATTTCAGGGGTGGAGGAGGAAATGGTAATATCTTTTGATCTTGCAACCTTCCCTCAGGGGGCTTAAGTATTTCCCATCCTGAACTGTGGCTCAATGTCCCACATTACACTAAGAAACCAGACACTGGCAACCCTGACCGCTGTCTGTATGCCGATGGGGTATTAAAGAACACTGAACGGGCCTCCCCGGTGGCGCAGCGGTTGAGCGCTGGGTTGCGAAGCTGCCCGCGGCCTCTGCGGCGCCGGTTCGATCCCCGGCTGCTCCCCGGCCACCGGAGGCGGGTCCCACATGGCGCGCAGACCTCTCCTGCCGCCCGCTGCTCCCCTCAGCAGTGTACCTCGGTCCTTCTGCCTGCTCTGCTCCCCGCTCTGGCTCTGGTGAATTCTCTCACCCTCCCGCACTTCTGACTGTACCCAGTGCATGTATAAACAAAACAAACAAATAAATAAATAAAAAATAAATAAAGAACACTGAACTATGTATCCCCTTCTCCACAGGGGAGATGATTTGATTGTCACTGCTTGATGAGATTTATGAGATGATATGATCATAAATTTAAAAACAGCACCTCCAAACAATCTAGTTATCATGCTTCTAGATGTTTACCTAAAAAGTATGAAAACACTAACTCAAAAAGTCATACATAGGCCTCCCTGGTGGAGCAGGGGTTAAAAACAGTGCTGTCAAGCTATCGCCAGCCACTGCAGCACGATTTTGATTCCCGACCAGGGAGCTGACCCACATGGCACAGCAGACCTCTCCTGTCTTACCTGCTGTTCCCCTCAGCAGTGTATTTCAATGGATCTGCCTGTTCTGCTCCCCACTCTGTCTCTGGTGAATCCTTTTACTCCCCTGCACCTCTGGCTTATATCCCAGTTCTTGTATACATAAATAAATCTTTTTTAAAAAATGTCATATACACCCCTATTTTCATAACACTATTTAAAATATTCAAGATACGGAACCAGCCCAAGTGCCCAATCATGGAGCAATGGGTAAAGAAGATGTGGTCTATATATACAATAGAATACTATTTGGTCATAAAAATGATGAAATACTGTCATTGGTGACTACCTGGATGGACATAGAGGGTATTATACTACCTGAAATAAGTCAGAAGGCAAAAATTCCATTTTTGGAATAGAAAAAAAAAAACCTTTAGACTCTGACAACATAAATGTGGTTACCAGGGGTAAGAAGGGTGGCATGAGTGGGGAGGAATCCATTTGTTATTGGTGGGTGGTGACTGAATATTTGGTAATGGGCATGGTGAGAAAATGTAATTGTGGAACCTATACAGTGTTATAAACTAATGTTATGTCAGTGAAAAAAAACTCCCTCTAAAATGAATAGAAAACTATTACTTATTGTATATAATAAATGAGGTAGTTTGTTAGGTTTACAGGAAAATAATGGGAACAGATTAATGTTAAGTCATGAATAATTGGATCAATAACTACATCACTCAAGCACTAGAGCAATTTATGAACACAAAGATTGATGAGGGCCTCCTCGGTGGCCTAGGAGTTAAGTCCCAGTGCTATCACTGGGATGGCCTACTACAGTGGCCCAAGTTCCATTCCTGGCCAGGAAGCTGACCCACATGGCACAAAGACCTCTCCTGGCTTGCCCACTGCTCCCTCAGCAGTGTATTTCAGTGAGTCTGCCTGTTCTGCTCTCTACTCTGTCCTAGTAAATCTTCTTACACCCCACACCTCTTGGGAAGTCCCTAAAAGTTCACCTGGAATTGCCTTTTGTTTCTCTTGTTCCATGTTTCCTTATTTGGCTGGCCTATTGGTGTCAATCTGTATTAGCAGTTTTGTAATAACAGAATGACGTCAATTTTCTAAGTAAAATCAATGTTCAGTTCCACTCCCTCCCCAAGCAACTGCTGATCTGCTGTTTATCAGTACAGATTTGTTTGCATTTCTAAATTTTATCATAGTGGAATCCTAGAGAATGTACTATTCCTTGTCTTCCTCCACTCAGAATAATTATTCTGAAGTCTGGGGGTAGCTGAATAACAGCCCCCCAAATATGTCTCTGTCTTATCCCCATGAGTGACGCTACCTTAAACAGTCAAAGGGATTTTCTAGATGGGATTGTTCTGAGAACAATGGGAAGAGTGCTTAGATTATCTAGTGCCTTGACTGAACTCATCAGACTGATTTTGGTGTGACCTCCAGAACTGTAAGAGAATATATTGTGTGTATTAAGCCACTAAGTTTGTGGTGACAAGTAACATCAAACTAAGGAATTAATATATGTTTCATTTGAGTTTTTCAGATAACAGTAGCTAATTCTTGTAATTGCTCAGTGTATTCCATTGTATGGATATGCTACAGGTTGATTACCTATTGATGAGTTGGTAGTTGGGGTTAGTTACAGTTTGGTGCTATTACAATACAAGCCATTAATGATTATTTGCTTGCAAGTGTTGTATGTACATGTGTTTTCATTTCTCTAGAACAAATACCTACCAACGGAAAGGCTGGGTCATACAATAGATGTGTGTATTTTGTAAGAAACTGCTTATAAGATTTTACATTTTTATTTTACATTTCATGCAGCAGTATATGAAAGTTTGAGGTGCTCTACATCCTTGACAACACTTAGAATAGTCAATATGTGCTGCACCTCCCCCTGCAGTGACCTTTAGGGCTAACCGTCCCTAGGTCCGGCTGGGCAACCAACACGCAGGGGGAGAACAGCAAAACACCCTGAAGCAGGGGAAGTACAGCGAAGTTCCCTGAAAAGACAGAAGCTTATCAAAAGATAACGACCACCAGGAACCACTACAAGAATGCTAAAAAACCTTATCCCGTCTTTCTAGAACTACAAACTTGAATCCCTTATTGTCTTTCTAAAATTCCTTCTTTCTTCTATAAAGGTCATTGCTTGTTTTGCTTGTTTTTTTTTTTTTAATTTTAAAAGCGTGGGTTTATTCAACCTAGGTAACATATACTTTTTATTTTATAACTGATGTGGCTTTTTTTTTTCTGTGACAACTTGTTTATTTTTTTTAAATAATAAATTTTATTTTTATATTCCCCCATACAATTGCAAACGCCCCATTCTGACCCCAATCCTTCCCCTCCCGCCCCCCACCCCCCAAAAAGTGTCTCTGGTTCATAGTTTTTTGTTAATTTTGATTTTCACTTTCTTATATTCATTTTCCTGGTCCCTTATTTAAGTTTTCTAGATTCCTGCTATGAGTGAGACCATCCGGTATTTTTCTTTTTCTTTTTGGCTTATTTCGCTGAGCATGATCCCTTCCAGCGCCATCCATGTTGCTGCAAATTGCATGTGTTTATCTTTTTTGAATGCTGAGTAATATTCCATGGTATATATGTACCACATCTTCTTGATCCAGTCATCTATTTTTGGGCATTTGGGTTGTTTCCAAAGCTTAGCTATTGTAAACAGTGCTGCTATAAACATAGGGGTGCAGGTGCTCTTTGGAATTGATGTTTCTGTGTCCTTTGGGTAAATACCTAGGAGTGGAATTGCTGGATCCTATGGAAGCTCTATGTTTAGTAGGTCCAAAAATCTCCACACAGCTCTCCATAGTGGTTGGACCAGTTTGCACTCCCACCAACAGTGCAGAAGAGTTCCTTTTTCTCCACACCCTCGCCAACATTTGTTGTTGCTAGTTTTTTTAATATGTGCCATTCTCACTGGTGTAAGATGGTATCTCATGGTAATTTTGATTTGCATTTCCCTGATGACAAGTGATGTTGAACCTTTTTTCATATGCCTGTTGGCCATTTGCATTTCCTCTTCAGAGAAGTTTCTTTTTAGCTCTTCTGCCCATTTTTTGACTGGATTATTTTCTTTGTTGTTGCTGAGTCTCGTCAGCTCTTTGCAGATTTTTGTGATCAGTCCTTTATCATTAGTGTTGGGTGCAAAAATGTTCTCCCAGTTGGTGGGGTTTCTCTTTGTTTTTGTTATTGTCTCTTTTGCTGTGCAGAAGCTCTTTAATTTGATGTAGTCCCAGCTGTTTATCTTTGTCTTCACTATCACTGCTTTGGGTGATGTGTCTGTAAAGATGTCTGACAAAGACATTTTATAAACATACTATTCACTATATAATTCACCTGTATGGTGCCATAATATATATATATATATATATGTTGCCTATGTGGCTGGTAACAAAGGGAGCTGCCATACCACCCTGCAATTCCACTACTAGGGAACTACCCAAAGGACACAAAAACATTGATTCAAAAGAACATCTGTACCTCTATGTTTACTGCAGCACTATTTATAATAGGTAAAACCTGGAAACAACCCAAAAGCGCAAAAATAGATGACTGGCTCAAGAAGATGTGGTACATATACACAATGGAATATTATTCAGCAATCAAAAAAGATAAACTTAAGCCATTCGCAGCAACATGGATGGAACTAGAAGGAATTATACTCAGTGGAATAAGCAAGAAGGAAAAAGAAAAATATCAGATGGTTTCACTTATAGCAGGAATATAGGGGAACCCAGTAAGACACCAGTGTAAAAAAATATTAACAGTACAAAACACAACAAGGCAAAAACAGACAATTATAAATCAGAGATATACTGCAGGGAAGGAGAGAGACAAATCAGAGGGATGGAGGGAGGAGCACAGGGGACTGTGGTGATGGTGCACGGGTGACTTGGGGAAGGAAATTCTATGGGACTCAATCTGAGGGCGGGGGAGAAACAGATATTGTTTTAAAAAAATAAAAATTAAAAAAATGTGATAACTTAAAAATAAAAAAACTATTAAAAGAACCATCACTAGGTGGAGGAAAGGAAAAACTTGGTTTTCTGAGTGGAATGTTGAAGGTTAACCCGGGAAAAGCAGTCAAGCAAGGACAAATATGACAGTTAGTTGCTATTTCTGTCCCCTGACAAGTGGAATCCAACATATACTGTCAGCAGGCAACTGTTTTCAGAAAACAAACCAACAAACCAAAAAACCTTAATGAAGCAAAATGGAATAGCAAAAAGGTTGGTTTTTGAGGGCATAGGATAGCTACCTAATGTCCTGAGACAGAAGGATATACATTCATAAACTCAAGGGATCATAATCTGTGGCAGATGAAATCTATGTGTAAGTAAATCAAGAACTGAAGAGATAACATCTAAAACAAGTAAATGCCTACATTTTAGAGATGTAGGTGGCTCTTCATGAACTCTTAGAGGTACTTCTGCTCAAGACTGCGACACCAGCACTGCAGTCTGCAGGGTGCTTCACAGCGAGGTTGCTTTGATATGTTAGCTCAACTTCTGCACACCTATGTTCCTTTGTGGCTTTACTGATGTACTTCTGTTGTAGAGCAACCCCGATACAAAACGGGGTGCCTGACTGTGGGGTCCTCACCCGCGCGCTTAAAAGGACTTATCAATGCTCTACTGCAGGCACACGTGAAAGGTTAATAAAAGGTTTATTTACAAGGGAAGGGGAAATGAGGAAATGTACAGCTCTGGGAGAAAAGTGGGAGACAAAGTTTTAAATGAGTCCTACCTGATCCGCCGATCAGGAATCCCAAAATGGCGCTCTCAGAGTTCGCCGCCAGCCAGGAGCGGTGAAGCCAGGAGGCGAGCGATCGCGAGCCAGAGAGAGAGCCCAAGGCCCACGTGTTTGTTTTTTTATATCCAACCTGGCTGCCCAACTCCACCCTCAGGTCCCAGCCACCCTCCCTTGGTGGTGATGGGATTTGTCTTTCCCAGAGTCTTGATGGCTTTAGTCTGGAGTGGGGGTGGGGTCCACAAAGCCTGTATGGGATTATCTCAGGACATCATTTCCCCCTAACACTTCCACAGTTATGCCCAAGCTTGATTTTCTCTCACATTCATTATGGAAGTTGAAATTAACATTACAAGGAGATACTATTATTCACCAATCTGAATGACAAAAATTACATATTTGCCACGGACCAGCACAGCAGTAGACAATGAGGCCACCTCAGGGTTGAGAGAAGCGTGCAGGGTGGTCAGGGCGTCGGTGAAAGAAATGACAAACAGCCACACTTCAAGAGTGAAAATCTGAGTGTAATTTTCTTTGAGTTTGTGACTAGTATATATATGTTTTCCAAAAGCACAGGAACAATGAATATCAATGAAATCAGCTTGCTCATGGGCTCAGCCTATCACCAACAGGGCGGTGATCTACATCTGGACTCAGCCTCATTCCTAAGTAGATAGACCATTAGTTTTGTTTTTAAACTATATAATCGCATTTTTTATTAACTACTTTTTTACCTAAACTATATTTTAATTATTACAGGGTTTAGTAATGTTTCATTTGAGTCAGCCTTGTTTTAAGGATTTCATATGATTTTTTAATTAACAAGCAATGACCGGACAGAGGGGGCGGAGCAACATGGCGGCGAGGAGACGCTGCGAGTAAGATCTCCCATTAAAAAAAGTTAATAGGGAGGAAAAGCGGCAGGTCCCAGTGAGAACTGGGACACGGAAGATAAACGGGTGACTCCAGCAAACTACCCGAAGAAGAAAGTGGCCATAAAAGAGGACTAGAAGGGAGGGAAGCGCAGAACCCTGCTCCCCTCCCCTGCCCACAGAGGCGGCACTCTCCGACAGGCAGAGAGGAGGAAAACAACAAACCAAAACGGCCAACAAGAACAAACGACGCAGCAAGCGGGACTGTGAGTGGAAAGGAACTATTGCAGCCACCACACCCCGTGAACGGGAGCTGAGGCGAACCCTGCAGGATTTGCCGCGGCGGTGAGCAAACGGCTCCGGGCGCCATTAGAGAAGAACAAAGACCCCGGGAGACGCGCACACAGCCTGGGCTGCCGGTAAGCTTGCGCGGAAAAGCGGCGCGCTGGGCGCGCTTGAAAAGCAAGTGCAGACCAGGATCGCGGCTGCCCAGGTCCCCGCGCCTGCGACCTAGGCTTGCGGGGAGACACGCAGAGGTCCTCACTGAGGTGAAGGTCCCTCCCTGAGTAAGCAGGAACCAGGCGCCCAGGCACGGGAGCGGTACAAAAGGCGCCATTTCCGCGCCACTGAACTGGGCTACAGCCCGCGTCCTGGAACTGAGGGCTTTGAACTGAGACCCGGGGCACGAAAATTCGGGGCGTGGGTTCTCCACGACGGTGGGGCACAAGGCAGACACACCACCCCAAAGCTGTTGAGGTGTACCCTACCATTCCCGCTCTGTTCCCTGTCCCATGGGGTGGGGGGAGGCGAAAAACAGCCCCCCAAGGACAATAGGAGAGATCTCTGGCGCCACCTAGCGACCAGGAAAAAAAAGTCACTAACACCCCATAGAACAGGAAATTTCTTAAGACTGCTTGAAAAGGGCAGAAGGCTTCTGGAGGACCCAGTGGCCAGCCGGGAAGTTAGCCCACGCCAGGCCCCTTCCAACCAGCAGTCTGAGCCCACAGAGGGAGCAGGCACCCACATCTGGGGCAGACCGGGTGCGCAGAAGAGTGTGCCTGAAACCGGAGGCGCAGGGACTGCATCCCGCTTCGCCATTTTAGAACAGGGACATTTCTTCAGTAAAAACTGCCTAAAACCAGCAGAAAGCTCCCCCAGAAGACAGAGATGGCTCCTGGAAGAGCCAGAGGGGAGCGGAGAAGTTCACCCAAGATGCCAGTCAGTCCGAGCAACACAGTGTCCCAACGCATACGACAAATTAGAAAACAGACAGTAGGGAATAGAAGAACCACACGCAACCTAACAACTCCTCAGGAAAGAAGCACACCACAAAAAGAAAACCACTCCCCAGATTGCAACGACAGCAACTTGGAAGAACTTCTGAGCCTTCCAGAAAGAGAATTTAAAATTGCCATGATTAAAAAAGTGATAGATCAGAAGAAGGAAATTGAGTCCCTAAAGAGGGAAGTAAAAGAAATGCAGGAGATCAAAGAATTAATGGAGGAACTAAAGAACTCTGGGAAAAGCAATGAAAGCAGAATAGGTGAAATGGAAGAACGAATAAGTACTCTTGAAGACACAGAAATAAAAAGAACCAAAACAGAAAAGGAAAGAGAAGTATGAAGGAAAAATAATGAAGAAAGACTTCGGGAACTATCTGACTCCATGAGGAAAGGAAATATAAGAGTTATAGGAATTCCAGAAGGAGAGGAGAGAGATGTAGGAACAGAGAAAATATTCATGGATATAATTGAAGAGAACTTCCCAAATGCGAAGAAGGAGCTGAAAATTGATATACAAGAAGCAAGAAGAACACCAAACTTCCACGACGAAAGGAAAAACACAGCAAGACACATAATAGTAAAGCTCCCAAGAATCCAGGATAAGGAAAAAATAATGAAGCTGACAAGAGGGAAGAAACAGATAACATTCAAAGGAAAACCAATCAGGCTGACATCAGACTTCTCTGAAGAAACACTACGGGCAAGGAGAGAGTGGAGGGACATAGTCAACAGACTCCAAGAAAACAGATGCCAACCAAGAATACTCTATCCCGCAAAGCTCTCTTTCCTCCATGAAGAAAGAATATGGACCTTCCCAGACAAAAAGAAACTCCGGAATTTCATTACGACTAAACCCCCACTCCAAAAAATACTACAAGGAATCCTAAAGCCAGAACCTCAGAGGGACGAATAACAACGAAAGAAGACCAAAAAAAAAAAAAAGTTATTAAAAGAATAAATAAATAAAATCAAAGGAAAGACAAACATAATGGCAAATACAGATGCTAACATATCAATATTAACTCTAAATGTAAATGGACTAAACTCTTCAATAAAAAGACACAGAGTTGCAGCCTGGATTAAGAAACAAAACCCAACCTTTTGCTGTCTCCAGGAAACACATTTAGCTACAAAAGATAAAAATAGGCTCAAAGTCAAAGGATGGAAAACAATCCTACAAGCAAATGGGCCAAAAAAGAAAGCAGGAACAGCTATACTTATATCAGATAAAACAGACTTCAAACTCAAAAAAATAAAAAGAGACCCCAATGGTCACTACATTATGATTAAGGGGACAATACTTCAAGAAGAAATGACACTCATTAACATATACTCACCAAACGAAAGAGCACCAAAATATATCAGACAACTGTTGTCCTCTCTGAAAACAGACATCAGAGAAAACACATACGTAGTGGGAGACTTCAACACACCACTATCAACAATGGATAGATCAACAAGACAAAAAATAAGTAAAGAAACTAAAGCTCTAAATAAGGACCTAGAGCATTTGGGCTTAACAGACATCTATAGAACACTAAACCCCAAAAAAACGGAGTACACATTTTTCTCAAGCGCACACGGATCATTCTCCAGGATCGATCACATACTGGGGCACAAGACAAACATCAACAGATACACCAAGATTGAAATCATACCAACCATCTTTTCTGACCACGAAGGCATCAAACTAGAAATAAATCATAAAAAGAAGGCAAGGAACTATTCTACCTCATGGAGATTAAAAGCCACACTACTGGAAGACCACTGGACTAACGAGGAGATCAAAGAAGAAATTAAAAAATTCTTTGAATTGAATGACAAGGAGGACACCAATATCCTAAATGTATGGGATGCAGCAAAAGCAGTAGTAAGAGGAAAATATATAGCAATAGAAGCTCACATCAAAAAACAAGAAAGAACTCAAAGAAACAACCTAATATCGAAGCTCAAAGATCTAGAAAAAGAACAACAAAAAAACCCCAAAACCAGTAGAAGAAAAGAAATAATAAAAACCAAAGCAGAAATAAATGAAATTGAAACTAAAAAAACAATCCAAAAGATCAATGAAACCAAGAGCTGGTTCTTTGAAAAAAATCAATAAAATAGACAAACCCCTAGCCAGGCTCACAAAGGAAAAAAGGGAGAAAGCACAAATACACAGGATCATAAATGAAAGAGGAGAAATCACAACGGACACAGCAGAAATCAAAAGAATAATCAGTAACTACTATGAACAGTTATATGGAAACAAGTTCAACAATCTAGAGGAGATGGACAAATTCCTACAACTCTACAATCACCCAAAGCTAGATAAAGAAGAAATAGAACACCTAAACAGACCAATTACAAGAAGCGAAATTGAAATGGTAATCAAAAACCTCCCCAAAAACAAAAGCCCAGGACCTGATGGATTTACAAATGAATTCTACCAAACATTCAGAGACGAATTAGTGCCTATCCTTCACAAACTCTTCCAAAAAATTGAGAAGGAAGGGACAATACCAAACACGTTCTATGAAGCCAATATTACACTAATACCAAAACCGAATAAGGACAACACAAAAAAGGAAAACTATAGGCCAATCTCCCTAATGAACACTGATGCAAAAATCCTCAATAAAATTTTAGCTATCAGAATCCAACAATGTATCCATAAGATAATTCACCACGACCAAGTTGGATTCATTCCAGGGGCACAAGGATGGTTTAACATCCGAAAATCAATCAACGTTATCCAACACATCAACAAAAAGAAATATAAAAACCATATGATAATATCAATAGATGCTGAGAAAGCTTTCGACAAAGTGCAACACCCATTCATGATAAAAGCCCTTGAAATTCTTGGGATACAAGGAACATACCTCAACATCATAAAGGCCATCTATGACAAGCCAACAGCCAGTATCATTCTCAATGGTGAAAAGCTGAAAGCAATTCCATTAAGATCTGGAACAAGACAAGGATGTCCACTCTCACCACTGCTTTTCAATATAATACTGGAAGTCCTAGCCAGAGCAATAAGACAAGAGAAAGACATCCAAGGAATCCAAATAGGAAAAGAAGAAGTCAAACTATCACTATTTGCAGATGATATGATAATATACATAGAGAACCCCAAAATCTCCACAGAAAAACTAATTCAACTCATCAATCAATTCAGTAAAGTGGCAGGATACAAAATCAACACGCAAAAGTCAGTAGCCTTCCTATACACAAACAATAAATCTGAAGAAGAAATCAAAAAAACCATCCCTTTTATTATCGAAACAAAAAAAATCAAATATTTGGGAATTAATCTAACAAAAGAGGTAAAGGACCTATACAAAGAAAACTATAAAACACTGTTAAAAGAAATAGAAGAAGACACAAAGAAATGGAAAGACATCCCCTGCTCATGGATTGGAAGAATAAACATTATTAAAATGGCCATCCTACCAAAAGCAATATACAGATTCAGTGCTATTCCAATCAAAATCTCAATGGCATTCTTCAAAGAAATAGAACAATTACTGATGAAATTCATATGGAATCACCAAAAACCCCGAATAGCCAAAGCTCTACTGAAAAAAAAAGAAGGAAATGGAGGCATCACACTCCCAGACTTCAAACTATACTACAAAGCCATAATCATCAAAACTGCATGGTATTGGAACAAGAACAGACATACAGACCAATGGAATCAAATAGAAAATCCAGAAATAAACCCACAGATTTATGGTCAACTAATCTTTGACAAAGGAGCAAAGACTATGCATTGGAGCAAAGAAAGTTTGTTCAATAAATGGTGCTGGGAAAACTGGGTCGCTACATGCAAAAGAATGAAGCTTGACCACTACCTCACACCATACACAAAAATCAACTCAAAATGGATTAAAGAACTAGACATAAGACCTGAAACCATAAAATACATAGAAGGATATATAGGCAAAACACTACAGGATTTGCACATCAAAGACATCTTTACAGACACATCACCCAAAGCAGTGATAGTGAAGACAAAGATAAACAGCTGGGACTACATCAAATTAAAGAGCTTCTGCACAGCAAAAGAGACAATAACAAAAACAAAGAGAAACCCCACCAACTGGGAGAACATTTTTGCACCCAACACTAATGATAAAGGACTGATCACAAAAATCTGCAAAGAGCTGATGAGACTCAGCAACAACAAAGAAAATAATCCAGTCAAAAAATGGGCAGAAGAGCTAAAAAGAAACTTCTCTGAAGAGGAAATGCAAATGGCCAACAGGCATATGAAAAAAGGTTCAACATCACTTGTCATCAGGGAAATGCAAATCAAAATTACCATGAGATACCATCTTACACCAGTGAGAATGGCACATATTAAAAAAACTAGCAACAACAAATGTTGGCGAGGGTGTGGAGAAAAAGGAACTCTTCTGCACTGTTGGTGGGAGTGCAAACTGGTCCAACCACTATGGAGAGCTGTGTGGAGATTTTTGGACCTACTAAACATAGAGCTTCCATAGGATCCAGCAATTCCACTCCTAGGTATTTACCCAAAGGACACAGAAACATCAATTCCAAAGAGCACCTGCACCCCTATGTTTATAGCAGCACTGTTTACAATAGCTAAGCTTTGGAAACAACCCAAATGCCCAAAAATAGATGACTGGATCAAGAAGATGTGGTACATATATACCATGGAATATTACTCAGCATTCAAAAAAGATAAACACATGCAATTTGCAGCAACATGGATGGCGCTGGAAGGGATCATGCTCAGCGAAATAAGCCAAAAAGAAAAAGAAAAATACCGGATGGTCTCACTCATAGCAGGAATCTAGAAAACTTAAATAAGGGACCAGGAAAATGAATATAAGAAAGTGAAAATCAAAATTAACAAAAAACTATGAACCAGAGACACTTTTTGGGGGGTGGGGGGCGGGAGTGGAAGGATTGGGGTCAGAATGGGGCGTTTGCAATTGTATGGGGGAATATAAAAATAAAATTTATTATTTAAAAAAAAAAGTTGAACTGGAAACAAAAAAAAAAATGTCTTTGTCAGTAATTCTGTATTATCATAAACTTTCTTATATTCCCTTTTAAGGCATATTGGGTCACAAAGTTCACCTTCTATGGTTCAGGTAGTATTTTAGAATTATGTTAATAAATGCTAAAGAGAATTTCTCATTTCTTTCAGAATTAATCTGTATGAATATAGACAAAAGGCTAGAGAGACATTCTATTTTCTAAAGAAGGACCATTGTAAATGTATAACAACAGGTGGCCTTCGATGCCTCAGTATGTACATCCCTTTACTATTTTTGCTTCTTAGACTTTGATGTTTATGAGGTTAGGTTGGGATTCAGCATGGAATTTTGTTTGTTAATGGCTAGGGTGACATAAGGGTGTTTGTCCCCCTGTTTGGCTTTAATAAGAAGGGGTTATTTTCTTCCTCTGATTGCTAAGTAATTGCCTGGTGTTCTGTGGTTAGTGTGTTTGCTGAAGCATGACTTTGGAGTTGTGGTTATATTTTCGAGGCTTATTCTTTTTTTTTTTTTTAAGTCTTTTTTTTTTTAAGTCTTTTTTTTTTTTTAATAGAGGCATGTTTTTTTTATTTATTTGTTTGTTTTTTTGTTTATACATGCACTGGGTACAGTCAGAAGCGCGGGAGGGTGAGAGAATTCACCAGAGCCAGAGTGGGGAGCAGAACAGGCAGAAGGACCGAAGTACACTGCTGAGGGGAGCAGCGGGCGGCAGGAGAGGTCTGCGCGCCATGTGGGACCCTCCTCCAGTGGCCGGGGAGCAGCTGGGGATCGAACCGGCACCACAGAGGCCGCGGGCAGCTTCGCAACCCAGCGCTCAACCGCTGCGCCACCGGGGAGGCCCTCGAGGCTTATTCTTATTATAGGAAATTGTCCATAAAAATTTCTGCCGAAGTGGTTACTTTTCTTAAATTCTCTTGATGTGTTATGACTTCTAAACTCAGGGAGAGATGGAAAAGATCTAATGTTCACCCGCTAATGTTTTCAGGTTTGTTTTACTTAAGATTCTATGCTAAAATGAGAGATATTTTTCCTCATAGTTTATGTCATTAAGAGTTTGGAGGTGTTCTATTTTGAAAGTTTATTATAATATTGTAGTTGTATTAGGCTTATATTTATGTTATGTATATAATCTGTAGGATCAATAATGAATCCAATCAATGGTTAATTAATTTGATGAACTAATAATCAACTAATATAATTATTGTGAGAATTTATTATAAGATATTCTAAGATTCCACCATTGCTAACATTGGATATATTTCCATATAAAAGAGTCCCCTATTATTGTGCAATTTTATGACTTGATCAAAATTTGATCACTCTCTTTCACTGTATAAACCCAATGCTCTTCCCCATAGTGTTGCTACCCAGCCCCAAAGAAAATAGTAATATTCTGGCTAATCTGAGCCATAGTCATTTATTCATCATTTGTGGTAGTATTATAAGATAGGTGAGATATTCAACCTATTTTCATACCTGTGGACTATACAAATTTACTGAATTTAGTCCACAAATCATGTAAGAACTCTGTCAGATTTTTTACCCTGATTTGTGAATATCTTGTAACTCCTGTCTATTAAATAGCTTATTTTCTGTCATCTTAATATTTCTATATCATGACCCTGAGGAACACTTACTGATAGTGTCAACTGGGTTTCCCAGGGATTTGCATAATCCCCTGGGTCTCCAGAATTTCTCCATTGAAGCTCATATTCCCTGGGGGGTAATTTGTAAGACTTTTCAGGGCTACAGATTTCCCTTTCTCTCTGTTCAAGTCAACAGCCTTCAAGTGTTTAGAAATAAGAATGGAATTTCATTTTTCTTGGATCTGTTGATAGGAAGAACAAAGGTAGTAGGTTGGGCAATTGGGCCAACATCATTAACAAAGAGTTTTTAGAAGGCACTGAACTCACCATTACCCACCAACGCACACAGCATTTCTTAACAACCATGGGCATTTACAGGTATCTGTGAACTGGTAGAGACCATTACTTTTATCTTTTTGTAGATGTGCCTCAACATTTGGATGACAAGTTTATACATTTATCTTATCAAAAGCAGGATATTTGAGTTCTAAGACCCTGCTGACTGGGCCAGTTGTTACCCCAGATTAGAATCTTAAAAGTGCTCATTTCCCCTGTAGTGCAAAGGTTTCCAATCCAAAGCCAACAAGCACAGTGCAAACAAACTGGAAGAAATGTGCATGACAACAGGGAAAGGACAGTCGCTTCAATAGATGGCATCTGAAACTGGAATGCCACGCGCACAGGAATGAAACTCGACCACTACCTTACATACAACAAAATTAACTCAAACTGGGTTAAACTCTTCAATGTCAGACTTGCAGCCATAAAGTACCCAGAAGAAACGATAGACAGTAAATCCCTTGACATTGGTCTTAGTCATTTTCGGGGCGGGGGGGTTCTATTTTGGCAAGGCAAACAAAAGCGACAATAAAGAAATGGAACTAAACGTCTTCTTCCCTATGAAGGCAACTATCAACTACATGAAAAGACAACATACTGATGGGTTAAGAGATAAATCAGGACCTCCCTGGCGGCGCAAGGGGTTAAGACGCAACCTGTGAAGCTGTCCGCAGCCATTGTAGCATGAGTTCGATCCCCGGCCAGGGAGCAACCCACACAGTGCAGCAGACCTGTCCTGTCTTGCCTGCTGCTCCCCTCAGCAGTGTATTTCAGTCAGTCCTCCTGTTCTGTTCCCCACTCTGTCTCTGGTGAGTCCTCTCACCCCATTCCCACCCCCAACCCCTCATCCTCTACCCTCCCCCCATACCCTAGTTCTTGTATGCATAAATCAATAAACCTTTTAAAAAAGAGAGATAATCAAATCTAACATCAGACAAGGAGTCAATAGGCAGAGATAAGGAGAACTCATACAAGTTCTCCACCCGCTTGCCTCACCCGTCTCATCCTCTGGAAAGACTTGAGAAAACCTGTGTGGTCTATTTGCAAAATGTTTCCCAGGAAGGGCAGAGGCCAGGGCCCAGGAGGAAGGCAGCCCCTGGGTTTGGGTTGGCCCCAGAGTAGCAAGAGACCAAAGAGGACGATGAGGAGAAGGATGGCTGAAAGCATCTCAGTCTCACTGTGCCTGCCTGTGCTCTGCAGTCCTGCTGAAGGAGCAGGCTCTACTTTTTTGCTTATCTTTTTATTGCTGTGATGAGTGGTGGAGGGTTGCCTCCACCACTTGGCAGAAACCCTGGTAACTCTCCAGAGTCAATAAGGGGTAAAGGTGGCTGGTGCCGCAGGTGCCAGGAAATTGAACATCTGAAGTTTGGGCCCCAGAGAAGGTCTCAGGGAGTGATGACCTTGAAAAGAGAGCCCCTCCCTCAATAGGGGCAGTGGTACCAGCTAGGAGAGTGTGAGGAGCCTGGGTTTGGGGTGCTTTCACTGCAAGGCTGGTTCTTCGCCAGTGTTGTTGAGCAGTGGCATTCCACATTGGGATTGCAGGTCACCGGGTGGTGAATTGCAGCATTCTGTGTATGCTTGGAATAGGGTGAAGAGACAAGATCTGGTGGGGGAATCTTAGCTCAGTGGGGAGTCATTTGGAGATAGGCTGATCTAGCCATTCATTGATTCATTTCTCAGCAAATATTTTGAACACCTGTTTGTGCCACACGCTGCTCAGAGGACAATAATGAGGAAGCCCATGGGTGTGACCTTCATGGAGCTGGCATTGAGGTGAAGACGTTCTCATCTTGCACACACATCCCTTGTGACCTGACAAGAAATGAGTCACAGGTGAAATGGCATCATCACCCCCTGACCCAGAGATGTCACTTCCTATATGTTTATTTAAATCTCAGAGGATTAGAAGGGGTATATCAGGAAGCCCAAGGCACTGGCTTGGGATCACCCATCTGTTTATGCATTTGCAAAATGGGCCTGATTGTCGCACCCCACCCCACATGGGGCAATTGCGAGGATTCGAGTGGGGTCTATGTGCACTCCACATAGGTGGTGTTAAAGAAGAGGAATATTGGGTTTGGGCAATGCCTTTGCTAAACCAAGTTCACTTCCCTGTGGGCACAAAGAATCAGGTGTGGCAGGAGGAACATGTCCTTCTTTTGCCCTGTCTTTCCCAAAGCCCAGACACCTGTGTCCATTGCAACAGATTTGCCTGGGTTGACCTTTAAGCTGCAATTCCAGGTGAACACTTGGGGGCTTCCCAAGCCCTGTGAAAATAGGCATAAATCTTCAAGTGGAGGTGCCATAGACAGGGCAGGAGAGCGTTTGTGGCTTCTGTTAGATTCCAAATGGTTCAGTGCCCTTCAGAGTGTATGTACTCACTTCTGGTTGGTATGCTCTGTGTGTGGGGGGGGGGAGGGTGTGTATGCGTGTTAAAATGGATTTTTTAGATGTGATTGAGTGAAGGATCATCAAATTAGAATATTACCCTAGATTATCCAAGTGAGCCAATGACGTGATCACAAGGATCCTTTTTTTTAAAAATATTTATTTATTTATGCATACACTGGGGTGTAGGCCAGAGGTGCGGGAAGTAAGAGGATTCACCAGAGATAGAGTGGTGAGCAGAATAGACAGATCCACTGAAATACACTGCTAAGGGGAGAAACGGGCAAGACAGGAGAGGTCTGCTGTGCCATGTGGGTGAGCTCCCTGGCCAGGGATCGAACTCGTGCTGCAGTGGCTGTGGATAGCTTCATAATCCTGAGTCTTAACCCCTTGTGCCACCAGGGAGGCCCCCAAGGATCCTTATAAGAAAGAGGCAAGAGGGTCAAAATGATTAGTAGAAGTGATGATGGGAAGGAAAAGCTTGGGGAGACAGGAAGAAGGAGCCACAAAACAAGATGCAAGGGACCTCCAGAAGGTGGACAAGGCAAGGAACACTGTCTGCTCTGAACTTCCAGAAGGAATGCAGCTGCCAGTGCCTTGACTTCAACTTCATGAGACTGATTTTGCCTTGACCTCCAAAACTGTAAGAAAATTAATTCTTTAAGTCACTGCGTTTATGGTGAATTGATACACTTAGTGGACGCATTTAAAAGGGCAAGTTTATTAGGAAAAGAGAAGCGTGGAGGAGGCAACTCGATAGACACTGGGCAGAGCTGCATTTGACAGTGACAGGTTTATTAAAAGAGGTGCCTGAACAAACAAAGGTGGGCACCCTTGGGAGAAGGCTTGTGTTTTGCCAGAGCAAGGGATTTTTGCAGGGGGATTCATTCCCTTGTGGAATTTTGTCTCCTGTGCAATCTGTCACATCTAAGGTCTGGTTGGGTTCATCTGCAAGGGCTATTGTTTCTTGGTAATGATCAACAATTCTCCATATCCCCACCTCTGGGTCTGCGCCTACAGATTTTCCATGGTTTAACAACTCCTTAATCATTTCTAGCCCCACCTCTAGTTTCTGTCCTTGTGAAGATCCCAGCCTCAATTTTCTACTCTTAAGCTTCTATTAAAAACTTTGTGAAGTAGGCCTTTAATGTTAATTTTTTCCCTGAAAATAACTTCCCTACCTTTGGGATTGGAGGAAGCAGTTGGCTGGGGCACTGGCTCTGGCTTGACTGCTTTTTGCAGGTCCACCTTCAACATTCATCTCCGAAAATCAAGTTTTTCCTTTAGTCCATCAGGTGGTGGTTATTTTAGTTTTACATGTAGTTAAGATGCTTTGCATCTTTTCCATGAGCTAATTTCTCCCAAGTAGTCTTATTTTGTGAAGTGTGTGGTCAAATCTTTTGTTCCATTTTTCTATCTGGCTGTTTGTTTTCTTTTTTCTTTTTTTTTTTTAATTTTTTTTTATAGAGGCATGTTTATTTATTTGTTTGTTTGTTTGTTTGTTTTGTTTGTTTATACATGCACTGGGTACAGTCAGAAGCGCGGGAGGGTGAGAGAATTCAGAGCCAGAGAGGGAGGCAGAGCAGGCAGAAGGACCGAAGTACACTGCTGAGGGGAGCAGCGGGAGGCAGGAGAGGTCTGCGCACCATGTGGGACCCTCCTCTGGTGGCCGGGGAGCAGCTGGGGATCGAACTGGCGCCGCAGAGGCCGCGGGCAGCTTCGCAACCCAGCACTCAACTGCTGCGCCACTGGGGAGGCCCTGGCTGTTTGTTTTCTTGCTATTGAGTTTGGAAAGTGCTTTATCTATGAGGATGCAAGTCCTCCGTCATATAGATGATTTGTAAATATTTTCTCCTGGTCTATGACTTGACTTCTTGTTCTGTTAACGCTGTCTTTGAGGGAGCAAACTATTTAAATTCTGATGTAGTTCAGTTTATTACCCTAGTGATGAATGGCAGTTCCCTTGGTCCATAGGTTTTCAGGCCTATTCTCCTAGCCAGTAACAGATCCCAGGCTGCAGGGGCAGCGCTGAGTCCCAGCAACTGGACCACCACGGGTTGGTGTCTCACAAAGCCGCAGCAGGAACTTTGCTGGCGCTCAGGCAAGCAAGTGAGAACAGACAGATTTGTTTAGAGAAGAAAGTTTATTAGGGAGAAAAGGAACAGATATAAAGTGGGACTCCCAAACCAGTGGAACCAGGACAGGGAGGGGCAAGGAAGCCGGAGTGGAGTCGTGTCTCAGGGAATATACGCCTTCTTCCCTAATTATTCTAAAGCTCCACCAGTTACTTTGTATTTGGTTAGTTCTAGGTGTTCTCACTCACTGCCCTAACGTTTCTGTACCCAGAATTAAGTCTCTGTGTCCCAGTTCTTATCTGAGCATACTTTTCTTTATCATCCTTATTCCAGAATGTCCTGTTGCCTCTAGTCCTGGGGTGTTTGATTTTGCCAAACATTTCATTTCTAAATCCTGAGAACACGCCAAGGTGCTATAACATGGCCAAATGCCAAGTGAATTGTAAAATAAATACTTGGTGAAGAGTCCAATGCAACAATAAATGATTTCTTAGGTCAATACATTGGTAAAATGACTTGCAAATCATAAATTATTTATCAGCAACCCTGCGTATTTTCTAACTAACTTTACAAGGTAAGGTGGTTTAGCATTTAAAATACCGAGAATCCTGAAAAGTGTTTGAAAAAGTTGAAGAACCATGTAAAAAAAAAAAATGTTCTTCAAAATTATGAAGCACCCTGTGCATGGTTTGAACGGTGCAAAACTACTTAATCCATTGTAAATTATTTTGTAACTCATAAAGTGATTTGTAGACACTAAGATATGTGTCTGCCAGGTGACAGCTTCAGAATTACAGCAGAAGCATCACAACACTCTGTTGTAACAATAGTGTTAGAAAAGAGAGGAGGCCAAGAGTATCAGGCTGAAGCCCGCTTTATTGTAAGTCCAGGAGGTGACGGACTCTCTGCAGGCCAAGAGTTGCACCCCAAAATGGAAGCATGGGTCTTTATAGGGTTAGGCAACTGGCTGAAATTTTTGGTTTAGTGAGGGGGTCTCTTCTGCCTGAGGGGGTCTGCTGGAATTGTTTACTCTTGTCAGCTTTGTCTCTGATTCTGCTTATCTCAGGTTCCCTGGGGCCTGGTTTTATGGGGGGCCTGCAGTGTGTTCTCTTTAAATAGCACAACACCTCTGGTGTTACAGCCGTGTTTATTCAGGCACAGAAACACTTGAGCTGAAAGCCCATGCAGCTGGTGGAGAGCATATTTATACAGACAAAAGGCGACTAGACTACTTTATGCAAAGGAGGTTCTTGGTGCAGTTCTGATTGGTAGAAAATCTGCCAAGTGGTGATTGGTCTAATTTCAGTTCTGGATGTGGCTTGTCAGTATGGCGTCTTCCTCTGCTCACCTCGTGCCCCTACAGACATGGGCATCTATGAGGTCTTTGGATCTGACCTTCAACAGCCTCTGTCTGATTGTTACCCAGACCTGGAATGGCTCCCTACTCACTTTCCTTTTTAATTTATGTAACACATGTGTTAACTGGAGAGAGTTTGATATATGGCAAAGGGTTTTCTAATGTTCCAATCACTGCGGGAGATCATGCAAATTTTACAGCCAGTGCAAATAGCATTCTCTTCCTCGCCCATCTCACGTTGTGATGTGGAGACTTCGGTCACAAAAAGTTGTATTTCTGATACAGCCTTCCATTTGTAACATGAGAGTGATGGAGAAAGGAGAGAAACCTTGGAGGTCTCTGTACCTACAGAAAGAGTGAGAGAAGAGGAGTGGGGAGGTCCTGACACTGACATATGCTTACTAGGGTAAACTGCAGGTCTGGGTTTGCAGTCATCAGGGTTGGGATGAGAAGGTTACGAGAACAAGCTGATAAAACAATCAAGAGATTGTCTAGTAGGATAGATTAGGTTGCTTGAACCTGTCTCATGGGGAACCCATGAGTTGCAGGGTGGAGCAAAGCTTCCTGAGAGTGACAAAGTGGAAACCTTACTGCCTCCCATGACCTCACCTTGGAAGTCACACAGCTTCCTATGTTCCCATATGAAGCCAATCCTCCCAACTCCCCTCCCCAGAAACTGGCAGAAATTGTATTTCTCTGCTCATTTAAAAGTAGATTTGGCCACATAACTTGTTTTGGTCATATGAAATATAATTTAATATGATCATTATCATTATTGAAAGGGGCGCTTTTATTATGTTGTTGCTGCTGCTGCTGCTGTTATTTGTGGACTTACAGTGAACCCTGGACCTGACGTGAGGGTGAAAGAAATCAGATATGGGGGACTGTCATGTCCATCATGCAGTAAATCTTTAATTTTTTAGTGTTCTTTTATACACTATTTTAAGTGCAGCAAGTGTAACATCAAAGCATACCATATAATGACAGTATATATGATTGATTATTCTGCTTTCTTACTATTATCTATTTCAGACAGTAGGGTGCCAGGTGGTTAGTTCTCAAGCACATAATCTCATCGCCCCCTAGCTAGAGCATGGGAACTTCGCTCATTATTTCTTGTTATTCTAAGACTGTGGAGACATAGAGGCCTGACTCCCCGCAGGTCACATTCCGGGCACTCAACACCAGGTCTGGTCACTCAGAGGTTTTCCTCTGAGACGCATGTGTTTTCATATGCCTTTGGGACTCAGGTTAAGGCCCTTCTGCTCACTGCGTGGGGTCTCTTCCAACAGTTATTAAAATAGAGAAAAACTCAGACCTGCAAGATGGTCTCAGTAGTTAAAGAGACAGAGCCTCAGACTGACGTTCACAGAGAAGTAAAAGTATGAGAAAAATGGTGAGAAGGAGAGAGAAGCAAAATGGATTTCTCTGTACAATGGATTTTATTCAGCCGCAAAAAGGAATGAAGTATTGATACATGTTACAACATGGATGAACCTTGAAAACAGGATGGTAAGCAAAAGAAGCCAGACACAGAGTCACTTAACATAAGCTTCCGTTTATTTGGAACATACAGATAGGTAAATTCATAGATTCAGAAGAAGCATTCTTTCCAGGGGCAAGAGGGAGGGAACACTGTTGGGATTGGGACTTCCCAATGGGGTAAAGGTCCCCATTTGGAGTGATGAAATAATTTGTAACTAGAGAGAGACAATTTACAGACAACTGTACCCTGTGGGAATTAGTGGTTAATTCCATGTTACATTATTTTCATTTCAAAAAAAGTTGTGCGAAGTAGAAAATATGACACAAAAGTAGAAGAACTTGATTTTTATCATTCTATTGCAGGGGACGGGATCAGAGAAGTAAGGGAAATATTTGGGATTCACACAGCACAAGCTGCAAGTCCTTTCAATACAAGAAAGGAACACAAGGATGTGGATGTGGGATATAGAAGGGGAAGAGAGAGAGAGGATGGTCTCCTGGTCCTGCTGCTGCTGTCCTGGGCACCCTTGGATCTAAATCTTTCCCTCCTCTGGCCTCAGTTTCCCTAACTGTGTGATGGGTATCACTAAGTTATGGAAGGTCTTAGTTTCCCCTCAGTCAACAGAGAAGACCTTCTGGGGATGGTGGCTACAGCAGCAGGTAGAATGGAGGGGCGACCACAGAAAGGACTTTCCACAGGAGAGTGTGAGGGTGGATTCAGGAGGCCTTCCTGCATTCACTCTGCAATCACTCCTGAGGGCATCTGCCTTGTTTCGCCCCCTCCCCGGTGGGGCAGGAAGCAGAGCTGGAAGTCAGGGGGCACTTTCCACATCCCATTAACCCCCCCGTATGAGTTCAATATCTTCTGGGGCCTTGGAACATCCCAAGGAGAAGTTCTGTAGAATCATGGTCAAGAAGAGGAAGAGCTCTGAGTAGGCCAAGCTCTCTCCCAGACAGAGGCGTTTTCCTGAGGGCATAAGGCTGGGTGTCATTGTGGGGATCCCAGGCAGCCCCACCCCATTGTGCAGTGGTATTTTCATGTTATTTGCACATATTTACATACAAGATGTTTCTGCTCCTATTCTTGTTCTGAGTGCCCATAATAGTATGAGTGAGAGTTTGCACGCGTGCTCGTGTGTGTGTGTGTGTGTGTGTGTGTGTGTGTGTGTGGTGTCCCACTTCCTCCCAGCCTAATCCATTATCTTTCCATCTTCTGTTTCACTAGGTCCTTATTCTAGCATTGTCTATCTTTCTCTGGGTATCTCTGCTTAAGTGTATTCTCAATTAAACCAGTTCATGAGAAAGTATGAAAACTGACACAATTTCTGCTAGTGTATGCAGGTATGCCTTGGGTATGAGGTGCTATGAGCAAGAGGTGAGAGGTAGAGGGAAGCAGAGATCTCCGTGGTCCTGTTCTGGACTGACGTGCACGAGGCAGCCACCATTCCTGTAAGGGCTGTTGAAACATTGCATCATCTGAATAGGTGGATATGAAGCTGGTTGGTGTGGAAGCACACTTTTAACTGTGGGGAGACACTTGTGAAGGTGTTGGGGTGAGCCAGGTGGGCAAGGTTCCCAGTAAAGAAAACAATGTTCAGAAAGGCTGACCCTCCCTACCCTACTTGGGACTTGAGCTGAAATGGTGAAGAGGCACTGAAAGTCTGGGCTGCATACTGTAGAGACATGGATGAGGAAACCCAGAGAGGAGAGCTATCAGTGGTTAACACAGGCATGAGCTGCCCCTGCACAACACTTTTACCACTTTTGACCAGACTCCTGCAGGTTCCTACCTCACCCCAGACATAGCAGCAGCAGATTAGTTTTCCCTGACCTACAGCGCCATCTACTGCAAAAGTGGAAGTTCTGCACCCAGAGGACATGAGAAAAAAGAGGACCTAAAAAAACTGAAAAGGGGAGAAAGAAAAATATAACACTTGGTCTCCTGAGTGCTCATGGGATTATTTCGCCACAGAGGAAAAACAAATCTCCAAGAAGCCAACTACCAAGATATTAAAGGTCTTTTCTTCTTCCTGTGAGATACAGAGTTCAAAATTGCCATAAGGAAATTCAAAGAAATGGAAGAAAACGCAGAAAAGCTGATCAGTGACACACAAGAAAGCTCAGAAAAATAAATGAATATTCTGAAAAATAAAACTATAAAACACAAGATAGAAATTGAATCTTTAAATAAGAAAAGAATGGAGATGCAGGATGTAAAAAGATTCATAGGGGAGAGTGAAAACTCTGGAGAAAGTTATGGAATTAGAATAGACCAAACGGAAGATTGAATCAGTGGCCTCAAAGATGATAATATACAAAGAATCCAGATGGAAGAAGAAAGAGAAATATGAAGGAAAAATGAAGAAACACCTTGAGAATTATCTGGCTCCATGAGAAAAGGCAATTAAGGATAATGGGTATTCCAGAAAGGAAAGAGAAAGAGAAGGGAAGAGAGAAGTTGTTCAAAGAGATAATAGAGGAAAACTTCCCAAACCTGGAAAAGAAACTGAATATACAACTCCATGACGCAAAAAGAACACTTGGTTACCTAATGTAATGAGATCTATAGATCTCTCTCTATGTAATGAGATCTATAGATCTATAATATGATAGATCTATATCTATCATATTAGTGAAACTTCCAAGAGTTCAAGATAAAGAAGATTGAAGCTGACTAGGAGGAAGAAGTAGATAACCTATATGGCTACCCCTGAATTCTCTGAAAAACACTGTGGGCAAAGGGAGAATGTAATGACATGATCAAAATACTTAAAGTAAAAACTGTCAGCCAAGAATACTCCATCCTACAAGATTCTCCTTCCTATATGAGGGAGAAATAAGGCTTTCTCAGACAAACAGAAGCTAAAGGAGTTTGCAAACACTAGACCTTCTCTCCAAGAAATGTTGAAAGGAGCTATCATAGCTAAATAGAAGGAAAGAACACCCACAAAGAACTGAACAAAGAAATAGATAGTACAAAACAAAGGACAAATTGGCAGTAGCAGACCATAGTATATCAATAGTCACCTTAAATGGCAATGGACTGAATAGACCAATCACAAGGCACAGAGTAGCTTCATGGATCAGAAAACAGAATCCAACTTTCTGCTATCTCCAGAAATATACCTGAGTTCCAAAGATAAGTATAGACTGAAAGTAAAGAGTTGGAAAACAATCCTATAAGCAAATGGGACCCAAATAAAGGCAGGGACAGCCATACTTATCAGATAAGATAGATTTACAGCTAAAAAAGATAACAAGGGACAGAGACACTATGTAACGATTAAGGGAACAATACATCCAGAGACATAAATTTGGTGAATTTCAAAGGAAGGATCCTCAAAGTAAACAAGGCAATTACTAGCAAATCTGGAAACAGACATTAGGAAGAACATTTGTAGTTTGGGACTTCAACACCTTGCTTTCACCAGTAGGCAGATCAACCAGACAAAATAAGAACACAATAGCATTAAACAAAGAATTAGGACACATGGGCTTATTAGTTATGTATAGGGCATTTAGGATAAAAACCTTCAAAAGATTGAAGGTAGAGAAATATACATGAACATAATAAAGGTCATACATAAATGGTGTTAGAAAATGGGATAGCCACGTGCAAAAGAAAAAAAACTGACCTCTATCCCACACAATACTAAAAAATTAACTCAAAATGGAGAAAAGACTTGGAGGTAAGACTTGAAACCATAAAGCACATAGAAGAAAACAGGCAAAACACTCCACGCCATAGGCTTCAGAGTTGTCTTTGTGGATTTGTCAACACCAAGGAAAAAAATTATAAACAACTGGGACTCAGCATACTGAAACACATTAAACTAAAAGACTACTTCACAAGCAAAAAACAAAACAACAAACAAACAAAAACAACTGTCACTAACATAAAAAGACACCCTACTGAATCGGAGAAAACACTTGCACAGCATACATTGACAAGGGACTGATATCCAAGATCTACAAAGAACATATAGAACTCAGTCAAAAGAAAACAAATAACCCAATCAAAAACTGGACAGGAGTGCTAAATAGACACATCTTCCAAAGAAGACATACAGATGGCCAACAGGAAGATCAAAAGATGTTCATCATCATTTATCATCAGGGAAATGAAAATCAAAACCACAAGGAGGCAACATCTCACATGTGTGAGAATGGCCCATTTCACAAAGTCCGAAAACAACAGGACATGGAGAAAGGATCCATTGCATGCTGTTGGTGCACTGTTGGGCACATAGACTACTATAACAGTGTTGGGCACTGTTGGGTCCAGCCCCTGTAGAAAACAGTATGGAGATTCCTCAAAATGTTAAAAATGATTCTGCTGTATGATCCAGTAATTTCACTTCTAGGCATCTATCCAAAGAATGCCAAAATGTTAATTCAAAGGAATAGATGCACTCCTGTGATCATACAGCATTACTTACAGTATCCAAGCTATGGGAACAACCTATGTGACCAAAGAGAGAAAAGTAGATTAGGAAGATGGGGGCTATTTTTCCACACAATGGAAAACTGGTCAGCTCTAAAAATGATAAATTCTTGCCTCTTTCGACACTAAGGGTGGAAATGGAAGGGATGATGCCAAATGAAATAAGTCAGAAGGAGAAAGACAAATCTGGATGGTGTCACTTATATGTGCAATATAGAGAATTAAACAAATGGTCAAATCAAGCCAAATCAATAACAAACTCTAGAAATGACTGTTGATCATCAGGTACCGCAGGGCGAGTGGAGTAGACAGAGTGAGGAGGGAGACACTGGACTGGGATGGAGGACTCTGGGGGTTTTGGTGGTAGAGTCTTCAGTAACAACATCTAAAGGGATGATCCTACACCACTTATTCAGATACAATGTTGTAAATTAATGTTCCCTTGGTAAAAAAAAATTAAAATAATTTAAAAAACAAAATGTTAAGGGGCCTCCCCGGTGGCGCAGCGGTTGAGCGCTGGGTTGCGAAGCTGCCCGCGGCCTCTGCGGCGCCGGTTCGATCCCCGGCTGCTCCCAGGCCACTGGAGGAGGGTCCCACATGGCGCGCAGACCTCTCCTGCCGCCCGCTGCTCCCCTCAGCAGTGTACTTCGGTCCTTCTGTCTGCTCTGCTCCCCGCTCTGGCTCTGGTGAATTCTCTCACCCTCCCGCACTTCTGACTGTACCCAGTGCATGTATAAACAAAACAAACAAACAAACCAGCAAACAAATAAAGCATGCCTCTATAAAAAAAAAAAAAAAAAAACAAAATGTTAGGGTATGAAAATTTCAAGTCAGAGGCTAAAAGTTGAACTATGGCAGGTGGTTGAACCAGGCACTTGCCGAACACTCCTTAAAATTTCATCCTCAAGTAACTCCTGGGTCTCACTACTCCCAAGCTTGGATTTTAGCAACTGACTAATAAAAAATAATGATGAATTTTCCTTCTATTCTGTTCTCTTTCTACCTTCCTGCCTTCCTTATTTCTACCTACTCGTTGGCTGTCCTCTATCACCTATAAGATAACTATGTATCTAGTGCTATCCATCCTCTACCTTACATAAGCCTACATAATTAAAATTTGGGTCATGAATTATCAAATGATATTCATTTTCAAATTTATTACTTTCTTGTTTGTATAAAACCTAGAAAAAAACAATAAAGTTAATTCAATTTGGAAGAAAAGCTGAAAGTGCCTTTTCCAAATCTTGGCACATGGCAGGATTCAAAAATGATTCACTTGTCCATTTGTGTGTGTGTGTGTGTGTGTGCGCGCGCGCGTGCACGCGTGTGCATGTGCAGGTGTGCACATATCACAACTTGATCTATATCATCAGTTTAGTGTTTGCCTTATTCCCATCCACCTGCTGTCTTTCCATCCTGCTCAAATTACTTTTCTCTATAGATGTCTTGTATTTACTTTCCTCCACAATTTCTCATCTTTTCCAAAACCCAGCACTTGGACTTGAACAAAGGGAACAAGTCACACACAGAAGAGGGGGTGAGCAAGCATTCACATTGGGGGAGGAGGGCCCAGCTTACCCATGGAGAATGGAATGAAGGCTTCCTGCTTCCGGAAGTTGCCCTCGGCATCAAGGAAGTGACCAGGGTAGAAGGTATCTGGCTTCTCAAAGTGGTGTGGGTCATGGAGGACGGAGCTCATAATGGGACAAACACGAGTGTCCTAAGAGGGTGTCAAAAGTCAAGGGGAACCAATAGTCATTGACAAGGACTGGTGGGTCAATTACAGGACTCCTCCTCTTGATGATGAGCTTCACCTGCTGTGTGCTGTGTGGTTGATGTAGTTGATAATGAAATAATTCCGTCTCATTTGTTTAATAGTTGTGTCCCTAACCATCCAAGTATCCCAACAGCCTTCTCCAAAGACCCCATTCCAGCAGTAATGTGATGGCTTGAGGTCCAGTGGGGAACTAGATATTGTCATTACCCTCTAGGTACTGGGGGACATGTGCAAGCAGGGAAAAAGTGAGTTCGAAGCACAAGCTTTAACCTGTAAATCCACCTACAGCAAGGACATTGTTCCATTATAAAAGGAAAAACGTACACACTAAAACAACATTCAAATTGTGGGCATGAACGTAAAGCCAGCTGGGGAAGGGAACGTGGCACAGTGGACACAGCGGCTGAGTGGGAGATATAATGTGAGCCAAGCTTGTGTCCATGTGGATATACTTGGCATATGATCCGGTGACCTTTAAGAAAGTGTGAGGGGAGAAACATCACACTGTGGATACCTCCTCATGAAGGAGCAAGCGGGAGGAGATGATAAAATCACTTTTCTTAAAAAGACAGTCCTGTGGTGCTAAAAGTTCCAATGAGTATTATACTTTTCCCAGCAAATCTAACATTTAATGCAGGTTAAAAAAAAAATAGAACAGATAGAAGAGGACTTTTCTTTCTGAAATCTACCTCCCTCCCATAGAGTCTAGGGGTGAATGTTCTCCTTATAGTTGCAACAGCAGAGACGTGAGCCCTAAGAATACAGCCGACAGCACCCCCCCCCACCCAAACAAGGTTCAGTGGCCCTGCAGCCTCACCTTAGGGAGATGATATCCCCGGAAGTCAGTGTCCTTTGTGACACAGTGGGGGATGCCCAAAGGCGTGATGTCACTGAACCTCTGAATCTCATGGATGACAGCATCTGTGTAAGGCATTTTGGCCCGATCTTCAAGGGCTGGGGGCTGGTGGGAGCCGATCACTCTGTCAATCTCCATCTGGACCTTTTCTAGTAGGGTAGGGGAGAGGGGCCATCAGTGAGTGCCCAGCACAGTGGGCTCCGCACAGTCACCCAAGAAATCCCTGTGGACAAGAGGACAGTCTCGAGAACCTGTTCCACCATGTTACATGTGGTTCCTTCTCGACTCTAGAATCGAGACAAAGTCAGTGTCTCCTTTGCGGGGACGTACTGTATGACACTTCAGCATGGCTGTGAGAGGGGCTGACTGGGTAAGGACGGATGGATGGAAATCATTCAATACTTAAAAGGCTGTTTTTTTTTTTTAACTTAAAATGAGTAGTTGGGGGCCTCCCCGGTAGTGCAGTGGGATGAGCGCAGCGCTGTGAAGCTGTCCGCAGCCTCTGCAGCATGGGTTGGATCCCTGGCCTGCCAGGGAGAGTCCCACATGGCGCAGCAGACCTCTCCTGTCCCCGCTGCTCCCCTCAGCAGTGTACTTCGGTTGATCTGCCTGTTCTGTTCCCCGCTCTGTCTTTGGTGAATCCTCTCACCCCCCAACACCTCTGGCCTGTACCTTACATAAGTCACTTCCCCACTCTGGGCTCTTAATTTATTTCCTATAAAATAAGGGAGTTTAACTCCATGAGATTTTCTCCAAGACTGATCTTCAGACATTTGCACAAGAATCAGCTGCAGGACTTCTTAATGAGTGGCAAACCAGCAATACACTCCAAATAGTCAAATTCATTGTAAAACGACAATATTAAACTACAGGAATCATGTGCTTTTGTGTTTGCAAAATATTTTGGCAAAGGTAATCCTTTGTGACTGGACCATGTTCTTGTAAACCATGAATCAACTTACCCCTGCCCAAATGTTATGGAAATTACAGAACACTTCATAAGTATAAAGTACCTTGTCAACCACTGCAGACTGCCTTAAATGAAAAAATACTTTCTATGTTAAACTGTAAAGTACTTTTTCAACCTCAAGCACTTTGTCTGCACCAACGATTGTTAATAGGTACAAATCCCTACAAGGATGAAGCTATTTTTCAGACTGAATGGGACAGAAGTAGTTTGACTCTCCCATCAAACTCCTTCCAGCCTGACTGACCCTTAACCCTCCAGCCCCACCCAGCCTAGACCCTTCTTACCTGTGACATCCGGGTGCTTCACAAGGATGAGCAGCCCATAGCGGAGAGTGGTACTGGAAGTCTCCGTGCCGGCGACGAACAGGGAGAGCACAGTGTGCACGAGATTTTTTTCATGGAACTCAGTGTCAGGGTTTGAGCGCTCCTGGAGATGGGAAGCACAAACCCTAGGGTCCCCTCTTGCCAAGATCCCAAGTGTCTGGTCTCCTTTTGCGATGCACCCCCATGTCATCTGTGACAGTTGTCTTTAGCTTTACTTCCTTTTTATTTATTTATTTAGCCCATCTTTCCAAGGCCAATAATGTAGTGAAAAGGTGGGCTCAGGGGTTCAGCTGTCTGGGTTTAAATTCAGGCACTGTTGTGAATAGCTGGGTGTCTATGCAAAGAAATTTGACCTTTTGGGTATAATTTTTCATCTAGGAGTGTTTTAATATGTCATATATATATATGTGCTCATTGAATAGGGATTCATTTGTTTTTGTTGTTATTTAATCTGTCCTTGGGTGTCCTTGCTCTCCTTTTTTGGATATTGTAGCTCTCTAGGCAGGATTGATATCGAAGATACTTAACAACCTATATGGGACTTATCATATAGGTTGTTATATGACAGCCTCCAGCCTATCAGAACAGACTTGATCTCTGACCAGTCAGAACAGACATGGGCTTCTGACCTTCAATGGCAGGAGGGACTAGGTCCTCTTCAGCTCCCTCCTGGACCAGATGTCAGCTCTTTAGTGTTACCACTTTACAGGGGTTCTGGGAGTAGGGTAGAAACCTAGTCCGGAATGCAAGTGGGGGCTTGAGCCAGTGGCTTTCTTACCAGCCTAGGAAAGTGTTTCAATGTTCAGCAGCACATACATTATACTCAAACTTACTCCCTAATATCAGTAGAGTGCCAACACTCTTACCCACCCAACCCTGCACAGCCCTTGCCTTTTCCATGCGGAGCAGGTAGCAATCAATGAAGTCCTTGGGGTTGCTGGGGTCCAGGGTTCTCCTGTGCAGCTCGATATTCTCAGTGATGAAATCTTTCACTTCTTGAATTTTACTGTACAGATGCTTGTGGGGCCCCGGAAAGTGTTTCAAGATGTCAGAGAGGAGTTCATACACCTATAGGGAAGCAGGAGAAGACCCCAGAGCTTGTTCTACTCAATAGATTGTGTTGCAGATCCAAGGTTTCCCTGGTGCTCAGCACAGAAACATGAGAAGGAACCAGTCCCCCATGAACTTGGATTGTGCCTCCCAGATTGCTCTGTCTCTCTCTGTCTGTCTCTCTCTTTCTCTCTCTCTCTTTGTCTCTCTCTCTCTCTCTCTCTCTCTCTCTCTCTCTCTCTCTCTCTCTCTCACACACACACACGCACACACGCACACACGCACACACTGTATAACTGTACCCTGTTCCAATCTCTTTCAAAATTTTCTGAGGTTTCTTCTCTCACTGTTCACCCTTTAGGAAGGATGAGCAACCCCCGTCTGACTCAGTACCCCAAAAGGGAAGATATAGGGGATGATCTGTTTAGCAAGAAAAGTGACCACTTCATAGGCTCTTACTTTTCTGCTCAGGACAGAAAGTAACTGAACCCTTCCCAGGGCGCACTCACCCATCCTGGCCCACCATCCAGTCTCACCTGACTGTAGAAAGAGCTAACGATGGTGAAGATGTCATTCAGTAAATTTAGCAGATTTAAGAATCTGGGGTCCTGGTAACTGAAACGCTCACCAAAGACAATGGAGCAGATGATGTTGGCCATGATGGAGTGAAAGAGAAAAGTGGGATCCAGATAGGCCCCTGAGGATGAGAAGTCTGTCATGGGGTGCGGGATTCCCTGCACTGTCCTCTGGGTGGCTCTGACCTTGTTGGTGCTGTCTCAGCTTGTTGACTGCTTTCTCTCTGACCCTTGGCCAGTGCTATTTTCCTGGAGCTCTGCGCCCACCTCGTTATCCCTGTTGGTTTTCTTGGACGCTATTTGGTGGGACTTTCCTGGTGCACCTTTGTCTTCCCCTGTCTTGCCTCTGACTTTGAGACTCATCCCTTTCATGCTGTCGTTTTCATGTCCCCATCTGTCTTTGTGGTCCTCTCCTTGGCTTCATAGATTCTTCATAGGTCCTCTCCTTGGCTTCCCCCCTTATCCTATTTCACATTTTCTTTCAAAAATTTTTCTTTCAAAGCTTTTTCCATGAAATTTACTGCTGGTTGTATCTTTGTCAGTGTCCTCAAATTTTCTCTTTCTTGCTTTCTCCGTTACTATCTGCTTTCTCTGTCTGTCCCTCTCTTTCTGCTTCCCAGTGTCTTCCTCTCTCTGTCTTCTGCATTTTTCTTTCCTCTTTCTGATTCTTTCTCCACTCTTTCCCTGAACCTTTTTCCTTTTCCTTCTATATATCTCTACCCCCATTATGTTTGCTTGTTTTTCTCTCTCTGTTGCAACGCCTGCCCCAATCTCAGTGGCCCTCTGCCTGCTCATTTGCAACTGGACCTTGAACCTGGGGCTCACCCTTGTATTTCCGCAGTTCCTTCACCACACACTTAGCTTCCTCCTTGATTCGCTCCTCAATGGTCCTCCTCCCCATGCCAAAGTCTCTCATGGTTGCCACAGTGAATCGTCGATGTGTCTTCCAGGACTTTCCATTGGCAAAGATCAAACCTGATTGGTGGAGCATAGAGGGGAATTTTGTAGGATACATGGGATGGTCCCTCATCCTCCCCTAAAAACCATACCCCTTCATCCTCCACTTACCAGTTCTCTCAAAGATTGGGTCAATGATGTCTATAGATCCTCGGCCAGAGAAAGCCTCAGCCTGATCCACCAGGGCCTCCCGCACTGCCTTGTACCCCCACAGGATGACGTTAGGTTGACATCCCAGGTAGAATGTGAAGACATCCCCATATTTCTCGTGAAGCTGTGGGGGCAGGGTCCAGATCTCATTCTCTATCTTAATAGAAAGGGCTCCAATCTCACCTCTAGATTGTTCCTTCCAATGTAGACTAAATCCCACTGGCTGCGGCTCAATCAGGTAAAAGGAATTTGTAATCAGGTAACAGGAATTTGAACTCTAGGAATCCCTCCAAGTTTCCCATATGTGCCCTGCTCTGGGCTCTCCTAAAAACCCTCCTAGTTTTAGTTTTTAAGATGTGCCGACAGAATGAAATGTGAGGAAAGAGAACATCTCAGTGGAATAATTAGTAATATGGAGATTGAAATGGTAATAATAATAAAAAAAAACCCTCCCAAAAACAAAAGCCAGGACAAGACTGCTTCATTAGTCATCTTACCAAAATCTCAAAGAAAACATACCTGTCTTTCTTCAATTCTTCAAACAACTGGAAGAAAGAAAGTTTCCAAAGGCATTCTACAAGGTCAGATTACCACGATTCAAAATCAGATAAGGTACCACACGCAAGAAAAATAATATCACAGGTCAAGCTGAATGTAGTTGCAAAATACGATACAGTATTAGCAAACTGAGTTCAAGAATGTATTAAAAAGGTCATATGTCGTGATCGTGTGGGATTTATTTCAAGAACACAAGAACGGCTCGACATATGTAACTCAATCAGCACATCTACCACCTTAACAAATGAAGGTGAAAAACTCACATGATCATCTCAACAGATACACTAAAAGCATTTCACAAAATTAACATGCATTTATAATAAAAGATCTCAACAAAGTGGGTATGGCAAGAATGTACGGTCAACGTATAAAGGTCATGGATGATAATCCCACAGCTAATATTATACTCAATGGTGAAAAAAAAAGTCTTTCCTCTAGGATCAGGAACAATGTGAAGGATGCCCACCATCCTCACTTTCATACAACCAGTATGGAAAGTCCTTGCCAGAGCAGTAAGATAAGAAAAAGATATAAAATCATGAAAGATTAAAAAAGGTAAAAGCATCCAAATGAGAGCAGGAAGAGTAAAATTGTCCCTGTTTGCAAAGAAAACCCAAGAGACACTTAGAATTAATCAACTTAGTAAAGTTGCAGTTTACAAAATCATTAGTCAAAGGAGCTTGCAATCCTATCACTTATAATGCACTAATAGAAAAATTACAAAAGCAACCCCAATGACAATCATGAAAAAGAATAAACTACCTGCTAATAAGTTTAAATAAGGAGGTAAAATACCTGAGATACTGTTTTTTTAAGATTTATTTTATTTATGCATACAAGAACTGGGGTGTAGGCCAGAGTTGGGGGTGTGAGCGGATTCACCAGAGACAGAGTGGGGAACAGAACAGGCAGATCACCTGAAATACACTGCTGAGGGGAGCAGTGGACAAGACAGGAGAGGTCTGCTGTGCCATGGGCTCACCTCCCTGGCCAGGGATCAAACTCATGCTGCAGTGACTGGGGATAGCTTGATAGTGCTGAGACTTAACCCCTTTTGCCACCAGGGAGACCCAAGTGATATTATTGATAGAAATTAAAGAAGACACAAATAAAATGGAAAGATATTCCGTGCATGTGATTTGGAAGACTTAGTATTATATAGCTCCATATCACCCAAAGGAATATACAGAATCAGTGCCTGTCAAAAGTCTGTGGCATTTTCCACAGAAATAGAAAAAGACAAATCTAATATTTGAATGGAACCACAAGAGATCCCAAAGTCAAAGCAATACTGAGAGTGAAAACAAGACTGAAAGCATAGTGCTCCCTGCTTTTGTTGCAGGGAGAGGATGTCCTGAAGGAACTCCACAAACTCAGGTTTTATGGATTCACCCCCATCCCAGGCCAGAGAGATTCAAGAGACTAAGGACTGCAAACCCCATAATGTAATCACCACTGAAGAGAGGATTGCTGGGAACTAAGGGTAGAATTAAGCAGCCAGGCTTGGTATAGACCCAGACGTGGGCCGTGGGGGTCTCTTGGTTTTTCGCCAGCCTTCTGCATACTATTGGGGTCCCAGCTCAATGGAACTGGTAGGACGCATTCACCAATTAGTCTTGCTCCCGGTTATTCCTCTCTTCATCCCCTTCCCCCCAATTTTTTAAGATGTATTTATTTATTCATATAAGAACTGAGGTCTAGGCCAGAGGTGCGGAGGTCAAGAGGATTCACGAGAGACAGAGTGGGGAGCAGAACAGACAGATCTACTGAAATACACTGCTGAGGGGAGCAGCGGGGAGACAGGAGAGGTCTGCTGTGCCTTGTGGGTCACCTCCCTGGCTGGGGATTGAACTCAGGCTGCAGTGGCTGGTGATAGCTTGATAGCACTGAGACTTAACCCCTGCGCCACCAGCGAGGCCCCAACTCTCCCTTTTTGTAAATAAGCCCTTATTAACCTTTTTGTGTGTGCCTGCACTTGAGTCTCATTGTAAGTCCTTTTAAGCGCAGGTGAGGACCCACATTCAGGCCAACCCCTTTCACATTGGGCTTGCCCTGAACAGTTTCAAACCATATTACAGACTTACTGTCATCAGTATAATTGACATTGGTATAAAAACAGAGCTATAGGGTCTCCCCGGTAGTGCAGCGGTTGAGCGCAGGGTTGCGAAGCTGCCCATAAGCTTCCACGGCACCGGTTCAATCCCCGGCTGCTCCCCAGCCACTGGAGGAGGGTCCCACAAGGCGCACAGACCTCTCCTGCCTCCCGCTGCTCCCCTCAGCATTGTACTTCGGTCCTTCTGCCTGCTCTGCTCCCCGCTCTGGCTCTGGTGAATTCTCTCATCCTCCCGCGCTTCTGACTGTACCCAGTGCTTGTATAAATAAATAAATCTTTAAAAAAAAAAAAACAGAGCTATAGGTACGTGGAACACAGAGCCCAGAAATAAACACACAGAAATGATCCATTAATTTCGGACTAAGGAGTTAAGGAGACACAACGGGGAAAGGACAGTCTCTTCAATAGATGGCATCTGAAACTGGAATGCCACGCGCACAGGAACAAAACTGGATCACTACCTTACATCACACCAAAATTAACTCAAACTGGGTTAAACTCTTCAATGTCAGACCTGCAGCCATAAAGCACCTAGAAGAAATGATAGACAGTAAATCCCTTGACATTGGTCTTAGTCATTTTCGGGGCGGAGGGGGAGCAGGTCTATTTTGGCAAGGCAAACAAGACAATAAAAAATGGACCGCATGGAACTAAACATCTTCTTCCCTGTGAAGGCAACTATCAACTACATGAAAAGACTACATACTGATGGGTGAAGAGATAATCAGATCTAACATAAGACAAAGAGTCAATAGCCAGAGACATGGAGAACTTGAACAAGTTACTCCCCAACTGCTTTGCTGCTTTGGACCCATTTCCAGCCCCCCACCTCCTGTTTTCCATCCCCTTGCCCCACCCATCTCACCGCCTGGAACGACTTGAGAAACCCCTTGGGGTCCACATGCAAAACATTTCCCAGGAAGGGCAGAGGCCAGGGCCCAGGTGGAAGGCGGCCCCTGGGTTTGGGTTGGCCCCAGAGTAGCAAGAGACCAAGGAGGACGATGAGGAGCAGGATGGCCGAGAACATCTCAGTCTCACTGTGCCAGTGTGTACTCTGCTGTCTCTCTTAAGGGTAGGCTCTCAGAGGTGTTGCTTTATTGCTGTGATTAATGGTAGAGGGCTTCCAGCAATTTGCCTTGGCAGAACTCCTGGTAACTCTCCAGAGATGACAGGGAGTCTAAAATTGGCACTTGCAACAGAGGCTAAAAGTTGAACATTTCAAGCTCGGGCCCAAGAAGAGGTCTCAGTGAATTTTCACCTCAGATGGAGAGCTCCTCCCTCAAGGAAAGGTGGTGTTACTAGCTGGGAAAGTGTGAGGAGGCTGGGTTTGGGTGGTTGCACTGTGAGGCTGGCTCTCAGTCAGTGTTATAAAAGGGTGGTGTTATCTCAGGAGACGAGTGCAAATTATTGGAATTGAGGAATTCTGGGTTCACTGAAGGGTGATTCTTGGCATCAGAAGAAAGTGAGGTAAATGAGGAACTATGGTCTAATGGCGTATGACTGGCTCCATGTTGAGTGGGTTGGGGATTGGCTATTTAGCCATTCATTTTTCCTCATAAAGTATTGTTTGTTGCTTATTGTTTATTTCCTAATCATAAACTTAACTTGCAATACAGATAGACTTGGAAGTGATAAGTAAGATATGGATCCAGTGAGAATGGCACATATTAAAAGAACTAGCAACAACAAATGTTGGCGAGGATGTGGAGACAAAGGAACTCTCCTGCACTGTTGGTGGGAGTGCAGACTGGTCCAACCACTATGGAGAGCTGTGTGGAGATTTCTGGACCTACTAAACATAGAGCTTCCATAGGATCCAGCAATTCCACTCCTAGTTATTTACCCGAAGGACACAGAAACATCCATTCCAAAGAGCACCTGCACCCCTATATTTATAGCAGCACTGTTTACAATAGCTAAGCTTTGGAAACAGCCCAAATGCCCCAAAATAGATGACTGGATCAAGAAGATGTGGTACATATACACCATGGAATATTACTCAGCATTCAAAAAAGATGAACACATGCCATTTGCAGCAACATGGATGGCACTGGAAGGGATCATGCTCAGCGAAATAAGCCAGAAATAAAAAGAAAAATACCGGATGGTCTCACTCATAGCAGGGATCTAGAAAACTTAAATAAGGGACCAGGAAAATGAATAACTCTAAGAAAGTGAAAATCAAAATCAACAAACAACTATGAACCAGAGACACTCTATGGGGGGGTGGGGAGCGGGGAGGGGAGGGATTGGGGTCAAAATAAGGGGGTTGCAATTGTATGGGGAATATAAAAATAAAATTTATTTTTAAAAAAGAAAAAAAAAGAAAAAAGCCATTAAAAAAAGCCTCCCCAGTGGCTCAGTGGTTGAGCACTGGGTTGCGAGGCTGCCCGCAACCTCTGCAGCGCTGGTTCGATCCCCGGCCGCTGGGCGAGGGTCCCACATGGTGTGCAGACCTCTCCTGCTGCCCGCTGCTCCCCTCAGCAGTATACTTTGGTCCTTCTGCCTGTTCTGCTCCCTGCTCTGGCTCTGGTGAATTCTCTCACCTTTCTGTGCTTCTGAATGTACCCAGTGCTTGTATAAATAAATAAATCTAAAAATAAATTTAAAAAAATTTGCAGTTAAACATTAAAAAATGAAAAGATATGTGTATGGGGCTGGTGGGGAACAAGGGTGAAGAAATTGAGTTCTGGAGCCAGACAGGCAGACTGTATCTTACTCGTCCCTCACGAACTATGTGACGTCCAAGAACTAACACCCTGGTCCAGACTCTGCTTATACATCTGCAAGATGGGCATGATCATTGCACCCCACACACACAGGGCAGCTGGGAGGAGAATTCAGGGGAGGATCACCCCTGCATGATAATAGAGCACCCAGAGGTGATAAATGGATTCTGAAGAAGTCACACAGAGTGCAGTATGGCTTGGGAGGCAGAACTGCCATGAGAACCTGAGCATCGGTACCCTTTTAATCTTTAGTCTGTACATGAGCATCACTCCTGGAGCTCCACTGTGAAGGCTTTCTTGAGTCTTTCCATGGCTGCAGCCTGATAGAAGAGATAAGACTGCAGAAAAGACTTCCCTTTGGAGGCAATAACCAAGGAAAGAGGACACTGCAGGTCTCTCAGAGGAAAGAAAACATGGAGAAAGTAGAGGCTACTTTTTTCAGAGCTGGGGACAAGTAATGACCCCAGAGTCTTTTGAAATACTTCCCTGGGGCCCCTTAGTTGGATGGGAAGTGAATCTGGTACTTCTGGGGAAGTTCCCACACCAAATTCTATAGCTGTAAGTTGATGTCCTTGGGGGTCACATGTGAAGTTCTGGAAGATGAAGGAGGAGTAACGTGATGTGGGCAATGCCTTTGCCTAGACAAATAAGCTTCCCTGTGGCAAAAAGAAAAGCAATGTGGGCAGAAGAAATACCCTTTGTCCTGTGTTGCCCCACAGCCAAGAGATCTAAGTTGTTTGCAACAGATTTGCCTGGGGTTGACCTTTAAGCTGCAACTCCAGGGGAACTTTTAGAGGCTTCCCAAGCCTTCTGAAAACACACACCAATCTTCAGGTGGAGGTGCCATAGACAGGGCAGAAGAGCATTTGCGGCTTCTGTTAGATTCCACATGGTTCCGTGCCCTTCAGAGTATATGTATTCACTACTGGTTGGTATGCTCTGTGCGGGTGTGTGCATGCGTGCGTGTGTGTATGTGCCTGTTAGAATGGACTTTTTAGATGTGATTGAGTGAAGGATCATCAGATTAGAATATTACCCTAGATTATCCAAGTGAGCCAATGACATGATCACAAGGATCCTTTTTTTTTTTTCTTTAAAGATTTATTTATGCATACAAGAGCTGGGGTGTAGGCCAGAGGTGCAGGGAGTGAGAGGATTCCCCAGAGACAGAGTGGGGAGCAGAACAGGTGAATTGACCAAAATACACTGCAGAGGGGAGCAGCAGGAGAGGCAGGAGAGGTTGTCTGCGCCATGTGGGTAGCTCCCTGGCCAGGGATCGAACTCGTGCTGCAGTGGCTGCGGATAGCTTCATAGTGCTGAGACTTAACCCCTTGTGCCACCAGGAAGGCCCCTCTGGGGTAATTTTATTTTTTTTAAGTATTTATTTATTTATTTATTTATTTATTTATTTATGCAAGCACTGGGTACAGTCAGAAATGTGGGAGGGTGAGAGAATTCACCAGAGCTAGAGTGGGGAACAGAACAGGCAGACTGACGAAATACACTGCTGAGGGGAGCAGTGGGCGGCAGGAGAGGTTTGTGCGCCATGTGGGACCCTCGCCGGCAGCCGGGGACCGAACCAGCACTGCAGAGACTTCGGGCAGCCTCGCAGCCCAGCAGCGCTCAACCGCTGCGCCACCAGGGGAGGCCTGCTCTGGGGTAATTTTGAAGGATTTTTCTCTGCTAACATTTTTCTTTTTTTTTTTTTTTTTTTAAATTTTTATTTATTTATTTATACAAGCACTGGTTACAGTCAGAAGCACGGGAAGGTGAGAGAATTCACCAGAGCCAGAGCGGGGAGCAGAACAGGCAGAAGGACCGAAGTACACTGCTGAGGGGAGCAGCGGGTGGCAGGAGAGGTCTGCGCGCCATGTGGGACCCTCGTCAGTGGCCGGGGATCGAACCGGCGCTGCAGAGGCTGTAGGCTGCTTCGCAGCCCAGCGCTCAACCGCTGCGCCACCAGGGAGGCCCAACATTTTTCTTTTTTGTCTATCCATTTCATAGCACTGATGTTTTAGAAGTAGAGGGACCTTATTTTTATTGGATCTGATCATAAGAGGCAATAGGTTACAGGCTACCTATCAGGCTAACATCTGCCTTGTCCGTGGAATGTTTTTCACGAGTACAGTCACAGGTTTTTGTGGACTGGGAGGAAATCAATGTAAGCTCAGGGGTAGGGTTTTTTTGGCCTATTATGCTGAGCCATATCAGATAGAGAAAGACAAATACCGTATGACTTCACTCCTATGTGGAACCTAAAATGCAAAAAAAAAAAAAAAAGACTAAACCAAACAACACCAAGACTCTTGAAACAGAGAACAGACTGGTGGTTGCCAGAGAGGAAAGAAGAGGAGAACAAAGGGAGGGAACTGGGTGAAGAGAATCAGGAGCTAAAAATCACCTGTCATAAAAGAAATCATTAGGGCCTCCCCGGTGGCGCAGTGGTTGAGCGCTGGGTTGCGAAGCTGCCCGTAGCCTCTGCAGCGCCGGTTCGATCCCCGGCTGCTCCCCGGCCACCAGAGGAGGGTCCCACATGGCGCGCAGACCTCTCCTGCCGCCCGCTGCTCCCCTCCGCAGTGTCCTTCGGTCCTTCTGCCTGCTCTGTTCCTCGCTATGGCTCTGGTGAATTCTCTCACCCTCCCGCGCTTCTGACTGTACCCAGTGCTTGTATAAATAAATAAATAAAAATAAATCTTAAAAAAAAAAAAACTTTAAAAAAAAAAGAAATCATTAACGGGAATGTGACACACGGCGGCCGACTACAGCCAATAATAATAATAACAACACTTTTCAAGAAAGTTGAAAATGCCACTGCGTGGTGAGCTATGATAACTATACTTACTGCGCTCATTTTGTAATATATGCAATTATCAAATCTTGGTATCCAGTCTACTTCAGTTTTCTTACAAATAATGATAATGATGAAGGAATTGCAGAGACCTGGACAACCAGCTCCCTCCCCACCCCTTCAGCACCACAGCATCAAACCTCAGGTCTCTCAGAGGCTCTCCCTCCAGACTACATTCCCTCCACTCCTTCTCATAGGAATGCCATGGGGGTAGCTCCCAGGCCGGGGCTCAAACTCGTGCTGCAGAGGCTGCAGATAGCTTCAGAGTACTGTGCTTCACTCCTTGTGCCACCAGGGAGGCCCCTCTCTGTCCTATTTCTCTGCTTCTCTAGGGAGCATATTCGGCCAGGTTTTGACTGGAAGATGAGCCCAGGCTGTTCTGCCAAGTCCCCTACAGACTTTGATTCTGCCTTGCTGTCTTGGACCTGTTACACCACCACCCACCTTCTGCTTTCCACCCCTTTGCCCAACCCCACCTCACCACCTGGATGAACTTGAGAAAGCCCTTGTGTTCTATTTGCAAAATGTTCCCCAGGGAAGAGAGAGGACAGAGTCCAGAAGGAAGGCAGCCCCTGAAAGGTGGCCTCAGAGTAGCACTAGACCATGGAGAATGAGGAGGAGGACCACCAAGAACCTCCCTGGTGGAGCAGGGGTTAAAGTCTCAGCGCTATCAAGCTGTCGCCAGCCACTGCAGCATGAGTTTGATCCCCAGCCAGCAGACCTCTCCTATCTCACCCACTGCTCCTCTCAGCAGTGGATTTCAGTCAGTTCGCCTGTTCTGTTCCCCACTCTGTCTCTGGTGAATCCTCTCACCCCCCGCACCTCCAGCCTATACCCCAGTTCTTATATGCACATATAAATAAAATAAATCTTTAAAAAAAAAAAAAGAAAAGAAAGAACCTGACTGTACTTGCTACTATCCTGATGTCCCCCTCTTCAATAGTTGGCCCTCTATTGTTTGTCGTTTTATTTCTGTGACTGCTGGTGAAGAGTTTCTAAGACTCTTACCCTGGCAGAACTGGTAATTTCCAGAAGCAACAAGGACCCAAACATTCTGTAGAGAACAGCATGTCCAACATCTCACTGTCCGATCTCAAAGGAGCTTTCAAAATGAGATTTAAGACTTGCCTCAAGGAAGGGCCATACCAACAGTTGGTGGAGCATGAGGAGTCCAGCCCAGAGGTTGCCCCTGAGGCTGGCTGTTATCAGTGGTGTCAAAGGGTGGCATTGCAGCATGAGAAACTAAGTCACTGACAAGCAGAACAGGGGCATCATGTGCTCACTGGGAACAGAGATTATTCTGGGCATCAGAAGAGAGAGCTGGAGACATGTCTGCTGGGGGATGTTAAGCTCCATGGGGGCCCAGATGATTGAATCACTTGCTCAGTCCTTCATTTTTCCTTGGTAACTACTTTGATCACCCATCATGAGCCACACAAGCTCCTGCGCTGAGATGAGGGGGTTAGGAAGGCAGTGGGGCCTCCATGGAGCTGCACTGAGGGGAAGAGAAATTCTCCACTTTTACAGATGTCACTAAGTAACCTCACAGTACATGGGTCTCAGGTGAAACCGTGCACCCCCTGACCCAGGGTGTCAGGGCTGAGGAGGTTGTTGGGAATAGCTGGGAGCGTGAGGCATCAGTTGTGAATCACATGGTCTCTGGAGGCCCTGGGCTAAGGAAAAGCTTCCTTGGAACTGAAGAACTGAAGGGACCGGGAGCAAGAATGACAATGGTGAGGACAACCAAAGGGGGACAACTGCGCCCTAGAACCTGGATGAATCTTGAACGATTTTTCAGTCCATTGGCTAACTGAAAGAACCAGACACAAAAGGTCGCATGTGGTATGAGATTCCATTTATAGGAGATATCCCAAAGAGGCCATCCATCGAGACAGAACACAGGTGGTGTTTGCCAGGGGTGAGGGGAAGAGGGAGTGGGGAGTGACTAGAAGCGGGTAGAGCTTGCTTTGGAACTAGGTAGTGGTGATGGCACAGCAGCAAGAAGTAAATGCCTCTAATCTATGCACCATACGATGCTAAAGTTTTATGGTATTTATGTGAATTCCACCTGAATTCAAAAATTTCTGGGGGAGGGGAAGTCAGTGAGGAAACTGAGTTCTGTCTGGAGTTAGGCTGACTGTGCATCTTGCTCCTCCCACATTAGCCATGTGACCTCCGATGACTGAGGTCCCCACCCAGCCTCTGTTTGTTTATACATCTGCAAAGTAGGCCTAATCACCACTCTCTCACACACACACACACACACACACACACACACACACACACACACACACACACACACACGGCTGTTAGGATGATTCAAGAGGCATCAGCTCTGAGCAGTTCCTGGAGCCCCTACAGTTGATAAAGGAAGCGTGATGGTTCTTGGGAAGGAGCGGTCGCTCTAGATGAGCTGTGGCCTGGGAGGCAAAACCTCAGAGAGCCTGAGCCGTGGTTCCCTTTAACCCTTGGTCTGTACACACACCATTCCTGGAATTCTAGCAGCAACATTTCTCGAGCCTCTGGGGAACTGCAGCATGACGGGAGAGGGGAGACTACAGAAAGGATGCCCCATGGAGGAGGCCACCAGGGAGGGAGAAGGACACTGGCTTCCTGCAGGCCTCTGAGAGGAAGGAAGACATGGAGAGACTCAGAGGCATTTTCTGCAGAGGTGGGGCACGTGAGGAACCCAGAATCCTAGACCTCCCTGCCCCAGCTCCCTTAGCGGGGCAGGAAGCGGATCTGATAAGCCGGGGGCAGTTTGCCCACACCACACTCCATGGGTGTGAGGTCGATGTCCTCAGGGGCCACAGAGCTGTCCACGTTGAAGTTCTGGAGGATGGTGGTGAAGAAGAGGAATAACTCTGTGCGAGCGATGCCCTCACCGAGACAAATGCGCTTCCCTGTGGGCACAAAGAATCCTGCGTGGGCAGGAGGCAGCTGCCCGTCCTGTGCCCGTCTCAGCCCGAAGCCCAGCTCCCCCGCCCACTGCACACGTCTGCAAGGGGTTGACCTTTCAGCCACAGTTCCTGGAGGGCCTTGGGGGGTTTCCCAAGCCCTCTGAAGCCAGGCAGGTGTGCCCTGCAGCAGTTTCCGGGAGTCTGTGGCCTCAGTGAGGATCCCCCAGGGTTCAGGCCCCTCAGAGTAGAAGCACCTGCTTCAGCTTGGACGGGCCTGGGGGCACCAGCTCACACATGCCAGGGCTGTGCTCATGCTCACCTAACATTTTGAACGTCCTTGTCCTTGTAAGGGATCTCTGTGCCTACCTCATAGGCTGTTTGAGCTTAAAGAATGTAATATTTGTAATTAGATTCACACCTGGTGTCTATCAAAGATCCTACTGGTGTAGTATTTGCTTTGTGATAGTGATGGGGGAGAGCCATACCCTTCTAAAGTCTCAGTCCCCCCGCCCCACCCCTTCAACAGTCTTTTCTCTCCTGCACTGTTCTTCCACCTATGCCGCTATTTTCTGTCTCCTTTTGTTTCTCTCTCTGTTGCTCTTCATTTCCCTTAACCTCCCTCTTCCTCTCACCACTTGCCCTTCCTTCTCTCTCTCTCAATCTGTTTCCTCATAGTCACTGTCTCCCAAGTCTACATCTCTGTGTCTCTTTGTCCCTCTTTTGGTTTCTCACTCACCAGCCTTGTCTGTGTCTCTCTGTCCTTATTTTTGGTTTTTCTTTTTAAGATTTATTTATTTATACAAGAACCAGGGCACAGACCAGATTCGCGGGAGGGTGAGAGGATTCACCAGAGACACAGCAGGGAACAGAACAGGCAGAGTGACGAAATACACTGCTGAGGGGAGCAGTGGGCGCGGCAGGAGAGGTCTGCCGTGCCATGTGGGACCCTCGCTGGCCGGCCAGGATCGAACTGGCACTGCAGAGGCTGCTGACACCTTCACAGCACAAAGCTCAACTGCCTGCACCACCAGGGGAGACCCTATTCCTTTTTGTTTTAAAGATCTATTTATGCATGCAAGAACTGGGATAGAGGCCAGAGGTGTTGGGGGAGGGGGACAGTGAGAGGATTCACCAGAGACAAAGTGGGGAGCAGAACAGGCCGAATGACTGAAATACACTTCTGAGGGGAGCAGCGGGCGAGACAGGAGAGGTCTGCTGTGCCATGGGAGTAGCTCCCAGGCCGGGGCTCAAACTCGTGCTGCAGAGGCTGCAGATCGCTTCAGAGTTGTGCTTCACTCCTTGTGCCACCAGAGAGGCCCCTCTCTGTCCTTATTTCTCTGCTTCTCTCTAACCTTAGGGCAGGACGAGTGCTCAGGGAGTTACCCTCCTTAGTTCTCAATTCAGAAGAACTAAGGTGCTCAGTGCCCTGGGCGGAGCACAGCCCCGGGGCCCTGCAGTCACAGAGGGAACCCGGGATTAGGGGCTTGTTGCTGGAGCACCCCATTCCCCCAGAGGACCAGCACCTGAGCATCAGGGTTTTCTCTGGAAGAGCCAAGGTGGAGAATGGGGGGCGGGGTGGAGCATCTGCACACGCCCAGCCCAGTCTTTACCCTCGTGCTGCCTGTACCCACACCCAGGCTCTCTGTGCTCCCAGAGCCTGTCCAGGGCGCCGTGCTCTGTCCACCTGCAGGCGGTGGCCCTGCTCCTCTGCGGGGAACGGTCTTTGCAGCAGCTGACCCAACTCACCCCTGAGGTCTTTAACTTAGCAGCCAGTGCTCCCATTCAGCTTTCCCTCCGACCCGCCCAGAGAGCTTCCCCTTTGCTCCCAAAGCCCCTTGAGAACGCTTACTGCAATATGACTTTATAATGATCAGAGTCCTGGCCCTTCACAGCAATTACTGGGCGACCTCAGCCCAAGCCTGTCTAAGCTGCCCGTGCTCTAAGCTGTTTTGTGAGCACAAGGAGAGTCCCCTGGCGGGGTGTCCTCAGCTCAGGGCAGGCGCTGTGGCTCAGGCCCCTGGGCCATGTGTTATCTTCGCCCCCAGAAACTGCTGAGGAAGCACAGACCCTTCTTGGGTGTCAAAGGGGGGTTGGCACCTGCACACTGGTCCCGGGAGGCCGGGTGTGCCATCTTACCTATGGAGAAGGGCAAAAAAGCGTCGCACTTCTTCAGTGCCCCACTGGCATCCAGAAAGTGGTCAGGGTTGAAGGTTTCTGGTTTCTCAAAGTACCGCCGGTCATTGAGAGCAGAGTTCAGGATGGGAAATACTTCAGTGCCCTGGAGGAGTGTTGCAAGATCAAAAGATATTGCCATTTCCTCCCACATGCTACCCCTGAAATATCAAACCCTAGTACAGAAAACTAGTAGCAGGTCACTTTAGAGATTCACACCAAACTGGGCTCACCTTGGGGATGATGTACCCTCGGAAATGAGTGTCTTGGGTGACTATATGGGGCACCCCGATGGGGAGGAGGTCTCCGAATCTCTGAATCTCATGGATGACTGCGTCAGTGTAAGGCATGTTGGCTCGGTCCGTGAAGACTGGAGAGCGATTGGAGCCAACCACCCGGTCAATCTCCTTTTGGACCCTCTCTGCGCATAATAATGAGACCTGTGAGTCTCATTTCCAAGAGACAGTTTAGCAAAAACACTGCATTCTCTGCGCTCTCAAGCCACGGAAAACCTATAGTAGAGGGTTAGATCATTGACCCCCTTTCGGGCAACCAGGGTGGGGAAGGATGAGCGCGGCAGCAAGAAACCTCACCCTTTGAAATACGATGAATGGGATGGATTTTCTCACTGTGAGAACAGGGGGACACACACACACACACACACACAATTTCAGATGAAGAGCTGAGGCTATGAACTTGATGAATAGAAATTAACTATCTTTCTAAAAGATTGATTTGTGTGTGCATCTAAGAACTGGGGAACAGGCCAGAGGTGCGGGCGGTGAGAGGACTCTTCAGAGACAGAGAGGGGAACTGAACAGGCAGACTGACTGAAATACACTGCTGAGGGGAGCAGCAGGGAGACAGGAGAGGTCTGCTGTGCCATGTGGGTCAGCTTCCAGGCCCAGGGATCAAACTCAGGTTGTGGAGGCTACGGATAACTTTGTAGTGCTGTGCTTAACCCCTTGCACCACCAGGGAGGCCCAGAAATGAACTGTTAATATAACAGTGACTGGGCCCTCCCTGGTGGTGCAGGGTTAAAGTCTCAGCACTATCAAACTATCACCAGCCACTGCAGCATGAGTCCAGTCCCTGGCCAGTGAGCTACCCACATGGCACAGTAGACCTCTCCTGTCACCCGCTGCTCCCCTCAGCAATGTATTTCAGTAGCTCTGCCAGTTCTGCTCCCTACTCTGTCTCTAGTGAATCCTCTACCTCCCCCCACCTCCCGCTACACACACACCTAGACCCCAGTTCTTGTATGCATAAAAATAAAATAAATTTTAAAAATATATATACATATATAAAACAGTGACCCAAGAACTGTGTTTAAATAAATAAATCCTTGGACCAGTTGAAAAACGGAAAGATAGATGAAATGAAGAACAACCAACCAAAAGATACACAGATTTACTTATCCAGATGAATTACTAATCCAAATAAATTAATGAGTCATTAATGAATTAATGGCCCAGAAACCAATAAATGAGTGACCTTGGTCAGTCAATCCCATGAATGGATGTGATTGTACAACTAGGGAAGGAATGAGTAGGGAGAGGAGTAACTGAATAGATGGTTTAATTGAAGAGCGGTGAATAATTGAGTGGATTGTTCAGTGGGTTAATGAAAGAAAGATGGATGTAGGTACAAGTGAAAAACGGATGGGAGGATTAAACTCACAGCTCAAAGGACAGATGGACTCCTGATTTAATTAACGAATGAGGCAGTAAATATATGGGAAAGGTTCATTCAATGAGTCACTGTTTCAGTGGATCAGTAGAGCAATACTCAGTCCAAATAAGTGAATGAAAGTGTGTAACTGTGGATGACTCACTGAGAATCAGCATATAAAGAGTAGCTAATAAATGAAAGGACTGGTAGGTCAGTGGATGGGCGGATAGGTAGTTGGACGGAGGAGAGGGAGGGAGGGGTGAATGGATGGAAGGTTGGATGAGTTGATCTTAAAGTGATGGGAGAAAACAGTGTGGGAGAAAACAGTGGGGGACAAGTCAAGGGATCCCTCCTTCATCCATCTACCCGCACAACTGACTGAGTTGGGGCCTCCTTCCTGCAGTGCTGGCCTAAGAGGGGCCGCTGAGTCTCTCATTCGTGTGAAATCCCTGGCCCCACTTCTGCTGCCCAAAAAGGGGTCTGAAGACCCCTTCCTATAATTGTCCTTGACCCCCACCTCTGATGTGGGGATATTTGAGCATGAGCAGGAACCCGTAACGCAGGGTGGTGCTGGTCGTCTCTGTGCCGGCGAAGAAGAGGGAGAGCGTGGTGATAATGAGGTTCTTGTGGTGGAACTCGCTGTTGGGGTCGGACTTCTCCTGGGAGCAGAGAGGTGGAGTTTGTGTGAGAAGATCCTGGAGCCTGAGCTCTCTCCCCTCCCTGGCGCCCTCCCTGTGCAAGACCCCGGCACCAGCTCACACCCTTGACTTTTCTCTGTCCTGGCTGCAGCCATCCAGTCAGCCTGTCTCCATCAGTCCCTCTCCACTCTGTCTGACGTGCTTTCCATCTCTGTATTGACCTCTTGGCTGGCCTTGTGGTCTCTCCGCCTCAGGGTGATTATCCCCCTCAGTTCCCCTTGCATCTCCCCTCCCTTTTCCTGTTCTCTCCTGCCACCCTCTCTGCTTCCCTCTGCTCCCCTCCCCCCTCCCTTATCCCACCCCATCTTTTCCTCCCTCCCCCAATGCCTATCCCCCCCAAGCCTCACATTTTCCATGCGGAGCAGGTAGGTGTCTATGAAGTCCCGGGGCGCATTGGGATCCAGGGTTTCCCGGTGCTTCTCCACACTACGGCCAATGAAGGCATTGATTTCCTCCAGGTGGCTGCACACTTTCCTGTGTGTGCCAGGAAAGTACTTCATGACGCCAGAGAAGAGCTCATACAGCTGTGGAGGAGAGAGGGTCTTTGAGTCCACCTGGGGCTGAGGAGCAGGTTACAGGGAGGAGCTGCCTCCTGGTGCTTAATCCTGCACTGCCCGGAAGTTCCAGAGGGGGTCGCTCGCTCACGCTCTTTCTCACCCTTCTCCATGGTGGCTCTAAGAATTCCTTTATCTCTGTCTTTTGTTGGTTTTGCTCTGTCTTATCTCTTTCCCTCTCTTCTCCCTTTCTCTCCTCTCTCTCTATTAAGCCCTCACCTCAGTCTCTCTGATCCTCTATCACTACCCCTGACACTCCCTCCCCTTTCTTTCTCTTAGTCTCCCCCACCATCTCTCCCCTCCTCCAGGTTTCTGCATCCATCACTGTCTCTCTTGCCCATCTGTGTCTTTCCCTGTCTAGCACCCCGGCACTGTATTTCTGGGGACTCAGAACAGATGACCCTTTCCACCTCTCCCCCCAACCCCCCCCCCCAGAATGTGCACCTCATCCCGCCCTCGCTCAGCCTCTCCCCAACCTGGCTGGACAAGGAGCTGATGAGCGCGAAGGATCTGTAGAACAGGTCCAGCAGCCTCAGGAACTCGGGGTCTTTGTACTCAAAGCGTTGTCCAAAGACAATGGAGCAGATGATGTTGGCAGTGATGGCATGGAAGAAGAAGGTGGGGTCCTGGAGGGTTCCTAGGAGGGAGAGGTCAGGTCAAGGCGCAGAGACCTGGGATGCCTGTGGCTGCCATCCAGGCTATATGGCCACCCGCCCTGGCTCCTTGCTCATCAAGGGAGCAAGAACAATGGCAGCTGCCACTCACTGGCTTGTATTGTGTGCCAGGGCCGAGTCGGATAATACACCGTGTTTCATTTCATCCTCACCACAAGCCAGTGCCGAAGATGCACTTCTGTTGTTGCGATTCATAGATGGGTGGAAAGGTTAAGCAGTTTGAGCAGGGTTACCCACCTCTCATCTCTGAGACAGGGTCAGACCTGGGGGCCCATCTGCAGAGGGTGAGCCCTGAGCACATCAGCCCACCCGACCCCTGCTGGACTCTGGGAACAGGGCAGGCAAGTGCCAGGGCGAGCTCCATCACAACTACAGATTTTCAAACTCTGCTCTCCCTCTCCCTCATTCTGTCCCTCTCCTTCATGTTATCTATCTGCTTTGAGAGTTGTCTGTCTGTAGACTCCGGGTGCAGACCTTGCTCTAGCGGGAGAGGCTGTGAGCCCAGAAGTTCAGCCTGCAGGTGGCTGCAGCAGGTCCCACCCGTCTGTCCCTCTCTTTCCATCTGTCTATAATTTTCTCCTCCTCAATTTCTCTATGCCTTTGTCTCTTTCTCTCTTAGTGTCTTCCTCTGTCTGTCCTGTTCCCCCATCTCTGCCATTCTCTGTCTTCCTGTCTTTCACTGCAATCCCCCTGATTATCTGCTCTCTTGCTCCCTGTGCTTCATCATTGGGAAAGTGGAGTGCTCAGGCCCCTTCTCACTGCCACCAGCACCCATGCTTTCCTCCCAGGTCTCATTGCCCACACGTGATACCGTGTTGGTGCAAGTTGCACTTAGAAGTACGAGCGTGGTATACACATGGGCACCCAGGGCCTATGCCTAGAAGCCAGCAGGTAGGGGCGCACATACCTGTCAGCTGGGATGCCCCAGAGAGATCATTGCAAGAGGGAGATAGAGAGAGAATGCTAGAGAGAAGCCCGAGAGAGGGCGAGGTCACTTTGAGACTAGGGGGCTCAGTTGATACCTCCCTTCCTGGTCTGCCTGTGTCCGGTTCCCTATTCAGCATTAAAGGCATAGTAGAGGGCCTCCCCCAGTGGCGCAGCGGTTGAGCGCTGGGCTGCAAAGCTGCCCGCAGCCTCTGCAGCGCCGGATTGATCCCCGGCTGCCGGGAGAGGGTCCCACATGGCTCGCAGACCTCTCCTGCGGCCTGCTGCTCCCCTCAGCAGTGTACTTTGTCAATCTGCCTGTTCTGCTCTCCGCTCTGGCTCTGGTGAGTTCTCTCAACCTCCCGTGCCTCTTGACTGTACCCAGTGCTTGTATGAATAAATAAATAAATCTTTAAAAATAAAAAATAAATAAATAAAATAAAGGCATAGTAGAATACTGAAGGCTCCAAAATTCTCTTTTCATCTGCCCGGATCAACAAGGAACCTGCCCAGCCTGGAATGGTTGCACAACATTCATCCTCTACTTTTCCCTCCCAGACTCCACAACTATGTCTGGCAATATCTGCCTAGGACCCTGTCACTATGCGTCTCCTAAACACCCTCGTAGGATACTGCAAGACCACCAGAGATGCTTCTTTGCCAGTCTTCACAAAAGCAAAATACCCCAACTGCCTTCTGTGATCACTGCCAGCTCACCAGCAGGTCACCCCCAGAAAGGAAAGCTCAACTGGTTGTTTTCAAAGGTCTGTTGTTTTCCTTTGACCCTATTTGCTCTCTTGTATCTAAGACCCACTTCCACCTTTGACAGATACGATCAATCCATGCCTTGGTTTCCATGAACCCAATAAATGGTGTGCTCATGTCTAAGTTTAGTCTTGGGGTTATTCTTGCCAAGAATAACTCATTATCTCTCCTGGTTCTTCTGGCTCCCTCCTACCCCTATCTGTCCCCAGTCTCTGTGTCCGCATCCTTCTGTCTGATGTCTCTAGGGTTGTCTCTCTCCCTGGGAGCTCTTTCTCTGCCCACTTCATCCCTCTGGTTTCCATTGCTATTGCTCTGCTTGTCTTTGGTGTTACTGTTTTTCTCTCTGACCTGGTCCCCCTGGCCTCACCCTTGGTCATCTGGAGTTCCTTCACCAGACACTGAGCCTCCTCCTGGATCCGCTCCTCCACACTCCGCTTTCCCATCCCGAAGTCCCTCATGGTGGCCAGAGAGAATCGCCGAAGGGCCTTCCAACGCTCCCCATTAGCAAAGACCACACCTGGGAGGAGAGATGGAGAGGAGGTGTGGATTATAGAAGAAGGCAATTCTGCATCCACTCCACTGCACCTCCTGCCTTTTCAGACTCACCCTCTCTAGCCCCTTCTTCCCTCCCATCCCTTCCCGGGCCCCTTGAGCCTCTTACCATAGCCCTGGAAGACTGGATCAATCACAGCAATTTTTCCTCGACCAGAGAAGGCATCAGCATTGTCCACCAGGGCCTCCCGTATGGCCTCAGTCCCACATAGCATGACCACTGGCCTTGGCCCCAGGTACACCGTGAAGACATCCCCATATTTGTCTCGGAGCTGCCAAGCACATGACACCCACGGTTGATATTAGAGTGCAACTCAGTGGCCATCCCAGCTGTTAAACCATTAGAACACTTACAAATTAGTCACCGCCCCAAGAGTCTCCACCTTGGTTTCCTTTCCCTGTCAGAGGAGGCGGACATTAAAGGATGAACCATGTGTCAAGGCGAGTCTGCAAGATCAGTGCCCGCAGCAGTATATGTCGTTAAATATTTCTACTACCAACGTTGCCCACACCCTTGAGTCTGGTCACATCTCTCTGCCATTGGAACTAAAGATTCATCCTTCTTATGGCCCAATCTCAACCTGTTACCTACCTCTTAGAAGATTCACTGGAAAACATCCCTGTGCCACCTTATTGGTAGACATGAAGGGAGAATGATAAACTTCTGGGGGATAGTGAAGGCTGAAAAGTTATAATATCAGCACAACCACTTGGGAAACTGCTCAGCAGTATAGTCATTCATCACATGATGAAGTTTGGGTCAATTCGGGCAGCATATTACAGTGGTCTGAATACATGGTGCCATTGAACATATGTGCATAGTAACCTCTACATTTAGACTTCTGTCTATATAGAACTGTCACAACGATGAACTCTCCTAACAACACTATCTCAGAATGTATCCCATTGTTACTTGATGCCTGATTGCATTTACTTAAGCCAAACATAAGTATACTCAGTGACTCAGCAACTCCAACACCCAGATACTTGCTCAACAAAAGCTTGTACATATAGCCATATAAAAATAACAAGGGTTATATAAATTTTATCAATAATATGTTCAGCAATAGATGTAGAATAAATAGTATTGTATTTATGCTGTGGACTACTATGCAGCAATGAAAAAGAAAACCCACTGCTACACCCAACAACATGACTGAAATTCACAGTTGTAACTGTTGAGTGAAAGCAATGACACAAAATGTCCATACGTCATAATCCTATTTATAAGAAGTTTGAAAGCAGGTAACTTGAGACTATAATTAGGGTAGTGGGAGGGTAGTGACTTGAAGGGGGCATGAGGAATATTTTAGGCATAGACCCTGTTGCTACTTCTCTGTATGTCAGTTACTTGAATTGAATATGCTCGTTTGAGACATTCACTAAGCTGGGTACTTAGGAGTGTGTGCTTTTTAGGTTGATATTAATTGCAATAAATAGTTGACTTATAATCATGAACAGGTTAATTTTGTTAAAAATTTTTCTTATTGCTCCCTGGAAATCTCACTAGTCTCCCTACTTCCATTCCTCTGTCCCCTATAATCATCTTGCCACCCAGACCACTCCATTCTGAAGCCAGAGTACGCCCGTTGATGGAAAGTGATTAATGTCCCTAGCTTGCTCCATCCCCCAAGGCTCCCTCCACACTGAAAATAAGACTGTCTCCACTGTGGTACATATCACCCCTCTGCTTCTCATCCCACTCACTCAGACCCAGTCTCCCTGTTCTCGCTCACACATTAAGAGTTTCTCCACTTCAGATTCCTTGCAGCATCCCTGCCTCTACCAGTGCCTTCCACCTGCATCTCTCAGGATCTCTCCGCACGATCAAAGCAAGACTGAGCTTTTCTTTACCCACTCAATCAAAAGGAACTCCCACTACTCTCTGAGGTAGCATCCTGCTTTATTTCACTCACAGCTCTTATATACCTAATATTCCCTTCTTTTAGTTTATAAGCCTTGTCCAACACCTAGAAATTTCCCCCAAACAGAATCTACTCTGTTATTATTGAACGATTGAATAAATGAAAGAGTGGATCAAAGTAACTGCATTTAATGAGCACTTACTATACACCAGGCCCTCTGCTCAACCCTGATTAATCCTCACAGAGTCTTAGTGGGCACACAGTCTTAGCAACATTTCATTTTACATAAAAGGAAACTGAGACTCAATGAGTAAGAGTGGAATCTAGAACATGAACCTGTGTTTGCCTGCATCCAAAAATATTTGGGAGCTTGTAGGAGAATTGCCACTCTCCCCAACCCATTCCATTCCATCATGTCATCACACACCCAAGTCTCTCCCCTCCTCTCTTCTTCTTCTCACACACCCAAGTGTCTCCCCTCCTCTCTTCTTCTTCTTCTCCTCTCTCTCTCTCCCCCCCCCTTCTCTCTCTCTCTCTCTTTCTCTCTCTGCTTCCCTCCTGCTCCCCCTTCCTCTCTCCCTGCAGTTCTGCTTAGAGATGCAATGGTACTGGAGTCTCTTGGACTCCCAGAGGGTCTTTGAATGTCCGTGGAAGAGCTTTAAGAACTCTCGATATTTTATTCGTAAGAAAATATGCTTGGGGGCCTTCCTGGTGGCGCAAGGGGTTAAGACGCAACCTATTATCTATGAAGCTATTCCCAGCCACTGCAGCACGAGTTCTATCCCCCGGCCAGCCAGGGAGCTACCCACATGGCACAGCAAACCTCTCCTGACTTGCCCTCTGCTCCCCTCAGCAGTGTATTTCAGACAATCCTCCTGTTCTGTTCCCCACTCTGTCTCTGGTGAATCCTCTCACACACACCCCTACCTCTAACCTGTACCCCAGTTCTTGTAAGCATAAATAAATTTTTTAAGATTTATTTATTTATACAAGCGCTGGGTACAGTCAGAAGCATGGGAGGGTGAGAGAATTCACCAGAGTCAGAGCAGGGAGCAGAGCAGGCAGAAGGACCGAAGTACACTGCTGAGGGGAGCAGCGGCAGGAGAGGTCTGCTGTGCCATGTGGATAGCTCCCTGGCTGGCCAGGGGATTAAAATCATGCTGCAATGGCTGCGAATAGCTTCATAGGTTGCATCTTAACCCCTTGCGCCACCAGGAAAGCCTCCTCCGGTGGCTGGGGAGCAGCCGGGGATCGAACCGGCGCTGCAGAGGCTGCGGGCAGCTTTGCAACCCAGCGCTCAACCGCTGCGCCATTGGGGAGGCCCAATAAATCTTTTTTTAAAAAAAATATTCTTGGATGTTTAGAAAGAGTGAACACAACAGTTTTAATCAAATTCTCAAAGTAATGCCCCATTGAAGTCAGCTCCACGTGAGGACACTGGAGATGAAATTACCTCTGTGTGGATCCTGGCTTCATTCTGTGCAGCCTGACTGTGTGAGGACAGACACTATCCCCAGGCTGAGCCTCCCCGTCCTACCTCTATGGCTGGATAGCACTTCAGGTAGTGACTGGGGGTTGTAAAGGGAACTGAGGAATTCTCCTGACAACGTAGATAAATCCTATTCACACAATTCTGAATATATCCCTAAGTCCAGAGTTATAAGAGTACAGCACCTTGTGATAGAGTGAAGACAACAGGAACTTAATACTATGCCTCAGTGGCCTCCACCTATGGAGAAAACTCTATTCAAGAAAAGAGATGACAAGTTCAAAATACAGGAGCATGGTTGCCCTGGCAGGCGGGAGGGCACTGAGGAGCACGGGTGCCTGGAAGTTATTGTCAGTTTCCACTTGACCGTTGGTGCTGGGTTCATGGTGTTGATTTCATTGTTCATGAACAAATAGATCATCAACAGTGAAATTCTGGACCTCCTTGGTGGCTCAAGGGGTTAAGACGCTGCCTGTGAAGCTGTCCGCAGCCTCTGCAGCATGAGTTCGATCCCCGGCCGGTCAGGGAGCTACCCACATGGTGCAGCAGACCTCTCCTGCCTCACCCACTGCTCCCCTCAGCAGTGTGTTTCAGTAGATCTGCCTGTTCGGTTCCCCGCTCTTGTCTCTGGTGAATCCTCTCATCCCCCACATATCTGTCCTTGTATGCATAAATAAGTAAATCTTAAAAAAAAAAAAAAGTGAAATTCTGCCTGGAGAGTCATGGTGCAGAGCACAGCCAATGCCCCATGAGAGCCATCCTGCTGCCCCTCCTCCTCCCCCAGTCCTGGCACTGACACCTGGCCAGATTTGCTCTCCTTTGTTAGCTGGGGACAGCCTTACTTGATTGGTGCCGCCACCCCTTCTTCTCTCCAGTGGCAGGCAGGGACCCAGGAAAGTGACAAAGAGGTGGCAAAGCAGTGAAACACTACACCAGTGCACACACCCGGCCTTCTCTCCAAACCCACTTCTTTGCTCCAGGAACAGCACCTGCTCACCGCCAGCCAAGCAGGGTGCCTCTGGTTCTCTGACCACCACCCACCAGTCTTCATCCCCATGCCCTGCCCACCACCCTCCACACCCCACTCCCGAGCCTGGACGGTGCCTCCCTCCTGCTGAGTGACTCCCAAGTGCCAAGGCACGGAGCCCCCTGAGGCCCCGTCCATCATGTCTCACCTGCAGGAAGGATTTGAGAAGACCTTTTCTATCCATCTGCAGAAGGTTCCCCAAAAAGGGCAGAGGCCGAGGACCTGGTGGGAGGCGTCTGTATGCCTTAGGCTGGCCCCTGGCCATCAGAAGCAGGAGTCCCGTGAGGACAGCCAGGAGGAGGAGGACGCTGAGCTCCATGGTGCTGGTCTGCCTGCCTTCCAATGGCTGCAGCCAGGGGTGGGGCCTTTTATCTAGAGTCTGCAGCCCCACCCAGTTGTGTAACTTCACCCATTCTCCGCCTCCCCTCTCATCACTGCTCAGAGTAGGGACTGCTCAGGCAGCCCCGTGGCTGCTTACTCCCTGCCCTGCGCACCCTACCTCATGGGGCAGATACTGTGGCAGGGAAACCAAAGTCCAAGAGAGCGTGTGTGCTTATGTTTGTTAAGTTGTGGGTATGTGTGCAGAGCATGCTTGTTTTGTTTTTTGGGTTTTTTTTAAGATTTATTTATTTATGCATACAAGAGCTGGGGTACAGGCCAGAGGTGCAGGGGGTGAGAGGATTCACCAGAAACAGAGTGGGGAGAGGAACAGGCGGATTGACTGAAATACACTGCTAAAGATGAGAGAGGGCTGCTGCGACATGTGGGTCAGCTCCCTGGCTGGGGATCGAACTCGTGCTGCAGTGGCTGTGGATAGCCTCATAGTGCTGAGACTTAGCCCCTTGTGCCACCAGGGAGGCCCAAAGCATGCTTGTTTACCTATTTCTGCTGTGTTCATGTGCTCGTGGGTGTGTGTGTGTATGTGTGTGTGTATATGTTATTTTTAAATGGGATGAGGGCGGTTGTGAGCTTGTGTGTTTGTGTGTCTGTGTCTGCATGTTCTTTTGTGTATACTTTTTAAAAAAGATTTATTTACTTATGCATATAAGAACTGGGGTACAGGCCAGAGGTGAGAGGATTCACCAGAGACAGAGTGGGGAACAGAAAAGGCAGATCTACACTGCTGAAGGGAGCAGCGGGCGAGTCAGGAGAGGTCTGCTGCACCATGTGTGTATCTCCGTGGCTGGTGGGGTTTGAACTCCTGCTGCAGAGGCTACGGATAGCTTCACAGGTTGTGTCTTAACCCCTTGCACCACCAGAGAGGCCAATTATGTGTATACTTTTGCATGTGTGCTGGCTTAGAGGTATTTTGATGGTTTCCTGGGTGAAGGTGTGTTCACACGTATGTCCCTGTATGTGTGTGTGTCCCTGTGTGTACTTGTGTGTTTGTGCACCTCCCTGTCTTCTTAGCAGCTCTGTCTCCCCAGTTCCCCTCCTTCACCCTCCTTCTTTGATAGCCACAGATGGGAATGATAGAAAACGGAGGGCTGGGAGGTGGAGGGTGAACAGAACTGGTGAGGCTCAGAGGTGCGTGGGTTCGGGGAGCCAGCCTAGACCCAGCAGGTGATTGGAGTCTGTGATTCTTGGGTTGTTCTGACCACTGGGGTTGTCAGAGGCCTCCCCGCCTCTGGTTCTGTCTTCACTGTGCAGTATATTCCTCTGCCACCTTTGGCCACCTGTATGTGTGTGTCTCCCCGCCTATCTGCTGCAGTGTACCTGAGCTCTCCTAGAGACTCTCAGCACCTGGAGCACAGAGACAGGGCCCAGTTAGATCGCATCCCCTCGGCTTCCATCCATCTCCATCAATGCTCTGAGCCTGCCCTGCCCAGCCTCTCCCAGGCTTGGTCTGTTTGTCAAATACGTGCGGGTTTTGTATTGTTACAATTTTTTTCACCTGATGCCTCATTTGGTTCCCCTATATTCCTCCTATAAGTGAAACCATCTGATATTTTTCTTTTTCCTTCTGACTTATTTCACTGAGTGTAATTCCTTCCAGCTCCATCCATGTTGCTGTGAATGGCATCTTTTTTGATTGCTGAATAGTAGCCCATGGTGTATATAGACCCCCATCTTCTAGTCTTCTATTTTGGGGCATTTGGGTTATTTCCAGGTTTTATCTATTATAAATAGCGCTGCAATAAACATAGGGGTACAGGTATTTTATTGAATCATTGTTTTAGTGTCCTTTCAGTAGATCCCTAGGAGTGGAATTGCATGGGTTCATTGGTGAAGGAAATTCTATGGGGACTACACCTGAGGGGTAGGGCGGGGGGAGCAAACATCATTTAAAAATACATGAGTGGGGCCTCCCCGGTGGCGCAGCGGTTCAGCGCTGGGTTGCAAAGCTGCCCGCAGCCTCTGCTGCGCAGGTTCGATCCCCGGCTGCTCCCCGGCCACCGGAGGAGGGTCCCACATGGCGCGCAGACCTCTCCTGCCGCCCGCTGCTCCCCTCAGCAGTGTACTTTGGTCCTTCTGCCTGCTCTGCTCCCCGCTCTGGCTCTGGTGAATTCTCTCATCCTCCCGCGCTTCTGACTGTACCCAGTGCATGTATAAACAAAATAAATAAATAAATAAATAAATAAATAAATAAATAAATAAATAAATAAATAAATAAATAAAAAAAACATGCCTCTATAAAAAAAATAAATAAATAAAAATAAAATAAATAAAATAAAAATACATGAGTGAATGTGTCCATATTCATCTGTTGTAACTGGGGCTGGGCTTTCCACCTCTCTCTCTTGCCCTCTTCCAAAGGGGCATGGGGAAAATAAAGGCAGGTGCTTTGTTAAGTAGATCCCTTGCTAGACCCAGAGTCAGGGTCAGAAAGTGAGTCATACTTCTTTGACCCTGGAGGATGGAGCCAACGATATGGTAACCTTATAATACTCCTGATATCCTGAGGAGGTGGAACCTGCACTTTCCTCACCTTGTGGGGGGTGGTGCCAGCATGGACTCTCCTGGCTCTTGGCCTAGCTACTACTGTGCTGTGTGCTCTGTCCCTGGGATCTGGCCAAATGCCAGCTCTGGGTGACTGGTGGGAGACTGGGAGTGCTTCACATGGAGGAGCTCACTGAATATTCACCCTTTGAGATGGGTATTACTCTCACTCCCAGATTACAGGTGAAGAGTGTGAAGCACAGAGAGTTGAGAGTTCTCCCCAGGCACACAGCATTGTCCAATGTGACAGCCACTTGCTTTAAGCACTGAAGTATGGCAAATACATTGAATTTTAATTAGAAAATTGATGCTTAATAGTAATTGAAAAACTAAATATTTTAGAACAACTTGGGTATGTGAGTTTGGGTTGTGAAACTCTAAAGTTTCACAAATCTATACGCAAAGAAAATTTGAGGTCCCTATTAAGATGCCCTATAAGTACAAAATAGACACCACATTGCAAAAACTTATAATAAGAAAAAATTGATATGATGGTATGGAGGGGCAGACACAACGAAATTATGATTGGACTTGCACTGAGTCATGTTCAACTGACAGCTTAACCTCCTGTGTCTTCTGACCTATGAAGCCATTATGTTTTTCCATTGATTTAGGTCTTTGTGATAGGCAGGATAATGCCTCACACACCAAACTGTTCACAGACCAGTCCCCAGAACCTGTGAGTATTTTAGGTGACATAGCAAAGGAGGGTTCACATTCAGGTATAATTAAGGTCGCTAATTTCAAACAGCGATATTAGTCTGAAATACCAGTTGGGTGCAGTGTTATCACATCTAGACCACTATCTCACACTGTATGGAAAAATCAACTTAAAAAAGACTTGGCTGTAGACCTGAAACCATAAAATATATAGGAAAAAAACATAAGAACACTCCATGACATAAAATTCAGAAACATCTCTGAGGTCTCCTCTCAACAGCCAAGAAAAAACAAAGGCAAATAGAAACAACTGGAATGATATCAAAATAAAAAACTTCTGTACAGCAAAAGAGACAGTAGCCAAAACCTAGAAAATATTTGTTTTCACTATATTCCACATAGTATAAGTGACACTATCCAGTATTTGACTTTCTTCTGACATTTTCCCTGGCATTATCTCCTCCCATGTGGTTACAATTCCATTCCAGTTCCACCCAATTTGTGAATGGAAAATTTCTTATTTTGTTATGGCATAGTACTCCATTGTGGGTATGGACCACATCCTCTTAATCCACTTATCTGCCCTTGAGCACTTGGGTTGTTTCCATAATTTGGCTGTTGTTGGCAGTGGACCTAGCAGTACATATATCTCTTCCATTGTCATTGGTGCTGTTGTATTCTTTGTATGCATACCCAGGAGTAGAACTGCTGGGCTGTATTTTGAGAAACCTCCATATTGATATTTTGATATTTTGAGAAACCTCCATATTGTATTCCATAAATGTTAAATGTTGATTTAGTGTAACTTACCTATCTTTCACTATTTTGCCTGTGTGTTTGGTGTCATATCTGCTGGGGAGCCTGAAAATTCAATAACTTAGCCTTTTATTTTTTTTTTTTTAATTTTTTTTTTAATAGAGGCATGCTTTATTTATTTGTTTGCTGGTTTGTTTGTTTGTCTTGTCCACACATGCACTGGATACAGTCAGAAGCGCAGGAGGGTGAGAGAATTCACCAGAGCCAGAGCAGGGAGCAGAGCAGGCAGAATGACTGAAGTACACTGCTGAGGGGAGCAGCGGGCGGCAGGAGCGGTCTGCACGCCATGTGGGACCCTCCTCCGTGGCCGGGGAGCAGCCGGGGATCGAACCGGCGCCGCAGAGGCCGTGGGCAGCTTCGCAACCCAGCGCTCAACCGCTGCGCCACCGGGGAGGCCCAGCCTTTTAATTTTTATAGAATTTATAATGATGTGACCTTTCTTTCCTAATATTTGTAAATTGTTTCCTTTTTTCTGATCAAACTGATTAAGAGTTTATCAATTTTATTGATATTCTCAAAGAACCACATTTCTATTTCCCAAAATTTGCTTTATTGTTTTGTTGTTTTCTGTTTCATTGGTTTCTCCACTGATTTTCATTATTTTATTTATTTTACTTGTCTTTGGATTCATTCTCTCTTCTTTTTTTTTTAAAGATTTATTTATTTATGCATACAAGAACTGGGGTACAGGCCAGAGGTGTGGAGGTTGAGAAGATTCACCAGAGATAGAGTAGGGAACAGAACAAGCAGGTTAACTGAAATACACTGCTGAGAGGAGCAGCGGGCAAGTCAGGAGAGGTCTGCTGCGCCATGTGGGTCAGCTGCCTGGTCAGGGATCAAATTTGTGCTGCAATGGCTGGGAATAGCTTCATAGGTTGCGTCTTAACCCCTTTTGCCACCAGGGAGGCCCCTCTTTTTTTTTTTTCCCACTTCCTTAAGAATAGCACCCAGGGCCTCCCTGGTGGCGCAGTCAGTTGAGTGCAGCACTGTGAAGCTGTCTGCAGCCTCCACGGTGCTGGTTCAATTCCCGGCCGGCCATTGAGATTCCCACATGGCGTGGCAGACCTCTCCTGTCTCGCCCACTACTCCCCTCAGCAGTGTATTTCAGTCCTTCTGCCTGTTCTGCTCCCTTCTCTGTCTCTGGTGGATTCTCTCACCCTCCCATGCCTCTGGTCTGTACCCCAGTGCTTGTATAAATAAATAAAAAAAATTTTTTAATTGAAATTTTATTTCTATATTCCCCATACAATTACAACCCCCTTATTTTGACCCCAATCCCTCCTTTCCCCACCCCACCCCCATAGAGTGTCTCTGGTTCATAGTTGTTTGTTGATTTTGATATTTTCTTTCTCATAGTTATTCTTTTTCCTGGTCCCTTATTTAAGTTTTCTAGATTCCTGCTATGAGTGAGACCATCCGGTATTTTTCTTTTTCTTTCTGGCTTATTTCGCTGAGCATGATCCCTTCCAGCTCCATCCATGTTGCTGCAAATTGCATGTGTTTATCTTTTTTGAATGCTGAGTAATATTCCATGGTGTATATGTCCCACATCTTCTTGATCCAGTCATCTATTTTTGGGCATTTGGGCTGTTTCCAAAGCTTAGCTATTGTAAACAGTGCTGCTATAAACATAGGGGTGCAGGTGCTCTTTGGAATTGATGTTTCTGTGTCCTTTGGGTAAATACCTAGGAGTGGAATGGCTGGATCCTATGGAAGCTCTATGTTTAGTAGGTCCAGAAATCTCCACACAGCTCTCCATAGTGGTTGGACCAGTTTGCACTCCCACCAACAATGCAGGAGAGTTCCTTTTTCTCCACAACCTCGCCAACATTTGTTGTTGCTAGTTTTTTTAATATGTGCCATTCTCATGGTGTAAGATGGTATCTCATTGTAGTTTTGATTTGCATTTCCCTCATTACAAGTGATGTTGAACATAATAAATAAAAATCTTAGGGGAAAAAAAAAAAAAGGAATAGCACCCAGTACAATGAAAAATACAGAGGTGTCCTGATAGCTTCCATTTCTGTGACTGCAATACCTGGCCTGCTAGTGGCACCAAAGAAAACGGCTTTGATTTCAAAATGCAAACGTATTCTCCAAAGTATTAAACTTGAGATACTGATCAAAAACCTAGCTACTTGTGTTCCTGCACTCGCTGCTAATGGTGCATTTGCGATATCTTCCAGTTTGCTTCTTGAAATAGCAGAAATAAAATTTAAATAATATGGCTCATAGAGTTGATAAAGACAATCCTAGCCTATTCTGTCAGCAGTTTCTTCAGCTGGCATTGCAAAGTTCGTGGGAGAGCCATCTGTAATAGTCTCAATCAGAATACCAAAGCAAGGTGGTCACCTTGCCTCTCAGCTCCTTCAGAGACAGCAGAGAAGAGATTATGTTTTGTATTATTATGTGCCTCAACTATTTTTGTCTTTGCTTGATTATTCTTTGCTTTGACTATTCTGTGCCTCTCAGTGTGCAGAAACAGGGAAAGTTGATAAGGAACCTCTCAGGGCAAAAGTCCTGGAGGATCTATACATGCTGAAAACAGCATGTGCAGAAACAGCAATAGGTGTTATGGCTAGAGTAGCCTAAACACTGAGACTTTCCTTGACTTTCTCCTTATTTATCCACATTGGCTGGGGCCAGCTGGTTATGCATCCCCCATACACTTGTGCATTCCCCTTTTGCCTGCTTGCTTCTTTGATCTTTTTACTTTCTGTCTGATTCTAAATAAAAACGAGACTGCCCTTAGAGGTGGGCTGCACTTTCTTGGTGTACTCCCTCTAGGTGTTTCATTGTTCTGGTCACGGACTCTGAGTAATCCATTTTCATCCCGCTGCCACGTGTCGTAACGAGACAATTATATGCTGGTTCTCCAGTGTTTTTTACATGTTTTATATTGGGGGTATGTGAAATTCAACTTACACGTCAAGGTCACAGTTCTCTCTTGAATATTGACCCCTGCAGCTGCCACAAGCTTGACTGCCAGTAGCCACTTTCCTGGGGTTCTTTAGAAATATGTTATTTAGTCTCTATTTGAGGATTTTCTAGAGATCTTTCTGTTACTGATTTCTAAGTTAAATCCATTGTATTCAGAAAACATACTTTGTATGGCTTGAACCCTTCTGAACTTATCAAGGCTTGTTTTATGGCTCAGAATATGTTTGTTGACACTGTTTTTTGTATTTGAAGAAAGTGAGTACCCTGTGGTGTGGGACCCCCCCCCCCCCGTCCTCAGAGCTATAGGCACACAAGCAGGGGCCTCTCACTAAGGACAGAAGTCCTGGTATGAGGAACATACTGGGAAACTAGTGTCTAATGAAAACAGCAGCAGATAGGGCCAGGAGTTTAAAAAAAAAAAAAAAAGGTATTAACACTGGTTGGGCAAGAATGTTCCAGAGGGGATGATGTGATATCCAGAACTGGTTATCATTAGGTTGATCTGTCCAGTAGAGTCTGAGTCAGTGAGTCTGGGCAGCACCTGAATCCCTTAAGCTGAAAAACTGCCTCTTTCTAAAATCAAATCAGCATAGCTGTGGGTAAGGATACCTAGGTGTCAATGGGAATGATTTTCTTTTTTTTTTTTTTTTTTTTGCGTGGAAGAACTGGGGTACAGGCGAGAGGTACAGGAGGGTGAGAGGATTCACCAAAGACAGAGTGGGGAGCAGAACAGGTGGATTAACTGAAATACACTGCTGAGGGGAGCAGCAGGGAGACGGGAGAAGTCTGCTGCACCATATGGGTCAGCTCCCTGTCCGGGGATCAAAATCAGCTGGTTGAGGTGATGGCGCTGAGACTTAATCCCTAGGCCACCAGGGTGGCCCTCAGTGGGGTCAGTTTTAACCTGACCCGCCTCATCTAAAATTAAGTGCTGTGAAATTTCTAAGTCCAGCCCTATGCTGCCTGGCGTAGCAGCTTTTAATTTTGAGATGTGTTTACAGCAAAGTGGCTGTAAACTGTCTGTGGTTTCCATGATGGGGCACGCATGTTGTAGGTTTGGCTTCCGCCCCTCACAGAAACATGTCTCTATCATGGGCTCATAATCAGAAGCAAATCACTGAGGAGGCTGAGGCAGAAGTGCCTGAGGCAGTTTGGGCAGAATCAAAGGAGGGAGAAGAGAGAAGGGAAGGTAGGTAGACTGAGGCAGTTAGTGGAGCTGAAAAAAAAATTTTTTTGGCAGTCAAAGATGCTTACATTTTTTATTTTATATATATTTGCATTCTTCATTTTCGCACAATATATGCTTTCTCCTCTCTGGTGTGGTCCCCGTGATAGTCCCACCACCATTTCACCAGTGTCCCATCACCATAGTCCCTTGTGCTCTCCCCCGCCCCCCATTTTGATCCTTCTCCCTCCTGGAGCAGGAAATTTTTTAGGAGAAAATAGAGTGGGTTTTTTGGTAATGTTCTCAGAGGGGGGAGGGTTTATGTCCCTGAATTAGCTTGAGCACTAAAATGCACAGATTCCAAGGGATGAAATGAAAGACCTTACCTGTTCTGCTGCTTGCAGTAGGCATTGTCCTACCTTTCCCAGTCATTTAAATCCAAGTTTCCTTCCCTAGAATGCCAGGGGCATCTCTTTCTGATGGAAATCAAGAGATACTCTATTTTTTTTTAAAGATTTGTTTATTTTATGCATACAAGAACTAGGGTACAGGCCAGAGGTGTGGAGAGTGAGAGGATTCACCAGAGACAGACTGGGAAACAGAACAGGCAGCCTGACTGAAATACACTGCTGGGGTGAGCAGCGGGTGAGTCAGGAGAGGTCTGCTGCGCTGTGTGGGTTACTCCCTGGCTGGGGATCAAACTCGTGCTGCAGTGGCTGCAGACAGCTTCACAGATTGCATCTTAACCCCTTGTGCCGCCAGGGAGGCCCACTAAGAGATTTTCTAACTGCCACCTTGTTACCCTATAGCCCGTCATTTTTAAAAGATCCTGCAACTGCTGTCTCTTGTTTTTCCCATTTGTTAGTGTATTGCCCATTTTGCAAGAAGTCAAACTTGTCTCCAAGAAAAAGCAATAAAGAAAAAGAGACAAGAGGAGCCATTTAGGTAACTGAAAGGGGATCTGAGGCTGGGATGGGGATTTTGTATCAGATCTTTGTGTGGTGCTTACATGAGGAAATGGTTTTCCCAGCTGTCACACTGGAGCCAGTGCTTTCAAACTGGCAACACAGAATTGAATCCTCCAGTTTAGAGAAAACAGCCTGGGTTGCTAGGAGATCAATCCCTTAGAGGCAAACCCCAGACGGGCTTCTAGATGGTATATGTGTCTATTTTCTTCAGGAACCAAGGTACCTCATATTGTTACAGGGCAGGGAGAGGTGCACCCCAGACCCCCCCAAAACCTGCCTGCTCTAAATGGGTTCTGCCATATGCCGCATCAATACAAAACATATGAGACTTTAATGGGAAGGAACTTTAATACAATTAGAAACAATACAGGAAAGGCAAAGAATATAGTTTCTAAATCAAGCACCCAAATTTACCCGTCCCCTCATGGGTAAAACTCCATCCAAATGGGATTGGCCCAGAGCAAGGCCCTAAAGCCTGCCACAAGTCCAAAGCATCTTCCAGTGAGGACTGATAGAAAAGGGTCAGAAACAATCAAACAAGCCCGGAAGGAAAAGAGCAAAATCAAATCAAGATAAAAGCTGCCACTGTCACCTCCCCACGGGTCCCACCCACATCTGTGTCACCCAGTCCACGACCAAAAGACAAGCACAGTTTCTTCACGTGTCTCTAGGCTCCATGTGCCTCCTCCAGGTCTCCTTCTGGCTCCATCCTGCTTCCTTCCTCAGTCTCCTCTGTGGCTTCTTCTCTCTCTGCTCAGCTCCACCTTCCATTTGGGTGGGGTAGGGAACCTGGAACCTCCCCCTTTCCTGGGGACCACCCTATTACAATCCCCCCTTTTAATTTTTATTCCACCATATATATGGTGGCACAATCTCAGGGTGTAGTCTTAGGAGACTACTTAGGTTACAATGTATGTAAGAGAAGCAGCAATTAGCAGCATTGTCCATGAATGTCCAGTATGACAGTTTTCCATTCTGAAATATTTGCTGTCTTGTTTGGGCTAATACCTCCAGATTTTTTTTGACTTGGACTGATGAACTGTTTTTCCAGGAATGGAGGACTTTTGCTTTCCACAATGGACAATACCTGGAGCGACTGGTTTTCTTTCACACTGGAACCCAGTAAAAAAAAAAAATTTTCGGGGCCTCCCGATGGCGCAGCGGTTGAGCGACAGGTTGTGAGGCTGCCCGCAGCCTCTGCTGCGCCGGTTCTATCCCCGGCTGCTCCCTGGCCACCACCGGAGGAGGGTCCCACATGGCGCGCAGACCTCTCCTGCCGCCCGCTGCTCCCCTCAGCAGTGTACTTCAGTCCTTCTGCCTGCTCTGCTCCCTGCTCTGGCTCTGGTGAATTCTCTCACCCTTCCGAGCTTCTGACTGTACCTAGTGCTTGTATAAATAAATAAATAAAAATAAATCTTTAAAAAAAAATTTCATCTGAGATTACATCCCAACATCCATATGTTGATCTTCATCACCATGGAAATGGTGGAAAAAAGTGAAAGGGGGGAATTGTTAGGGGAAAAAGGATGTCCTAAAGCTAATTCTATACAGGCTTTGTGGACTCCACCCCCACTCCAGACCAAAGCCATCAAGACACTGGGAACTACAAATCCCATCACCACCAAAGGGAAGGTTGCTGGAACCTAAGGGTGGGGTTAAGCAGCCAGGTTGGGTATAAAACCAGACACGTGGGCTTTGGGGGGGGGTTCCCTTTTTTTTTGGCTCACCGCCAGCTTGCAGCTCGGGCAGCTTGGAGTGCCTTTGGGATTTCCAGGTCGGCAGATCAGGTAGGACGCATTAAAGACTTTATTTCCCTATTTTCTCCCTGAGTTGTACATTTCCTCATTTCCCTTTCTCTTGTAAATAAACCTTTTATTAACCTTTTGTGTGTGCCTATAGTGGAGTATTAATAAGTCCCTTTTAAGAGCGCAGGTGAGGACCCACAGCCGGGCAACCCGTTTTATATCAGGGTTGCTACGTAACAATATGACCAGCAGTCTTCTTGCAACTGGCGGGCAGCTAATCCCTAATCCCAGCTAATCCCTAATCCAGGTCGGTTTCCAGTTTATCCTATTAGGGGAGTCTTGTGGCAGCCACCCTAAACAGCTTTTAACTGGCTGACCTATGCCCTTTTTTTAATGGCCTCTTAATTGGTTCCAAAATAAAGGAAACATTTAGAAATCAAAAGAAACTTTCACCATGTGAGCCTTTTCAGCCTACTTAAAAGAAACAGGATATTTGGCCTTTTCAGCCTACTTGTAAAGAAAAAAGACGAGGAATGAGGAAGAGACAGAGACAGAGAAAAAAGAAACCTCTAGGTGAAAACTGTCTAACTTGACCTCCTGCAGACATGCGAAGCTAAATTTACCACCATCTGTTATTTTACTTACTTAAAATGAAATCGCATGTCCTTTTCCCTTTTCTCTAACTTAGGAAGTTGATCCCAGGCTACTCTCCCAAGCTGATCACATTGGGGTCGCCATTTGCCACCTTGCTAGTGGCAGCATTGGGAGTTGCCCGGGGCAGGGAAAGATCACGCAAAGTCCACGTAGGCTTGGAGCAATGAGAACCCTAGAGGGGCTCCACCAGACAGTAATGGCCACCCTGATCCAAAGGCAGCCTGGTGTTTATTTGACTCAAGTATGAAGGTGGGACAGTTCATGTGTGGGGGATGCTGTTATCAGGGATGTAAGCCCCTGGAGTCACCGGGGGCTGCTACTGCCTGTGGACCTGCTAGTCTCTATTTTTCTATTTTATTATCTCTATTTTCTATTCTTACCTAACTTTCTGCTAATCTTTTTTTTAAAGGATTATGCATGCAAGAACTGGGGTGCAGGGGTGAGAGGATTCACCAGAGACAGTGGGGAGCAGAACAAGCAGATCTACTGAAATACACTGCTGAGGGGAGCAGCGGGCAAGTCAGGAGAAGTCTGCTGCACCATGTGGGTCAGCTCCCTGGCCAGGGATTGAATTCATGCCACAGTGGCTGCCAGTAGCTTTATACTGAACTCATGCCGCAGTGGCTGCCAGTAGCTTTATAGTGCTGACACTTAACCCCTTGCGCCACCAGGGAGGCCCCATATTCTGCAATCTTTAAGTAATGCGTTGAGTTGTCCGAAAAGTCATGACTTTTTTTTCTGTTTTTCTGTTTTTTCCTGAAAAACTTGCTATCAATGTCACCCTGGCCATGTTGGTTAAAAATGGTGTTCATTTCTACTGTCACCTTTCCAAGTTTTCCCCTTTATGCTCTTTAAGTTATTAAGAGAAATATATTCAAATCTCTTACTAGTTATTAGTCGTAACTTCTTGTTTTGTTGTTTCTGTGATTGCTTGGGGTTCATAGTTTACCTCTGTAGCTTATCACATATGTTTATGGTTCTATTATATCTAATTTGTTGATTTAGTAGCTACAACTTTTTGATTTGCTATTTTTGTGGTTGTTTGAAGGTTGATAGTTAACTTCTTTAATTTATCACATATTTTTATGATTCTATTATATTTCCTTTTTGATTTGTCAGTTTTGTGGTTGCTTTAGAGTTAATAGTATAATTCTTAACTTACTAATCTGTCTTCAAGTGATAGGATGTCACCTTTTTTTTTTTTAAAGATTTATTTATTTATTCATACAAGCACTGGGTACAGTCAGAAGCGCGGGAGGGTGAGAGAATTCACCAGAGCCAGAGTGGGGAACAGAACAGGCAGAGTGACGAAATACACTGCTGAGGGGAGCAGCAGGCATGGAGAGGTCTGCACGCCATGTGGGACCCTCGCCTGTGGCCGGGCATCGAACTGGTGCTGCAGAGGCAGCGGGCAGCTTCGCTGCCCAGCACTCAACCGCTGCACCACCAGGGGAGACCCGATAAGATGTCACTTTACTTAAGAATTTTACTGTAGTATAGCTGGCTATTGTTTTAATACATCTTGTATTTACATATACTATAAACCTTGAAGTGGCAAAAGTCAGGCTGACCTGTAAAGTTATGTTAAGACAAAGCCTCAATGTAGACTAAAAGTTTCAGGGAAACTGATAAACGTTCTCAAGTCCACACACCTGACTTATGCTTAGGAATCTTCTGCTTCTGTACTCCCTGCTTGCTTTAGAGTGCAAGAGTGCCCCTGCTAAGGCAATAATTACGCAGTTGCCTAATTGCTCAGGTCTCAGACTTTGAAGAAAGCTCTCCTCTGAGCCCACCAGCATAAATAAAGAGCTTCCCTTCTCCTCTCTGAATACTGCCTTGCTTCCTGGTTACCTGATGGAATCCTGCGGTAACAACCTCACACTACATGTTACTACTTTATTTAATAATTACTTTTGGGCCTCTCTGGTGACACAGGGTTCGATCCCCAGCCAGGTGGCAACCCACATAGTGCAGCAGACCTCTCCTGTCTCACCTGCTGCTCCCCTCAGCAGTCCCCACTGCTCCCCCCAGCAATATATTTCGGTGGATCTGCTTCTTCTGTTCCCCACTGTCTGTGGTGAATCCTCTCAACAGCCCCCCATACCTCTGGCCTGTACCCCAGCTCTTGTATGCAAAATAGATAAATCTTTAAAAAAAAAAAAAACTTTTAGGGCCTCCCCGGTGGCGCAGCGGCTGAGCGTTGGGTTGTGAGGCTGCCCGCAGCCTCTGCAGTGCCGGTTCGATCCCCGGCTGCTCCCCGGCCACCGGAGGAGGGTCCCGCATGGCGTGCAGACCTCTCCTGCCGCCCGCTGCTCCCCTCAGCAGTGTACTTCGGTCCTTCTGCCTGCTCTGCTCCCCGCTCTGGCTCTGGTGAATTCTCTCACCCTCCCGCGCTTCTGACTGTACCCAGTGCATGTATAAACAAAACAAACAAGCAAACAAATAAATAAATGAATAAAATACGTGCCTCTTTAAAAAATAAAAAAACTTTTAAAAAATATTTTCAAAGATTCCTTATTCCTTTGTCCAGATTCAGATTTCCATCTGATATTATCTCCTTCTGCCCAAAGGAATTTCCTTTAACATTTCTAGTGTAGGTTTCAAATGATGACTTTTTAAGCTGTTGTATATCTGAAAACTACCTTATCCTGCCTTTGTTTTAGAAAGATGTTTTTGCTGGATACAATATTCTAGGTGGAGAGGGCCTCCCTGGTGATGCAAGGGGTTTAGATACAACCCATGAGGCTGTCGGCAGCCACTGCAGCACAAAACTACATTATATGAGATGAAAAAATAAACTGGATGTGATTTCTACCAGATTAGGCACCACAGAAGAAAAGATTAGTGAAGCTGGAGTTACAGCGATAGAAACTATTCAAAATCAGACACACAGAGAAAAGAGAATTTAAAAAAATGAAATAACATTAGTGATTTGCAGAACATCAAGAGGCCTTACATATATAAAATATATAATCTACACACTTATAATACATATAAAATGCATATATAGAGAGTTTGAGACCTTGAAGGAAGGCAAGGGAGGAGACCCACATGACATAGCAGACCTCTCCTGTCTCGCCCGCTGCTCCCCTCAGCAGTGTGTTTCAGTCAATCTGCCCATTCTGTTCCCTGCTCTGTCTCTGGTGAATCCTCTCACCCTCCAAAGACCTGTACCCCAGTTCTTATATGCATAAATAAATAAATCTTTAGAAAAAAATTCTAGGTGGAAAGATTTGTCATTTCAGTTCTTAAAGATATTGCTCCACTGTTTTCTCATGTGCATTCTCTGATGAGAAATTGCTGCCATCTTCATCTTCATACCTCTGTATACCATGTGTGTATTTCTCTGTATGCTTTTCAAATTTTCATTTTCACATTAGTTTTGAGCAGTTCAGTTATAATGTGCTTTAGTGTCATCTTTTTCTTGTGCTTGAGTAAATATCGAAGTTTTATAATTTTCACCAATTTTTTTCCCAAATATTTTCTTCTGTCCTCCCTTGCCTTCCTTCAAGGTCTCAAACTATGTATGTACATATGTATTTTATATATATGTCTACAAATTATATTTATATATATATAAGGCCTCTTGATGTTGTTCTGCAAATCACTAATGTTATTTCATTTTTTATATTTCTCTTTTCTCTGTGTGTCTGATTTTGAATAGTTTCTATCGCTGTAACTCCAGCTTCACTAATCTTTTCTTCTGTGGTGCCTACTCTGCTAGAAATCCCATCCAGTTTATTTTTTCGTCTCATATAATGTAGTTTTTAATCTCTAAAATTTTTAATTTGGGCCTTTACCTTATCTTCTACATCACCACTTAACTTTTTAAGCACATAAAATACAAAAATAACAGCTGTTTAATATCCTTATTTGCTAATTTTAACATCTTTGTCAGTTTTGATTGAATTTTTCCTCATTATGGACCATTTGTCTGCTTCTTCCCATGCATTATAAGTTTTTTGTGAATTTTACTCTATTCGGTACTGGTTATTTGTGTTCCTATAAACATTCTTGAGCTGTGTTTTGGAACACAAAAAAACTGGGACCTATTTCATCCTTTAAAGTCTTGACTTTAAGATTTGTTCAGTGATTTTTAGCAAGTGTTCAGCATAGGACTAATTATTCTACACAGTGAGGCAAGACTTTCCTGAGCCCTTATGCCCCACGCATCATGAATTTTTCAGTCTGGCTCATGCAAGCAGGCACTATTCCTGACTATTCATGAGCAACTGGTACTGCTTCCTCTAGTCCTTTCACATTGTTCTTTCCATAACCTCTGGAAGTTTCTACATACACATGCGCTGGTCAGTGCTCAACTTGGTGTTCTCAAGGGACCCTGCATACTCCAGGACACCCCTCTTTGTGCATCTCCTAGCTGGACTCTTCTGTGAATTCTAGCTGCTTTGGACTCCATATTCTCTATTCTGTCTTCAGTTCTCCGTTCTCTCTCTCTCTCTTGCTTTCCTACTCTCTCCTTCATAAGACTCTTGGCTCCATTCCTGCATAACCTCTCTCATCCTTGCTCTCATCCAGGCAGTGCCATAGATCTGTCAATAATTGCCCCATATGAGAAAGAATATGTCCATGGCTCTCTGGCTACCAGCCACTCTCTTTCTCTCTTCTTTAAAATAGAAAATCAGCATCTTTATTATAAAATTAAACAAACCACTCACCACCCCTAAACATCCTGATCTAGTAAGTGAGGGCTGCTGAGTCATCCCCACATACAAGCTAGTGAGGCAAAAGCTAAGTTTTATCTGGGTCTGAAAGTCAAAGCTACAGGCCTCACTCTGAACTACTCTGACCCAGGAGGAGGGGACTAACAGTCCTGACCTCTTGAATTCAGGGGTGGAACCTGCACTTTTCTGAACTTGGAGATCTATCACCATGGACATTCCTGACCTCCTGTCCTAGTTCCTTGCTGTGCTGTGTGATCTGGCATTGACCTCAGGTCTTCCTCCCAACCCCAGGGAACACTGAATGGTAAGTGTGACATGCTTCACACAGAGTAATTCACTTAACCATCACCCTCTGAAGTCAGTATTGTCATCATCCCCATTTTATAGATGGAAAAAATGAAGGACAGAGAGGTTAAGACCTTATCTCAGGTCACAGAGCAGACAAGAGATAGAATCAGATGTCAAATCCAAACAGTCTATTTCCAAAACTGATTTCTACCACTTTTTCTGCTACCTGTCTGAAAGAGATACAGAGACACAGACAGAGAGAGAGCGAGCACTGAGTAGAAGGAAGAAAGAAAAGGAAAAAGTATGAAAGGGAGAGAAGGATAGTAAGTTCAGGAGGAAATTATTTTTTTAGTTTCATTTTTTTATTTTCTTACATCATTTCTGTACAGTAATTGGTTTCTCCCCTCAGGTGTAGACCCCATAGTTCTCCCCCGACCATCACCATAATCCCTCGTGTTCTTCCCTCCCCCATTTTGACCTCCCTTTCTCCCCCCCCTTACTGTATGCCTCAGATCTAAGATCAGCTTGCTAGTTTTTTCTATTGTTCAACAGTTTCTCTATATTCAACATATAATGAACCCATCCAATAAATACTTTTCTCCTTCTGGGTTATAATCCCTTCCAGCTCCATCCATGGTGACACAAATGGCAGGAGTTTATCTGTTTTGATTGCTGAGTAGTATTCCATTGTGTAGATATGGATACGTAAACAAGGGAGAGACTGCTTTCTTTTCTGCAGAACTTCTTTGGGCGTTTAGGATAGTAACAAGCCTTCTAAATAACACCGAGAGGAGAGGGAAGTTGAGAGTAGCTCCCTAGCCTGTTTGGCTTTCTTTCTTTCTTTCTTTTTTGGAGTTCCCACCACCATCTCCCAGTCTAGGGCTATGGGGGTCACACCCAGGGATGTGCTCATGTGTCAGAATAAAGCACAGATCTTTAGAGAGAGACTAACTCAGCCTTCAGCTTCAGTTTCCTCATTTGTTTGTCACACAAGGACGCTTGGGCAAGTGTCTGCTCCTCAGTGAGCCTCAGGCTTCCTGACCTGGAAAAGGTGAGCACCTCCCCTAGAGGGACCTTGTGAGCTTGGAAATGAGACACACAGATGTGAGGGCTTGGCACATAGTGAGTGACCGGTGAATACATAATGGCCACAGAAAGAGACCCAGAGATCAAGGCTGAGGGAGGGAGGACAGAGAGATGTATGATGTGGCTAAGACAGCAAGAAACCCAAGATAGGCTGATGGTGAGAGAGCAAGGGACACAGCAAGCATTCATTCATCCCTCCATTCAGCAAACAGTAGGCACTTCCTATATTCCAGCCCTATTCTGCACTCCAAGGACACAGCAGAGGTCAAAACAGGTAAAGGCTCTGGCCCTGATAGAGTGAACATTCGAGTGGGAGGGACGGATGGTCATGAAGCAGAGATAAGACACAGCAGTTCACAGCGTGATACACACTATGCAGACATCAAGTCCAGGTTGTTTTCCTGCCAGTGCCCATGATGAGCAGGTCACTCCTTCCACTGGAATGTGACGAGCTTTATTATCAGGGCAGGAGGCACAAAGATGGGAGCTGAGAAACCTGAGACTGACGAAAAGGGCACGGCCGGGAGAGGTGCAGGTGCTAAGAGGAACACCGAAGCTCAGACAGAGAGACAGACATGGACTCTTGGAGACATGAAGACACACTGAGAGACTGAAGAGGATGAACGTGAGCATCAAGGAGCTTGATGGCCGGGGCAGCCAGGGACAGTTGAGGGGAGAATTGGGAGCCACCCAAGCCAGGCTGAGAGCCAGGCTGAGGGAAAAGCAAGCGATCAAAGGTGGATCCCAGGTCCCTCCCTGCCTCCTCCCTAGACATGCGGGAGCTCGCATGGGTTATTTCCTCTTCCTGCTTTTCCTGGCCTGAGCCTCTCTCAGCGCCAGGCCCCATGGCTCTGCCAGTGGCTCTGCTCTCTTTCTTCCTCTTCCTCCTCGTTGTGGCCCTCACCCTCTGGAGCAGGACTGTGGCTGCCCGTGCTGGCCTGCCCCCAGGGCCTCCCCCCATCCCAGTGCTGGGAAACCTCCTGCAGCTGAGAGGGGTGCCCTTCCTGCAGACACTACTGAGGGTAAGCGTGGGTGGAGTAGGGTGTGTGGGAACCAGCCTCCTTCTGTGCCCCTGCCCTGGGCCTGGACCCAAATGGTGGTGGGGACAGGCAGAGGCGGGAGGGGCTAGAGAGAGGTAAGGGGGTGGGATTTTCTCATCAGAAATACTCAGAGACAGAAACTTGGGGAATCCCAGAGATAAGGAGACAGCGAGTGACAGAAAAGGAGAAAAGGAAAGGGGAGAGAGAGAACTCCGGAGACAAGCAAGGAGCAAGGATGAGAGAGGTTATGCAGGAATGGAGCCAAGAGTCTCGTGCGGGAGAGAGCAGGAAAGCAAGAGAGCGAGATAGAGCAACAGGAGCCAGGAATAGTCACAGAGGTGGAAACACAAACACACGCGGAGGCCAAGAGACCCACAGGGACAAACACAGAGCTGGAGGCCTGAGGCAGAGACCCACGAGAGGGCGCTGGCAGGAGCGGCCACTGGGAAAGAGTGGGGCATGGAGAAATGAGGGCACAGAGACACTCAGAATCAGAGACACAGAGGTGACCCAGAGATCCGGAATAAAGGGAAACAAGCGAGATGCAGACTTGAGGCAGCCACAGACCCGACCCCCCGGAGTTGCAGACCCACTCAGCAGGGCTCACACCACCCATCCTGTTGCTGCAGCTTAGGACCCAGTTCGGGCCGGTGTTCACACTGCACCTGGGCCTGACCCCTGTGGTCGTGCTGTGCGGCTATGAGGCAGTGCGTGAGGCCCTTGTGGAGCAGGCAGACGCCTTCGGGGGGCGCGCAGAGATGGCCATTTCCGAGAAGACCAACAAAGGCTATGGTGAGGCTGGGCAGGGACTGGGTGGGGGTGCCCAGGGTCTGGGGGGTCTCAACCCCAACAAGTTCCCACAAGGTGCATGACCACTTAGTGATTCAGGGCCAAAGGCTGAAGTCCGGCTGTTACCAACGAGGGCCAGTGGGCCCTGAGTGTCTATTGAGATGTAATGAGCACTCAAGACACCAAGTAATGGTGGAAACACTAAAAAAACTAAAGAGCAAGAGGGGCCTCACTGCTGGCACAAGGGGTTAATTCTCAGCACTGTCAAGCAGCCTGCAGCCACTGCAGCACGCGTTCAAACCCTGGCCAGGGAGGTGACCCACATGGTGCAGCAGACCTCTCCTGTCTCGCCCGCTGCTCCCCCTCAGCAGTGTATTTCAGTCGATCTGCCTGTTCTGCTCCCCACTCTGTCTCTGGTGAATCCTCTTATCCCCTGCACATCTGACCTGTACCCCAGTTCTTGTATGCGTAAATAAATAAATCTTTTTTTAAAAAAAAGAGGAACTGGGTTCAAATCTTAGCCCCAGAACTTTCTTCATGATGGTGAGTTAATATATATGAAACACTTACCTAGAACCTGGCACGGAATACATGCCTCCTCAACCACTGTCAAGTGGCCTACCCTCACAGCTAAAGAAAAGGCTGAATTTCAGGTAGAGGTTAGTGAAAAAATGCAATTTTGTTTTTTATCCTAGTTCACAGGCCCCTCCAGAATCCTAGGGGTGCCTGGACCCCAGCAAGAGGCTTCACACCTGCACCCTGGAGTCCCATAGGCCTGGATCCCTCAGCTGGCCCTGCCATGTATACGTTTTGGCAATAGAATTTTCCCAAAATTGTCGTAAGCACAGAATAGAATTTTCCCAAATTGTCATAAGCATTAGACAAGAATATGGATGAAGCGCACCACATGTCAACAGTAACAAAAGGTCTTCAGAAGTGGGGCTGAAGAATGAGTGTCAGGAAATATAAATTTTTTTAAAGATTTGTTTATTCATTTACACAAGAACTGGGGTACAGGGCAGATGCACGGGAGGGTGAGAGGATTCACCAGAGTTAGAGGGGGGGAACAAAACAGGCAGACTGACGACAAAACCACACTGCTGAGGGGAGCAGCAGGTGAGACAGGAGAGGTCTGCGCACCATGTGGGACCCTCGCCGGCCAGTCAGGATCGAACCGGCTGCAGACAGCTTCACAGCACAGCGCTCAACCGCCTACGCCACCAGGGGAGGCCCAGGAAATATAAATTTTTAAGGTACATCAATCTCCATCCCTTGCAGGCAGCACCTTATCTGCTTGATGACTCTCTGTACCCAATTCTGTGTTAGGCTCATGGCAGAGACCCAAGGATCCTGCAGAATGAACGTCACCCAGGAGGCTGAGGTCCCAACCCCCAGGACCTCAGAATGTGACTCTCTTTGGAAGTGGCGTCATTTTAATCAGGCTAAAACGAGGTCCCTAATGGCCCCCTCATCCAATATGAGTGGCATCTAATCAGCAGGAGATATGAACACAAACATGGGCACTGGGAAATGCCCTGTGAGGATGAAGGAGGGAGCAGAGCGCTGCAGCTGATCGCCAAGGAATGTACAAGATGCTCAGCGAACACAGACGCAAGGGCGAGTGCAGAGGGACTCTCCTTTCCGGTCCTCGAAAATGTGCCGCTGCCTGTACTTTGATCTTGGACTTTCAGCCTCCAAGACAGTAGGACGTGCCTTTGTTGTTGGAGCCACTCAGTTGTGGTACTTTGTTACTACAACCTGGCAAACCAGTGCAGACTGGGGTGACCCTGGATAGAAAGCCACGTGATCTATTACCTTTGTCCGCTGTGACCAAGTATTCCAAACTCTGGCTTACAGTATGAATTAATTATCTTGTAGCACTGGAGGTCAGAGTCTCAAATGTGCCTCCAGGGCATGTTCCTTTTGGAGCCTGTAGAGGAGCATTGGTTCCCTGGCATTTTTGACTTCCAGAAGCTGTCGTCCCTGCCCAGTGACCTCCCCCTGCATTTCCAGCCTCTGTCAAAGCCTGGAACACAACTCTTCTCTCCTCTCTGCTTCTGTCCTTAAATCTTCTCTCTCTAACCCTGATTCTTCTGCCCCCCTCTTTTAAAAACCCTCACGATTCCTTTGGCCCATCCAGGTGATCCAAGATAACCCCCCATCTCAAGATCCTTCGCTCCATCACACTCGCAAGGTCCTCTACCTCTGAAGCCAGGAGTGATGAAGATAAGGGCATGGAGACCTTTGGGTGGGGAGGAAGGGTGGCGTTGTAAATGTTACCACACTTGACTTTGAACTTACTGCAGACTGGGTCTGCAGAGTCCCTACTCTGAGACGGACATTAACACCCAAGCCCTCCATGGCAGGGGAGGGGGGAATGTGGTCTCTGGTTGGTATCTGGGGAATGGAAGGGGTGAAGCAGGAGTGGGTAAGGGGGCAAGTCAAGCTTAGATACAGTCTCCAGGTGGAGATACAGGTCTCGAGAGGGGATGACCTTTTGCCGGTATTCTGAATTTAGTCACGGTATCTGGACCTCCTGCCCCACGTGGAGCAGCTGTAGGTGTGGGCTGATGGCCAAGGACAGACCAGCAGCAGGGAACACAGTTTCTGTATTCCCCAGGCGGGATCTGAGCAAAGTATCACATGTGCACTCCAAGAATTACTAGAACGCTGAAAATGGGACAAATTGTACATATATATGTGAGAATTGACTCAAATGACCTTGATATGCTCAAAAGAAGCTACATTAGAATGACATAGACCTGGCTAGGGAAAATGTGCCCCCGCTGCCCTCAAGGCACAGTCCTGGTTCATCAGATGGTCAAGGTCTGGCCCCTGCTGAGCGCTGCTGACCAAAGGCCCCTCGTCCTATCCCCACCCCCGGCTCAGGGCCTGCAGACGCCCCTGTCTCCCTCCCCACTCCCTGTACTATGGTTCCTAGGAGTCTCACCTTCTAGGGCAGCCCAGAGGGAATATTCCACCAGCCTTCTGATCTCTGGCCTCCCTGCAGGCATTGCCTTCAGCCAGGGCAAGCGCTGGAGAACTCTGAGGAGGTTTGCGCTGACAGCTCTCCGGGACCTGGGCCTGGGCAGGCGGAGCCTGGAAGAGCGTATCCAGGAGGAAGTGGGCTGCCTGGAGGAGGAGCTGGAGAAGACGTGTGGTGAGAACCGTGGGATCAGGGGAGGATCCAGCATGTGTGTGTGTGTGTGTGTGTGTGTGTGTGTGTGTGAAGCTCTTCTCCTCTTTGACTTTGACAAGCCCCTTCCCCTCTCTGAGACTACAGTTCCTCATCACTTTCAGGAGCCCTAGACCCAATCACATTTCCCAACTGGTCTTCTGACCTCCCAGGGCCTCTAGAAAGTGTCCCTGGGACTCCTGACCTTAAAGATAGACTGGCCGAGCGGGATCTGAACTCACCTTTTCCCACAGACACAACAAATGTGCAATCACATGTGGGTGATTTACGCTGAAGGTCTTTACCAGACAAAACCAGACACATGCAGCTTAATTTAAAGCCTTTGGGAACTTCTGAGGGCAAGGCAACTGCCAAGCCATACGGTGCCCCTCTGTGAATTATGAAAAGTGCCCCCTTCTCAAGACACCTGATTGCCATCTGCCAGAACGTTGTTAGAACTTGTGCACCTTTGTGCAGTGTGCAACCTGGACAACCTCCCTGACAGAGGGCCTTCGGGCCTTCTCAAGCATGGGCCAAAACCTTGGCCTGGAATGGCTTTCCTCCTCCTTAGTGTGACGACTCCTGCTACTCCAGCTCAGGGCTCAGCATAGCCATCCATTCCTTCAGGAATCTACTGGCCCCAGTTGCCCCACCCCCACTCAAAACTGGGTCAGGAGCCTCCCCTGGGTTCCCAAGGCCTCTCCCGTCATGGCGCCAGCTGCTCTGGCTGGACTGTGGCGGGGAAATCCCAGAGGAGGCTCTTGGTCAGGACTAGAAGGGAGGGTCAGAGAAGGCCTCTTGGAGAAGATATCTAAGTTGACTCTTCAGGGTGAGAAAAAAAATCACTCAGTTTTGGGAGGCAGCAGACAAGCCAGAGATCCAGAGATGAGAGAGTTCAGTGTTCTGGAGAAGCTGAGGAAAGTTCCATTTTTCTGGAGCCTTGAACATGGAAGGAAGTGGTGAGAGGAAGACTGGGGTGATACTAGGAGCTGACCACGTGAGGGCCTGTGCTTCATACTAAGACCTTGAACTGCCTGAGGGCCCTGGGGAGCCGCAGGATGGTTTGAGCAGGGGAGTGGCATGGTAAGATGTGTGCTGGGAGGGTGAGCCAGTGACAGGGAGCAGTTAACCTCTCTTAGTACCCCCCAGGCACGCCCTTTGACCCCACCTTCCCAATTCGGCGCTCCATCTCCAACATCATCTGCTCCGTGGTCTTTGGCCGTCGTTTTGACTACCAAGATGAGGACTTCAAGACCTTCCTGTGGCTGCTGGCTGAAAACCTGAAGCAGGTGGACACATTTTGGGTGCAGGTACCTGAAGCCACCCCCCACACCAGCCACACATCCCGTCCTCCAGGGTCCCATCCATCACTTCAAATGCCTGTCATCAACCTTTTATGTTGTGTCCAGTTCTTTGCTGAGTGCTAGTAACACTGCAGACCACAACAATCCCTGCCCTGACGCAACTCCCATCCAGGGGTTGACAGATCTGGTCCCAGGCACGGGTGACCAGTGATCAGGGCACGACACAGTGGAGTCGTTTGGTCTGTGTTCCCTGAACCACTCCTCCCGCCAGCCTGTGCCGGGGAGCGAGGACACGGGGTTAGTGAGACAGTTGGGGCCCTGCCCTCATGGGACTCTCACCCCAGAGGAGGAGACGGAACAGTCATGGGATAGTGACAGCTCAGAGTGGATCATGGGGGTGGGGGACAGGCAGAGGGGTCATGGAGGGACAGGGGGCACTGGCTGGCAGAGGGATCAGAACTGGAATGGGGGGCACGAACAGTGGGGTCAAGGTCAAATCTCTGTCAGCTGGGGCCAATAAGAATGTGGAGGTTCGGGAAGGTTTTCTGGAGGAGATGACACACACCTGATACCTGATGAGCAGGAGTTCACCAGCCAGAGTAAGCAGAAGGGTGGGAAGTAGTATTTCAGCAGAGGAAACAGCAGGTGCCAAGACACTTCCTCTCCAGGACCCCTTTCTGCCCCCAAGATATACAGCCTTTTCCCGGCTCTGCTGCGGCACCTCCCTGGGCCACACAACCGGCTCTTCGAGGTCTTTGAGAAGCAGAAGGAGTTTGTGGCCCGTGTTGTGAGAGAGCATGAGGTGTCTCTGGACCCGGCTCAGCCCCGGGACTTCATCGATGCCTTCCTCATCCGAATGCAGCAGGTGAGATGTGGAGCTGGGGTCATTCCCTCCTGGGATCTGTGAGGGCTGAGGGTTTGGATGGGACTCAAGAGAATTAGGCACCAAATCCCCCACCTTGCTTTTCTGTTTACTGGGTGACCAAATGCAATTTTCTCTGTATCTCTGGGTCTCATGAAAATGGGAATCTGGCATTCATTTTACCAATAAAATGGATGTACTGATAAGGGAATCTTTGTTCTAGATCTGGAACTATAAATAAGCTTCATGTGTCAGCTTTGCCTGTTTGATAACAGGGGTCTGAGGTTTAGTGCAAAGAGTGCTGGAATTGATTGGTGATGCCTGCTTTGGGCAAAGACTAAGGAAATGAACATGTAATGAGGAGAGCCACTCATCTGCCATCCCTGGTCTGGCTGGATGGCCTCTTTTGGCTCCTCTCTAATTCTGACAATCTGCATTTTTTTATGTAGGAGCAAGGGGATCCCCACACAGAATTCAACCAAGAGAATTTGCTCAATTCTGCTCTTGACATCTTTTTTGCGGGGATGGAGACAACCAGCACTACCCTGAGATACGGTCTCCTAATCCTCCTAAAGTACCCTCAGATTACAGGTTAGAACCAGCCCTTTCTCTTCGTGGCCCCAAGTTGTCAAGTTGGGAACAAGGACCCAGGTCTCTTAGCACCTTGCCTGGGGCGGTGGGTGTGGGTGGGCAGTGCAGGTGGAGCATCATCAGCGGGTGCAGGGTGGCTGCCCTTGACACAATTCTGAGTTGGGAGTCTGGGAAGTTGAAGGTGGGAGTGGGTACCCAGCTTGTCAAGCCTTCCCATGGCCAGAACTTTCTTTTCTCACCCTTTACTAAATGGAGCAGAGCTCATACAGCAAGAGATTGATCGAGTGGTGGGGCCAGAGAGACGGCCCTGCCTGGGGGACAGGCCCCGGATGCCATACACAGAGGCTGTGCTCCACGAGATCCTGAGATTTGCAGACATCATACCTCTGGGCGTGCCCCATGCTGTCACCCAGGACACTCAGTTCCGAGGATACCACATCCCCAAGGTACAGTCATGGGGGCCTCCTGGCTCAGCTGCAATTTCATGTGTCTTAGGCAGAACTGTAAAGCCAGTCCTCTCCATACTAGGCTGCTGGGACCTTCCAGATCTGGTTCCCAGCCCCACTTTCCTCAACCCAAGCAGGAGTGGGATTGCCAGCTCCCCAATGGGGCACCAAAGTGCAACCATTGAGAACTAGGGCTCAGGAGTCACCTAGTTCCCCTGCACTTCCACTTTCTAGCCATGCAATGCTGGGCAATTGACTCAACCTCTCTGAGCCCTGGTCTCTTCTATACAGTGGGTGCCAGAATGCTACCTTCACTTTGTGGTTGCAAAGATCAATGAGTTGATGGTACATAGTCACTGCACCAATGTTTCAGTCATTTGGTTATTATCACGACGAGTTTGGTTGTCCACCCCAGAGACAGAGTGGCGTTCAGTCACATCGCTCCACGGTGTAAAACTCCGCCATGGCTACCATCTCATTTTGAGTCAAAATCAAAATCCTGGCATGATCAGGCCTCCAGCTGGTGCTCTGGGTGCCCATCCTCTGCTCTCTCCCAGCTCACTCCAGCACACCTGGTTCCTCATTGTCCTTCCATTTTCCAGGGTTTCCCTCTCCCTGGACTCTTTGCATTGGTTGTTCCCCCTTCTTGCTATGCCCTTCCCTCAAAGACCCTCATGGCTCCCTCCCTCCTCTGCTTCAGAACTTGCTGAGAAGTCACCTTCTCAAGGCTGTCTCTCATAGCCCTAAAATGAACAAACTGGTTATGTAGTTTGAAGGGGAGTGTCTGTCTGTCTTAGTCTGAGAGTATTTGGGGTGAGGGGGGCTAGAGATGGGACTCTTGAGAAACTGGGTTTGGTCCTGGAATTGTGTGGAGAGAAAAGTCCAGGTCCACTCCTGTTCTCTGAGCACAGACTCTTCCCCCAGGTGGTACACTGGAGGTTCCCTGGGGAGCTGCATGGGCACAGCAGCACAGAGGACTCAGTGGGCTCTGAGGGGTACTCTGGACTGTAGTGTCTCAAGAGCCATCACTCATGGAATCAAGGGGCTGGTGTAACACTCCTATCTCAGCCAGGGATTGGCTGTGGCTTCTCTTAGGAAGGAGCTCCCATAAGGATGAGGTAGCTTCCTGTGGCCAAAGGCAGTTCTCAGAAAACAACAGCTTCCAGCCATCCACAGCAGACACCCCAGGAGCTAGGCCTGCATCTCAGCATGGAGGAGGTCTATTTAGCATAATGTCCTCAAGGTTCATCCAAACTGTAGCACATACCAGAATTCCCTTCCTTTTTTAAGGTTGAATAATATTCCACCATCCATCAGTGGATGCATACGCTGCCTCTACCTGTGGGCTGTGCTGAATAATGCTCCTGTGAACCTGGGTATACAGATACCTTTCAGGCTTCTGCTTTCACTTCTTTTTTTTATTGTTAATTTTTATTTTTATTTATTTGTGTATATAAGAATTGGGGTAGACCAGAGGTAAGGGGGTGAGAGAATTCACCAGAGACAGAGTGGGGAGCAGAACAGACAGATTGACTGAAATACACTGCTGAGGGGAGCAGTGGGTAAGATAGAAGAGGTCTGCTGCACCATGTGGGTATCTCCCTGACTGGGGATCAAGCTTGTGCTGTGGTGGCTGTCATTAGCTTCACAGTGCTGAGACTTTAACTTCTGCACCACCAGAGAGGCCCTGCTTTCACTTCTTTTTTTTTTTTTTTTCATTCATCCAGTAAATATTTATTGAGTCTCCACTTCTTTTTTTTTTTTTTATAAATTTTATTGTTATATTCCCCATACAATTGCAGCCCCCCATTCTGACCCCAATCCCTCCCCTCCCGCCCCCGCCCCCCTAAAAGTGTCTCTGGTTCATAGTTTTTTGTTGATTTTGATTTTCACTTTCTTATAGTTATTCTTTGGGTGTTTATCCAGGCCTGGATTTGTTTCTGACACACCCTCTCAGACACTTTGTCCAGGCCTGAGTTGTGGCAGGAATATCAGGCTCCAATAGCCTGCCCAATCTCCCTGAATTTGAGCGTCAGTGTGGCCATGTACTGGGCCTTTTGTGATGTGGGGATTTTCCCTCACCCTGCAACAACAAAGATAAGTGGTGGGCCTCCCCTGGTGGTGCAGGCAGTTGAGTGCAGCGCTGTGAAGCTGTCCACAGCCTCTGCAGCGCCAGTTAGATCACCGCTGGCCGGGGAGGGTCCCACATGGTGCAGCAGACCTCTCCTGTCACTCCCGCTGCTCCCCTCAGCAGTATATTTCGGTCATTCTGCCTGTTCTGTTTCCCGCTCTGTCTCTGGTGAATCCTCTCACTCTCCTGCACACATCTGGCTTGTACCCCAGTTCTTGTATAAATTAATCTTTAAAAAAAAAAAAAACTTTAAAGATAAGTGGTGCCAGATGGAAGAGGCTTGCCAAGGGAGGCCCCATACCTTGGTCCTTGCCAGCCTGAAAGTTCCTCGATGCTCTTAGTGTTAGCTGGATACTGCTTATTTGCTTGAATGGACATCAAAAGGGCCCTTAATTGGAGAGGTTAAGAAATCTGTGACAGGTTATAAAGCTATCAAACAGTTCAACAGGATCTAAATAGGTAAGAGTTCCCACAGAGGTTGATTGGCTTCTGTGACTGGAAGTGATACAAATAATACCAGGGCAGCCATTGGCCCTGGTGAGAATTTTTATTTTTTTTTAAAGATTTATTTAGTTGTGATACAAGAGCTGGGGTGCAGGTCAGAGGCACAGGAGGAGAGAGAATTCACCAGAGACAGAGTGGGGAGCAGAACAGGCAGGCAGACTGAAATACACTGCCGAGGGGAGCAGTGGGCAAGACAGGAGAGGTCTGTGGCGCCATGTGGGTCAGCTCCCTGGCCGGAGATAGAACTCGTGCTGCAGTGGCTGGCAGTAGCGTCAGAGTGCTGAGACTTAACCCCTTGCACCACGAGGGAGGCCCCCTTGTGAGAATTTTTAAAAGGCACCTTCTCCAGGCAGTGACCTGTTGAGTGTGTGATGTTAAGGAAAAGGGCCACTTGAGGTTTCAATCACTGGTGTGAGGCACAAAAAATAATAACCAATTCTTGACTGTTTATTATATGTCCAGAGATTCATTTCTTCTCCTTGACTACCCTGTGTCAAGTCGTAATAAAACTGTCATAGGAACATTTCACAGATGGACAGATTTCGTTTCAGAAACAGCCACTGGCCCAAAGTCACCCAGCGGGGAAGTGACAGGGCTGGGGTTCAGCCACCAGTTCTGCTGACCCCAGAGCGCACGGTCTTTGCTCTGCTGTCCCCAGGGGCCTGCTCTACCAGGGAACGCTGGGCCAACTGACAGGAAGTCCACCTCTGGGTGCTGTCTGGGGGAGTAGCTGTGAACATCTGGCCCTTACTCCTCCCCCAGGGCACCATGGTGTTCCCGATGCTCCACTCTGTCCTCAATGACTCCGACTGGTTCCAAGACCCCTCCTCCTTCCGGCCCGAGAGGTTCCTGGATGCCAGTGGGGCTTTTCAAAAGAACCCTGCCTTTCTGCCTTTCTCTGCAGGTCAGTCCATGCTCTCGTCCAGGCCAGAGGCTGCTGTGAGGCCTCAGGAAGAACACTGTGCCTCTCTGAACCCCTCTCTTTTTTTCAAAGATTTGTTTTTATTTACTTATGCGTACAAGAACTGGGGTGCAGGCCAGAGGTGTGGGGGGTGAGAAGATTCACCAGGGACAGAGTGGGGAGCAGAACAGGTGGATCTACTAAAATACACCGCTGAGGGGAGCAGCGGGCAAAACAGGAGAGGTCTGCTGCGCCATGTGGGTAGCTCTCTGGTGAGGATTGAATTCACACCACAGTGGCTGACATTAGCTTGATAGCACTGAGACTTAACCCCTTGTGCCACCAGTGAGGCCCTGAACCTCTCCCTTAACATAAGGAGTGACTTTCTAATGTGAGGAGCATGAGCTCCCGTAGAAGCTCAGTGGAACAGTTAATCCTGGGGTCACAGCCGAACAAAGCAATGATATTCCAGCACCAACTGGACTGGGTGGTTAGGTCAACCATGGTTGCTGACTGTGTCTGCACTGAACACACACAAAAACAGCATAACAGCCATTTACATAGCATTCATATTGTATTAGGAATTATAAGCCACCTAGAGATGATTTAACATAGCTGAGGAGCATATCTTAGGTTATGTGCAAATTCTTCACCATTTTTCTGAACTTTTAGCAGTGACCTTAATGTAGTGACTGGTTCTCAATGATGAACCCCTGTCTTGTATAACATTATAGTGCAATGTTACTGCAATGGAAAAATATTACTTCCATTTTATAGAAGAGACTAGAGCAGCCTCAGAATTGGGTATCACAGGGGGCCCTAGAACCAGCCCCCCTGCAGATTCCCAAAGGACCGCTGTACCCCCACAGGTGGACAAGGATCCAAGGCATCTGGGCTCATAGAGAACGAATGTGCCCAAGACGGGGCGGGAAAGGTTGGCTGGGATGACATGGTCTGAAACCATGTGGTCAGACCTCAGCTCTGGTCTCTTTCCTGTCTGTGTCTCTGATATGTCTCTCCCATACACACCCCCTCTTCACCCCCTCCTCATCTCGGTCTCTTCTGCCCCTACCCCCCACCTCAAGGGCGCCGAGCATGCCCTGGAGAGTCTCTGGCACGAACTGAGCTCTTTCTCTACCTGACGTGGCTGCTGCAGCGCTACTCACCCTCCTCCCTGCTACCTCCTGCCACCCTGGACCTGCAGCCCCAGGAGAGTGGCTTTGGGAAGCAGCCACCACCCTTCCAGCTGATCCTGCAGCCAAGACAACACCTTCAAAGTCAAGCCCCTCCCACCTGAGCGAACACTATCTGCTCTGAACGCGCCTTCCTTCCTTCCTTCCTTCCCTCCTTCCTTCCATTGTGTGTGTCTTCCTTCCCTAACTGCACCACAGAGAGGTCTTACAGGGTTCACATGCAGACTCTGAGGCCAACCCTCTGTGTGGAACGTCCTTCATTCACTGTTGTATCCCAGCTCCTAAAACAGTGTCTGGTACACAGTAGGTGTTCAATAAACATGTGCTGGATGCATCTGGAATAGGGTAATAAGAACACCTGCCTCACAGACCATTCATTTAACATGTATTTGTCAAGCGCCTACTGTGTTCTAGGGGCTGAGAATACAGCAAGCAATAGAAAAAGCCTCCTTTCCCTTGTGGAGTTGACATTGATCTGTGTGTCTGGGGAGGGAGGGAAACCATAATGATCAAGAGACAAAAATAACATAATTTTATGGGGTGTCAGAAAGTGATAAAACCATGGGGAGTGGGGATTAGAAAGGCAGGAGTGTGTGTAGGGTCCTTTGTAGTTGTCAGTGGGGTAATTGGGAAGAGCCCTCTGAGAAGGGGGCTTTTGAACAGAAATGTAACAAAGGAGACCAGCGTGCTGGAGCAGTGGTATCATTGTAAAGGGCCCCAGGCAGAGGGAACAGCCAGTGCAAAGGCCCTGGGGTGGAATGTGCCTGGAGTTTGGAGAGGCAGCCAGGAGGCCAGCGTCTAGCACAGGCAGGGGTAGGAGAGGAGCAGGCAGGGGTAGGAAAGGAGGGCAGATAGGTGATGGGGCAGATGGTGGAGGATTTGGTCTTCACTCATGAGGAGGTTTTGAGCAGAGCAGTAAGGTGATCTGGTTTATATATTTTTACTGACTTATATTTTTAAAGGATCCCTCTAGTTCCACACCAGCCTGCCGCCTCTGTGACAGGTACGAGAGGAGGTGAGGTCCGGGAGGACATTTCCTTCAACCCCTTGTTACTACCAGCCCTGGCAGTTGCAGGGAACCAGAACTGGGCTCTAAGCCACTCTGGTGCAGAGTGTGGAATGTGCTGGGGACAAGGCCCACGTGCTTTCGCTGCTTCTCTGCGTCAGTAAAGCAGGTCATACAAAGGGGAGCTAGCACTGTGGGTGAACCGGTGAACCCGGATTATGTAACATCAGCAAAGCAGCTTGCTCGCTGCTGCCCCCTGTGTTGTGGTGACTTACAGCGACAGTGGTCTTGGGTGGGGATCCCAGCCCGATAGCCAGTGGCTCCCTGAGCCTGGCTTAATAATAATTTGTCTTTCACCTTCAAAACCATACCAGGCAGACAGTTAATTTCGTGATCTCCAACCTAGATGGACTTTGATTCCACATCCTAGTTATGGTGAAGGAGGTGAGGACTGGATTCAGCAGCTTTAAAAAGTAAATAGTTACCATGACTAGTTGGCTTGATGTTAGAATTATGAACTCTTCAAACAAAATAGCTGGGCTCTATGAACCTCTTACTCCGTGCCAGGCAGTGCTGTCAATGTTTTCCAGTAGTTAGGTCATTTACTCCTTCCATAACTTTATGAGGTAGATACTGTTGCCTCCACATTACGGTGCAGGAAACTGGGGCAAGAAGGTTACCAGCAATAAGTAGGAGAAAATTGGGACTTTTAATCTTCTGCTGTTTTGTGGTCACAGAGTCATGACAACTTATTTTTATTTTATATTAATAATAATACCAACAAACAACTATGAACCAGAGACACACTATGGGGGGGGCAGGGAAAGGAGGGATTGGGGTTAAAATAAGGGGGGTGCAATTGTATGAGGAATATAAAAATTAAAAAGAAATTTTAAAAAATTAAAATTAAAAAAATTAAATAATAATAATACCAATAATATGTTAATATTCATATCATTAAGTACTATAATATTTACATTAATAATAACCACAACCTGCTTAAGTGGACAAGCTTATTTCAGATGCTTTACAACAAGCCTGTGGAGTTGATCTTTGAGCCCCACTTCAGGTGTTTTTTCCAAAAGACGGCTTGATTTTTATTTATGCATACAAGAGAGCTGGGGTACAGGCCAGAGATGCGGGGGTTGAGAGGATTCACCAGAGACAGAGTGGGGAGCAGAACAGGCAGAAATATACTGACTGAAATATACTGCTGAGGGGAGCAGCAGGCGAGACAGGAGAGGTCTGCTGCGCCATATGGGTAGCTCCCTGGCCAGGGATCGAACTCATGCTGCAGTGGCTGTGGCTAGCTTCATAGTGCTGTGCTTAAACCCTTGCACCACCTGGGAGGCCCAAATATTGATTGATTTTGAATCATGGTGTGTGAAGTACATCTAACACAACATTTCGCCATCTTGAGTTAGTGGCACAAAGTACAACCACACCCTGGGGCAGCCATCACCCCTGCCCAACTCCACCCCTTTCCCAGTCTTGCGGAGGCTGAACATTCAAGAACTCCTCCTCCTCTGACCACAGGTCCCTGGCAAACATGATTCCCTTTTGTGATTTGGCGCCTCTGGGGCCTACAAAAAGAGGAACCAAACAGCATTTGTCCTGACCCTGGGCGGAGGCACCTGGTGAGTCCCTGAGTCAATGAGTCGAGTTCGCAGAACCCTGAGGGGGCCGGGGAGCTGGCACTGAGTGAGCAAAATGGGGAGAGGACTGAGGGAAGGAGCCCCAAAGAGGCTCCTGTCTCAAGGCCACGCAGCTGGAGTGGCCCACCTGTGGCTTGAGCCGTGTCTGCTGAGCGCCGGCTGGCATGTTCTTTCCTTCACCAAGACCCCAGCCACACTCCACGTGGAGCCATTCTCTCTTTTGTCCCATCCCTGTACTCATGCATTAGGGGCCTGAGCTCATTGTACGCATGGTAGAAGGGAGAGAAGGGAAGACCAGTCTGTCTGAATACTTTTTTTTTTTAAGATTTATTTATTTGTTTATTTATACAAATACTGGGTACAGTCAGAAGCACAGGAGGGTGAGAGAATTCACCAGAGCCAGAGCGGGGAACAGAATAGGCAGATTGACAAAATACACTGCTGAGGGGAGCAGCAGGCGGCAGGAGAGGTCTGCTGCACCATGTGGGTAGCTCCCTGGCTAGGGATTGAACTCGTACTTCAATGGCTGCAGATAGCTTCATAGGTTGTGTGTTAACCCCTTGCACCACCAGGGAGGCCCCAATTTCTAATCCACATTCTTCCCTGCCTCAGTGCACCAACACCTGGCACTACAGAGTCCTTAATGGGACTTCAGCATTTAGGACCAGGGTCCAAGCCTGTTGTGGTGGTCAGATGTCTGAGTACTCCAGAGGGTAGGGTAAACAGCCCAGAGTGGGCCTCTCCATCCGGCTCTGCCAGCACCCGTTGACCTCCCCAGAATCCAGCACCCAAAGGGTTAACCACACTGGGGCTTCTCCACACTGTTCCTGCGGAATATTAGTTGTCTGTTCTTATTGTATGGGAATTAGACATGCATAATCACCTGAACTGAGAACAATAGAGTGATATTTCTGGTAGGAGGTGGGATCTTCCACTCAGAGAGTTAAGGTCAAATTTACCCAGCAAAGGTGTTACCAGGCCAGGTCAAAGCTGAGGGCACATTCTCAGTTGACATACCAGAATGCAGGGCTCATCTGGACCCTCCTTGCAGGGCAAATACACACCCCGGGCAACAAGTCCTTAATCTCCAAAGGAATTCTTTTTGGTACTAGACCCTGAGGTCAGAGGTGGTGTTCCAACATTTCCAGCATTGCCTGGGGCCTCCGGCCATGTTGTTCACCAAAACTCTTCAAGGAAGGGGAGGACCCGAGTTCTCATCCTACTTCATCTCACTGAACTTGTTCAACACACTTCACTCCCCTGAGGTTCCCTTTCCCTGAGATTGAGGAAGAGGCTGCTAATAAACTCCAATTCCCGGTTTCTCTGCTCTTCCCAAGCACGTACCGGGAATGGAATGTAGTTGCATGACTGAGCTCTGGCTAATAGCATGTGAGCAGAATGGCGTTCTCTGCCAGCTCTAGACTTGACCCCCCAAAACCTGTCATGTGAACTTCATGTTATCTCTTCTGCTCCCCCCTCCTCCTCCAGGTGTTGCTAGGTGGCAAAGATTCTGTGACCATGAAAGGGGATGGAGTCACAAGGGGAAGGGGCCCGGGTCTCTGATTGACCACAGAGCAGTCCAGTCACGAGCTAGATCCACCTCGCTAGAGTTTCCGTGGGGGAAAAATAAGCTAGTTGTTTTGGGAAACTGTTACAGCAACTAGTATTCCTTAGCCAACTAATTCAGTAGTGTAGGGATCTTGGGAAAAACAGGTCACCTCTCTAGCTCTATTTTCTCATCCGTGATACGGGCGTAATGATGCCTGTGGGTTTTGAGATGACTGAGTGAGATGGTATGGATCATCTTTCTGGAACATAGATATTTCAGTTCAGTGTTCATGCACTGTGTCTCCATCCTTCCCCTTCCCTCCTCTTTCAATATGCTCACAAGAGTCTACTGAAAAGAGGGGAGTACTATAAAGGGAGGTCTCAGAGGAATCGGGGGGTGTAGTGCTCCATGGATGGGCAGGAGGCAGGATCATGGCTTAAGTGACCTCTAGGGAACTCCACAACTGATGCCCAGAAATTGGGCATTCCAATTGGAATATCTCCACTGGACCTAAATCAGTAGAGCCTGTACAATCTCAGAATAGCAGGGAAGAATAGATCTTCCAAAAGAGTGAGAGATTCGGTTCTGACTCCAGAATGAACCTCTACATTCCAGAAGAATCAGCAGGAAGAACGACCAGCAGGTATGAAAATGGGTGTTGCCTTTGGAGTGTGGGTTACCTACAAAAGAGACCCCATGTGGAGAAGGCAGTGGAAGAAGAAGGTCGGGTCTGAGGATGAAAGTCATCAAGCTGAAAAGTTCTAACCTCATCCTGGGGGGACTGGAGCAAAACGGGCTGACTTGTTCTTCCCATGCTTTAGGAAATTCACTGTGGGTGGGAATTTAATTTGACTGAGCCACAAAGCAGATGCTGGAACCCATCGCCCACCAGAATTTGGGGATGCAAAAAGGAGACCCATGTGAACTGGGTAAGCCCCCATCTCTTCCTCTTGACATCAGACATTTGAGGGCCAGGGGCGGTGATAATATCGGGGAGAGGAAGATGGAGTACATGGGGACAAGAGTGGGACAAGCCATCGTCACTGCCTAAACAAAGACTCAGCACCCTCCAACAGGATTCTAGTTCAGGGGAAAAGATTCTGAGGAAAAGATTCTGGGGTGAAAAGATTCTGGGGAAAACATAGAACATGGATGCATGCCACTTTGAGAAGGACACCACCCTCCCACCCCCCGGAGGAAACCTGGTTTTCCCACTTAGCCTAGAGAAGGGGGTGGAAAGTTGAGGGTGGGGACGGCGTTACTGTATAACCCCCACTGTTTCACATGTGAGAATCACTATTTTTTTTTAAGATTTATTTATTTATGCATACAAGAACTGGAGTACTGGCCAGAGGTGCGGGTGGGTGAGAGGATTCACCAGAGTCAGAGGGGGGAGCAGAACAGGCAGACTGACTGAAATACACTGCTGAGGGGAGCAGTGGGCAAGACAGGAGAGGTCTGCTGCACCATGTGGGTAGCTCCCTAGTTGGCTGGGGATCGAACTCTTGGCTGCAGAGGCTGCAGATAGCTTCACAGTGCTATGCTTAACCCCTTGCACCACCAGGGAGGCCCTGAATCACTATTTCAAAGAAACCATTTGGGGCCAGAGCCTGGATTTACACCTTCTTGGACTACATTAGTGGTGGTGATGGTGGGAGAAAAAAATCTAATGAGAAATAACTGTAAATAGACAAAGATTTATGGGGGTGAAAAATATGACCAAACACTGTGCTAGGTTCTCCCACTTATTTTCCAGATTCTGGATTCTCTTTACACCCTTATCCTGGGGTAAGGGTGTGGGATAAGCTCACATTCTAGTTGGGTTTGGCTAGCAAGGAATCACGATAGAAAAGGAGAAGGGCGGAGGGAAGAGAAGATTGTTATCAGGTGCTAAAAACTTACATCTGGCACCTAAGGATTCTACTATATTGAGAGATGGTGATTAAGCAAAGATGAGGTGGTTAGGGTGTGGGCCCTAACCCAATCTCACAGGTGTCATAAGATCCAACATTAGGATGCACCCACAGACACAGCAAAGAAGCAGGTACCTGCCAGCCAAGCAGCTAAGCCTCAGAAAAATCTGCTGACTCATTGACCTTGGACGTCAGCCTGCAGAACTGTGAGCAACGAAATTTATTTTCATCTGTTGACCTGTGTTTATTCGGTCTGTTTTGTTTTGTTACGGTGGCATGTCACTGGCAAACTAATGTAAGCAGGTAGTCAAGAGTTCTCTCCCCACTGGTTACCAAGGGCTGGCTCCATCCAGCACCGAAAGCCACAGTACCTGTTGGATGACCTGCTCTCATCCGGGTGAGTTATCAGCCCTGAGCCACTGCCCAGTTCTTAGGGCTTTTCTCAGCCCTGTGCTCACCTTTGTAACAGCCTCCTTATTAAACTCTGCTCTGTTTACTGAGTTACTCTACTCAGCCAGGCAGGCATGTGCTGGAAAAATTAACATCCAACACTTGAGAATTCTACCCGATTGTAAGGGCAGGACCTGGACACTGTGCAGGTTTTCTGATCCCATGCAGACCGGGTAAAGGAGGAGTCAGAGTCCTCAGTAGTTTTGCAGGTTTTTTATTTGGGGTTCACCAGGCATATGGCAGGCAGGGGTGCTGGCTGGGGGGCTGGGAGCAAGTCTTCACTCTATTTGGACTCTCTGGCGTTGGTTCTGCTGCTTCTCAGCTTTTCTTTCGGCTTCAGCTTCGGCTTCTACTGCGGCTGCTGCTACTGGTGCTGCTGGCGTCCCCCCGTGACGCCGCCCTTAAAAGCACAGTCAGTACTCAGCTGAATCCCATCTACCTATGCCCACACCTTACTCCAGGTGCCTGCCATCAGGCATGCATTCAGGATAAGAATCCATCATCTATCCTGATGGCGGAAGGGCAGAAAAGCCTGACATTTTCTTTACCCTACAGTCCACCCCCTCAGGGTTTTCTGCCATACAGTCTATATATATACAATTTTCTTATCAAACAGACAATGCAGCCATGGCCCACAGAAGCAAATACATCACAACAAAATACAACAGAACACAAATAAGTCCAGGCAGGGCACCAACCTAGTAGCAAAAGACAATTATTGGTACCAGGAGATGAGCCACCAAATCTGCTGCCGAAGGCACTGCTCATATGAGGGAGGGGAATCACTCACGGCATCTACTATATCACACCAGGAGCCGTCAGGCTTCCTGGCCTTCTCTGGCTGTAGTCTCGGCTACAAGGCACACACAGCATCCACCCCCGGGATGCACTAGCTCTGGGATTGGCAATTTTATTCTGTTGGGGGTAATCGCCAACCCTCAGGGTTTCTGTCTGGAGTCGCTCCAACACTCGGCCTTCATGGCCACCCATGCGACTCACAGACCCCTGCACTCAAGCCAACCCACTGCACAATCACATGGGTCGGGGATCCAAACTCTGCATTCGGCTTGGGCTCCACCCCAAGCCACATTCCCCACCCGTCCCCCAAGGACAGGTTCCTCAGCTCCTCACCCTCGCTCAAGAATGAGCAGGGCATCACCCACAGGTGATTTTACGAGACTCACAGTTCTTCAGCATACCCAGGCTGCTTAACAGCCACTCAGGGCTTCTCAACTTAGCATCAGTACCAGCTTTTGCTGCCTTAGTTGGCTTTTCTCCTCCACCTGGCTGCTGGGCATGCACAGGCTGCTTTTGGCCATCAAGGCCCACTGGCCACCCCCAGATTCTCAAAAAAAAAAACATAACCTGCCAAGGTCCTCCGCCTTCTGGCGGGATTGTCAGTCCAAGATCATCAGTTCTTCAGTCTATCAGTCCAAGTCCATTGGCCTCTCCCTGCTTCAGCAACGGCCTGCTGCCTCAGGGGTCATTGGCTGGTCCTTTCCGGTGTCGTTGGCTGGTCCTATCCGGTGTCGTTGGCTGGTCCTTTCCGGTGTCGTTGGCTGGTCCTTTCGGGCGTCTCCTTCACGCCATGTCCCGTCCTGCAGCTCCCGGACCGTATCCATCTTCTGTGCCGCCCTGGCGCCTCCAGCGTCGTCACAGGCAAACACTTACTCCTTAGTCCCTTCCAGGTCTTCGGAGGGCTCCAATACCCGTCTGCATGGATCTTGCCGACTTACGCCATTTGTAAGGGCAGGACTGGGCACAGTGCAGGTTTTCTGATCCCATGCAGACCGGGTAAAGGAGGAGTCAGAGTCCTCAGTAGTTTTGCAGGTTTTTTATTTGGGGTTCACCAGGCATATGGCAGGCAGGGGTGCTGGCTGGGGGGCTGGGAGCAAGTCTTCACTCTATTTGGGCTCTCTGGCGTTGGTTCTGCTGCTTCTCAGCTTTTCTTTCGGCTTCAGCTTCGGCTTCTACTGCGGCTGCTGCTACTGGTGCTGCTGGCGTCCCCCCGTGACGCTGCCCTTAAAAGCACAGTCAGTACTCAGCTGAATCCCATCTACCTATGCCCACACCTTACTCCAGGTGCCTGCCATCAGGCATGCATTCAGGATAAGAATCCATCATCTATCCTGATGGCGGAAGGGCAGAAAAGCCTGACATTTTCTTTACCCTACACCGATTTAGAGATGAGGCCTTAAAAGTGGTGCCAGGCAGGTGAGGGTCGCTGCTTTCCCACCTGAACAGAGACAGAGATAAACAGGGACCAGTCTTTGCTTCTATTCAATTTCTTTCTATGTCTTTAGCCTTTTTGGCCACTTGGCCAAGGAGGGATACTTTGCAAATACTTCTGGAAAGGATGACATAGTAGGAAGCAAAGGAAGGAGAAGTCATTGCTTTTGAGTTTCCAGCATCCACCCCACCCTAGGATTGAAACCCTTCAGGCGGGAGCAATTGGCAGAGAGGTTCTGGGAGCCAGGTGAGGAGAGGAATAAATGGGAAGATGCTATATGTTCCTGGAATGGGACACCCTGTCCCTCCCTGCCACCCACATGCCAGTTTGGACCTGGCTGCTTGTGCTTTGGACAGAACTATTTTCTCATCCGTGACATGGGTTGTGAGATGACTGAGATGGTATATATCATCTTTCTGGAACATAGACATTTCGGTTCAATGTTTATTCACTGTGTCTTTGCACGGTGGTCAGGACGTGGGGGAGACTGGGGGTGCCTCTGGCACACCTCACTGGGCCTGCATCAGGCCTCTTGCTGGGGGAACCAGGGTTTGGCCCAGAGAATGGGGAGATCTTGAAATACAAGCAGGTTTGGAAGTTTGTTTTTTTTAAGGATTTATTTATTTATGCATACAAGAACTGGAGTGCAGGCCAGAGGTGCAGGGGGTGAGAGGATTCACCAGAGTCAGAGTGGGGAGCAGAACAGGCAGAGTGACTGAAATACACTGCTGAGGGGAGCAGTGGGTGAGACAGGAGAGGTCTGCTGTGCCACGTGGGTTGCTCCCTGGCCAGGGATCGAACTCCTGCTGCAGTGGTTACCATTAGCAGTTCTGGTGTGGGGGTCATGAGGCTGTGAAGTAAAGCCTCTGGTGATCACAAATTTAAATAGCTGGGGAGAGGGTTTTAGGGGTTGACTTGCATTCCCCCAGCTCACGCACTAGAGTCTTTTAATCCCCAGTATCTCAGAATGTGACCTTTGTTGGGAGTTGGGTGCGGATGTAATCAGTCAAGATGCGGTCCAGCTGGAGGCATGAGGCAACCCATTGCAATACGACGGGATCCGCCTGGAGAAGGAAGATGTGGACCCGAGACGCACACAGGGGACAGCGATGTGAACATGAGCCAGAGTCTGAGGGGTTGCGCCACAGGCCAAGGAGCACAGCCCGCCAGCAGAAGGCAGGGAGAGGCTGGGGACAGCCCTCCAAGGAAGCCATACCTCAATCTTGAACTTCTGCCCTCCAGAACTCGGCCACCCCACTGGGGGTGCTTGGAAACAGCTCAGGGTAGAATGTGGCAGAGATGGAACTGAGCCTCCCTTTCAGCAGCAGGCCTCCCTCACACTTACACCTGTGTTGACACTTTGGACACTGTCAGAACAACCAGAAAGCTCAGGTTACAGAGCCGCAGTGAGTCGGCACCCTGGCTTTTTGACAGGCTGTGTCTCTGAGCCCCACTTCACAGAGGAGGAAACAGGCTCAAAAGTGCTAAGTCTCTCAAGGTCAAGGCCACTACAGACGGCTGTCTGTCTCTAAAGCCTGGACCCGTGGAAGGGTCCTCCTCGCCCACACTGAAGCTGGAACATGAAACCGAGCCAGAGAAGATGGGATCTCATGCCTGCCCCTGCCCCCCACATGCTGCAGCCGAGGGAAGGGCCATGGTGATGAAAAGGAGGACGTCTTGGATCAGAGCCCCGGGTTGTAGACATTCCTACACAGTCCTCCACACCCTCCTTGAGAAAGACATAAACACCTTGGACAAAGCCGGCTTTGACTTTTAATCTCCGGAGGAATTCTTCTGAAACTCTGCTCTGAAACCTCTCCCCCTCCCTGCCCAGACAGGTGTCCCCACTTGGTCGATCTGAAACACCCCCAGTGCTTCCCTGTGCCTCCCAAAGAGGAATCCCAGCTTTGCCTGGGTGTCCTTGATCAAACCCGGCATCCCTGTATCTCCAGTTGTAAAAGGAGGGTATGGGGGTGGGGTCATGCAGAGGGGAGGATCTGAGAACCTGGTCTGAAGTGGAAATCCAGACTGTGTGAACTTGGACAAATGTCCTGACGTCTCTGTACCTTCATTTATCTATAAAATGAGGTGGTAAAATGAGGTGGGATGCATCCTTCAGGGTTGTTTTGAAGACTCTCAGTGAGGTCATGGGTGAGGCATCATAAGAATGGCCAGATAAGAGCTGTTCAATTCAGTGTACCTCTTGTTCTCATGAAGGCAAGTCAAATGCATTCATGGGGAGAGGGAGGTTGAGCACTGAAGTACCTGGACAGGAAGGGATCCCGGGGCTGGGGGTAAGTAGGAGACTGAGGTACTCCCTCCTGCTATGGAGTCCCATGACCCCAGATCTTGGATTCTGTCTGGTACCTGAATGCACCAGGCTTGGCTATCTCAGACTATCACCTGACAACAGATCAGTAGATATTCTGGAAAATGAAAACTTGACCAGTTGAAGCCCAAGCCCTGATTCAGCCCAGGCCCTGCCCTGGATCCTGGTGATGGTGACACCGAGCCTGGTCACAGTAAACAGGAGATCCCCACGTTGCTACCCCCAGCCTAATCCCAGCCACAGCCTGGGCCCTGAGAAGGATCCCAGCGGGAAAGGCCTGGAAGAGCAAAACCAGGATACATGAATTGTGTGCTGTGTTGGTCAGAGGTCAGAGAGGTCAAGGACTCCATCAGCGGAAAGTGTGGAAAAGGAACCCAGGGAGGTCCCTTGGGCTGTTACCCAATCCTCTGGATGTCACACTGAGGAGTGCTGGCATTTTCTTAGGTCCTTGGGGAACACAGAATCTTAAACAGAGGTCACCATCAGATTAGTGCCTTAGAAAACTCACTCTCTTGGGCCTCCCTGGTGGTGCAGGAGTTAAAGTCTCTGCTTTCAAGCTGCCACCAGCCACTGCGGCCTGAGTTCGATCCCCGGCCAGGGAGCTGACCCACATGGCGCAGTAGACCTCTCCTGACTCACCCACTGCTGTCCTCAGCAGTGTATTTCCTAGATCTGCCTGTTCTGTTCCCCACTCTATCTCTGGTGAATCCTCTCACCCTCCACACCTCTGGCCTACACCCCAGTTCTTGTATGCATAAATAATTAAATCTTTAAAAAAAACTCACTCTGCTTTGGAGACTGGCTTCGAAGGGGTGAGACTGTGTGTAGAAAAAAGAGGAGGCTAAGATGGCTCCTAGGTGCAACAGTCAGGGTGGGTTAGCAGTTGCAACAAAGAACCCCCAAATCTCAGAGGTTTTTGTTTTGTTTTTTGCTTTATCTCCTCCCTTTTTTGGCTGAAACATTTTTTCTTTTTTTTTCTTCTATATATTTTTTACATAATTTTTCATTTTTGTACAATGTCTGCATTTTCATCTGGGTTACAGTTCCTGTAAAATTCCCACCACCCTTGTTTTGATCCTACTCCCTTCTTCCCCCACCCTGTCGTGTATCTGTGGTTTATAGTTGCCTGTTGATTTTGATTTTTACTTTATTATAATTAGTCTTTTTCCTGATCCTTTATTTAGGTTTTCTAAATTCCTGCCATGAGTGAGACCATTGGTATGTTTCTTTTTCTTTCTGGCTTACCAAATCTCAGACGTTTAAGCAGTAAGTTTGTTTCTCCCACACACCCTCTGGCAGTGGGGTTGGCAGGGCTCTGCCTAGTGGTGACTTGAGGGCATGACAGGGTCCAGTGGCTTCTGCCTGATGATTCTTCTGTGTTCCTAATGGAGGAAGAATGTGGGGATTTCACACTACATGCACAATCACCTTCAGCCGGAAGTGACACATAGCACTCCTACTCTCCATGTTTTGGTGAGAAATGGTCAAGTGGTCTTGGCCGTGGAACACTAACTAGACAGCCACTTCCCGCACACAATTCTGGAAGCAACAACTTTGGAAGTCAGACTACAACTCTTGCATGGTGATTCCACCACTATGGCTGCTTCCAGAGCTCTGGGCATGGGTATTCAATAGTTTGATTAATTCAACAGATACTTACTGAGCTCCTAGTATGTGCAGCCTAAGTACTTGGAATTCAGCCAGGAGCCAAAGTTCCTGCCTCGTTGAGCTGGATGTTTGTGAAAGAGACAGATCAAAAAACACATACATGCTGTTTGACTTGGATTCAGATAACAGAAGCTCACCTCCAACTAGCGAAGAAGACCAAGAGAAAACAACAGAGCAGACTTATTAGCTCCCATAACTGGGTACTCTGTGTGAGCCTCAGGCCGGGGTATTCCTCTGCTCTCATCCCTCTCATCCCTCCTTGGCCTCTGTCCTTCCCCACTTTGTGTTATGGCTCTGTGCCACCTGCACATCTTTTGATGGGACAGATGGTCATTGACAGCACATATAGAGCATCAGTTCAGGAGAGACTCTGATTGGCTCTACCTGGGTCACAATTCTCTTCTTGGTCCCATCACCATGAGTTGATGACAGCAGCCAGTCATTGGCTCGCCTAGTTGGGAGGGTCAGGGCAGGACAGGACGATTGACAACCTGACCAGGGCCCGGACATGTAGAGGATGTTCCTAAAGCTGGGGATCACTGCCTAGTGCATGAAGGGAACAGGTGATCAGATGACAGTAAACAGTAGATCCCCGGATATTCATCCAATGAGAGGAGAAACTCATAAGAAGCTGCAGGGGCTGACCAGTCCGTGCAGAGTATACAGGTGGTAGAACTGGAATTCTACTTCAATCTGCTTCACAAACCTGAAATCTGCATCACTTCACAAGAAAATAGAATGTTTGGCAAATGGCCAACAGCCATGAAAACAATCTCCCATAATCAAGGAACTGCAGATCAAAACCACAATGAGGTACCACCTTATGCCAGTAAGAATGGCACATATTAAAAAACTATAGCAACAAATGTTGGCGAGGATGTGGTGAAAAAGGAATACTCCGACAATGCTGGTGGGAATGCAAACTGGTGCAATCACTGTGGAAAGCTGTATGGAGAGTCCTCACACTACTGAAAATGGAGCTACCATATGACCCAGCAATCCTAGGGATCTACCCAAAGGACACAAAAACTTTAATTCAAAAGGATAACTGCACCCCTATGTTTATCGCAGCACTATTTGTAATAGGTAAGACTTGGAAAAAAACCCAAATGTCCCAAAATAGATGACTGGATCGAAAAGATGTGGTACTATGCACAATGGACTACTATTCAGCAATCAAAAAAGATAAACTAATGCCATTCACAACAACATGGATGGAGCTAGAACCGATTATGCTCAGTGAACTAAGTCAGAAGGAAAAAGAAAAATATCGGATGGTTTCACTTATAGGAGGAATATAGGGGAAGGATTTATAAATCAGACAGTTTGCAGGGGAGGGGGAGAGGTATGGGGGGGGGCGGGAGGAGCACAAGGGACTATGGTGATGGTGCAAGTGTGAATTGATGGTGGAAATTCCATGAGGACTATACCTGAGAAGAGAAAGCAAACACTATAAAATAAAAAATAATACATTCTTTAAATCTAAAAAAAAAACGGGATTTCTGAAAGTCTCTAAGTCGGCTAGGAAGACTGCACCACCTAGTGGCTGCAAGGCTCTAGGAATGAAGGGGCCCGGCTAGGAAAGGTCTCCCCACTGTGTTCACAATCGGCTCACACGTGGGTGAGAGGACCCCCACCCGAAAGGGGAGGAGCCTGGAACCCAGAGGCAGATCCAGCACCGTAGATAGATCCGGAAAGGTACGCACAAGACTCTGGATGATTTAAGACAATGATTTACATCACTGTCTCTGAATCATTCTAACGATGTGGAAGTTGACAGTGCAATGTCCCCCCATTTTGGAAATGAGTAAAATGAGCCCAGAGATAGTAACTATCCCAGATCTCATCTAGGAACAGGCAGAAAAGGACCCAAACTCAGGACTGAGCGGGTCCTGCGCCAGGCCCCTTGTGGAGCTGGGAGACAGTGCCACCTGGTGGGAACTGGCTTGAGCTGCTCCAGGCCTGGAAGGGAGACTAGAAATAACAGGTAGCATTTACCACCCGCCAGGCACTGTCCTAAGCCTCTATTTACAGTTAATTTTTTTAAAGATTTATGTATTTATGCATACAAGAGATGGGGTACAGGCCAGAGGTGTGGGGGGTGAGAGGATTCACCAGAGACAGAGTGGGGAGCAGAACAGGCAGACTGACTGAAGTACACCACTGAGGGGAGCAGCGGGCGCGACAGGAGAGGTCTGCTGCACCATGTGGGTAGCTCCCTGGCCAGGGATCGAACTCTTGCTGCAGAGGCTGCGGACAGCTTCATGGGTTGCGTCTTAACCCTTGCGCCACCAGGAGGCCCTACTTACAGTTAATTTAAATGAATTTGCTTAATCCTTCCTCCTAACAGTCTTCTAAGGCAGGTCATTGATAATCTCCACCCCTCTCCACTTCATTTTTTTACTTCTTTGAAATAAATATCTTCACTGTAGATTTTAAGCATACCCAAAAATAGACATAGCGATCTTATCATCCTCCAGTTTCCACAGTGATAAATCTTGTTTCCTCTATGCTCCCAACAGTCCCTTTCCCCGACCCCCAAACATATCAGGATTATTTTAATGAGTGTTATTTAAGATGAGTTGATCCAGAGATAAACAAAACAGAGGCTTATATCATTGTGCGGCTAATAAAACTACACTGTGCCTAAGAAAAGTGGCGGGGAGGTAAAAATATGAACAGAATCAATCCCACTGTATATTGTACAAAAATTGATTTAGAGTAATACACACAGACACACATAGAGAAACCAGCCCATCATTTTCCATGGGAAAGTGCTGAGAACTGGTGGAGCCAGAGAATCAGGGCTCCTTGTACTCTTCTCCCTGCTTTTATAGATGTCTAAATGTTTCTTTCATAATACATTTTTTAAAAGATTTATTTATACATACAAGAGCTGGGGTACAGGCCAGAGGTGCAGGGGGTCAGAGGATTCACCAGAGACAGTGTGGGGAGCAGAACAGGCAGCTCTACTGAAATGCACTGCTGAGGGGAGCAGCGGGCGAGACAGGAGAGGTCTGCTGTGCCATGTGGGTTGTTCCCTGGCCGACTGGGGATCAAAGTCATGCTGCAGAGCTGCAGATTGCTTCATAGTGCCGTGCTTAACCTTACGCCACCAGGGAGGCTCCCTGTAATACATTTCAATAAAATAAATGCAAAAAGAATGGCAGCTTGGGGCCTCCCCTGTGGCGCAGCTGTTGAGCGCTGGGCTGCGAAGCTGCCCGCAGCCTCTGCAGCGCGGGTTCCATCCCCGGCTGCTCCCCGGCCACCGGAGGAGGGTCCCGCATGGCGCGCAGACCTCTCCTGCCGCCCGCTGCTCCCCTCAGCAGTGTACTACGGTCCTTCTGCCTGCTCTGCTCCCCGCTCTGGCTCTGGTGAATTCTCTCACCCTCCCGCGCTTCTGACTGTACCCAGTACTTGTATAAATAAATAAATAAATCTTTAAAAAAAAAAAAAAGAATGGCAGCTTGTCTCTGGACAGCTAGTCTCTGACTCCAGCTTTCCAACGAACTGCACTGTGGTATTTCACACTCCCAGGCATCTGGATTCTCATGCTCACATTTTATTCTAGGCTGATCTACCTAAGATGAACACGGATAAGCCTGTAGTCCAGCCACCAACAGTCACGTTGTCACCTAAGGTGCAAAATTTGCCTGTCCACTGTGAAAGGGGAGAAAAGATAAAGCCTGGCATAACTGGTAATACTCACCAAAACAAAAGATATGGTTGCATAGGATGTGGGTGTTGGGGGTATTCAGGTCAAATCTAAAGAAAGCTGTATTTTCACTGACACAAAAGTGGGGCCATGTGTAAAATGATCAGCATCAGGTCTAGGCTGAGCAGTGGACTCGAAGTCCCACAGGGTCTTGTTAATTTACCACCTCAAAGTCAAGTTCAGTGTAGAACTGCGAACTCTAAAATGCTTCTCTGAAGTTCTGCACTTGAGTTGTTGGAAGTGGAGGCTGCTTCTCTGTGTCCAAGTGTCTGAGATCCAGGCAAGGATGGGATTTTCTTTCTCGTGGTTATAATTTTTTTTAAAGATTTTATTTATATGTTTTTGCATAGAAGAACTGGGGTGCAGGACAGAGGTGCAGGGGGTGAGAGGATTCACCAGAGACAGAACAGGGGAGCAGAACAGGTAGATCTACTGAAATACACTACTGAGGAGAGCAGTGAGCGTGACAGGAGAGATCTCCTATGCCATGTGGGTAGCTCCCTGCCTGGGGATCAAACTTGTGCTGCCGTGAATGTGGATAGCTTCATAGTGCTGAGACTTAACCCCTTGCACCACCAGGGGTGCATGACACCTTGCCATGCACCTCTTCATCTCTCTGTTGCTCCATCCTGATGAACCAAGGAGCACATTTTTACCTTGTCTTTGCCAGGTAATGTTTGCTGTCTCTATTTAAAGTGGAAATGAAATGCTACTTTGTTTGTGCCCGAATTGTGAAGATTTAGGAATATCAGTGGGTACAGGGCTCATTTAGCACAGGGCTGGCCTAAGAAACCCTCCATAAATATTAGCTACTTCTTGTGGTTATCGGTTTTGTTATCACTATTTTCACACAGGACAGTCTGATCGGTTCAACACTCCACCCACCCCCATGCGCACCACCCTACAGTCACCTTGTTACCCAAGGTGATTTGTTGCCAGAATATCCAGGTGCAAGCCTGCTTCTGTGGCTTCCTAGCTGTGCGAACAGAAGCAATGCATCACCTGCCTGAGCCTCAGTTTCCTTACCTGTAAAGTGGGAATCATATCATAGCTCCCTCAGGAATATTGAGAATTAGATAGCATCATGTTATACTTCTACTACCACCATCATCATCATGTCACCGCTTTTTGCCTTCTCCAACCCCTGCTAACGCTCTATCCCTCCCCTTTCTGTTGGGAACCTCAGTCGTTTGTGGACTCAGAGCGCCGCCTAGTGGTTTGGAGGATCCTTGCAGGGATGTACAAAAAGCGGGGGGGGGGGGGGGGTGTCGAGGGGGTTGGGGGGTTGGGGGATTGGGAAGGGTGGGCCGACGGAGTGTGCCCCTGAGCGAGTTGTGCTGAGACTACTGGGTCTGGGCTCCATGGATGTAATTGTGTGTTTGGACTTGAAGGGCAGCTGGAAGTCTGAGGCTGGAATCTGGAGACTTCTGGATTCAAAAACCAGTTTGTGCAAGTGTCTTCGAGGGGTGGAGGTGTCAAGGGTAGGTCTGAGCCCCATTTGGGTACCTGTGTTATGAGGGTACTGTGTTTGAGTGTCAATATGTGGGTGTACGATTTAAACTCAGTAACTTCCTAACCTCCCTAAAAAAAAAAAAAAAACAGCTTTCAGTAAATAAGTGGTAACGATACTGATGTTACTATCAGCAAATATAAATATAGGCAGTGGGTATGATATATGATAACAGCATAGAAAGGAATGGTATTGACATAGATGTAATATACAGGTAACATCAATCTATATGTCATATAAATGTAGATGGTAAAATACAGGTGGTAAAAATACGGTATAGGCATATGCCATGGATGCATAGATAGATATAAATTATGTTCATATCATTGAGAACCCAGGTCTTTTGTGGGTGAGAAAGGAGGTCCTGGGGTATAGTTTGTATAGAAAAAACAAAGAAAATGCTCATTTCATCCCTCTGTCAGGAGTTGGTTCCTTAGCATCTATTTTTTTATGTATATTTTTTACATCATTTTTCATTTTTTGCACAATGTATGCATTTTCATCTTGGTTATATTCCCCATACAATTCCTACCCCCCCTTATTTTGACCCTAATCCCTCTTCCCTTCTCCCCTCCCCAGTGTGCTATAAACCTCCCCAGGTTTATAGTTGCTTGTTAATTTGGTTTTTACTTTATTATAGTCTTTTTCCTAGTCCCTTATTTAGGTTTTCTAAATTCCTGCTATGAGTGAGACCATCCAGTATTTTTTTTTCTTTCTGGCTTATTTCGCTGAGCATGATCCCTTCCAGCTCCATCCATGTTGCTGCAAATTGCATGAGTTTATCTTTTTTGATTGCTGAGTAATATTCCATTGTGTATATGTGCCACATCTTCTTGATCCAGTCATCTATTTTTGGGCATTTGGGTTGTTTCCATAGCTTAGCTACTGTAAATAGTGCTGCTATAAACATAGGGGTGCAGGTGCCCTTTTGAAATAATGATTCTGTGTCCTTTGGGTAAATACCTAGGAGTGGAATTGCTGGATCATATGGAAGCACCATCTTTAGCAGGTTGAGGAATCTCCACACAGCTTTCCATAGTGGCATCTTTTAAGTTGACTCACAAATTTCTTTAGAGTATGGGGATGATGGTCCCCTGATATTGCAGGTCATGGGGAGAATCTTAGGCCTGTGCTAGGATCTAGGAGGAAATATTAAGAAGGGCTTAGGAATGTAAGCAAATGAAAGCCCAGGCAGTTGTTTGCTTTAGGAAAAGCACACCTGTAAGTGAAAGGAAACATAGTTTTGGTCACCACATGGCCCAGTAATGAACTCTGTCCTATAGTCATGGTAAAGTAAACACTCCATATTGATTTAACTCCAAGTGGTGATAAGAAGCTGCCGGGAAGAGGGGAAGAATGAGTGTGCCCGGACCTAATGGTAGATGTGGTTGGCTTTTTTTAACTTTTTTATTTATTTATGCATACAAGAACTGGGGTATAGGCCAGAGGTATGGGAGGGAGGATTCACCAGAGACAGAGTGGGGAGCAGAACAGGCAGAGCTACTGAAATACACTGCTGGGGGGAACAGTGGGTGAGTCAGGAGAGGTCTGCCCCTCCATGTGGGTAATTCCCTGGCCGGGGATCAAACTTGTGCTGTGGATAGCCTGATAGGTTGAGTCTCAACCCCTTGTGCCACCAGGGAGGCCCTGGATGTGGTTCTTGAAGGAATTCCCTCGAAGCCTGAGGACCCAGTGTCCACTTTGTGCAGGTGTGGGAAGGTGAATGACCTCCTCCCCCCAAGACAAGCATGCCCATGTTCCCAGAATGTGCTCCCTTCTGTGGTGAAGAGACTACAGATGTGGTTAGATTAAGGACCTTGTGGTGGGGAGATTATGCTGGATTGTCCTGGTGGAGCAATGTAATCAAAGGGGTCCTTATAGGAGGGAGAATAAAGGATCCAGATGTGATATCAGGGGCAGAGGTTGGAGGGAAGCAGCCAGGAAGGTGGCCAGGCAGTCTCTGGAAGGAGCTGGAAAAAATTCTCCCCAGAGCCTCCAAAAGCAACCAGACCTGTGGAGCCTTGATTTTTAGCTTAAGACCCTTTCAGATGTCTGACTTCCAGAACTGTAAGAAAATTAACTTATGTTGTTTTGTTTTTAAAGATTTATTTATTTATACAAGAACCGGGGTACAGGCCAGACGCGTGGGAGGATGAGAGGATTCACCAGAGACGGAGTGGGGAACAGAACAGGCAGACTGACGAAGTACACTGCTGAGGGGAGCAGCGAGAGTGACAGGAGAAGTCTGCCGCGCCATGTGGGACCCTCGCCAGCCGGCCGGCCAGCTGGGATCAAACTGGCGCTGCAGAGGCTGCGTACAGCTTCAAAGCACTGCGCTCAACCACCTGCGCCATGGGGGGAGGCCCTTAACTCATGTTGTTTTAAGCTGTGAAATATGGGGCTTATTACAGCGGTAGTAGGAACCCAAGACAACCAAGGTTCGTGCCTGAATGAGCCCCTCCTCAGTGTCCTCCCAGCCATCCCCCTGCAGTGGCTTTGTGGCAACAAAGAGTTGAGATGGGCCTCCCTGGTAGCAAAGGGGTTAAATCTCAGCACTGTGAAGTTATGGGCAGCCACTGCAGCATGAGTTCAATCCCCGGTCAGGGAGCTGACCCACATGGCGCAGCATTCCTCTCCTGTCTCGCCTGCTGCTCCCCTCAGCAGTGTATTTCAGTAGATTCACCTCTTCTGCTACCCATTCTGTGTCTGGTGAATCCCCTCACTCCCCGCACCTCTGACCTACACCTCAGATCTTGTATGCATAAATAAATAAATCTTTATTTAAAAAATAAAAATAAAGAGTTGAGGAGTCCCTTTGGTTTAAACAGCGCTGTCCCTCCCCTCCATCAGACCAAGTGTAAGGGGGAAAGGATGTCCTGAGCTAATCCCATACAGGCTTTGTGGACTCCACCCCCACTCCAGACCAAAGCCATCAGGACTTTGGGAAAGACAAATCCCATCACCACCAAAAGGAAGGTTGCTGGGACCTGAGGGTGGAGTTAAGCAGCCAGGTTTGGTATAAAAACCAAACACTTGGGCCTTGGGGTCTCGCTCGCCCACTCGCCTCCTGGCTTCATGGCTCCTGGCTCGCGGCCAGCTCTCAGAGCGCCATTTGAGATTCCAGATCGGAGGATCAGGTAGGACACATTTAAAACTTTGTCTCCCACTTTTTCTTCCTGAGTTTTATATTTCCTCATTTGCCCTTCCCTTGTAAATAAACCTTTTATTAACCTTTCGTGTGTGCCTGCAGTAGAGTATTGGTAAGTCCTTTTAAGTGCGCGGGTGAGGACCCACAGTCAGGCAACCCGTTTTGTATTGGGGCTGCCCTGTAACACAAGTATGTCTCACCTCCTGGTTTTTGCCCAGATTCTCCCCCATTCCCTCAATTTCCCTCTGTGGTGGGATTTAGGGTTCAGTCTAAATCCAGGGTTGAGATTCTCCCCAAGGCCTGTATCAGCATCAGTGTGTGCATGAGGTCAGGGCTCACCCTTCTGACCTGTACTCTCGTGTAGTGACTCCTGATAGCATGGAATTGCAGAGCCCTGGAGGAGGATCCAGCTGTTGAAGGCTCTGGATTTTCCTGAAGTCATCTGAAGGCATGCCCCTGCCTCCTGAAATTGCTCAAAAGATGAAGGAACTCTGTCACCTCTATAAAGGTGTTTATCTTGACAAGAAACCAATTAAAGCCCTTGGTATCAGCATGTCAACCAGGAGAGGCTCCCACCTGTGCCTCCAGCTTCACCCTGACCCTTTTGCCCTGGCTGGACAATCTTGTACAAATCACATCCCTCCGGCCTCGCCTTGGGCCCTCCTTTGGAGCACTGAGGTGTTAGATGAGGTCTCCATTGGGGTTGAAGGTTAAATTCCACAGTTCTCAGACCCTCACCAGGTGGTACAGGCATTGAATGCATACAGGCCTGAATCCCAGCCCTGAGCCTGCCAGTGATTGGTTGCAGCCAATATTTTTTTTCTTTTTTTTTTTTTAAGATTTATTTATGCATACAAGCTGGGGTACAGGCTAGAGGTGCGGGGGGTGTGTGTGTGTGTGTGTGAGAAATTCACCAGAGACAGAGTAGGGAACAGAACAGGCAGACTGACCGAAGTTCACTGCTGAGGGGAGCAGCGGGCGAGACAGGAGAGGTCTGCTGCGCCATGTGGGAATCTCCCTGGCTGGCCAGGGATCGAACTCGTGCCACAGAGGCTGCGGATTGCTTCATAGTGCAGTGCTTAACCCCTTGCACCACCAGGGAGGCCCCCAATATTTTTTTCCCTTGGGGAAGTGACTGGCTACATCTGTACCTCAGTTTCCTCATCTGTCAAATGGGTATTAAATAAGGCAGTGCCTCCTCAGTGCCCAGCACGGTGGTTATGGCCACACACAAGCCACATGTTGTTGAGTTTGTAGCTGCAGCTCAAGGTCAAGCATCTGGGCTGTGAAACATTCACTGTGGTCAAATCTTTTAATGCAGGACACAACAGATCAAAGCGCATAAACAAAATATCTTGGTCCTTCCTGGTGGCCTAGAGGTTAAGTCTCAGCACTATCACCACAATGACCTGAATTTGATCCCTGGCCAGGGAGCTGACCCTCATGGCGCAGCAGACCTCTCCTGTCTTGCCCACTGCTCCCCTCAGCAGTGTATTTCAGTGAATCTGCCTATTCTGCTCCCCACTCTGTCTCTGGTGAATCCTCTCACCCTCACACCTCTGGCCTACACCCCAGTTTTTCTATGCAAAAATAAATAAAATCTTTTTTAAAAAACAAAGAAAAGAAAATATCAAGTGTGCTCCGAGATAGCCTGTTCCTTAGTCCAGAATACATGCTCCCAGAAGGGCCAGTGAAGATTTCCCACTGAATAGGCAGGTACAGGGACAGACTGAAGGAAAACAATGCCCAAGATCCTCATCTTCCCAATGAGAAGTTACCTATACAAATCTGCCTAATGATGTCCCTGATTTGATATGGGCATTTCCAATTTCCACCCTGCACCAACTTTTTAAAATACTCATGCTTCAGATACACATATGCCCTTCTCCTGGAGGCCCTCCCTGATAACCATCTCAGGATGGGGTGAGTACTTACCCTGGGTTCCCACAGGCCTCAGTGTCCTCCACCCCAGCTCTGACCCCCACCCCTGCCTTTGCCCCTCCCTACACTGAGCCCATCTGCCCCCTTCCCAGCTCTGAACACACTGGACAGTCAATGATGACTGATTGTCTCCCCCACCAGACAGTGAGCCCCACGAGAGCCACCACTTCTGTCTCCACTGTGACACTAGCATCACCCAGCCACCAACAGGTAGCCACATCAGCTCTGGGTGTGTGGAGCTGCGGTGGGGTCCGGGGCTCGGTCCTGGCACAGAATGGTGTCTGCATCCTCACCCTCTGGATCTCCAGCCGCACACTCCTTATTCTGGAAGCTGAGGCATGCTGTAAAAGAACATGGAACTAAATGCAGATGGAACTTACTTTAGATTTGGAGACAATGTGTTTAAAGAGCATGACTTCCCCCCCCCCAGGTAATGGCAGGAGCCAAGGGGCACTGGCCCCTGAGCAGGCACCTGTTGCTGAGGGTGGGAGTCACTGTGTACAAAGACAGAGTGTAAAGGAACTCGGCCAGGCTGGTTCAGAACCAATCCAGAACAGAGAAAGGAGGCTAGAGACCTCAGGAGTTCCCAGGCAGCAGGCGATGAAGTGGGTTGGGCAGGGGAGTGAGGACTTGAAGGGAAGTTTTAATGAACCCATAATCATCTACCGCTATGTAATTGAGTTCCTATGAAAAATTATAATGGCGTGGAGATAATAACGGCAGAAATTGCCGCTGTGAGGCTGGGCGCCCTACCTGGCCCAGAAGCACCCATCTCCTGCAGATCAAGACCACAACAAGGGCTGACCCACAAGGTCATTAATCCTGCTGGGCCCTTACTCCGAGGAGGCAGTACTAATACAGCACCCCGGTTTACTGATGAGAAACTTAGAGGGAGGTCAGGTCACCTGCCCAAGGCCACACAGCTCCTCCAGCCCCAAGCAGGCCTTGAACCCAGGCGCCTCCAGGCCGCACAGAGCAGGTGGGAGAGGAGAAGGGAAGGGGTAGGTGGGTTATAGGACTCTCCCCACCCCCACCCCACCCCACCCCACCCCCATTCTCAACTCTCTTGCCCAAAGCAGTGGCCTGGGGGCTGGGGCAGAGGATGCCCTGGTGGAAGCTGCTGGTGAGCTGCAGTGGGGGGAGAGTGGGCGCTAGAGGGTTGGCAAATGGGAACTGATGGGGGTGCGCCCTTTGTGGGGGGCAGTGGTTCCTACCCGGATGTGGAAAGGTGTGTGTCAGAATAGGGCTCATGCATTCATTTCTTCATCACAGCCCAGTGCGACCGCTGGCCAGTACCTGGCCTCTAGCAACAGCAACGGGGCACACTGAAAGAAGGGAAGGAGCAGAGGGAGGGGTGGAGAATGAAGAATCAAACCACAACAATAGCTACTTTTCTAGAAGGTAAGCGACCTTCAGCAGATAACCTAACTCGCTGCTGAAGAGATGGGGGTGGTAAATTAGGGCCGCTCCTCCTGCCCCCTTTTTTTTCTTCCTCCCACTCATTCTCTCACTGTTGCCCAAGGTAGTGGCCTGGGGGCTGGAGTGCCCCCTGGTGGAAACTGTGTGGAGAAAGCTAGAGGGTTGGTGGGTGTGAGCTGATGGATGGCGGAGCCCCTTTAAAACCTGGGATTGTGGGCCTCCCTGGTGGCGCAAGGGGTTAAGCACCACACTGTGAAGCAATCCGAGGTCAGGGAGAAACCCACATGGCCAAGCAGACCTCTCCTGTCTTGCCGGCTGCTCCCCTCAGCAGTGTATTTCTGTCAAGCTACCTGTTCTGTTCCCCACTCTGTCTCTGGTGAGTCCTCTCACTCCCCTGCATCTCTGGCCTGTACCCCAGCTCTTGTACACATAAATAAATAAACCTTTTAAAAAAAATAAATAAAACCTGGGATTCAGGTGTGAGGAGAAAATCTTGCCCAGCTGTCAGAGTTGACCAGAAGGTTAGGGTGCAGCCCCCATACCCAGGTGCTGGGTACAGAGTATGTATCACATTTGATCTTTACTACACGCCTGGGAGGTAGGTACTGTCAGGAGGCCCATTTGCAGATAAGGAAAACTGAGGGATGGAGTAACTCCCAAGGGCACATCAGTTTGGGAAGAGGAAATAGCTAAGTCCTGTTCCCAGATCAGAAGCTCCAGCCCCGCAAAACTCAAACTTGGGCCTTCACACCCCTCACCATCCCATCTCCCCAAATGTGTCCGGCTTTTAAAATTCAGAGCCAGGGCCTCCCCAGTGGCGCAGCGGTTGAGCTCTGGGTTGCGAAGCTGCCCGCAGCCTCTGCGGCGCCAGTTTGATCCCCGGCTGCTCCCCGGCCACTGGAGGAGGGTCCCACATGGTGCGCAGACCTCTCCTGCCGCCCGCTGCTCCCCTCAGCAGTGTACTTCGTCAGTCTGCCTGTTCTGCTCCCCGCTCTGGCTCTGGTGAATTCTCTCACCCTCCCGCGCTTCTGACTGTACCCAGTGCATGTATAAACAAAACAAACAAACAAACAAATAAAATAAATAAATAAATAAAAACATGCCTCTTTAAAAAAATATATATAAAAAAAAAATTAAAAAAAAATAAAATTCAGAGCCAGCAAGCTCCCTCCTAGGCTGCCTACCCTTTCTAAGAAGCTCCCTCTCCCACTTCACCCCCTCCTCCACCAACCGGCTGAGCCACATACTTGCATCAACCAAGACAGGTCTTGCTCTAGAAAAATTCCAAAGCCAGAGTCAGACTAGTACCGTTTCCATCCCACTTAGTATTGGTCTTCCTGGCCAAGTGCTGTGTGGGGTGCCCACCAACCAGGGGTGAGGAAAAGGAGGCCTCCTCTGTGCCTTCACCCACTTCTGGACTTGGAATACAATTGGCTCTAGACAACAGATACAGGTGAGCAGTTTAAAGACTCCCTGGCTCTGTGTTTAAGTGGGTGAGAGAGGTGAGCTGGAAGGGGCTGGCCAGGGGAGGGCAGGCAGAAAGGGGCAGTGTAGCCAACAATGCTGATTTAAAGAACCAGACCCCCGTGACTCAGGCCATTGAAATGAGGAAACTCTCAGAGAAAGACATGGGGCTGTTTCTATGAGGGAAACCAAAACAACCTTGAGCTAGGTCCATAGGGGAAATGGATGAAGGCGGCCTCAGGGAGCTCAGATCCATGGACCCAAGCCACACTTGTGGAAGGGCAAACCTCAAAAGCTGAGGCTAAATTAGGCCAGTGGAGGAAAGAAATGTGTGTGCTGTTGTACAGCTTTTAAACCTGCAAGGGGATATTTTCTCATGTCTTGTATGTGAATGCACCCACATGCAGAATATAAACTGGGGGGGGGGAGGAAGTGACATCTGGGAGGGAGCACAGGAAAACCCCCACTCTGTCAGGAATGTTTGATTTCTTTAAATAAAAAATAGTAAAAATGCGAAGGTATTAAAGATAGGTGTACGTACACGATAAGTCACAATTCCTTGAAAGCTGTTCTTTTTCTGTATTTGAAAAAATTATTTTTAAAGCAGAGAGAGTGTTATAGGACAGGGAGAGGGGCAGCCCAAACCCCGCAAACCTGCCTATTCTAAATGGGTTCTGCCATCCGCCGCATCAACACAAAACACATGAGACTTTATTGGGAAGGAACTTTAATAAAACTAGGAAACAATACAGGTAAGGCAAAGAGTCTAGTTTCTAAATGAAGCACCCAAAGTTACCCGTCCCCTCGTGGGTAAAACTCCATCCATATGGGATCGGCCCAGAACAAGGCCCCAAAGCCTGCTACAAGTCTAAAGCATCTTCCAGTGGGGACCCACAGAAAAGGGTCACAAACAACCGGACAAGTCCAGAAGGAAAAGAGCAAAATCAACATCAAGATAAAAGCTGCCATTGTCACCTCCCCACGGGTCTCACACATCTGTGTCACCTAGTCCACGACCAAAAGACAAGCGCAGTTTCTTCACATGTTTCTAGGCTCCACGCGCCTCCTCCAGGTCTCCTGGCTCCATCCTGCTTCCTTCCTCAGTCTCTTCTGCTGCTTCTTTTCTTCCTGCTCAGCTCCACCCTCCCTTGGGTGGGGCAGGGAACCTCCCCCTTTCCTGGGGACCACCCTGTTACAAGAGGGTGGGGGATGGAGTCAGAAGATAGTCATATATGGCGGAGATGGAGGGGAAAGAGCAGGGGCCAGCACGGAGAAGACCATTGATTTCACTTTTCTCAACTCTTCCCCCACCCCCCAACCCCCTGCAGCCTTTCTGACGGGGCAAAGCCTTATTTTTTTTTTTTAATCCCTCCCCACCCCCACTACAGGGCATAGTACCTGGAAGGTATCAAGAAAAAGGAGGATGGGCAAGGGTGTGGGGTAATGAGGGGATGGACAGGGAACAGGATGGGGATAGCCATAGGAGACCAAAGAACTCTGCTGCTTATCTGCTGTGACAAAGTCCCCAGTGTTACTCAGAGCCAAGGATGCTTTTGGAATGGGGAAGTCCCAGGCCCAGAGTAGCAGGAAGGAAGCCAAACTCATCTTAAACTTCCCGTTTGCCCAGCAGGTGCTGGGTGGGGTGACTTTGAAAGGCAGAAGAAAGAGTAAGATAGGATGGCTGTAAGCCAGAGAGCAGGCAGGCACAGCTCTTCCCTGCAAGATAAATCAAGTTCTAGAAGCATAGGCTTGGAAGATCCCAAGCAAAATAACCTCCACCCCCCATCCCACCCCTACCACAGCAATTTCCAGAACCTCACCACACACAACCTGCTGGAATCCTGGGGTGGGCAGCTTCCAGAGTGGTCTATGAAAATCCATGGAAGGAGACTAAACAAAGAGGGTCACTCTGGGCCTAAAGCAGCCCAGACCCACAGAAATCCTAGACTCTCAAAACACTAGCACGGATGTAAAATGATGATACTTTAATACAAAAATTTTTTTCAATCTACTTTGAGAACCTCTCAGTCTTTGCTCTTTAAACTAAAATTTGGAAACCTTAATTGTTCTTTATATTAATTTGAGAGACTACCAAGTTATATTCAAATCATTTCTTCAACAAAATATTTATTGAGTACCTACTGTGTGCCAGCACTGGGGATACTGCAGTGAATCAAATGTTCAGTGAAGGGGCTTCCCTGGTGACCTAGGGGCTAAGCCTCAGTGCTATCATCCATCACACTCCGGTCTGAGTTCGATCCCTAGCCAGGGAGCTAATCCACAGGTCTGGCACAGCAGACCTCCCCTGTCTCCCCTGCTGCTCCCCCAGCAGTTTATTTCAGTAGATTCACCTGCTCTGCTCCCCACTCTGTCTCTGGTGAGTCCTCTCACCCCCACACCTCTGGCCTACACCCCAGCTCTTCTACTCAAAATAAACGAAATCTTAAAAAAAAAAAAAAAAAAAGCTCAGTGAAAATGCAAAGCAAACTGAGTAACTGCTTGGCTGGTAACCCTCAAGTGCTTCCCTTCGCACTAGAAATAAAATGCATTCTCTTGGGATGCTCTTGGAGGATCTTCTTGGAGGATCCCTCTGACCTCGCTCACTTGTCTCCTGCATTCAGCCTTTCATGCAACAAATATTTTATTGAACACCTACTGGATGCTCTAGAAGCTGGAGAGACTGCAGTGACCCAAGCAGACATCGCAACCTGACCTTGCAACTGTCTTCATCCTCCACAAACACATTCCCTCCGCAGATCTCTGCTGTACCTGAAAAGACCTTTAGGGCCTCCCCTGTGGCGCAGCAGTTGAGCGCTGGGCTGTGAGGCTGCCCAGCCGGTTCGTTCCCCCACTGCCAGCGAGGGTCCCACCAAAAAAAAAAAAAAAGACCTTTATTTACAGGTGACCTTTTTTTTTACAGGTGAATGAGCTCAGGGGGGGGCAGGGCCCTTCTGTTACTGAGTTGCATCGCTGGGTCTAGAACAAGGTCTTGTTTCTAGTTAGACCTCAATCACAAACACGAGCTGACATCTATTTAATATATGCACCTGGCCCAGATTTAACTTGTAAGAACAAACACTCCTTAGCAACCTATCCTGAAAAACATGCCCATTTTACAAGAGGTAACAGGTCCAGAAAGACCTAGGCTGTGAGTTCAAGAAGTCTGCTTTGCAGTATCATGCTCCTTCCTAAGCACCGCTCTATACAGTTCAGCCTCCAAGTGAGTGAATGAAAGACTCAGTCCTTCAGGCTGGACTGAATTCAGCGCCTCGTTAGCGGTGTTACCTAACACCAATCGATTTACCTCTCTGAACCTCAAATTCTTTATCCTTAAAGGTCAAGTGTCTTCTAGTTCACGTGAAGATGAAAGATTGGCTCCTAGATATCACCTCCTTAGCACACGTGAGCACACCCCATTGCATCGAAAGTTGGGGGGCGAGGGGGGACGGCGGGGTCGGTCAGGCGCTGGGTGTGGCCTTAGTAGGAGGCCAAAGTCTCTCTGGACTTCCAGGTTCCTCCCCTTTGTCCCCGCCCTACCTGGGCCCCAAGGCGCTGCCTCCGACACCCCCACCCCCCTGAACACCGGGCCCAACGAGGTAACCAGAGAGACACCGTTACAGCGTGTGTCCCCGAAATAGCCGCGGCGGTGTGGTGGAAAGAAATGCGGCGGCGGGGAGAAAACCCCGCCTGGAGCTAGCGGCCCCGCCCCCGCCGCCAGATTTCGTTGGGAGGGAGGCGCCGGCGCCCGCCCCGCACTCGCCAGCCGCGGGAGCCGCGAGCAGCCGCGGGCAGCGGGAGGAGCGGCGACCTGCGGAGATGGAGACGCTCGGCACCTGGGCGCTGCTGCTGCTGCTCCTGGCGCTGGCGCTGCTGCTCCGGACGCGCACCCAAGGGCACCTGCCTCCGGGACCCGCGCCGCTGCCGCTGCTGGGCAACCTCCTGCAGCTTCGCCCCGGGACGCTGTACCAGGGGCTCTTGCGGGTGAGGGGAGCCCCCAGCCGCGAGACCCCAGGGGCCGAGAGGGAGGGGTTCTCCAGGGAAAGACACAGGAGTGTCAGGACGGAGAAGCTAGGGTACCCTAGGGAGGTGGCAGGAGCTGGGGACCTAGGCCACGGGGCTAGGGGTGACCCGGAGTGGGGTAGGAGAGGGGTCCGGGCTGCGGAGAGAGAGGAGGACCTGGGCTAGCAGGGACAGAGTCAGCTGCCACAGACTCCCTGGAGAGGGTGTATGGGCAAGGAAGCAGAATCCAGAGTGGCAGAGGTCCCCAAGCTTAGGGACCCACAAAATCCTGGGCAGTGGAGGCGTCGGGCCCAGAGCTGAAAGCCTTCCAGTTGAAGGAGTCCAGGGTGATGGTGGTGGGTGGGCTTTTCCCCCAGAGAGGTTGCTGCACCTGCAGGTGAGGTATCCTGAACTGAGGGGAGAGAGAAGAGGAGGGACCGGTGGGGAAGTGGAAGCTGTTGAGGCAGATACCAGAAATCTGTCAGCAGAGAAGGGGGGTGGGGGGTGGGGCAGATAGGTGGAGCCCAGGCAGGAGGGAGCTGGCAGTTCCTGGGACCAGGAAGAGAAGGAGAGCAAGAATGAAAGCTGAGAGAGGCCGGTGTGGGCCTCTGCCAGGTGTGGGCCTTGGAAATCACTCCCCATTCTAAAGGAGCCTAGAAATTTCAGGGCCTGGCAAAGCAGTTGGGGCTCTCAGGGAGAGATGGGGCAGGTCTGGCAGCCCCTCCAGGAGGTGAGGGGTTAGCAGTGATTGAAAGGGTGGCTAGATATTAGAGTGAGGGCCCGAGAGGTGCCGAATTATGGGAGACCCAGCATGCAGCCGCCATTTGTCAGCTTGAGGGCATCAGAATGGGTTTCTTGTTGTCCCGGGTTCAGTAGTCAGGATGCTGCCCCCAGGGAAGGGGGTGGGGACTAGGGAGTGTAGAGGGGAGGGGGTTTTAGGAAAGGGAGCCAGGAACCTTGTGACTAGAGGAAGGGCTTGATTGAGGGAAGGGCTGAGGGCAAGGGGTTCTCACCAAGGGAGCAAGTGCCTCCCCCAGTGCCAGACCCTAACAAGGGACTGGAGGCCCAACAGTGTACCCCACAGCATGCCCCTTCTTCCTCCCTGCCCCCAGCTGAGCCAGAAGTATGGATCTGTGTTCACCGTTTATCTGGGGCCCCGGCGCCGAGTGGTGGTCCTGGTGGGACACAAGGCAGTGCAAGAGGCCTTGGGCGGCCAGGCCAAGGAGTTCAGCGGGCGGGGGATATTGGCAACGCTGGACGGCACCTTTGATGGCCATGGTGAGTCGTGAAGGGAGCAAGGAGGCTGGAGCTCCCCTCAGAGCTGTGACCTTCCTGCACAGCCCCGCCCTGTCCTGCACAGCCAGTCTAGTTAGTTACCAGTTGTGTTGTTATCATGGCTGCAGGCAGAGCCCCTAGGCAAGCACAGACCAGGGTGGAGTTATTCTTGCTGAGACTAAAATCAGGCCCTGGGGGATCTAGGCAACCAACTGCTAAATGATCCTGTTCCCCCAGAGCCCCTAGGCCGGTGAGCAGCAACCTGTACTTGTGACAAGGACAGTTCAGAGAGGTCAGGGTCAGGGTGGGGACAGCACCTGACCTAGCCTGCTGGGGTCGAACAAGGTTGAAGTGTCAGAGTTGAGACTCAGCTTGAGTGGGAAGGGTTTCCAGGCAAAGAGACCAGCATGGACAAAGTGTGGCGGTGAGGGGGGAGCATTCATTCATTCCACTGGCATATTGTCTTCCGTGAAAACCTCAGATGACCCAGATCGGTGTGTGGCCTGTCTCCCCGGGCCAGAGAGGACTTGTAATAAGACAATGGAAGAAGAGAGTAGATTTCAAAATGAGCGGTGACACTATTGAGAGCAGGACATAGGGTCTGTACTGGAAAGAGAAGGAAAGAAGAATGGGAGGAGTCAGGAAGCCTGCTCAGAGGAGGCGACCTGTGAGCTGATACCGAAGGATGAGAAGGAGGAGTGGAATTCATTTGGTGAGGATGGAGACTGGGTGACCCAGACAGAGGGAGTGTTAGGGGGAAAGAATGTCCTGAGCTAATCCCATACATATTGGGGCTGCCCTATAACAGGAGCAGTGGGGCAAAGGCTGTGAAGTGGGCTCTGACTCCATTGAGGAAGTGAGAGACGTTGGCGCGAGGGTGGTGGCATGAGTAATAAGCCTGGAGAAGTCGGCGAGCCTGGTCACGCAGGGCCTGCGTCACACTGAAGGGTTTGGGCTTTGGATTTTGCTGGGAGTATTTGATTCCAAGCATGGAAGGGATATAGTCAGAGTAAGAAAGACTTTCTGTTCACTCTGTGGGGGCCCAAGGAGACTAGGATGGGACATGGCTGAGGCCATGGAGAAGAGAGGGGTGGTGGGCCTCCCTGGTGGTGCAGGGGGTTAAGCACGGCACTATGAAACAATCCGCAGTCTCTGCAGCCTATCTCGCCCGCTGCTCCCCTCAACAGTGTATTTCAGTCAGTCTGCCTGTTCCCCACTCTGTCTCTGGTGAATCCTCTCACCGCGCCCCCATGTCTGGCCTGTATTCCAGCTCTTGTATGCATAAATAAATAAATAAATATTTAAAAGATAAAAAAAGAACAGAGGGGTGGTGGCTAGGAGAGGCCCTGTCAGTGGGCAGGGAGTCGTGGGCTGGGACAGGAAGGAAGAGGGATGCTAAGGCCACTTTGGGGCACAGTGGATGGGAGGGATGGGCAGAAGATATCCAGCAGGAGGCCACTGCAGGTCTGCACTCTATGGGTGGGAGTGCGAGTTCAGAGAAGGGGAAGGTCTGTGAGGACAGACCTCTTGGATAAAGTAATAAAATGGGCAGTTCTATTGTCCTCCCTCCCCGTTCAACCTCCAAATGACATGGGGCATGGGATTCAATATTGCTCTGTAAGTGTTGGGGTGGATGGATGAGTGGATATTGATGCGTAGATGGAAGAATGGATGATGGATGATTGACGGACAAATGGGTGATGATAGATGAATGGATATTGGTAGGTCGATAGAAGACTGGATGATGATTGGAAGGATTGATCATGGTGGATGGAAGGATGGAGGTTGGATGGAAGGAATCTTCAGTCACCTTGGTTATCCACAAACAAGAGGAACCTAGATAATTCCAGTTACCAAGTTTTCAGGAGAACGTAATATTCTGAACCCAGGTCAGAGGATAGAAGAACCAGTTATCAATTTATCATGCCCCTACTGAGCCCTTATCCTTGACATAGGCTGGTATGGTCTCAGGCAGAGCCTGCAGAGTCCCCGCTGGGGGACCCTCCCTGGAGGACAGGAGTAGTCCTGGGGTTGGGGAAAGAGCTCTTCCCTCCTTGAGTCTAGCCTCCTGTGCAGGGGTTTTCTTCTCCAATGGGGAGCGATGGAGGCAACAGAGAAGATTCACCCTACTCGCTCTGCGGGACCTGGGCATGGGGAAGAGAGAAGGCGAGGAAATGATCCAGGCAGAGGTCCGGTGTCTGCTGGAGGCATTCCGGGGGACAAAAGGTCAGCATGGCGGATTCAGCTGAATGTGGGGAGGACCCGGAACTGTCACATGTCGCATCACTCTGCCTCTCTTTCTTGCCATTTCTGTTTTTCTCTCCTATGTCTGTCTCTTTCTCTGTCGCACTCTCTGTCCTTGTCTGTCTCCTGTCTGTTTTATCCTGTCCATCGCTTTCCCTGACTCTCATCTCTCTCTCAGTCCGTCTCTCTGCCTGTCCCTTTCTGGTTGAGTCTGGCCCATACTTCATCACTGTGGGTCCACCCTGCCTGCAAGTCAGCCTCCCTCACCACCTCCTCCTGAACCCTCCCCCCAGGACAGCCATTTGACCCGTCCCTGCTGCTGGCCCAGGCCACCTCCAACATGGTCTGCTCCCTCATCTTCGGCCTCCGCTTCCCCTACAAGGATAAGGAGTTCCAGGCCATGGTTCAGGCAGCTGGCGGAGTCCTGCTGGGGATCAGTTCCCGGTGGGGTCAGGTAAGTGGATGGGGGGCCCCTCTCCAGCCACCTTCCCCAAAGTTTCCATCCGGCCCCTCTCTTCCAGGAAACACCCTCAGAGCCCTCCTTCCAGCCAGGCCTCCTGAGAACAGCTGCTCTTCTCCCCCTGCAGGCCTATGAGATGTTCTCCCAGCTCCTGCAGCACCTGCCCAGCCTGCACGCAGACTTCCTTGGCCACGTGGGCACCCTGGCTGCCTTTGCTGTCCAGCAGGTAGAGAGGCACCGGAAAAACCTAGATACCTCAGGCCCCGCCCGTGACCTTGTGGATGCCTTCCTGCTGAAGATGACACAGGTGGGGAAGGTTTGGGGGGCCTCCTTCCATCTCTCCTTTTTCCTCCCTCTATCCAGCCCTCTTGTTCAAACCCCAGGCCCCATGACCCGCAACCCCCACCACCATCACATCACCCACACACACACAGGATATGCTTTATGAATCCCATCATTTAATTACAGAACCTTTCAATGTCACCTTATGCAATAAAGTCCACATTATTACATGTATAAGAACAGTGTATAATTATGAAAACGTTAAAGTTAAGGCAACTGCTGTGTCAATAACGACCTGGGAATTATGGGAGATACTCAGGGTCACATCCTTTGAATAAGTGCAGCCACCTCTTCATGGAGAGACAATTTTTCCCTTAACCCAGTGACTCCATTTCTTTTCTCTTCCATTCTTTTTTTTTTTTTTTTTTTTTAAAGATTTTTTTTTTTTAATAGAGGCATGTTTTTTTATTTATTTATTATTTATTTTATTTGTTTGTTCTGTTCATACATGCACTGGGTACAGTCAGAAGCGCGGGAGGGTGAGAGAATTCACCAGAGCCAGAGCGGGGAGCAGAGCAGGCAGAAGGACCGAAGTACACTGCTGAGGGGAGCAGCGGGTGGCAGGAGAGGTCTGCGCACCATGTGGGATCCTCCTCCGGTGGCCTGGGAGCAGCCGGGGATCGAACCGGTGCCGCAGAGGCCGCGGGCAGCTTCGCAACCCAGCGCTCAACCGCTGCGCCACCGGGGAGGCCCTCTCTTCCATTCTTTAAATTAAATTTTTTTTCTTTAATTGTAAAATATCCAAATGTAAAATCTGCCATCTTGACCATTTTTAAATGTGAGGTCAGTAGTGTTCATTATATTCTCACTGTGCAATGAATCTCCAGAATTCTTTTTATCTTGCAAAACTAAATTCTTATATCCATTACCAACTCACCATCCTCTCCTCCCCCACCTCTGGCCACCACCGTTGTGCTTTCTGTCTCCCTGAATTTGTCTACATACCTCACAGAAGTGGAATCATAGAGTATTTGTTATTTTGTGACTGGCCTATTTCACTCCAAGGTCGTCCCTGCTACGGCACATGGCAGGATTCCTCTCTTTTTATTTTTTCTAAAGATTTATTTTTATTTACTTATGCATACAAAACTGGGGTGTGGGCCAGAGGAGTGGGGTGTGAGAGGATTCACCAAAGTCAGAGCTGGGAACAGAACAGGCGCATCAACTGAAATACACGGCTGAGGGGAGCAGTGGGCATGACAGGAGAGGTCTGCTGCACCATGTGGGTCAGCTTCCTTGCCGGGGATTGAACTCAGACCATAGCGTGATAGCACTTGAGACTTAACCCGTAGACCACCGGGAGGCTCCCAAGAATTGCCTCTCTTTTTAAGGTGAATATTCCACTACATGGATACTCTAGTCCACATTTGCTTATCTGTCCGTGAATCAACACATGGGCACTTCTGTCCTCGAGTTACTGTGAATAACGCTACTATGAATGGCATCTTCTAAATCCAGCTTTCAGTTCCCTGGGGAATATACCCAAATGGCTGGATCCTATGGGAATTGTGTTGTCAAGTTCTGAGGAACTACCAGGCCATGTTCCATGGCAGCTGCACCATTTTCCACTCCCATCCATGGTGACTAGAGTTCTCATTTCTCCACACCTTCTCCAACACTTGTTATTATTATTATTATTTTAAATAGTGGCCATTCTCTTTCATGTCTGCAAATATTTCAACAAAGAACTAACATTAAGAGCCCACTTCCCAACTTTCCCAAATGTGTGTTTAAACTGCCTGACACACTTTGGCTCGCCTGTCCTGGACCTGTGTTCTGAGCGCCTCTCCCTATTTTCTTCCAGGAGAAACAAGACGCCAACACAGAATTCACTGACAAGAACTTGCTGATGAATGTCATCTATCTGCTGTTTGCCGGGACCATGACGGTCAGCGCCACGACCCGCTACACACTCCTGCTCCTGATGAAATACCCTCAGGTCCAAGGTACGAGTGTTTTCCACCCATCAGGCCCTGGGGGCAGAAGTAAGGGCTTAAGTGGACAGCGTTAGCTTGAGGCTGAGGTAAGAATGAGCCCAGCGTCTGGCAATGTGAGGCATGGTGAGAAACAAGGCAGGAGAAACCTCTAAACCAGGATGGTGGCACGTGGTGTACCCATTTCTCAGCAGCAGGGAGCTATGGGAGGATATTGGGCAGGGAAGGGCAGGGTCAAATTTGCATTTCAGAAGAATCCTTTGGGCTGCTGTGAAGAGGCAGATTGGAGCTTTAAGAACTGAAGGGAGGACCGGGAGGAACCTGGGGGGACAGGACTGACCTGGGCCAGGCTGTGTGGGCAGAAAATAAGAATGATGATGGGAGGGAGGGAGGGTATGGACACAGACCCAAGGCTCCAGCCAGGGCGTGGGGGGACATGAGGCCACCCTGAGATGGAGACAGAAGAATGAGCAGCTGGTTCCCATGGAGACACTGAAGCCAGTTTGGGTGTGAGGGCCCTGGGGTCACCTGGGGAGATGTATCCAAGGGGTCATGACACACCCAGGCCGGACTAGAGACTCAAAGCACATCGGGTCATTAGAACACAAGCAGGAACTTGGTGAGGGAGGTGGTGTGGGTGTGGGTGTACCCTAGGAACTTTAGCTTTAGGGGTCAGGCGACTGTCTTAAATGCTATCAGCCTAGGGCTTCCCCGGTGGCGCAGCGGTTGAGTGCTGGGTTGCGAAGCTGCCCGTGGCCTCTGCCACGCCGGTTCGATCCCCGGCTGCTCCCCGGCCACCGGAGGAGGGTCCCACATGGCGAGCAGACCTCTCCTGCCGCCCGCTGCTCCCCTCAGCAGTGTACTTCGGTCCTTCTGCCTGCTCTGCTCCCCGCTCTGGCTCTGGTGAATTCTCTCACCCTCCCGCGCTTCTGACTGTACATGTATAAACAAACAAACAAACAAACAAATAAATAAATAAAACATGTCTCTATAAAAAAAAAATTAAAAAAAAATGCTATCAGCCTATAGGGTGGGCTGGCCTGAAGGATGGAACTAAAGCCCAGGTGGCCTTAGTGAGGGGGATGTCAGCTGGGACTGTGGCTCTCTGGGCCTCAGTTTCCCCATCTGGGAAATGAGGACAGGTGGATTGCTATGGGCATTTGGAGAAGCTTGATGTAGTGCTCAGATCATAGGCTCCCCGCCCAGGCCTCACCCCAAACCACAGTTGCCCAAGAAGGTGGGACTTCCGAGGGGAGGATCACCTCACCTCTCACCTCCAAACCTCCTTTTCTTGGCACAGAACGCGTGCGGGAGGAGCTGACCCGGGAGCTGGGTGCTGGGCAGGTGCCGAGCCTGGCAGACCGAGCCCACCTCCCGTACACGGATGCGGTTCTGCACGAGGCCCAGCGGCTGCTGGCACTGGTGCCCATGGGCATACCCCGCGCCCTCACCAAGACCACCTGCTTCCGAGGATACACCCTGCCCAAGGTGGGTACAAGGGCGGCTCAGCCCAGCAGTGGTCTCTGCCTCAGGCCCACGACTGGTGCTTATCTGAGTTTTCCTGGACATGGGTCTCTCTCTTTCTCTGTATCTTATGCCTCTCTCTCCTCTCCCCCAGACAGCTCCCTCTCTGTGTGTCTTTGTGCCTAGCCCCGCCCCACCCCGCCCCTCCATCTCTCAGGCTCTCTGTTTCTTTTCGTATGCATTTCTCTTGCCCTTTGATTCTATCTCTGGGCCTTAGTTTCCCCATCTATCCAGTGAATATTCAGATTCTACCTCCTTCCAAGGGGATTGGGACAGTCAGAGGAAGGGACAGACAGATAGGGAAGCAATATGAGAACAGAGGGCTCCCTCTGTCTCCTGTCTCTGTCTGTCTGTCTGTCTGTCTCTCTCTCTCTCACACACACACTCCTCTCTCTCTCTCTCTCTCTTCCTACCACATTCATTTGAGAGGATCTCAGAGCCAGCACCACCAGGGGGCGATGTCTCCCTGGAAACCCAAGGCGTCTTGAATGGTTAACGGACTTGCCAAGGTCACACAGCCTACAAGTGATAGAGGCAGGTTTTGAACCCAGGACCTATCTCATTTTCTCGTCTTTACTGCAGTAACACAATTCTGTCTTTCTCTGGAGCACATCTCATCTTCCAGCTCAGAGCTCCGTTAGCCACAGCCCTATAGAAGGAAGTCCCTCTCCCCTCCTCATGCACCCCGCTTCCTCCCTCACTGCATCTCCCTCCTCTTCCACCGCACAGTCCTGCACAGTCCTGGGAACGTGGCAGCTCTGATCCTACTGAGGGGGCTGCCACTGTCCCAGAATCTGAACGTGGGGGACTTCATGGACCCTCCTTACCCACCCACCCTTGGCTTTACCTCCAAGAAGACCGTAAGAAAAGGAGCCCTCAGGGCCTCCCCGGTGGCGCAGCGGTTGAGCGCTGGGTTGCGAAGCTGCCTGCGGCCTCTGCGGCGCCGGTTCGATCCCCGGCTGCTCCCCGGCCACCGGAGGAGGATCCCACATGGTGCGCAGACCTCTCCTGCCGCCCGCTGCTCCCCTCAGCAGTGTACTTCAGTCCCTCTGCCTGCTCTGCTCCCCACTCTGGCTCTGGTGAATTCTCTCACCCTCCCGCGCTTCTGACTGTACCCAGTGCATGTATAAACAAAACAAACAAATATAATAAATAAATAAATAAAAACATGCCTCTAAAAAAAAAAAAAAAAAAAAAAAAAGAAAAGGAGCCCTCAGAGCCACAGCTGAATCACAGCATCCCCACAAGTCGAAAAACAAAATTTAAAAGTAACAAGCCCTGCCATGTCCCAATGTCACCGTAGACAGGTTGCTTGAGTTTTCTTGCCCTCAATGTTCCTACCTTGAAATGGATCATAGTAGAATCAGCTTCCTAAGAGCATGCGCGCATGTGTGTGTGTAGCACAGGCACCTGTTACTCTGAGACTCTATCTATAAAATGCTTGATAATGTGCCTGGGCCATAATGAGCGCTTAGGACACATCCACGCCTCGGTGAACATGTCGTGAACTGGCGTCCCCAACCCTCCAGATTCCTGTGCTCTGCACAGAGGCCTGGGTGGTGGGAAAGAGAGTGGTTTTGATTTCCCCTCAGGGCACTGAGGTCTTCCCCCTCCTGGGCTCTGTCCTGCATGACCCCGAGGTCTTCGAGAGGCCAGAAGAGTTTAATCCAGACCGCTTCCTGGACGCGAATGGCCGCTTCAAGAAGGAGGAGGCCTTCCTGCCCTTCTCCTTAGGTATCTGCTGGGCCCCGATCCCACCCAACCTTCCAGGCTGCTGTGCTGCCTGGGGCTCACTGCTGGCTTCTCCCCCATCCTAAATGGTTCCTCATGGGTTCAGATGTGAAGGAGGCTTGTTCAGCTCCTCTCTCTTCCCTTCAGGAAAGCGCGTGTGCCCCGGGGAGGGCCTGGCGCGGGCAGAACTCTTCCTCCTGGTCACCACCATCCTGCAGACTTTCTTCCTGGACAGCCCAAGCCCGCTGGGGACCCTGAGCCTCCAGCCAGCTGTCAGTGGCCTTTTCAACATCCCCCCAACCTTCCAGCTGCAAGTCCGGCCCCGCTGACTTCCACCCCATCTCACCTGCCCACCATGTGAACCCGACACGGGAGCTTAGAGAGTCAGTGGCCTCCACAGTGGGCATGGACGTGGCTGTGGCTCTGGGGCCACAGGCCAACTCTGTAGGCAGCCAGCCACATTCTCACACATCTGGCTATTTTCTAGAATCAGTCACATCACTACTCAGCCTACACATCCACAGGGCCATGCTCAACAACCCGTGCAGCTGTCAAGATGAAATTGGACACTCCTACCCAACCACGCGTGCCACTAGGCCACACAAGCTTTCTCAGACATAAATTTAGTCTATGTGCAACCACAGTCCCATGCCCAGAAAACCTACCAGCCCATACACAAAACAACTACCCCTGATTTGCAGCCCCAAACAGCCACCACGTGTCATTTTCACTTATCAAAGCTGCCATGGTCTCTGGAATCCTGGTGCAGACACCATGCCCCTCCTGGGTCATATCATCCCACAGAGCTTGGTCCTGGCCTTTGCCTACCCAGCTTTTGAATATCTTCCCACTGAGACAACCCAGGAGGCAGAGCCCTGGCTCCTCTGCACCCTCACCCCTGACAGACACCCTTCTACCAAGCACCCTGATCCCTAAATTCTCCCCATATATGAACAAACCCCTGGTGCGAAATTGGACACACAGGTCTGAGAACGAAGTGTACTTGTATGCCCTAAAACCCCTAGACCATGTTCAGAGTCCCCCCCCCCTATTTTGCCCCCCACACACACACACACAGTCCCTATTCTGTCAGAGTCGCCACTAGACTCAGTGGAAGGAGCTAGACACCAAGCAGGGGCTACGTTCCAACTCCTGTGTCAGGGATCAGGCCAAGTCTGACATCTTTTTGACTTGAAGGTCCTTATTTTGCAATAAAAGGTTGTTTCTGGTCCTGGCTTTGGCCCAAGGCTGGGCCGAGTGTGTGCCTGTTGACAGTGTCTGTCAGTGTGAGTGAGGGGTGGGGTTGGGGGAGTCCACCCCTCCCTCGAGGCCAGGCGGGAACTGAAAAACATGGCCCCCGCCCACCCCTGCTGCTGACATCAGTTCCAGATGTGGAGTGGGGGAGGGCCTCGTCCTGGGCCTCACTTCCGGCCAGGCCACCTAGGGTGGGAGGTGGGCTGGATAAGGTGAGGAACAGGACTGCTGGCCTGGGTGGGGAGGGACCTCAGGTGGGGAAAGTTCCAAGAGGACAGGTTCTTTCCCTGAGGACCCCCCAATATGAACACAGTTACCGAAACAGTCCCTAGCCCCACTCTCCACTCTTCCACTATCCTCCTGCCTTCGCTTCCCAGGGATACCTGAAGCAGCTTTTTCTGTAATTGTCTGGTAAGGAAATTTTCAAATACAAAAATCGAATCAGGCCAGGAGTCCTTATACCCATCATGCAGTCTCATTTGATAACCACTAGCTTTCTACTTTATTGCATCATTCTCTTAGAATTATTTTAAAGCAAATCCCAGAAAATAATTAAATACACATTTCAAATTACAAAGGACATTCATTCCCATCCTATACCCCCATTTCATTATGACAATTTTTAAACTTGCAGCAAAGTTGAGGAAATTGATGGGAAAAATGCGTGAACAATCTCTCTGCTTCTCCCGCCCACAGTTTACCACCACCATAGCAGATTACCCACCTGGGCTTCCAGCTTTTATTTCTTCTGGCATTTCAAGGTAAATTGTAGATTTTGGTTCATCTTCCCCTGAATGCTTCAGCAGTGTGTATATCATTAGCTCCAGTTTCCTTTTCTATTCTTTAAATTTTTCCCGACATTAAAAATCACTTTAAGTTGTAGAGAAGGAAGCCAAACCTGTGCTAGACAAGTGGAAATGATCAAGACCAGATGTAACCTTACACTTTGCAACTGATCACACCTTGACAGAGGATGTAGCATCTAAAAGACAAGATGTTATGAGTACAATGGTGAAAAATCCTGGAATCTAGTAGGAGCAACATGCCACATTCTTAGAGCTCATTGCATCACTTTTTTTTTTTTTTTACATGTCAGTGCAATGTAGAAAGGAATGAGGCTTAAGATTTGATCCTTTTAAATTAAGGCAATGACTTGCTTTCCTTTGCACTCAAAATACATATTCAGGGAAATTTGGAATGAGAACAGCAGCAAATGCATTGATTGCAGGAAAGATGAATCTTGCATTGCATCGTTAGGATGGAGAGGTAGGATGATTTAGTAGCAGGTAAAAGGAAATACGAACTCCAAGTGGCTTAAACAATAAAGAATTGCCAGACCAGGCCTCCCTGGTGGCCCTGAGGTTAAATCTCAGCACTCTCTCACAGCAGACCTCTCCTGTCTTACCCTGTTCACCTTAGCAGCATATCTCAGTAGATCTCCTGTTCTGCTCCCCACTCTGTCTCTGGCGAATCATCTCTCACACTCACACCCCACCCCATCCCCGCACCTTTGGCCTATACTCCAGTTCTTATATTCATAAATAAATAAAAAGAAATCTTTTCTAAAAAAGAAGTACAAGACCCCAAATCAAAAGTAGTGTTAGTGGGCTTTTAGTTTTGTGTGCAGCTGGTGAAATAGACATAGTTATCATTTTCACCATTTATAAGTGTATAATCCAGTGGCATTAAATACTTTCACCATGCTTTCTAACCATCGCCATGACAAATTTTTCATGATTCCCCAACAGATTTTATTAAACAATAATGCCCCGGTAAAATTAGCTTTTCAAAAATCATAACCACAATGACCATTTTCTCATCTAACCCAAAAGCATGTCTGCAATTTCTTTTCAAGGTTGCCTGATGGACTAATGATTTGTGTTTTATAGTTCAAATCAGGACCCCAAGGTTCCCTACACCCCACCTCCCACTCAATTGTCGGGTCTTCTTTTATTCCGTGGAAGAACTGGGGTATAGGCTACATGTGTAGAGGGTGAGAGGTTTCACCAGAGAGATTGGGGAACAGAACAGGCAGACTAACTGAAATACACTGCTGAGGGGAGCAGCGGGTGAGACAGGAGAGGTTTGCTGCACCATGTGGGTCAGCTCCCTGGCTGGCCAGGGATCAAACTCGTGCTGCAGTGGCTGCCAATGGCTTGATAGGGCTGTGTCTTTCACCCCTGCACCACCAAGGAGGCCCCTGTCCACCTCATTTTTAAAATGCCCTTGAAAGTAAATTGCATTCAGGGCCTCCCTGGTGGAACAAGGGGTTAAGCACTGCACTATGAAGCAATCCGCAGCCTCTACAGCACAAGTTCGATCCCCGGCCAGCCAGGGAGCTGACCCACATGGCACAGTAGACCTCTCCTGTCTCTCCCGCTGCTCCCCTCAGCAATGTATTTCAGTCTGCCTGTGTTCTGTTCCCTGCTCTGTCTCTGGTGAATCCACTCACCCCCTTGCATCTCTGGCCTGTACCCCAGCTCTTGCATGCATAAATAAATAAATCTTGAAAAAAAAAAAAAGTAAATTGCATTCAAACAAGTGAGCTGACCTTGGTGCATATTTGCGCCCCCCCCCCAAAAGCCACAACTATGTCTCCTTTATGGCAGGCTTTGTGCAGAGAATGCACAGTGGAGACCCAGCTGTAGCGAGAGACCAGTCCCTCACCTCCCAGAGCCCAGCGACCAGCCAGCGGGAGGAGACAGATGTGACAAACACATAATCACACCAATAAATCTACCATGGCTAGGTGCCACCAAAGCAAAGGACAGTGAACAGGACCTAGATGAGACTGGGAGGGGTCAGACAGTGACGCAATGGAGAGTGTGCGATTGAGTTGCAGCTGAGGGGTGTGTAGGAGTTGGGAACAAAGAGTGCAGGAGGATGTGCCTACCCCCAGTCCTGTGAGCAAGGGAACGGAGCCTGGGGATGGGAAAGGAGGGCTACGGGAACATGGCAGCCATTTGGGGTTTATCTCGGAAGGTGTGGGGCAAGGAGGCATTGAGAAATATCCATCAGGTGGTAGACAAGTGAAAAAGAGGGAGAATGGGGGCCAGGGAGGAGGCCAGAGCAAGATTCCAGGCCAGAAAGCTCCTGGGAACTGGGGGGTGCAGGGGTAGATGGGACAGAGGTTGGTGAAGCTGAAACCCCATGGATTTGGAAACTTACTGCAAGGGGGAGGACCCAAGGGCCAGGCAGAGTGGCAGGGTGGAGGCGAGGCCCTTACTGAAATGGGACACAGCCGAGACTGCTTAGGAAGGCAGAGGGAGGGACAGGGTCAGATTGGGGTTTGGAAACATCCCTCTGGTTGCTGAATGGGAGCCGGGCTGGAGGGAGTGCAGGCCAAGTAGGGTCCAGGTAGGATGGGGTGACAAGAGGGAGGCTGAATGGACTGGATTTGGTGATGAGGTGTAAGGACACTGATACACAAGCAGAATGTCCCAAAGCGGAGACACCAATGCTCCATCTCATCCCGCACAGACCCCCAGGCTTGCAGGTGCAAGACACACAGGGGCAGGGAAATGGACATGCAGCAGTACCAACATACGGGCACCGGATGCCAAGGACAAGCATACACAGTGTGGCCCAAGCGAGATAGCCGTGCACGAGCACAGTGATAGATGAGATGCAAAAGTCACGGGCACTCATCAGCTGTCCGTACTACGTGCCAAGAGCCGCATGTGCACAGACACAGGACTTCTGCCCTCAAGCCTGCCAAGCAGCTTCTAGTCTTATTCCCATCTTACAGATGGACAAACTGAGTCTCAGGGAGGGCAGTCACCTGCAAGGTCACCTGCTCAGGAGTAGAACTGGGATGCCAAGCCACGCCTGGGAGCACCCCACTGGGTACCCACACACAGACTGCCTGTTTCTGTGCCCATGGGGGTCTCTTGTATGGAATGAGCCGCACCATGGATGCCCAGGGCATTGTCCTCCCATTCCTGAGCTTTCTCTGGGAATAGAGTCCCTGGCCCGGCTAGTCTGAATATGTCTGTCAGTGTGTCCGTGGGCCAGCAGCGAGCCCTTGCGTGTCTCTGCCTGTCCCAGCCTGTGTCAATGGTGTGTGTGTGTGTGTGTGTGTGTGTGTGTAGCTGAGGAGCTGTGAGCTTGAGGGGGAGTGGAGGGACAAGGGAGGCCTGGCTGGGGCTGGGCTGGGGGGTGGAGGCAGGGAAGGGGGTGTCACACAGACTGAGGGGAGTGGAGATCTGGAGGAATGTTTACCAGACACAGAGAGAGCCCAGAGGGACAGCGCCCAGAGCCGGGTAGAGACACACAGCCTCCTCCCTGCTGGCCAAGGATTAGGGGCACAGACACGAGGAGCCCCTTCCCCCCTCAGCTTCCCTCCCAGGCCCCTTTAAGATGGGGCTGGTCCTCTCCTCTCTCAGTTAACCCCTCCAAGTCCAGGTGGCCCCCTTGGGCTCCCGCCCGGTGGGCGGAGGCAGAGGGGGAGCCAAGAGGCGGAGAAAGGGTTGCCTGAAGTTCGGGAGGGAGAGAAGGAGGCAGGGGAGCCGGGAAGGCGGCCGCTGAACCGAGCCGGTTAGGGGCCCCGCTGTGCCAGGCAGGCAGTGCCAAATCCTGGGAGCCCGGAGCTGGGGGGGAGGGCTGGGGACAGCCCGGCCCTGCCCCCTCCCCCTGCAGGGTGCCCAGCAACTTCTGAGGAAAGTTTGGCATCGATTGCGCTGTGGCCGGAGGATGGGCAGGGTCCTGCTGGCCTGGTACTTGGCTCTGTGCTGCTGGGGGTGTGTGGCCCCCAAGGGTGAGTGATTGGGGTTCGGGGGGGCAAGACCACCGAGGAGGGGCTGGGATGGATGGCAGGTGTTGGGAGTGAGTTCTGGGCTGGCTCATGGAGGTTCCCTGAGACCACAGGGAGGGAGACACCAAGAAAAACCCTGAGAGCTGAGAACGGAGCAGAAGAACCAGAAACAGAAGCAGGGAGGCTGGGGTTGACAGACACTCAGGCGGACAGAAGGAGAAGCTGAGAGCAGGGGTGGGGCTGGATTGGGGTCGGGTGGGGGGGGGGGGCTTGGGGAGAGACACTGAACTAGAGGCTGCCAGGGAAGGAATCTTCCAGAAGGGAGTACTAAGTCAGGCAGCTGGGTGAGGAGGGCTCTGGAGCCCTGGGGCAAAACCCTCATCACTGTTATCCCCCACTTGTTTCTTCGCCCCACTGTCTGTAAGTCTGTCTGCTCCGCCTCTGGGGCTGGGGGCTGTTTCTCACTTCAGCTCTGCCATCTCTGTGGGTCTCCATTTCTCTCTCGCCTGTCTCCATCTCTCCCTGTTCTCTTGGTGTCTCAGTGTCTCTCTTTCTCTCTCTCTGTTGTGTCTTGCCCCACATTTTTCCCCTCTCTGGGTGTGGAGGTGCCTCTCCCTTCAATTCCCATCCTGTCTCTCCGGGAGGAGGGTCTCTGTTTCCCATTCTGACTTTCTGTCTCTCCTCCTCTGCTTCTCTCTCCCCCCTCCCTCTCCACGCCTATTTCTTCCCTACTACCCACCAGCCTGATCTGTCAAGTCTCTCGAGACCCTAAGAGAGGGCAGGGGACAGGGGCTGGCCCTGCAGGCAGTTCGGAGCGTGGGAGGCTGCCAGATCCCGGCCTACTTCCCGATGGACAGAGCAAGGATGGAGGCCGGACCCCAGTCCCCTGGGAAGGCTCCCATCCTCCCCTAAAAGCCTCCACCCTCCACCCCCTGCTGAGGTCACCCAACAACTATGTGGGCCTAAGGGCCTGGCGGGGTCCTGGCAGCCGGTAGGCAGGCGGGAGGCTGGAACTGAGGAGTCCAGAGTAGTGGGGTGGCTGAACTAACACACCCCCATCTCCCTGCAGGCGCACAGGCTGAGGGGAACCCCTTTGTGGGGAGCCTAGGAAACATCACTGGTGCTCGAGGTCTCATGGGGGCCCTTCGGTGTGAGCTCCAGGTCCAGGGGGAGCCCCCCGAGGTGACCTGGCTGCGGGATGGGCAGGTCCTAGAGCTGGCGGACAGCACGCAGACCCAGGTGCCCTTGGGCGAAGATGGGCAGGAGGACTGGAAAGTGATCAGCCAGCTCAGGTGCCTCCCCCCACCACCCGGCCTCAGCCACGACCCCATGTCCCTCCTGATCTCTGCCCCCCATCATGTGGTGGGTAAGGCCTGGGCTAGCACCCCACCTGGGTCAGAAGTCAGCTTGGACACGGGGTGCTCGCTGGTCTCACGGTCTTCTTCCTCAGCATGAGTCACTAACGGTCCCACTTCTGAGCCCTTCCGAGCTGCCCATCCAGACCCCCCCTCAGTCCTGATGACTGCTTTCCAGTGTCCGGCTTTGACCCCAGCCTCTGTCGCCCTCCTCTGCCCCATCAGGATCTCATCCTTGCAGCCCTCAGACGCGGGCTGGTACCAATGTGCGGTGGTCCTGGGAGGAAAGACCTTCGTGTCCCAACCTGGCTATGTGGGGCTGGAGGGTGAGTCCTGGGGTAGAGGTCGCGGGAGTCAGGAATTCCCAGGGATCAGAGGGTGCCGAATACTTCAGAGTGTCCCAGACTCCTTCAACCCAGGAAAGATCTTGTGAGGGCTCGGGAAGCTAAATTGTTAGGGACAGGTGGGAGATGTACATCCCGAGGGAGAAAACATCTTCATCTTAGTGGTTGTTGGATGTCCAGGGGTTAGACAGTGTTGGGGGGGCGGCATACTGAGGGTCAGAGAAGGTGTCAGAGGCACGATGGATCTAATTCTCCCCCCACCCCTGGGAGCGCTCGCTTTCCTCTCTGATAAAATGAGGGACCAGGAGCCAGACATCGGTCGGGGGTAGTCAGATACTGAGGTAATGCGTCCTGGAGGTAGAGGCCTGAGGGGTCAGACATTGGTCAAGGCCCCCACAGTTTGCAACCTCCTAGTGATGAGTCAGATCTCTGGGGGCTCTGAGGACCCCAGCCTCTACCACACCCCCCTCCCAGGCCTGCCTTACTTCCTGGAGGAGCCTGAGGACAGGGCTGTGACCGCCAACACCCCCTTCAACCTGAGCTGCCAGGCCCAGGGGCCCCCGGAGCCCGTCGACCTGCGCTGGTTCCAGAATGCTGTCTCACTGGCTCCGGCCATGGGCGAAGGTCCCCAGCACTCACTGCACATTCCAGGTGAGTCCTGGGGTGAGTGGTGTGCAGGGCCGGGCATGATGGTGGAAGTGGGGAGCAAGGGAGCCCTGCATGCCTGTGTGAACTGAACGTCTGCCTGGCCCTCTGTCCTTGTCTGTCTGTGTTGCCTCAAGTTCTGTTTCTGCACCTCTGTCTATCAGTAGCTCCCCGTTTCCCTGTATTTCTCTATCTCTTTGTTTCTGTCTGTGTCTGTCTCTCTGTCTCTCTGCTCTTTCTCCCTCCATTCACCCCAGTCTCTCTGAATGGAATTCTTTGTCCTGGGCTTCCTGTGAGCTGTTCCATGGCCCAAGTGTGTGTGGGCCTGATGCCCCTCTGTCAGCCTTGACCCTGCAGGGCACTGAATCAACCATGCCTTCCCTTCTCCGCCCCTCCCCAGCCTGCCACCTCTGCCCCCCATGGGCTCCACAGGGATGGAAGGACAGACTCCCAAAGCAGAGAAAGGGGGAGAAAGTGGAAGATGAGAAAGGCAGTTAGAGGGAGAAAGAGAGAGAAACAGACAGACAGACAGAACTAGGGGCACAAGGAACAGACCATGGAGGTGATGGAGAGAGGTGGGTCAGGGGATCCCAGTGGCAGAAGCCCCTACCAGCCTCAGGGCACCATCCCCTTTGGCAGGCACTACAGAGATGTGGCAGAACCTAGCTTGGGGACACTGGACACAGGGGGTTCCCCCCAGTGAGGAAGAAGAGTCAGAGAACAGACTGGGGTGCTCCATCAGTGGGAGGCAGCTATACCTGGGAGGGCCTCGCTTCCTATGCCCCCACTCTGCTGCCTCCATCTACTGGAATGGAGAAGGGAGTCTTCACAGAGGGTCTCCGGGGAAGAGGGAGGCACCCACATTCCCAGCATTCCCGGGGCCCTGAGTGTGCAAGGAAGCAGTGGTGAGCACGCCTGCCCCCGGAGGGGTGACTCAGGTCTGTGGCTCTGGGGTCTGAGTCAGCCAGCCAGGACCCTGGGGGTGGGGGGAACAGTCCCTCCGTCCCATTTCAGGAAGGAGAACTGGGACCACAGGTGTGAGAGGGTCTGGGTGTGCATCAGTGTGTGGTAGGCAGTCAGGGGTAGTCTGTGTGTGTGTCTCATGAGCGGGAGGGGGCCCCTGGGTGGTGTGTATCCACATCTTTCTGGATTCTCTGTGTGAGTGTGGCTATCAGCACCATCCATTTTGAATGAAGAGGCCTTGGGGAGAACCAGCTTCTGTGTGTGTGTGTGTTGTGTGTGTTTGTGTGTGTGTGTGTGTGTGTGTTTATGTCCAGGTATTTCTCGATCAGCTTGGCTATCTTTTTTTTTTTTTTAAGGTTTATTTATTTATGCAAACAAGAGCTGGGGTTTAGATCAGAGATACGGGGAGTGAGAGGATTCACCAGAGACAGAGTGGGGAGCATTACAGGTGGATTGACTGCAGAGGCTGCAGACAGCTTCACAGTGCTGTGTTTAACCCCCTGCGCCACCAGGGAGACCCTTGGATGTCTTTGTGTTTGGTCTTTATAGTGGCTCCTTAAGTTTCTCAAGGGGTGTACGTGTGCATGTGTTTGTGTGTGCACGCCTGTGTATATGTGTGGTGGGGGGTAGTGTGAGGGATGGCAGTGGCTATTTCGCACTCCTCCCTGTACAGAAGTGACAGTGTCAGCAACAGGTGTGTGAGTGTCTTGGTATGTTTTTGTTTCCTATAGTGGTCAGAGGTGTGCTTCTGGGTGGCCGTCTGGGTGTATGTCTGTACACATCCCAGGGTGAGCATTCTGGCAGGTGCCTGTCACACGGAGCCCTGTACCCTCATGCACATGTGTCTTTGTATTTTCATGGCCTCTAGGTAGGTGAGGTGCTCACCGGCCAGTGTGTATGTGTGTCTCTCACCTGTGTACGCTTGGCATGTCTGTGTGTTTTGGGATCAGTCCGCGCCCCGTGAATGTGTCTGAGGCCACCTGTGTCCAGCTGTGTCCTGCACCAATGAAGGCTGCTTGACTGTCCATGTAAGTCATCAGCCACCTTCGGCATGTCCTGCTGTGTCTCCATCTGTCCAGCTCAGGCTCAAGGAATGTCTGTGGTGCATCCTGACGTGCATCCTGACGTGCATCCTGACGTGCATCCTGACATGCCAGGAGGAGTGTGTGTTTGTTAGCTTCAGCCTCGTGTCTGTTGTTTTGTAGGTGTTTGCAGACAGTGTGTGTGACTTAGGGGTGTTATCTGTTGGTGTGTGTGTCTGTGGCACCTCCTGTGTGTACACACGTGGGTCGCTGAGTGTGTGTGTCCCTGTGTGTGGTGTCACTCGCAGTGACCTGTCCAGGTCCCCGGCACTGGGCTTTCTGAGCACTGTATCAACTTTGGGTGCATCAGGCAAGTGCCCTGGTTTCTGTTTTTGTGCCAATGAAGGCCCCTGTGTGTTGGCCATTTCTGCAAGTGTTGGGGGTGGGGTGGGGTGCTGTCCCAAGGAATTTTGTCCGTTTGTGTGTGTCTGCCCTACCATCTGACTCAGGGCGTGTCCCATCTCTCCTTCCATCCTCTCCTTCCCTCCCAAAAGCAGAGAAAAAGCAAAGAGCGAGTGAGGGGGAGGGTGCCGGGGAGGGGAGGGGGAGAGGCACCGTGCATCTGGAAAGCACTTCTGGAGCTGTCCCCTCCAGCCCCGGGAGGGAGAGCCCGCCAGAGGGGACGGGTCCCAGGTCCCTTCCCGCCTGCTCCCTCGAGGAGCCTTCCTGGGGAGTCCGGGGGGTCCCGGTGGCGCCTCCGGAAGTGCCGAGGGGGAGGGGACGCCCCGGTGACTCACGCGGGGGCAGGAATGCTGCGGTCGGAACAGGACCGGGCTCCAGAACCCCCCTCCCGCCCAGGGCTCCTCCCGGGCAGCGCCAGCTCCCGCGCGGTGACCCTGGTGGGCCCCCACGTGCCAGGTGGCTGGAGCTGACCCAGGCTCCCCGCCCCCTCGGGCAGCCCGCCCGGGCTGTCCTGCCCGCCCCGGCCCCGGTGGGGTGGCGGGGGCTGCGCTGGGCACCTGACCTTGGCGGGGGAACAGCCGGCCGCCCGCCCTCGCCCTCGCTCCCCTGCCCACCCCCTTCCGGCCGGGACTCTCCCCTCATACCATTCCCGCTGCCTACAGAAAAGGAAACTTTGTGTCTGCGGGTAGAGGGTGGTGGTGGGAACCCAGCGCGTCCAGGGAACGGACACCACAAGCTCACGAGTCTGCAAGGCTCCAGGATCGCAACTCGCACTTCAGGATGCGCCAGGGATAGGTGTGGCCCGGCAGAGTTAAGACTCGCACTTCCTCACACCTTGTCGCACACTCTGTGTGTGTGTGTGTGGTGTAGCTGCGTGTTGTGTGTCTGTGTGGCTTTGTGTGTCTGAATCGCTTGTGTTGCTGCTGTGCTTGCCTGTTCTCTGTGTGTGTCCTTGTCCCCACCGTCGCCCTGAGGGAGAACGTCATCCACCCCCAGACACTCAAAAACAGTTAATCAAGACACAAACATTGACTCACTGGCTCACGGATACACACATGCTCACACACACCCCCAGAAACGCCCGAGTTCACAAATGTACACACGTAAGTTTATGCATTCGTTCAACATGTTTTGGGAGCGCCTACTGTGTGCCAGGCTGTCTTGGGCCCTGGGGATACGGCAGGGGGCAAACCAGAGACCCCTGACCCCCTGGAGCTGACACTCTAGTGGAAAAGACACCCAGGTCATGTGTGATATCTGGGATGGGGGAACGCAAGAGGAAAAGGCAAGCAAGGCCAGGACGAGGAGGGCAGGTTCCCATCTCAGACAAGGTGGGCAGGGACAGAGACAGAGCGGTGATGAAGGTGGGGTCTGAGAGCAAATGTGAAGGAGGGTGGAGGCAGCCGTGTTGGCATCTGAGGGAAGACTGTTCCAAGCAAAGGGAGCAGAAGTGCAAAGTTCCCCAATGGGAACGGAGTGCTTGATATGTGTGTTCCAGAAACACCAGGAGGCCGTTGTGGCTGGAGCCAAGTGAGTGAGTGAGCAGGCAGGAGAGGGGCTGATCGGGGCCCAGCTTATGAACTAACACTTCTGTATTTACCCACACCCACGGGGGTCTGTCCTTAAGTGTGTGTCTATTAGGTGTATGTGGCTCCGCGTGTGTCTGTGTGAGTTTGTGTCTGAGTATGTGTATTTATGAGTTTGTGTCTATCAGTGTCTCTGTTTCTGTGTATGTGTATCTGTCTGAGTACATGAGTGTGTGTGTCTGTGTGTAGGTGTGCCTGTCTCTGTGTGTGTGTGTGCGTGTGTGTGTATGTGCATGCCTGCACTTGTGTTTGGGGACAGAGGCCTGTGTTTCCAGTGCACTGCCCTCCCCATCCCACAATCTCCTTCCCTGTGGTGTTCAGTGGGCTGGACTATACCTGTCAGGCAGGGCATAGTAGGGGTGACCCAACACGGCCTAGGAGCCCCACCTCCCCGCTGACCCTGGGCCGCCCCTCATTTCACTCCGCAGGCCTGAACAAGACGTCTTCTTTCTCCTGTGAAGCCCATAATGCCAAAGGCGTCACCACCTCCCGCACAGCCACCATCACAGGTGACAGGAAAAGGGTTTCCAGGGGTGCGGGACTTGGGTCAAAGTTCATAACTGGGGGCAGAGGGCAGAGTGGGGTGTTGTGGGACAAGGCCCCCCAGGGTCAGTGCCTCCCTTCACCTGTCCACAGTGCTCCCTCAGCGGCCCCGTGACCTCCACTTGGTTTCCAGCCAGCCCACGGAGTTGGAGGTGGCTTGGACCCCAGGCCTAAGTGGCATCTACCCTCTCACCCACTGCACCCTGCAGGTAATACCTCAGACTTGACTCCCCTCAAATCTCAATCCTCCTCCTTCTACCCATCCCCTCAAACTCTCCTCCTTTCCCTGGGACACTAGCCTTTCTCCGCTATTCATGTGTCGTCGAGAGGCAGGAGAGCCGAGCCAGATGTCCTGGGTTCAAATCCAGAACCACTAGATTCAAATCAAACCAAAACGATACTCCTCACCTCCTTAGATGCCCATTAGAGCCAGTACTTGATTCATCAGAGCTCTCTGCCTTATAATCACGTGCCCTGGAGACAAACTCACTCCCTTGACATTTCAACCCTAGACGCTTGTGGCTGTTAATCTTCTCATTTTCAAATAAGGAACTGAAGTGCTGCCCTCTCCAGTGGCTGGAAAGGGTAAACAGATTCAATCCCGAAGGCCGGGCCCATTCAGGAGACCTTAAATGCCAGGTCAGGCATCAGCTGTGCCCCAGGCCACATCCCTCTAATGGCCCAGGAAAGCAGAAGCGACCCCTGTTCCCTCTCCCGTCTCACTTCCTGCTGTGCACCAGGCTGGGGCTGAAGTTTGCAATGGAGGGTCAGCACCGTCCCAGAGAAAAGAGAAGTGGGAATGGGCATGGGGAGGCAGCTGCCTGCGCCCCAGTCCACTTGACCAGCCGAGGTTCCCTTTCCCAGTTTTCACTGCAGGTCAGAGAGCAGGCACGGGGACAGCATCCCCCACCCCCACATTCTTACACCCGCCATGTGTCCACCTGCGCCCCAGCCCTCATGGTGGTTTCTCTCCCCACACAGGGACTGCGTAACTTTGGACAAACTGCTCAACTTCTCTGGGCCTGTTTCCTAGACTGCAAAGTGGGACTGAGTAAAGAGAGTGACCTCTAGGGTGTCAATAAGAAGTCAGTGAGTTCACGGATGAGGTGCTTAGTACATAGTTGGCACTCGAGAAATGTGAGATCCTGATATGCTATGGCAATCCATTTAACCTGCATTGTGCCTTTAAGCCATAAACCCTGCCAGATAAGGACTCTCGGATGCCCATATTGCAGAGACAGAAACTGAGATTCAAGACACTCGCTCTAGGTCACACAGCAAATAAGATCTAAGCTAGGACTTGGACCCAAGGAATCTGGCTTCCGAGCCCACACCCTTACACAGTAAACTCCTTCCCTACACAGTGTGGCAGTGCGCCTGGGGCTCCTGGCTGCTCCCCAAAGTGAAGACAGTACCCCAGAGGCTGGTGGCTGTGAGTTGTATGCCCTTGGTGGATCTGTGGCTCTGTGCATCAGGCCTGTACAGATGTGTTTCCCAGCATGTCCGCCCCCATTCTGATCATGCCATTCCTAGGGACCAGGCAGGTGTGGAAGCCTCTGCTGTTATTTGACTTTTGTTGCCAGTCAACCTCACAAATACAAATAATGACAAACACTCAGCGTGCACAGGCACGCTTGTGAATGCTAGTGAGCACCATTTCCATCAATTCGGAGAAGTGGGGAGCCACTGGTGTGATCCCATTTCACAAAGGGGGAAACTGAGGCACAGAGCTCAAGAACAGTGGAGGCTGAGGTTCAGCCTGAGCTCACCAGCACTACCGCACTGCCTCTCTGTCCTTAAGTCCTCAAGGGACATTCCCATTGTAAGTAGGGCAGAGGCTGTGGAGACAGGATGGGGCTCAGGTCCCAGCTTCATCGTGACAAGCCGTGACCTTGGGTGGGTGATTCCATCCCTCTGAGCCTCGGTATTCTCATCTGTCAAATGGAGATAAGCAACGTCTCCCGCAGGGCTGAGGTGAGGGTCTTCAGAGCTCGGCTTTGCAAAGGGCTCTTTTCTTTCGGTTTGTTTTTTGTTCAGCTAAGATATACCAAGTGCATGATCTTCAGCAAGATATACCAAGTGCCTGGATTGATGGTAACGGTTGACGCTGACTGCCTGCTGGGCCCTGCGCAGCTGTCCTACACTTCCTCTCCAAGCAGCCTTGTGAGGTCTTTGCTCCATGAAGTCCCATTTTCCAGAAGAGGAAACTGAGGCTCAGAAAGGGACAGTCTTGCCAGAGGTGGCCTTTACAAGTGATGATAGTCACACTGTGCAGCCAGGTGGCCTCCTGGTTTACACATCAGGGTGCCCATGTTGTACTGGCATGGAGCTGCATCTCACACACACGTGCACACGCGTGCATACTGGCAAGATTGTGTAGTCGCACTAGGTCTGCCACAGCAGAGGGTTGTGTGACTCACACCTGTCATCACGTGGCCATCCCGCCCTCATGCACCCCCCTCTCTCCCCAGGCTGTGCTATCGGACGACGGAGTAGGAGTCTGGCTGGGAGAGCCAGACCCCCCGGAGGAGCCCCACACCTTGCAGGCCTCCGTGCCCCCTCACCGATTTCGGTTGGGCAGGCTCCATCCTCACACCCCTTACCACATCCGAGTGGCGTGCACCAGCAGCCAGGGCCCCTCACCCTGGACACACTGGCTTCCCGTGCAGACCCCGGAGGGAGGTGAGAAGGGCTTGGGGGCTGGGCAGGCAAGAGGTGCTGTTCACTGCCACGCTGGACCTTGCTCACATCAGTGCCACCCCCAGCGTCTCCTCTCACCCATTCACCCCATGTGGCTTCAAACTCCTTTCAGCCCCTGCCCCTCTACCGGCCCCTGCCGTCTCTCCCTCTCCCTGTGCTTCTGCTCACGGGATGCCTGCCACCCATGCTCATGCCTTGGCACTCCGCCCCCACTTCCTGGGGAGAGGGGTGAGGGTCAGGAAGAGATGGGGGTGCCAGCTTCCCCTCTTCCCTGTCCTCCAGTGCCCCTGGGCCCCCCCGAGAACGTTAGCGCCATGCGGAATGGGAGCCAGGCCCTCGTGCGTTGGCAGGAGCCAAGGGCGTCCCTGCAGGGCACCCTGTTAGGGTACCGGCTGGCCTATCGAGGCCAGGACACCCCTGAGGTGGGTGCTGCTGGCTGGGTTGGGGGGAAGGTGTGGGGGAGGAGATGACAGGTAGACCTGGACAGTGGTGCAGCTGGGTAGCTGCCAATCCTGCTCCACCCAGGGGAGCACATCCTGGGTGGCTCAAGGGACCCAGGAGAGGGTTAGAGAGTGGCCATCTGCAAATCACACAGGAAGCATTTCAGAGGACTTACGTGGTTACCATAGTTACCGTGACACTTCACAGCAGGTCTCTGTACAGCTTCTGGGGATTTGCTGAGCAAGCACCACCCCGAGGTGGAGAGATAGGGTGGGGAAGAGGTGGGAAGTTAGAAGGGGATGGAGATAAGAGGGTGAGGAGGTGGGAGTTCAGTTCTTCAACAGAAATGCTGTGTGCCACATGCATGGTGCTGGGGCTGGACGGCCCAGCGGCCAAGGAGACAGTCCAGTGCCAGCCTGGGGGAGCTGACATTATCATGGCCGTGGGGGTGGAAAATGGAAGGGAAAGCAGGGGAGAGATGATGGCTAGCTCCAGGTAGGGGCTGTGGGTTAGAGGACACAGAGGGCTTTGAGAAAGACGGCAAGTTGAGGCTGAGTGTCCTGGGCCTCTGTACTGACGTCACCTCTGAACATCCCAGGTGCTCATGGACATAGGGCTAAAGCAAGAGGTGACTCTGGAGCTGCAGGGAGGTGGGACCGTGCCCAACCTGACGGTGTGCGTGGCAGCCTACACCGCCGCCGGGGATGGGCCTTGGAGCCTCCCGGTGCCCCTGGAGCCCTGGCGCCCAGGTAACTCCAAAGCCTTCCTCAGCCCCTTTAGCCTCGCCATAGGCCCTTGTCTCTCGGGTGCCCCTGACTTGCCCAGGGTTACCCCAGTCTAGGCTCTGTTCCTGTCCTGATCCTGACTGAGAGCTTTGCTCCCTCACCCGTGTCGCAGCAGTCTTGGCCTCTCTGAGCATGTCCCCTCTGTCCTTTCTCCTCACAGGGCAAGAACAGCCAATCCACCAGCTAGGTAAGGGTTTGCGCATGCCTTCTCTCCCCCATTTCTCCAACACCATACTCATGCTCTTTGCGCATCCTTTTCATGTTTCTCAACCTCATCACTCTAAGCCTCTGCTTAATGGGGTTGCCCGGAATGGTGTAGCACATTTTAAGTAGCCGGTAAATGGTGGGTGGGTGGGTAGATGCATGGATGGATGGTGGGTGAGGGGATGGATGGGTGGGTGACTGGGTAGGTGGATGGATGGGTAGATGGATAGACAAATAGATGAGTTCCCCCCCCCATATCTGTCCCTCTCAAATATTCTCTAACAATTCTCTAACTTTCCTTCTATTCCCATTTTACCCTCCTAGCACTATCACAACCTACCTCTTATAACTCAACCCACTATCCTAAACTATTCCTCACGCCGTCCCATGCTTCTTTGCAAACACTTTCCACACGAATCCCACTTTACTTTCATGTTTATCATACTATAATTTTTCATTCCTCACACATCCCTTCCACACTTCTCATTCACAAATTCTGCACCCTGTTTACATACTTACCATCCATTCCCTATATTGCAGACACTGAAAAACTTTCAGTCCACACCATCCCACACACTACAACTCTTCTTGCACACTCACCCCACACTCCTTAAAACATTACTCCCCAGGGCTCCCTGGTGACGCAGGCGGTTGAGCGCAGCGCTGTGAAGCTGTCTGCCGCCTCTGCAATGCCATTTCGATCCCCGCCAGCCTCGGAGCAACCCACATGGCGAGCAACCTCTCCTGTCTTGCCCGCTGCTCCCCTCAGCAGTGTACTTTGTCAGTCTGCCTGTTCTATTCCCCGCTCTGTCTCTGATGAATCCTCTCACCCTCCCGCGCATCTGGCCTGTACCCTGGCTCTTGTATAAATAAAATAAATCTTAAAAAAAAAATTACTCCCTCACCCCTTGCCAGTCCTAACCTCGTCCACTCTGCATACACGTGCACCAACTCCTGTACACTCATCACCTGTTCTTCATTCCTTACACACCCACTCCTCCCTTTTTGCATGCCCTTCCCAGTCATCCCATATGCCTCACCTGCCCTTCCCAACTCTTTTTCATGCTCATTACATACTCCTCTTACCCTAAAGTTACTTCCTTACAAATCCCTGCTCACTCCTCTTATCTAAAACTCCTTGAACAGGACAGCTCTTGTCCTTTAAGACGGAGCGTCAGTGTCTCTGCAGGCACACTGCTCTCTTTTTCCCTTTTTCTCTTTTCCTTAATAAACTTGCCATGTGGGAAAAAATAAAAATAAACAAATAAAACTCCTTGAACACGCCTCACTCACACACTCCAACTCCGCTGACACTGCGCACACCCACCCTGCCCCTTTGCACATTAATTTCATTCTCATTTCTTGCTTTATGAAAACATTTTCAGAGCCATGGCACAAACCTCAAAGATTTTCCTTGGAACCTCACTCCCCTGCACACTCATTGCACGTGCTTCACACACTGGCCCTACACTAGTGCATTCTCTCCCTTAGTCAGCTGTTTTTCCACATCCAAGACTGCCCGCCGTGTACTGCTTGAGATTTACTCACATGCTTCCCCTGCTCCTCCAGGCCTCCTTACAGACCTATGACCCGTTACACACACACGTCTCTCACTCCCGTCCCCCTCCTCAGATGTGCATCACCTTCTTAGCCCAGCCCACTTACCCTACAAGTTTCAGCTCTCACTTAGTGCACACTAGTGTCACCTCCGTTGCGGTCCCCTGGGACATGTGAGCGCACCTATCCCCTGCCTCACCAAACACCTTCAAGTGTGCCTCTCTCCACCATCACCCCCTTGGGTCCCTGGGAGCTGGATCCGGGGCCTCAGCCATGACTTGGCCTCCCTGCCCCCTGACAGTGAGTGAACCCCCAGCCCCGGCCTTCTCGTGGCCCTGGTGGTATGTGCTTCTGGGAGCAGTTGTGGCCGCTGCCTGTGTCCTCATCTTGGCCCTGTTCCTCGTCCACCGGCGGAAGAAGGAGACCCGCTATGGGTGAGTTGGAACTACACAGGTAGGAAGGCTAATGAGGACCGGAGTGCTCCCTGGAGGAGGAGGCAGGTGCAGAGGAAAGATGATCAAAAATCGGAATGAGGGCAAAGGTGTGGGGAATGAATGGAGGGCAGAAGACAGCGGCCAAGGCATGCTTAGCAGACGCTGAAGGAGAGGCAGGCCGGCTTGGGGCCAGGCTGGTGCACTCGTCTACTGCCGCTGGGAGGAGGGCTTCCACACGGGGTGCCCTGTCCTCACCTCTCTACTCCTCCCCAGAGAAGTGTTTGAGCCAACGGTAGAGAGAGGCGAGCTGGTGGTCAGATACCGCGTTCGGAAGTCCTACAGTCGCCGGACCACTGAAGCCACCTGTAAGTGAACTTTTTACGCCTCCCCGCCCTGGTCTGGAGCTCGAGTGTGGTGATGTGTGCCTTGTGGGCTTCTGTAGGATGCAGGAACCAGGTTTTTCTGACAGCCTTGGGCTACTGCTAGAACCACAGAGCCTAAGAAAAACTGTGGCATCACACGGACACTTAGAAGAACAGAATCTTAGACGCAGTCAATCTCAGAAACACCAAAACTCAGAGCCACGGGACCTAGAACAATGTAATCATGATAGTGCTGGCGATAAAGAGAAGGAGGAGGAGGAGGAGGAGATGATGATGACATGGTTATAGATGCTCGCGATAAAGTATGCTGAGGTGTGATGATGATTTGGACTCAGCCCAAGCACCTTCCATGCAGCAGGTGGTATTCTAAGTGGGTATACATATCACAGTTTAATCCTCACACCCATTTCAAGAAAGCTGTGGCACGGAGTAGTTAAATTAAGTAACTTGTTCAAAGCCACAGAGCTTGCAGGCTGGAGAACTGGTACTTGAACCCAGGCAGCTTGGCTCTGAGATGCATTCTCTTTACTGCCTGTTGGAATTATTTTTTAAAGATTTATTTATTTATGCATACAAGAACGGGGTATAGGCCAGAAGTGTGGGGGTGAGAGGATTCACCAGAGACAGAGTTGGGAGCAGAACAGGCAGACTGACTGAAACACACTGCTGACAGGAGCAGCGGGCGAGACAGGAGAGGTCTGCTGTGCTATGTGGGTTGCTCCCTGGCCGGCCAGGGATCAAACTCATGCTGCAGAGGCTGTGGATTGCTTCACAGTGCTTGTGCCAGCAGGGAGGCCTGCCTGTTGGAATTGTAGAACATTACGAAGGGAGAACTAATCGTTGCTGAAAAGATTAGTTTCAGTACTATAATCCCTTGAAAATCGTAGACTTTTAGAACTATAGACTCTTTAAGAGGATTGTAGAGTTATGAGGGGCCCCAGTTAAGGAGGGATCTCAGAGAGACACCCGCCCCCCCACTCCCAACTGCCAACCAAATCTCTTCATCTTTCCAGTTGGGAAAACTTAAATCCAGAAAGGAAGGGAGAGTGAGGTCTCCCCTCGCGCAGTGCAAGGGCTGTCAGGGCCCTGGGGAGATGTCCGGAAGGGGCTGGGAAAGACATTTAAGAGAAGGAAGAGGAAGGAGGAGGTCACAGTGACCTAGCGGATAATACGGAGCAGCAGTTCCCGAAGTGTGATGTGAGTCCCTGGGGGTCCCAAAACCTGTGCAAGGGTTTCTTAAGGTCAGAACAATTTTTTTTTTGGACTTTTTTTTCTTTTCTTTTTTTAAGATCAGAACTATTTTTATAATAATACTGACATTTTAGGCGCCCTTTTGCACTCTTGTTCTCTCACGAGTGTTCCATGGAGTTTTCCAGAGGCTTCCCAACCTGTGATGACGTCATCATGGTGACGGAGTGTGTTCTTGTGTTTTTCCTCTGTTTAAAAATCCATCTGTTCTGATTTTGTTGTTGTTGTTTTTAAAGATTTATTTTATTTATTTATGCATACAAGAGCCCGGGTGTAGGCCGGAGGTGCAGGGGGCGAAAGGATTCACCAGAGACAAAGTGAGGAACAAAACAGTCAGACTGGGGGCCTCCCCTGGTGTCTCAAGGGGTTAAGACGCAGCATTATGAAGCCATCCGCAGCCTCTGCAGCATGAGTTCCATCCCTGGCCAGGGAGGTGACCCACATTTCGTAGCAGACCTCTCCTTTCTCTCCCGCTGCTTCCCTCAGCAGTGTATTTCAACTGCCTATTCTGCTCCCCACTCTGTCTCTGGTGAATCCTGTCACTCCCTGGATCTCTGGCCTGCACCCCAGCTCTTGTATGCACAAATAAATAAGACTTTAAAAAAAAAAAAAAACAGTTGGACTGACTGAAATACTCTGCTGAGGGGAGCAGCGGACAAGACAGGAGAGGTCAGCTGCGCCATGTAGGCAGTTCCCTGGCTGGGGATCTACCTCGTGCTGTAGTGGCTGCCAATAGCTTTATAGTGCGGAGACTTAACCCCTGTGCCACCAGGGAGGCCCCTGTTCTGATTTTGAAGACGGTAAATGTCCCTCTCTATAACCCACCTATGCAAAAGTTTGAGTGGCCACACAGCAGTAAAATGAGTACGTTACAGCTGTGCACAACCAAAATTATCTCAAAGACATCACATTGCATGAAAGAAGCCAGACACGAAAGAGAACATGCTATGTGATTTCCTTGGTTGTAAGGAAATGGAGAAGACTGATTTGTGGTTAAGAAGAGTCAGCGGGCCTCCCTGGTGGCGCAAGGGGTAAAACAACGCACTGTGAAGCAATCCGCAGCCTCTGCAGCGTGAGTTCAATCCCCGGCCAGCCAGGGAGCAACCCACATGGCACAGCAGACCTCTCCTGCCTCTCCCGCTGCTCCCGTCAGCAGTGTGTTTCAGTCAGTCTGTCTGTTCTGTTCCCCACTCTGTCTCTGGTGAATCCTCTCACCCCCCACATCTCTGGCCTGTACCCCAGCTCTTGTATGCATAAATAAATAAATCTTTGGAAAAAAAAAGTCAGCAAGGTGGTCCCCCCAGAAGGCCAGCCATATTCTGTTCCTGACCTGAGTGCTAGTGATTTGTTGTGTACGGTCTTTGCACAACCCATGGGGCTGCTCATGTACCATTTGTGCACATTTCACCTCAATAAGAAGTAAAGGAATATTTTTAACAACTGGTATGGCAGGATGTCCGCCAACAGGTACCCACTGGAAAAGATTACATGCCAGGCTTTTTAAAAATTTTTTTGAGCTCATCTTTTTTTATAAATATTTTTAAAACTTATTTTGAAGATAACAATGAGGTTTACATTGTTGCTTGTGTATTAGAAGTATAGGATTTCCCCCTCAGGTGCTGTTACCACACTATACCCACCACCAAGACACCTGTAGTCCTCCACCATAGTCCTTTGTGCTCCCTCCCCATCTTGTGCTCCATTTCCTTCCCCTTCCCCTCAGGTAGCTTCTATAGTCAGCTTTCTAGGGTTACTTCTTAGTTTGGCCTTATCTGACCTTCTGTTTGGTTTCTCTATATTCCATACATAAGTGATACCACTGGTATTTGTCTATCCCCTTCTGACCTGTTTAACTTAGCATCATCATCTTCAACTCCATTCATATTCCACAAATGGCAGGAGTTTAGCTTTTTGATCACCAAGTAATATTCCATTGTGCATCTATACCACATCTTCTGGATCCATTCTTCTATATTTGAACCCTTAGATTATTTCCATACTTTGTAAATAATGCTCAAATGAGCATTGGAGGCCATGTTTCCTTTAGAATTAGCATTTTTGTATTGTCTGGGTAGATGCCTAGGAGTGGAATTGCTGGCTCAAGTGGTAGATCCATTTTTAACCCTTTGAGAAACCTCCATACTCTTCTTGATTGGGTTTGGACCAGTCTGCATTCTCACCAGCAGTGTAAGAAGGTTCCCTTTATTCCATATCCTCACCATCACTTGTTTTTTTTTTTTTTAAATTTTTTTTAATAGAGGCATGTTTTTCATTTATTTATTTTGTTTGTTTGTTTTGTTTATACATGCACTGGGTACAGTCAGAAGCGCGGGAGGGTGAGAGAATTCACCAGAGCCAGAGCGGGGAGCAGAGCAGGCAGAAGGACCGAAGTACACTGCTGAGGGGAGCAGCGGGCGGCAGGAGAGGTCTGCGCGCCATGTGGGACCCTCCTCTGGTGGCCGGGGAGCAGCCGGGGATCGAACCGGCGCTGCTGCAGCCGCGGGCAGCTTCGCAAGCCAGCGCTCAACCGCTGTGCCACCTGGGAGGCCCACCATCACTTGTTTTTGATCTAAGTTTTAACTCTTTAGTTGCTGCTCTGAGGGAAGATTCAGGGGCCCCCAGGGGGATCTCAGGTGGGCGTGGGCCTTCTCCAGGTGGTACCTCTTTTTGAATAGCAGAGGTATTGCAGTATTTCAAGACTGGGTCTATGCCTATTGGTGAGTGTCGCCTGAATGCCAGGCCTGGTCCATGCTCCCTCCACCCTCACCTTCTGCAGTGAACAGCCTGGGAATTAGTGAAGAGCTGAAGGAGAAGCTCCGGGATGTGATGGTGGATCGGCACAAGGTGGCCCTGGGGAAGACCCTGGGGGAAGGTGAGTTCCCCCAGCACACACACGTCCCCTCAACCCCAAAGTCCTCCACTTCCCTGCCTAAGCGCAATCACAGGCTTGGGTCCCACGGGACCCTCTGAGGTCCATGTCTTCCTCTGGTCCCCCACAGGAGAGTTTGGAGCTGTGATGGAGGGCCAGCTCAACCAGGACGACTCTGTCCTCAAGGTGGCAGTGAAGACAATGAAGAGTAAGTCTGTGTGACCTCAGGCCCTTTCCCTATGCCCCTAAGGAGACAGAAAAACAGAAAAGCTAATGGCAAGTTAGCCCGGACCATTGAGCCTCAGTGTTTCCCGACAGGAGATGGCGTCCTTGCCACGTCCTTCAACAGGAGGGATTTCATAGGGGGGCATTATTACAAAGGACAGAAGGGAGGGCTGAAGGGATGACTGGGGGAAGTGGCAACCTAGAGGCTAGCAGCAGAGGTGAAGGCAGACTTTCACTCTTGGGCTGAAGGGCAGAGGGAGGAAGTGGTATTGCCAGAGCGCACAGTTAGGGACCCCTGACGGGATTTGGGAATTACTATCTAATTTAAACACAAAGGAGACACAGCTCCCATAAGACAACATAGGAAGCAAGTAAGGGTGCGATACCCTGGTTTCCCCCACCTCTTCCCACCCACCTGCTAATCATCCACCAGTGCTTCCCATTGGCAAGCACCAACAGGAAACCCATAGGACAGGGAACCTGGGAAATGTAATTTTTCAGGGACCAGCCTCTAGTAATACAAAGCAGACTAGGGGACGATCCAGAATGAAGCCCACCTGACTTTATTATTTACGAGCTGTGTGATCTCAGACAAGTGACTTTCCCTCTCTGAGCCTCAGTTTCCTTCTCTGGAAAATCAGATCTTCATGTTCCTACCTCCTAGGTTGTTATGAGGTAAAACACTTAATGCCTGGGATGACGGGCAATATGTGCAATTAATGTGGATTCCAACTATATTATTTATATCATCAGAATTGGTGGGAACCAGTTCAGGATCACACAGCACAGGAAGCTCAGTGCCATGTCCTTTCCAACAAGGAAGAAACATAAAGAGTCAGATTGGAGCTGGTGAAATGATTTTTTTGTCCATCACGGATGCTAAAAGCCCATTCATTCATTCATTCATTCTTGACCTAGGTTATTTTCTTTTATTTTTGTTTGTTTTTTTTTTTTAAAGATTTTTATTTATTTATTTATATAAGCACTGGGTACAGTCAGAAGCGCAGGAGGGTGAGAGAATTCACCAGAGCCAGAGCGGGGAACAGAACAGGCAGACTGACGAAATACACTGCTGAGGGGAGCAGCGGGCGTGGCAGGAGAGGTCTGTCGTGCCATGTGGGACCCTCGCTGGTGGCCGGGGATCGAACCCGGCTGGGGATCAAACCGGCGCTGCAGAGGCTGCGGGCAGCTTCGCAGCCCCGCGCTCAACTGCTGCGCCACCAGGGGAGGCCTTAGGTTATTTTTGACCTGGGTTTGAATCCCGGCTGTTTGCCCTTAAGGCAAGTACTTAGCTTCTACAAACCACAGTGTCCTGAACTATAAAATGGGGGTGATCATATGACTATCTGGGGATCATACAGACACCCAGATTTGTTGCGAATGTGCTGGGAAGCAGTCAGCAGTGCCTGGGGGTGTGGGCACTGACCTGGGAGTCATGCTGACTAGGTTTGAATTCTGCCTGTTCCACTTGCAAGCAGAAAGTTTAAGGCAGGTTCCTTAACCATTCTGTGCCTTGGTTTCTCCATCTTTAAAGTGGAGACAGTAATAGGAGTTCCTCGGAGGAGTAAAAGGTTAGCTGAGTTTACATATGTAAAGCACTGAGGACAGCATTGGGCACTTACACATTCCATGAAGATAAAGAAGATCTGGTGGTGGTGGTAGTGGAGGTGGTGGTGGTGGTGATGGAGAAGGGGAGGAGCAGGAAGCTGGAAGGAGCACTTCCTCTCTCCCGGCAGCCTCCTCCACTTTCCTCTCTCCACAGTTGCCATCTGTACGAGGTCAGAGCTGGAGGACTTCCTGAGTGAGGCTGTCTGCATGAAGGAATTCGATCACCCCAATGTCATGAGGCTCATCGGTGAGGGAGGGGCAGTTTTAGGGGGTTAGGGAAGCCACCCCAGAGAGAAGCTAGAAGGATCAAACCTCCAGTCCCTTCTCCCTGGAAGTCACAAACTCCCCCTTCTTTCTTTCCCTCAGTTTGGAATGTGACCTCTGACCTTTCCCAGAAATAGCTGAGGTCCCCAGGAGGGCTCGGAAAACATCCCTGGGAACCAGGCTGGACATGGCTTCTCTGAAGCTTGGTTCTTGCCACCCCGCCCCCACTACAGGGTGAAAGCCAGCCTTTAGGGGGAGGGAGAGACAGAGCTGGGAAGGGGGTGGCTGCCCCTTCTGCCCAGTGGAGTGACAGGGACACCCGGGGGTTCAGGCGTCTGTTTCCAGGGATCTGAACGTGAGGGCTTCCCCGCACCTGTGGTCATCCTCCCTTTCATGAAACACGGAGACCTGCACAGCTTCCTCCTCTATTCCCGGCTCGGAGACCAGCCAGTGGTGAGGGGCATTTAATCGTCCAGTGCACAACATTAATTGAGCACCTTCCAGGTACCGGGGAAGACCAGGAGACACAGAGCTTGCTCTCCCAGAGCTGGCGTCCAGTGGGAGGACAGAGGCGACAAACGTATCAGCGAACAGATGAGCAAGATCCTCGAAGTGCTAGGCAGGAAATAGAGTAGGCTGAGTGACAGGGAGTGGGGATTTGTTTGGGTGGACAGGCCTCCCTTAGGAGGTGACCTTGAAGGAGCAGCCCCTTGGGGGGAAGTGGGAGGATCTGGCAGGATTCAATCCCAGCAGAGAGCACAGCATAGGCAAAGGCCTCGGAGGTGAGAATGAGTGTAACTGGTGTGAGGCCCAGAAAGGAGGCACACGCTGGAGAATATGTCAAGGGCAGGAACAGTAGGAGCAGGGGCCTTGCTGGAAAGAGGTTGGATTTTTTTTTTTTAAGATTTGTTTTTATTTATTTATGCATACAAGAGCCGGGGTGTAGGCCAGAGGTGTGAGGCGGGGCTGGGGCGGGGGCGGTGTGAGGACTCACAGAGACAGAGCCGGGGAGCAGAACAGGTGAATCTACTGAAAGACACTGATGAGGGGAGCAGGGGGTGAGACAGGAGAGGTCTGCTGCGCCATGCGGGTCAGCTCCCTGGCCGGGTATTGCACTCGTGCTGCAGTGGCTGCTGATGGCTTGATAACGCTGAGACTTTAACCCCTGTGCCCCGAAAGAGGTTGGATTTAATTCTCAGAGCCAAAGGGAGCCACTGCAGGTAGAGATAGGCACGCCCAGGAAGGGAGGGAGGGATGGATCAAGGGGACTCCCCGCTCTCTCCCCCCCTCAGTTCCTGCCCACTCAGATGCTGGTGAAGTTCATGGCGGACATTGCCAGTGGTATGGAGTATCTGAGTACCAAGAGATTCATACACCGGGACCTGGCAGCCAGGAACTGCATGTGAGTGTCCTCTTCCGGGAACCTGCTTCCTCAGGGAGCTCTTCTTCCCAGGGTGGGAGAGGGGACTAGGCACACATGCCCTGGGTCAGTCAAAACTCAGAGGGCAGAGAGGTCAGCCAGGGAGTTAGGGAAGGCTTCTTGGAAGAGATGGGCCTTGACTGAGCTCCTGAAGGAATACTTGGATGTGGAGAAAGAAGCAAGAGGGTGGCTCCATGAGCAGCATGAGGTGAGCAGAATGAGGAGACCAATGAGGGTGGTGGCCTTGGAGCTTCATCTCTGTCCCCCTTTGTGCTGAGTGTTTTTTTTTGGGGGGAAGGGGCTGGCCTTAGGGGTGGCCCATCACCACCCCTCCAACCCCCTGCCAATGGACAAGAGAAAATAGGCCAGAACCAGGGCTAAGGTGAGGAGGGGGCTGCAGAACCAAAGACTTAGAATATTAATTTTACAACAGTGCTGGACTCACAGAAACAGCTGGAGAATCAAAGAACCTTCTTGAAGGCATGAATGTTCACAGCTCTTGGGAAGTTGGAAATGTCTTTACTTCCCTTAACTTTTTATTTTGAACATTTCTAATCCTGCAGAGATGTTGAAAGAATTGAGCACCATATACCCTCCTTATTGACGTGTCGGTACATTTCTCTTCTCATTCTTTCCCTCTCTCTATTCAACTCTGTTTGGTTGTTTATTTATTTCCTTCAACAATTTCAATGTAAGTTGCCCTCATGGTGATACCTCACCCCTGAATCTTTAAAGTAGGTATCTCCTAAGAATAAGGACTCACACCTAAACACCTAAAGAATCACCATTCTGTTATCACACCTAACAAGACTAAAAAATATTTATTGTGTTATCCTGCTTCCAATCCATATTTAAATTCTCCCAGTTTTCCAAATTTCTCTTAGGGCTATTTTGCCCCCCAAAACCAGGATCTATTCAAGGTGCTCACAGTGCATTTGGTTGCTGTGTCCCTTTACTTTTAATCTAGAATTGATACCCCCTCCAAACACACACTTTTTCATGACATTCTTTTTTTAAAAAAAGATTTTATTTATTTATGCATAGAAGAACTGGGGTACAGGCCAGAGGTGTGGGGGGTGAAAGGATTCACCAGAGACAGAGTGGGGGGCAGAACAGGCGGATCTACTGAAATATACTGCTGAGGGGAGCAGGTCTGCTGTGCCATGTGTGGGTTAGCTTTCTGGTGAGGATGGAACTCAGGCCACAGCACTGATATGCTGAGACTTAACCCCTAGGCCACCAGGGAAGCCCCGTCTCTTCTTTAGGAAGAGACCAGGACAGTTCTTCTGCAGGACATGCCATGTATAAGATGTGTGCGTTTCCTTATGGTGGCTTTTGACTTGTTCCTCTGTTCTCTGTATTTTGTGTTCACTGAAAAGTAGATCTGAATGTTTAAATAGAGTGAGTCAAATGGAAATTCCTTTATTTCTGTCAATCAGGCTGATCCTGCTCAAACCCCAACATTAATAATGAGAGTGGACAATCAACTGTTATGCATGTAGTTAACATCCTCCCATGGTTCCCTACTCCTCTAGAGGGTACAAGTACAGAAACACCTGTCATAAAAAAACATGTCATACTTTCCAGTAAGTGGTTCAAATACTGAAATATTTCAAATAGCAGCTGGCAATTGGCCACTACCCCACATCTCCCATGTGCTTCACAGCCACCAGCCTGATAGTCTGGATGTCCCTGGACCTCACAGTTAGAGTTAACTCATGCAACATCAGGGTCCTCCAGGGTCTGTTTTGATTGGTCATTCCCTAAGCCTGCGACCCTGACTAGGGACTCTCAAGTCTTAAAAAAAAAAAAGCGTTCAAAAACTCAGGTGCTAGAGGTAGGGAATCTGCTACCTAAGTAAAGCACAAAAACAATCCAGGGTAATCCCTGCTGTCAGAAGGTTGTGGTAATGCTTGGAGAGTAGTTACTAGAAGGGAACAGTGGGGACTGGTAATCTGTTTCTTTCTTTTTCATACTTAAAACAAATTGATGTCTATTTTATGTACACTAAAATACATGCATCTTATGTATACAGCTCCATGAATGTTTACATGGCTGTAGACCCATGTAAACTACCACCACTAGATCAAGAAGGTTCTTATCCCCTTTCCTAGTCGCTGCCCCCAGAGGAGTAACCTCTAACCACTATTCTAGACTTCTGTCACCATCACCAGTTCTCAAAATGTCATATAGATGTAACCATGTTGTTTGTACTCCTTTGTGTCAGCTTCTTTTGCTCAGCATGATGTTTTAGAAATTATTCCATGCCATTGTGGATATCAAGAGTTCTTTCTTTTTCTTTGCTGTGTAGTATTCCTTACACAAATGCCCCATAATGTTCTGCTGCTTAATCTGGGTGCTGGTTACTTGGATGTGTTTGTGAAAATCTAGTGAGTTGTTCACTTAAGATTTGTACATGTTTCTTTGTGTGTGTGTATGTGTGTAAATGTGTATATATATAATTCAAGAAAACTGTTTAAAAAAAACAAAAAATCGAACCCCAGGAGCTAAGGAAGGACCTTAGAATCTGGTGAAAAACCAGAACTGGGAGGACCCTCATCAGCCTTTTGTTCCACTCTCACTTTTTGGAGGGCATAAGAAGTAATCAGTTCCTGGGCCTACCTAGTGGGGCAAGGGGTTAAGCACTGCACTATGAAGCAATCTGCAGCCTCGGTAGCACAAGTTCAATCCCCGGCCAGGGAGCTAACCCCTGCTCCCCTCAGCAGTGTGTTTCAGTCAGTCTGCCTGTTCTGTTCCCCACTCTGTCTCTGGTGGGTCCTCTCCCCGCCGCATCTCTAGCCTGTACCCCAGCTCCTGTATGCATAAATAAATAAATCTTAAAAAAAAAAAGTAAGCCATTCCCCTTAGGCCTAGGGAATAAGGGGAGGCAGAGCCCCACCCTGCAAGCAGGGCGCGCCAGAGCAGGTGGTGGAGACAGGTCTGAGAGTGAGCTCAGGCTTCTTGCAGAGGAGGCTGACGCCGTGACCCAGTTCCCTCCCAATCCCAATCCCGGCAGGCTGAATGAGAACATGTCCGTGTGTGTGGCAGACTTCGGGCTCTCCAAGAAGATCTACAATGGGGACTACTATCGCCAGGGACGCATCGCCAAGATGCCGGTCAAGTGGATTGCCATTGAGAGCCTGGCTGACCGTGTCTACACCAGCAAGAGTGATGTGGTAGGTACACCCCTGACATGCGTGGGGAACAGTGGGCCCGCATGGCCTGATAAGCTCACACTGAGCTCCCAGGGCCACCCAGGCCAGGCATGTCTGGGGGGGGCAGTGAGTGTCTATGAGCTATGGACATGTTGGGGATATGTACCTGCCATGGGCACATGGTGGCAGGTTCACGTGTGGGACGTGTGACAGTTTGGGTTAGGAGAGGCAGTGCTCAGCAGGTATACATGTGAACGGCGAGGACACAGAGAGTGACACACGAGGCTAGGGCTCTGTGAAGTGTGTAGATGTGTGCAAGCATGAGCAGGTGCACGCTCAACGGTAACTTTCATGCGCCGTAGGGTTTCTGTGAAACGCTGGGATGTGCTCTAATGATAGCTTGTGTATCCATGTGCATGTAAGTGTGTTGTCACGAACTCGTGTGTTGGGGGGTGTCTTTGTGCAGAAGAGATGCTCTAATTGTCTCTCCTTTGCCACCACAGTGGTCTTTCGGGGTGACGATGTGGGAGATTGCCACACGGGGCCAAACCCCATATCCAGGAGTGGAGAACAGCGAGATTTATGACTACCTGCGCCAGGGAAACCGCTTGAAGCAGCCTGTGGACTGTCTGGATGGACTGTGAGGACCCTTAGGATTCCCCACCCCCATTCCACCCAATCCCAGAAGCCACTGCAAAACCCTGAGCATTCTACATGGTCCTGACATATCCAGAACCCTCTAAAACCTGCATGGAGTCCCTCAGACTGTTGAGTAACCTACCACCCCCTCAAAATGCTCTGCAGGACCCTGCTAGCTAACAGGGTGTGAGTGATCAAACAGCACCTTCCCCTTCTCTGTTGTGAGCATGGAATGCTGGCTTAGCCCTTTGGCCAGGTATCCAAGGGCAGTGAAGAACAGCACACACTTAACTGGGGATCCTGCCTCTGAGATACCCTCTTCCAAAGTATTTGAATTCAACCCACTCTCCTGAGCACCGACAACTTCCTAAAAGGCTGTTGCAGAGGCCTGGACCTTCTGCAAAACCCTGTCAGTTGTATTGAGCGTCTCCAACTCTTGGGTGTTCTCAGTTGTCTTTAGGATAGTGCTATCTCACAGGACACCTGGAGAATTGCAGAGCGTTTATCCAGCCATTTGGGGGCCAAGAGAAGATGTTGCTCAGGTCAGGAGGAGATAGTCAGGGTCTTCAAACTTCCCAGGTTCTCCTTCTGAGATTCTAGATTCTAGATTCTGAGAGCCAAGGGGCATAACAGCTAATGTCTCTATAGAACTTACTAGAAGGCACTGTTGTAGGTGCTTTGCATGTCCTGACCACAGCCATAGGATGTAGGTAAGTATCATCATTCTTCCCATTTTGCAGATGAGGAAATTGAGGCCCACTGACAGGATAAGTCATTTATCAAAGGCTGCATAGCTATACCCCCAAACCCAGAAGTTTAGAATAACTAGCTGTGTTGTTTCTGTAGATGAGGGGTCTAAGAACAATTCAGCAAAGTGATTCTGGATTGGGCTTTCTAACAAGGTAATAGTTAGGGTGTCAGATGGGGCTGCAGTCACTTGAAGGTTGAGAATGGATTATCACTTTCAAGGTGGCTCAGTCACATGGTCATGGCAGGCAGCAGACCATGGGGAACCCTCTGTGGTGCCGCTTGAACTTCCTTACAGCATGACTGCTGGCCTCACCCAGAGGAGACATTCAAGAGAAAGCACAAGGAGAAAGTCACTGAAAACTGTCACTGCTGCTGAGTCAGAATCCAGTGGAAAAATTCAACCCACATTAAAGGCGGGGGAGGAACATCAAAGAATTCGAACACATATTTTGAACCAACACAACTTGCAAGTGGCAGAGCCAGACTTTGATGCCAGAGTTTGTTTTTGGGGAACCACATTGGGAACCTCTGCTCTAACAGACCCTTACTAGAACACCACTCCCCACTGAGAGAGGTTTCCCGAGATCCTTTCCAGCTCCTGTGTATGCCAGCATGCCCCTCAGAAACTCTTGAGACTTCTCAAGTCCCCATAGATGCCCCCACAATGCTCCAGTCCCCCAAATCCTCCAATGTCCTAAAATGCCCCCAAACTCCCAGAATACTCCCCTTCTGAGCCCCTGCTCAGTCACCCACCCCTCATTTTGCTGCCCTAGGTATGCCCTGATGTTCCGCTGCTGGGAGCTAAACCCCCGGGACCGACCAAGTTTTGCAGAGCTACGGGAAGACCTGGAGAATACACTGAAGGTTCTGCCCCCTGCCCAGGAACCTGATGAAATCCTCTATGTCAACATGGATGAGGGTGGGGGTCATTCTGAACCACTTGGAGCCTCTGGAGGAGCTGACCCCCCAACCCAGCCTGACCCGAAGGATTCCTGCAGCTGCTTCACCTCGGCTGAGGTCCATCCTGCCGGACGCTATGTCCTCTGCCCTTCTACAGCCCCTGGCCCCACCCTGCCTGCTGACAGGAGCTCCCCTGCACCCCCAGGCCAAGAGGATGGAGCCTGAGACAACCCTCTACCTGGGACTCTCTCTCAGGACCCAAGCTAGGCACTGCCACTGGGGGACAACCTTCCCCCCCTCAACTTTCTCCTGGCCTTACCTTCAACTGCAACCCTCCCCTTTCTGACCTATTTCACTTCCATCCAGGACAGATTCTTCCCCTTTTGCACACCTTCATGTCCCCATCCAGAAAAAGAAGGGGTTAGTTGGCAACCACTAAGGGTCTTCATTCCAAGATTCTAAAGTTTAAAGGGCCCAGCTTCAAAGGTTCTAGATTTCAAAGATGCTATGAGTTTTTGGTTCTAAGGACCCAAATTCCAAAGTCTCTGATTCTAAAGTGCTAAGGTTCTAGATGTGGAAGTTCTAAAGCCTACTATTCTAAGGCTCTGAGAGGCTATGCTAGATTTTCAGAGGTTCTAAGATTGAAAAGGCCCTGAGGTTTTAGGTCCTAAAGCACAAAGATGCTAGTCCTAGGGTCTAAGACTCTATTATTCTAGATTTTACTTTTCTAGGATGCTGAGTCCTTAGGGCATAAGATTCTACAATTCTAAAAATTCTGCAATTCTAGACATGGACATACTAAGACCTAATGCTCTAAAAGTTGATGTTCAGTGGCTCTTGGAGTCTAAGTGTTGTAGATGTAAGACCAGACCTTCAAGGTTTTATCTTCTCAAAGTTCTAAGCCTCTAATGATGGTCAACTATAGGTTCTAGGTCTTTATGGCCCTCAAAACTCTTGTTATGGGCTCCTAGATCCTAAGATCTAGATTTTAGAATCTGCACTCCAGAAGTTCTAGAAGTCTATAGCTGGAGGTTCTAAGGTTTAATGTGATATTCCAAGACTTAGTCCAAGACCCAGGAGTTTCTAAGTGTCCAGATCCTATGCCCCAATATTCTAGATTATTAAACTCTAAAATACTAATGTTGTTCTACTGCATGTTCCAAAGCACTCTAGATTCTTTTGGTCCAAGATTCTAGATCCGCAGTATATAAGGCATAAGACTCAACACTTATGACTAACTAGATACCAAAGTTCTAATCATTTCTAAGCTTGGACACCTTTAGGCCCTGTGCTGCATTCTGCCTTTCTAGATCTTTAATCAAGGGTCCAAATATCCACATTTCTAAGTCTTAAGATTCTAGACACTATAATTTTAAGATTCTAATATAAGATTCTCAAGGTCCACAGGTCTAGAAACCTAAGGTACAATTCCAAGGTTCTAACCTTATAGTATTTGTGTGTCTCTCCCTTCTTAGCCACCTCTCCTCCTCTCGTGTGGGGGTGTGCCCCTCTCAAGCCTGTGCAATGAATTAGGGATCCCTCCTTTCCCCAAGGGGATGATCTCTCTCCTTTGGGGGCGTGCTGCCCCCCTGAGCCAGTCCCTCTTGCCCCCTGTACAGAATGTGGACTCTGGTGTCTCCAGAGGGGCTCAGATCACATAAAACTTTGTAACCATGCGTCTGTCTTCTCTTGTCTCCACTCAGCTATAATGTGTCCACTCAGCTCTCCCTCATAACTCAGTTTTCACCCATCAGTAGAAAAAAAGGCTTGATGGGATCTAGAAGTTGACACCCCTGTCCCCAATGTAACAGACACAGGAATTAATGCATACACCCTGGCATAGCTGTCATGAATACAGACAGGGAAATTCACAGACACACAGAGTAACAGAGACATTCATAATCACACAGATAACAAACATGCACAGGCAGACACCAGAAACAGGAAGAAACTACAGCAACGCAAATAGAAAAAGAGTGAAGTGACACTAATATACAGAGACAGAGAACACAATAGATACTCAGAGACCTAAACGTGCGGACTCACATAGACACACAAGCCCCGAACACCTCCGATCCTCACCAGCCCACAAAGGGACTCCTGTCAACACAAGCCCACTGTGTTTTGCACAGCATCTCAGGCACAAGCCCCTGGGTGTGTCCCGCAGCCGTTGGACGAACCCTAGGCAGCGCCCGAACGCCCCCAGGTGGCGATTCCTGAGAAGCAAGAGCAGTTCAATCCGGGCCACAAACTTTTTTTTTTTAGAACACATCATTGTGGGAAGCTGGGTGGAGAGAGGAAGTCGGACGTGGGCGAGGGGAGGGGTGTCTGGACTGGAACCTCCGGGCCCACGTGAGTGTCTGTCCCGCCGCTGAGTGGGCGCTGTGTGTCTAGGTTGCTGTCGTGTAAGCTTCTCGTCTAACTGTCCAGTCGTCCGAATGCCTTCAGCATTTGATGCCGCCTGCCTGCGCGGACCGCTGCAGGCACACATACTCTGCACTCTGGTGCATTCGCCCCTGAACCGACGCATCCGACCCGACTCACGGCATCTGCTCGTGGAGGCTGTGTGTGCCTTTGTCTTAAGTAGAGGTTGCATATGACTTTCGTGGACTGAAGGCCCAGCTCCTGGGCAGCGGGCCTTTGCATTGTCTATCGCGATTGTCTAACTTACTGAAGTTTTGTGTCTTGGGATGAGAGGCGACAGGTGGTGCGGCGTGAGACGCCCCGCGATTCTCTGGCGTTTGCATTAGCGTGAAGCTTCACGACGGACCTGTGTGTGTGAGCTTGTCCGTACCGACGCCAAACACCCAGATTTACTGCACAGCAGCTGAGGGGGCCTGGGCGGAGGCCCGCGGGCCTCTGGAGGGCTTCCCGGAGGGGACGGCTCTGGGGGCGTGGAGTCCCCACGCCACGCGGGGGCCAGCCGGGGAGAAGGACCGCCGCGCGGCCACGGGCGCGCAGAGAGGCGCCCTGCGAGCTGCCCAATGCAAGTTCCTTTTCATAAAGGCAAATGAGCTTCTTCCAGATTAGGGATGATTTATCTATTCAGGCTCCATTTCGCCCACCTCCCTCGACAGCGAGCTTTGGGGGGGCGGGCCCCTGAAGAACGGCCAATCTGGTTAGGTTTTCCGAAAGCGACCCAACTGTCCTAGCGTGGGTGAGATAAAACGACAGCTGCGATTGGTGGATAGATTGTTTTGAAACCGCCCTAACGGCAAGGGGCGGGTCCTCGGTCAATTCATCTCTTTCCGGTTTCTTAAAGGCAAAAGTGGGAGGAGGGGTTTCTGCCGACCCTTCATAGGATTGGTTCGAGTGGTTTTACCGCTTGGGCCTCTCTAGGGGCGGGAGATCTAGACCAATCAGGATTTACATTACAGAGACACTCGTTTGATGTAAGGACTGCGCAGGAAAAGCCGTGTGCGCGGGGGAGCTTATTCTGAGATCGCATCTCTGACTGGTCCAAGTTCTTACTCCCCTTTCCTCATTTGACCCTACAGGAGCGGGCGCGCGGGCGCCATCCAATCAGCGCGCGCTCCGCCCCCCGCCTTTTCCCGCCCTCCGTTCCGGCCGCGGCATCGACGTAGGCCAACGCTTCCTCCTCGGCAGCTTCAGAGCCCTTTCACTGCCTTTCTTTTGAAAGCCGCGCTCTGATTAGCTGAATCTCCGGGCTCGCGCCCGTTGCCCCCAAGCGATGGCCAATTGACTGCCGTGTTACATCGCACGGGGCCACAGAGGAGGGGGAGGTGGCGGCGGCGGCCATTTTGAGCCGCCGCCGCCATTGGAGTGGGGCCCCCCCCCTTTCCCCCTTCGGCTCCTGACAGGAAAGGTTTAAGGGGGACAGAGCCCTGGGAGGCCGGGCCGGGCTCGGGGGCCGCCCCGGGGGCCCGGGCCATGGATGTGCGCCGTCTGAAGGTGAACGAACTTCGCGAGGAGCTGCAGCGCCGCGGCCTGGACACTCGCGGCCTCAAGGCCGAGCTTGCTGAGCGGCTGCAGGCGGCGTTGGAGGCCGAGGAGCCCGACGACGAAAGGGAGCTCGAGGCCGACGACGAACCGGGACGACCCGGGCACGACAACGAGGAGCCCGAGACCGAGGGGGGCTCCGAGCTGGAGGGGACCGCTCAGCCACCGCCCCCCGGCCTGCAGCCGCACCCGGAGCCTGGCGGCTACTCGGGGCCGGATGGACATTGTGAGAGTGCGCGGGGCGGGGGCCGGGAGCCTGGAGTGCGGGCGGAGGAAGGGCTGTGGGGCGCGGGAGTCCGGCGCCGGAGGTCGGGGAGACAATCTGAGGGTTGGGGGATCCCGCGGCTGCAAAGGATCTAGGGACCAGGGCTTCGGGACGACCGGAAGGTGGACCCGGGCTTTCGGTGCCGAGGAGATAAGGGGAGTAGGGCTTGGTTTTCAGTGGTGAGAAGGGTCCAGAGAGTGGAGAGGATTCCGGAGTCTGAGGCTCGCAGACCGGAAACCGTGGTTTCTGGAGCTATTAGACTTGGAAGAACAAGAGGCTGCCTGTGCGGGGGTGAGGAAGGTCTCGGAAATGGTGGTCCGCGGGTCCGGAGCTGCCTGGGCTTGGGGACGCGTTGGGAGCCGAGTTGTCCGGGCTGGGAAAGGCATGACCAGGTAGCAGGGCTGGGTGAGTTTTGAGAAAGGAGCATCATGGGGTTTTTGGTGGGGGTCCTGGGAATCCTCATATTTAGTACTGGGCTGGGGCGAAATGGGGGTCCTGGTGTCTGGCTGGGGAAGGTCTGATGCACTGGGCGGACTGGTGGGCACATAGGGAATGTGAGCAACCACTACATGACTGGAATCCGGGGGGACCCGCCTCTCTCTGAGGATGGTCTGGGGGATTCAGATTCAGGGCTGGAAGGCCAGCCTTGAGGCAGGGACAAGTTGGATATTTGGTGCTGGGAACTCTGGGGACCTTCTTGCTGACTTGTAGGTGGAGGTGGAGGACACATTGGGTCCTGAGTCTGGGGTGGAGGGGAAGGAAGGATGATGCTTCGCTGGATTCAGGACGTGGAGGTCTAGGGCCAGAAAGGGTCTGAGGACGGGTTGCCCAGTGGCGGTTGCTGTTTTGGGTTAGCAGTAGATCCAGGTTGCTTGGTGAATGGGAATAACTAGGGGTGGGATGGAGTGGATAACAAGTTGGCAGAGTTTGATGCCCATGCAGAGTCTGGGATACGAAGATTCTGTGTGCAACACAGGAGTGTTTGACTAGTCTAGCAAACATGGGGGAAAGGGAAAGTGTAGATGGGGAAAGGGAAAGAAAACCTGTTGACTGGGGCCCGCAGGGTGGAGTGGGGGGAGTGTTTCAGGGACTGAGCCTTTCCATGAGAGTGCTCTTGGCCCCAGGAGCTGTTGTTTGCGTGCTCTGGGATTGGGGGAGCCTCAAGGGGTAGCAGAGAACCTCTACATCAGCGGGAGTTGTATCTCGCACTGCAAGGGCTCAGGTAGTTCTGTGATTGAGGAGAGGATGCCTAGAGAAGCTCTGAAGATACAAAACTAGCAAAACTGAGGAGTGGGGATTGGAGAGATTACTGAGTAAGTAGAAAGGACTCTGGTGTCCAGGGCTCTTGGTATTTTTCTGGAAAGAGGGTACCCTGAGCCATGGGGCAAAGGGAATTAGGAGAGAAAGGGAGTCAGGGAAGAAATGGTTTGGGGTTGGCATTGAGTTTTTCCATGCTCCTGAGAGATGAGGTCTCCTGGAGGGAGGCATCCTGCGGAGAGATTTGGGGTAGAGAGCGGTCTAGGGATTGCCCAGAACCCGGGTGCTGTGAAGAGGCCTTTCCAGTGCAGAGAGCTGTGAAACAAGGAGTGGCCTAGTGTGCATGTCTAGGGTAGGAGGCACCCTGGCTGGGAAGAAGGGGCAGTGGCCAGGGGCGTCTCTAAAAGTAAGTTCAGTACTTCAGAGCTCAGGTTCCAGCTCAGTCTTTGTTTCAAATCTGGCTTCATGATTTGGGCAAGTCACTTCGCCTCTGTGAGTCCTGGTTTCCTTGTGTGTGAAATAGGGATGACAGTAATAGTGCCCCCCAGGACTGTGATGAATGAGATCACATGTGTAAGAGGCTTATTAATAGGAGGAAGGTGTTTAAGAGAGTGGAGAAGGACCCCAGAATCATAGCTTCTCTGGGCATAGGAGTCTCAGGTAGAGGATTTGGAGGTGGGGGGAGCACAATGCTGGGAGCCTGGAAAAACAGAATGGTTTCAAAGGGCCCCCTGTGTTCCAATTAAGAAGCTATTGGATTTCTTCATCTCTTCCCTTCCCCCCACAGCAAAGCCCTTTGAGCCTCCTTCATGCCCCCTCCAACTCTTCCTTCAACCCTGGTAAACAGAGCTGTAGCAAACCACCTGAGCTGCAGCTTTCCCCTTTGGGCTGCACCTGATTTGTGCCCAGATGTATATGTCCTCTGAGAAAGGATCCAGTCAGTTAGCAAGTGGCAGAATAGGCTCTCCTTCTCTGTGGCTCTGCTTCACTGGTCCTGGCACAGCCACCAGCAGGGCCCTGGAGGCACCTAGCACGGCTTGCCCTGGGGAGAATGGCCTGTGTGCTCTTCCTCCCAAGTCTCCCAACTGTTCACTGGGTTTGGATGCAGGGTCCTCCTTGAGGGACTTTTGGGTTTGATACTTTGGTTTTAGTCCCACCTGTGAGCTTTGACGTGTGTTATCACAACCCCAGGAATATCTTCTCCATCCTCATTACTGAGTTATTGTCTATGTATCTTTTGATTCCTAACTTTTCTCTTACTTTTTAGGTCCCTGTCTTAGATTGGTAGCCCTTAGCTGAATCATAATGAGCTTTTTATGTTTAAGCATTTGTTCAGTGGTGTGCCTTGCCGAACTGAAGGCTTCAGTAGGGCAAGCTTAATCTCAGTTGAATCCTAGGGTATGATGTGTAGTATGTGCTCTGGATAATGCATATTGTTCATTCTTAGCACTCCTCAGCTGAGCTCCTCTTCAACACACAAGATCCCTTCCCCAAACCCTTCCACTAAATAGTTCAGGACTCATCCCTAACGTGTCTGAAGAACACTGTTGTCAGGATTCCTGTTTTTTTTAATATTTTCTTTCCTTGTGCCCATGTTCCCTTTAACTAAGGTGGTTACCCCTGATCTTTATAGTTCTTACAGTGTGAACTAGTTTGTGCTCTAGTTAAGTTTATTTATTCCTTTTTTGTGTGTATAGAAGTATGAGAGTGTTTGCCAGAGACAAGAGTGGGGAGCAGAACAGGTGGATAGACTGAAATACAATGTTAAGGGGAACAGCGAGCGAGACGGTAGGTCTGCTGCGCCCATGTGGGTCAACTCCCTTGGCCAGGGATGGAACCAGGTCACAGTGGTGATAGTGCCGAGTCTTAACCCCTAGGCCACCATGGAGGCCTCTAAACAGTTAAGTTTAAACCTCAAAGGTAACTCCTTAAGCTTTATACCGTGTCAGAGGAGAGGCAGGCTAGTGCTTTTTAGACTGTGCTCCATGGCGTTGCAGGGGTCTGCAGAGTTGCCCCCGTCTGAGAGTAGGAATTCGGAGGGGAAGGTCAGAACCCTTCTCTGATCCTCCGATTATCTCATTTCAACCGGAGTAGTGTTGCTTCCTTTGATTTTGTACTCTGGCAGTCTGTAGAACTCAGTTACAGGTCTCTAACCTCGTGAGGGGCAAGAGGGCATCTTCTCAGGCAGTTGGTACCCAGATAGGTTTTCATCTAAAGGTGCTGTCACACCTTTTAGCCTCTGACAGTCTTAGTGTCCCTGGTTGGCAATGATGTGTTGGATAAAAAAGCCACCTCAGGTCCCAGGAAGTACCCTTCTAACTGGCCATCTTTTGCTTTAAGATGTCATGGACAATATTCCCAGACAGAACCAATTCTATGAGACCCAGGTCATCAAGCAAGAGAACGAATCAGGCTACGAAAGGAGACCTCTGGAAATGGAGCAGCAGCAGGCCTATCGTCCAGGTAGGAAAGTGCATGTTGTACATCTTTTTTGAGGGAGATAGACTCTGCGTGAGGCCCTATTCCTCTCCCTAGAGCCTGTCTTTCCAGGGAGATGGTGCATCTTCCTCTTGGGCAATGCATTTGATCTGTGACCCTGGCAAGGTTTTTTTGAAGGTATGAACTTAGTCCTGTTCCCCAGTGTGGGAGAAGGAAGTTTTCAGATTTTAGTATCGACGCCCTGGAGAGTTTAGATCTGGAAGCCAACTGAGTCTTATTTAGAATCTTAGAATGTAGAAGCCAGAAAAGGACCTTCTAAATCTAGTCTGGTATTTCCCATGTCCTGAAGATTCTGGAGTTATTATTAGGGATTTATCAGAAAGGGATTCCGTGGCCAAATGCTTCTGAAAAACGCTGCACATGCTGTACCATCTCTTGGAGCGTCATTGTGCTCGTTAGAGCATTAAGACTCCAAAGTCCTGAATTGAAAAACCCAGTGTTGCATTATATAAACCCAGGATGTTTCTCGGACATGTTAATATGTCTTTGCAGAACTTAGTTCCCCATAATGCCAGTTTGGGAAACAGATATAATCCAGCTCTCTCTTCCCCATTTTACAGATCAGAGAGGTGTCTTGTCTAATGGCAGAGCTCATGTTGAAACCTGGGAATCTGACTCCTGGGCCACTGCTCTGGGTTCATATGCAGCATTCCTCACCACCTGTGTCCTATTTAGAAAGCAGTCTTCTTGTTGAGTAATGACAAGGCCGGGACTAACTCCCAGTCCTGTGCTTCTTTCACTGTGTTGTGGCCCCAGTGTCTTTTCTTAGTGAATGCTGCTGATTCTTTCTAATTCCATTCTGGTTCATCCACACAGTGAAATCCCCAGATGTTTCTTGTGGGTGGCTCAGGCCTTTAATGAATGTAGGTTAAACTACAGATTTGTGTCAGGCTCCGTGAGACTTTTGGGATCATTTGTCCCAAGGAGAGTATTTTCTGTGCCGTCATCAGACATGTGTCAGGACTTCCTGTGAGCCTAGCACTATGCTGGGAACTATGGAGGCTTTCTTCAGATGGGAAGAAAGATAGGCTCCTGCCCCGGAGAAGCAGGAGCCTTCTCAGAGATAGATCTGCATACCAAAATTAGGGAATGATGAGAGTTGTGCTCCGGTGAGTGCTGACGCGAGTGATCTGCAGCATAAGGCTTAGGTGCTATGGGAGAAGTGAGGCTTGTTCTCAGGTGCTGATTCTTGGTGTCTGCTAGGGACAGAAACTTTCCTGTATCCACAGCACCTAGCCCATTCTGTCTCCTGTTTGTGGTGTGACTTAATGGGCTGACTTAAGTGCAGATTCCTCCCCCCATAGTGGTTCTGGGGTTCGGGTAGAGTGATTCAAGGCATTGAAGTTAGCTGCAGATCCACAATACCATTGACTCTCTCCAGCCAGACTGAAGAGCTTTGTAAGATCTGAGGTGGATTGTTTGGGAGTAGAAATCGGAGGACATAGGATCACAGAATGTCAGTGTTCAGAGGGCTCTTGGAAGTCTTTAGGGCTCCCACCCACTCATGGTGGGCCAAGATAGCTGCCAACTTTCATAGGGCCTTTCGCAAAACAGCCATTCCACTTTTGGGTAGGCTCTTCAAAACCTTGTCTTCATTTAATGCTGAACTCCCACTCCTTCCCCCCTGAAGCCTGAGAGTTATCTGACTGACATCTGTCACTCCATGGGCTGATAATGCCTGACTGGCTATCCACAGCCTCCCTTTATCTTAGTCCAGGTCTTGTGGGTTCGTCTGAAGGCTCCTGTTGAACCCAGCAAGCTACCAGTGCCCAGCCCTTTATCGCTATAGTCAGGCTCCTGCCCACCTCTCCTGAATTAAGGGGAACCAGAAAAGTGATAGCTGAGGAGCTTCTGAATATCATTCATCTGAATTTGTCTAACAGTAGAAGTGAAGACGGAGGTAAAGCAAGAAGCACCCCCCAGCTTCCTCTCTCCTGAAGCATCTCAACTCAAGCCAGACAGACAGCAATTCCAGAGTCGCAAGAGGCCTTATGAAGAAAACCGGGGACGGGGGTACTTCGAACACCGAGAGGATAGAAGGTGGGTATGTGTGGAGCCATAATCACGCTTATTCCAGCAGGTTTCTATGTCTATAGCCTGGTGCCCACTGGCACCTCTGTACTAAGAGGGGTAAAGTAGAGTTCTCCTTGCCCTTAAATAGCCCACTTGTCTCTCTTGCACTTACTGCCAGATTTGCCTGTGCTCAGCCCTTTGTCCATCCCTTAGTTACTCCCTTTCATTACCTGCAAGCCAAACACCAAACACCATGGCCTTTCACATATGAGATGCCAGCTGTCTTTTCAGTCTTTTGTCCCACTGCTCTGCAGTCCTATATAGCGTCCCATTTTTTTATGGTTGCCTGCTTGATAATCCCTGATAGAAAGAGAGGTCTATGTCCTGACCCTTCTCCAAAACACATACCCACCCTGCATCTACTCTTTCATTCACTGTCAGCGTTCAGTGCTTTCACAAGGTACCTGCCCTTGGGCTGGACATCAGGGGCAGAGCTGATTTCAACAGTGACATTTGCCTTCTACACGAATAAGCCATAACTTTGTGGTGTGAATGTGAGGAGTTCATAGGAGAATAGCCCCTCTGCTCTGGTCATTCTCTGCTTTTTCTCATTCCTGACAAGTCTGCCTTCCCCCCAAACCCAGTCCTTAACTTGCCTCCTTCAGCTCCCGTGTGAAGCCTTTTTTGATCATGGACACTAAATGATTGCTTCTCCACTCATCTAGACTGATCATCTGACACATTTAATTTCCTGCCTGGTGGAGTCCATATAGCTAGCTTTTGACTTTCTTTAGATAGGGCATTGGTCTCTTGGGCTGTGACTAAAGTTAGGACATGGAACCTACCCCTCACCCTTCTCTAACTGCCTCTCAGAGAGCAGAGCCCTTGGAGCATCATGCTAATGGAGTGCAGAGGAGGACTTCCTATGGTAGACTTAGTATGGGATGAGCTCCTCCTTTATACCAGGCTCTATGCTATTCTTCGATTGATAGGGCCAGAGAGCACTCACCACAGGGAATCCTGCTGCCAGCGGGCACAGGGTGGGGCCTAGGACTATCCAAACTGCCCCAGCAGGGCCCTGTGCATTAAAACTATACCCTTTATTCCTGCTCCCTTATTTTAATTTTTTAAAGATTTATATAAGAACTGGGGTACAGGTCAGAGGTGCGGGAGGGTGAGAGGATTCACCAGAGACAGAGCGGGGAGCAGAACAGGCAGACGGACTGAAATACACTGCTGAAGGGAGCAGCAGGTGAGACAGGAGAGGTCTGCCGTGCCATGTGGGTATCTCCTTGGCTGGCCGGGAATTGAACCAGCGCTGCAGAGGCTGCGGACAGCTTCACAGCACTGTACTCAATCCACTATGCCACCGGGGAGGCGCTCCCTTATTTTTATATATGTTAGAAATCGGGACTATTTTAACATAGACTCTTACAAGTGTTTTGGTAGGAAGATAAATCTTGTTCATAATTTAGGACACTTGGAGAAAGAAACTGAAAAAAAAAAAGGGTCATTGAAAATCCTTTCAGATGTAGTTTTAGGAAGACTGGCATATGGACAGATTGTAATTATAGAGGTTTATCTGCACTCTGGCACTTGACATTTCCTAGCCCTTTACCCTTTGGCTTCCCACAACCTCCCCCAGATAACAGTTGAGAGTGGAGGCAGTTCTCCATATGCAGAGGGTGTGGATCAGGAGCTTAGGGTGGAAGGGTCTTCTCTGAACGTCTTGAAATGATTCTGATTCTGCTCTCTGTGGAAGAGCTGCCTTCTCCTGTCCTTTGCCCACCCTAGGCATTAACTGTCATTGCTCTCATTTCGAACGTATTGGACTCCAGTTTAGTTTGCTAACCTTTGTGAGAAGAAATCAAAATCCAGGTAGCATCCTGGAGACTACTTGTAAGTTCTAGCAGAGTCTTCATTTCCCTTCTTCAATGTTCATTCAGTCATTCTTGTGTGACTTAACCTATCTTTATGACACAGGGGCCGCTCTCCTCAGCCTCCTGCTGAAGAGGATGAAGATGACTTTGACGACACCCTTGTTGCCATTGACACATGTGAGTCCTTGGAGTGCCTATCTGATTCAGCCTCCAGTCAGTATTGGGAAACTATGCCTTGACCGTCACAGAATCCCTGCCTGGCACCATCCAGAGCCATTGTTAGTCCAGATGTGAGAAACGGCAGAGCTCTGGAGCAAGGGTGCTGGTTTGGAGACAGAAGATCTACTCCCAGCTCTAGCTGTGGGACCCTGGGCAAGTCATTCTACTTCTCTGAGCTTCTCTTCAGGGAGGAATAATCATGCTGTAATATTTCAGAATTTCAGTGACAACCATCAGAGAATGGATATGACAGCAATTTGGAAAACGCTGAGTTGTCCTATACACCCAGGGGGTTGTCATCTAACCAGGAAGGGAACCTGAGTGCTGCTGGGAAAACTTAACTCTTTGACAACCAGTTTCCGTCAGCTGCTTGCTTTCCTGATGAAACCAATGCCACTTTGTCTTCTGAGCTATTTGCTGAGCTTACCCTCCTCTCTTTCCTCTGGTTTTCTTTCCCCTGGATAAGTGGTTTTCATCCTCACTGTGTATCCTAACACTTGGGAATGGTTATAGAGGTCCTGTCTCTCCTCAGGCCTCCAAAGACAAAATCGAAATGGTAAAGCTTGTGAATCTGAATTACTGAATGTATCCAGAAGTCCAAATCAGTGGAACAGAAAGTTAGCAGTAGGTCATTCATGAATTTCTTCATTAGCTCGTTTATAGAGCGATGGCTACATGCTTTGGGAAAGATAAAGACATTTCATGCATAGCCCTTTCTATCATGACATCTCAAAGACAAAATCTACCCAGGGTAAAACCAAACACTTGTAAAAGTATTGGGTGGCAATGGTTTGTGCAGTGTAACATCTGATCAAATGCCAGTGTGCAACCCATGGTGCTTGGCCTTTAGAGGAAAGAGAGAGCCTAGTGGACAGACGCTTCAGGAGAGACCTTCGTAGAGGCATGTTTTGCTCCTTGCAGAGTCTTGGGAGAGTCCTAGACCAATAAAAGGAGGCGGTGCACTGTGCTGGTCCTGGACGGTGGTGCCTGGATGGTGGGTCTGGGTCAGGCAGCAGGACTCTGGCCCCCAAATTGATGAGAGTTAGCAGGGGGAGGTGGTTGAAACATACGGGATTCCAAAATACCTTGAAATTAGTGAGGATGTGGATCCTGTCCTTAGCAAGTGTACAAAGGTGCTTGTGTGCGGTTTTTAAGGACCAGCTGTAAGCCACCCTTGGACCTCAGCTGGATAAAAAACCTCAGTTCCCATGTGGAGTGGCTGCTTTGATCTGTGCAGGCTAGTTTGCAGTAGTTTATAGAGTCTTTCTGCTTAAAAGGAGAATGAGAAACCTTAAGAGGTTTCTCAGCCTGCTTCTGCCATATGTCAGGTTGCACATTCCTAGTCAAAACTCTTGGGGATGTTACTTTTGCCTGTTCCTGTCCTTCTTTTGTGATCTTTAAAACATCAGCCAACTACAGACTTTTTCCTCCACAGATAATTGTGATCTTCACTTCAAAGTGGCCAGAGACCGGAGTAGTGGCTACCCGCTCACAATTGAGGGCTTTGCATACCTGTGGTCAGGAGCCCGTGCCAGTTATGGGATCAGAAGGGGCCGTGTGTGCTTTGAGATGAAGGTGAGCATGTGCTTTGAGATGAAGGTGAGCAGGAGCGGCAGAGAGTACAAGAACATAAAGACCCATCCTCTGGAATAGGCGTTGCCTACCAGCTCATTCAGGGCTGCGATTGCAGAAGAGACTTGTTTAGGTGTAGACTTGGCATCCAAGCAAGTAGAAGTACTCGAGAGAACTACACCGTTCCCAATCGCTGTACTGGGAAGTAGGACAACCATTTATTGTCTCGTGGCAGGTTTTTTCTTGGTGGGACTTGACTCAGGGTATTATACAGCCAACCAGTCTAGAGGTGTTTGTTGAACTGGGAAAAAGAGTTTTTTTGAAGAAAAGTGAGGACTTGAGCATCACCAATTAAAGGGAGGCCAGAGAGAGAACAGGGCAAAGAAAGGTTCTACCAACTCACACCATCCTTTGCCATCATCTCTCCATAGTCCCAAGTCAAGTTGTTTATGAGACTAGTACATGCTCATGTTTAACAAAAGTATAGACAACAGAGGATATGAGTACAGGGTATAAAAGCAGATGTTATATTAACATCCTCCCAGCCTCTGTCTTACCTTCCTGAGAGACTTTAGTGTTAATGGTTTCCTGTGTGTTCTTTCTATATCCAGTCTTACTCATGGTAGCTAATATTTATTTATTATTATTATTTTTAAAGATTGATTGATTTATACAAGAACCAGGGTACAGGCCAGATGTGTGGGAGGGCAAGAGGATTCACCAGAGACAGAGTGGGGAGAACAGACAGACTGACAAAATACACTGCTGAGGGGAGCAGCGGGCGAGACAGGAGAGGTCTGCCTTGCCATTTGGGGTTCCCACCGGCCAGTCAGGATCGAACCCGCGCTGCAGAGGCTGCAAACAGCCAAACTGTAGGAAACTGCAAACAGCCTCTGCAGCGCGGTGCTCAACCCCCTGCGCCACCAGGGAAGCCCAGTAGCTAATATTTATAGGGCACTTTGCATGTACTAGTTGTGCCAAACTCTGCAGACAGCTCCCTTAGTTCTCATAGCACCATCATGGATAGCTACTGTTAACCCCACGTTGTAGAGATGGACATCTGGACCGCTAGGTATTGTATTTTATCGGCTATGACACCATTGGTTGTAAGTTGCCCATTGTTTGGTGTGTAGCTCATAGAGAAATGTTGCCAGTTACACTTGACAGTGTTTTTTATTATCACATCAGTTGTAAGATATCCTAATTAATGGAGTTGTGAAAGTAAGTGTCCAAAAGTCAGTGGGAGGGCCTACCTGGTGGCGCAAGGGGTTGAGACGCAGCCTATGAGGCTATCCGCAGCCACTGCAATACAGGCTTGATCCCCAGTGGGCCAGGGAGCGGCCCACATGGTGCAGCAGACTTCTGGCTCACCTGCTGCTCCCTTCAGCAGTGTGCTTCGGTTGGTCCGCCTGTTCTGTTCACCGCTCTTGTCTGGTGAGTCCTCTCACCCCCCACGCCTCTAGCCTATACCCAAGTTCTTGTATGCATAAATAAATAAATCTTTTTTTTTTTTTTTTAAGTCAGTGAGATGGAGTAACTTTATTTAATATACTATCTTGGAAATTTTTCCATATAGCACATTTGCCCTCCCTCATTCTTTTTAACTGCTATATCATATTCTGTGGTGTGGCTGTGCCATAGTATAACCAAACCCTTACTGGTATTTTAAAATATCTTTTTTCAATATAAGCAGTGATATACTGACTAATCTTCTGTGTGCATGCACACCTTCACAGAGAGTGTACTGTAGAATAAACTTCAAAATTTAATTGTTGTATTATAGAGTATATGTATTTTCAGTTTTCAGAGGGCCTGCTAAATTGCCTTTCAAAGATGTGGTACCAGTTTATCCTTCTACCCCAAATATGAGAGCCCATATTTGCCCTACAGGGGAAATATTTTCTGAAATAGCTGTCTCTGTGTTCCTGCACTGTGCACTGGTTTTCCTTGCAGCAGACCCTGCAGAGCAGATTAAACAACTTTCATTGTAAAAGCCACTGTTTGTTTGCTTGTTTGTTTTTTTAAGATTTATTTATTTATACATACGAGAGCTGGAGTATAGGTCAGAAATGCGGCGTGGTGAGAGGATTCACCAGAGACAGAGTGGGGAGCAGAACAGGCAGACTGACTGAAATATACTGCTGAGGGGAGCAGCGGATGAGACAGGAGAGGTCTGCTGCACCATGTGGGTAGATCCCTGGCCGACTGGGGATCGAACTCGTGCTGCAGAGGCTGCGGCTTGTTTCATAGTGTGGTGCTTAATCCCTTGAGCCACCAGGGAGGCCCACCACTGTTATTTTTTAAAGGCTGATGTGCTACCTTCCTTACTGCCTCATCATCCACTAGCCTCCAGAGACTCAGCCCTGAGCCCTCTTGTCTTCTGTCCCCAGATCAACGAGGAAATTTCCGTGAAGCACCTTCCATCAACAGAGCCTGATCCACACGTTGTCCGCATTGGCTGGTCCCTGGACTCCTGCAGCACCCAGCTAGGTAAGGAGAGGTCAGCCAAGCAGTTTGGAACAATTGCCCCATCCCTGAATTCTAGAGCTTCCTGAGCTTCTCTTCCCAGTTTGGGACTTGAAACAGAACTAGTCTGGGTTGAAAATACAAGGATTGGGCGTATGCCGCTGTCCATTTCCAGACTTATGGGATTCAAATGGAAGAACCATGGTCATAATACTACTTTCTGTGAAGATTTATTCTTTCCCTTCATCTCCTACGAGAGAGTCCAAAATTCTCTTTCGAAAACTATTCCCTTAAAAAAAAGGTCAGTCTTTGCACTCAAACCATGCTGAAAATAAGTTCCTCAAACCCCTTTAGGCTCTGTCTGGAATTTTTTCCAGAGCCAAACTTAGAGTAAAAGGGGAAGCAGACCATTGGGACCAGAGCCAGTTAGCAGAAAGGGGTGGGGCGGGCCATTGAAAGGTTTTGAATTTTCACAGCATCTCAGACCTCTGTGACCTGACCCCAAGTGACTGATTTCAGTGACTAATGCTAAGACTTTTCTGCCTCAGTCAAAATAATCATTCTGATTATTTTCATACTGTGCTCTTTGAAAAAATTCAGGCCATGCCTGAATGGGGGTGGGTGGTATGAAAACCCCTCTTAAAACTGCAGGGTAACAACCAATGATGGGGTTTTTATCTACAGCCTTTGGACAGTTCTTTTGTTCTGTGTCTGTCTCAAATTGGGCCACACGTTACACAACATTGTGTAGCCTGACTTCTTTTTCCTTTTCACTATGTGATAGACATTTTTGTAAATAAGTGTAGCTTTTGACTACATATTTTCCAACATAAAGTTGTCACTTATTTGTAAATGTTTTCTAGGTCATTTAAGTCAGTGGCACTTTTTGCTGTTCAGCAGTTGAGCTGCTACCCTTGTGTATAGTTGTTCTGATTGTTCACTCAGTATTGATGCTTAAAAGTAGGGATGTTAGGTCAGAGGGGCAGTTCAGAGGTAGTTCTTGTTTTGCTGCGTGTTCGCTCTTTCTGTTTAAGATGTGCTATGTGTCATCTCACTTATCTTTGTCTCAGTTGTAAAATGAAAGTGGACAGAGGAATCCAAAGCTCAGAAAGGCCAAGCAGATGTTCAGAATTCCGCAGGTGATTTCGAGAAGGACCAGGCCTGAGATTCATGCTTGGTGACTCCTTGCGTTCCCGGCCAAGGATCTCAGTATAACCCAGGTGTCAGTCAGGGCCCTTGGGATCTCAGTCAGATCATTTCAGCCGGAGGAGATCCAGTACCTTTTGTAGGAGGTTAGACCTCATGGTCTCCAATAGCAGAACCCAGCCCCTTTGCTGACTTCCATCCGGCAGCCACTGGCACCAAAAATGGATGCCAGTAGTAGACTTGACTGAACATTAAGGTCAGAGGAAAGGTTTGCATCTCGGCATATGGCCTTGCTCCATCCCAGCTCCTCTCTTTCCCTCCTCCCTTTCTTTCCAAATTCTCCCTTTCTGTGCAGAGCAGTTCAGTTCAACTCCTGCTACCAGTCTTAACACCTAAGTGCATCAAGCCCATAGCAGTTCTGCTTCCTTTCAGGGGACTCTTCCTCACCTTTCCCCAGAAAAAGCTTCTGATAAGTAAAACTTGTAAAGGAAATGATTTTTTTCTTTAAAAGTATGTGACAGCCATAAAGGCTGTTGTGACCATCGCAGGTTTAACCTGCCTTTGCCTATTTCTTTCATCAGGCGAAGAGCCTTTCTCCTATGGTTATGGAGGCACTGGGAAGAAGTCCACCAATAGCCGGTTTGAAAACTACGGAGACAAGTTTGCAGAGAATGATGTGATTGGCTGCTTTGCGGTGAGTGCTGGCAGCCTGTGGGAGTTGGCAGAGTCAAATGTTGGTCCCGTCAGCCGGACCTGCGGACTTCTTTTTCACAGTACCTCTGTCCGATGTCTGCCCCATCCAGCCACTCTCACCGTACCGCTTCATCTCTGGCAGCCTGGAGTGTTTGCTGTCATTCTGTGCACAATGCCGCCATTCTGCCCTCTCTGGTCTTCTATGCAAAGCTATCAGATGGCACCTGAAAAGGTTGGGGACATCAGGTGTGCACGAGCTTCCTCCATTCTTAGATAACAGGATGACATTTTCGAAACAGGCCCAGGAATTTCTTAACTTTCTTTGCTAGGGAAGAGCCTAGCTGCTCTTGATAGCAGTGTTGGCTCTTGTGCCACGTTGACGTCATTTCATCTTCTCCTTCCCTACCTCACCGTTGGCTAATCCAGGGATTTTCTACAGAGCACTGCTTCTAGGAGGGTGGGGTGGGTACAACACAGCAAGATAACTGGTGCTGAGCTGCTGTGGAACTCTAGTCCCTGGGATCAGAGACAACACGGTGCTGGGAGTATGCGGTTGGCTCGGGCCAAACTCCTAGTCCTGACCAGCTTGCCCTCTGTAGTTCCATCTCCTATAAATGAGACTGTTTACCTTTGAATCTTGTGTAGGACCAATAAATCGGTCCATTAAAAACAGAACAATGTGGGTTACAGGAAGTGCTCAGTAAGTACTGCCTAATACTGCTATCACTAGGAGATGTTGATAAAATGTGCCACTAGGCCCCTAGGAAGGAGTGACTGACTACCCAGGTCTTCTTGGTCCTGTTTTCTCTGCCTCCCTCATCAGCGTACTCATGTACTTTTTTTCTTTTTATTTTTTAACTTTGAAATAACTCAGGAAAGCCCTAAGATTTCTCATTGAGCCTTGTCCAAATGCTAACATTTGCTTTATCATTTATGAGTTTGTTTATATTTACCATACATGAGTTTTATCTGATCTATTTGAAAGTAGGTTGTAAACCTCCTGTGTTTACTCCTTAATACTTTACCATGCTCTTTTTTTTTCCAAAATAAACTTATTAATCATAGTACAGTTATTAGATTTAAAACTGATGTAATACTATTATCTACTCCACAGTCCACATTTAAATTTTATCATTTGTCCCAACAATATTCTTTAGAGCAATTTTGTTTCTGGTTCACCATCCAATTCAGGATTGTGTATTGCATTCTCTGGTGATGTGTCTTCAGTCTGAAACAGTTTCTCAGTCTTTTGTCTTTCATGACTTCATCTTTTTAATAGAACATTTTCTTAAACAAAAATTTAAGAAATTTTTGCTTCTATTCTGCAAATTGTTCTGAACCTTACAGTTTTCCTTTTAACAGTAAATCTTAGCTGGCTTTCCCTGTCCACACAGATAATATAGAGCTAACTCAATTAAAAACATTTTTTGAAAAGCTAGTAGATTCACATGGTTTACCCCCCAGAAATCAAGGAATATAAAAAGATAGGAAGTGCAAAGTTTTCAGGCCTTCCCCTCCACCTGTTGTTCACAGATACTTCCTCTTCCCACCCCAAGACCCTCTGATACTCAGAGTATGTTATCCAAATGGAAGAACGATTGCTGTTTTTCATCTTTCACACAAAAGATAGTATACTACGCCTGTTATTCTACATCTTAGCATCTTAGAGATCCCTTTATATCGCTGCTGAGAGGGCTTCTTTGTTCTTTTATATGATCAGTAGTTATTTTGTGGGTCTACCTGTTGTGGACATGTGGTTAGTTTCTCATCTTTTTATTTAGTAGAGCTACCTTGTAATATGTTGCAGGTGTCAATTTACGCAGTTTCATGTAGCTAGTCCTCTGGTGGTGGACCTGAGTGTTATTTGCTGGAACAGTCACTGCTGCAGTGACAGCTTACCTTTTTCCTAGTTACCAGAGTATCCTGCAGGTCTTTTTGAGTCCCCACACTTGGATCTCCTTGTAATTTAGCCTCTCCCCCTTCCCTTTGGAGCACATTAGCAGTACTGGAGGAAGCACTGTACACTCACATCTTTGCATTAGTCTGGGGCTACAGCAGTATATTATTATTGTAATAGTTGTGGTACTTCTTTCTGAAAGCACAACTTCTAGGTCAAAGGTGTATTTTTGGTTCGGGGTGGGGGTGGGGGTGGTATGCTTTAGGATCTTTTTTCCTTTTTTTCCCCAAAGGCATACTTTCAGATTTTGATAGCTACACCCAAGACTGCAGCAATTTAACTTGTCACCAGTATGTAGGTTTCCCCAAACCCATCTGAACTTGAGATCAGATGTACGTGTGTAGCAGATTGGAACTCTAGGCCTTGACAATTCTGTTGGAACCAGTTTTCTCTACTTTTCTTTTTAAAATGCCATGTGCAATTTCCTTTGCTCAAAGTATGCCCTAACTTTAAAAAGATTCAGGGTGAGGGGTTGGAGGAGGTATGAAAATTGCAAGGCTGAAGGGACCTGGTGGGGGAGCACATTTTTGTCAGATCTTGAGTTCTCAACATGCACAAAACAAGAAGGACAAAGCAGCCTTCCAGGGAAACAGAACAGTATAACCCACCTCAATCAACCGTAATGACTGTGACACTTGGCGCCTCAGTGACAGCACAAGGAGATATGAGATGAGTACAAAAAAATGACACACTCTGAATAATGCCAGGCTTAAGGATCAGGTCTCTAGATTCCGAACTGCTACAGTATTTAAGCAGGAGTGACGTGACTGTGCTTGTCTCTAGATAGTTAGCTCTGTTGGTGGTGGTGGACTTTCTGACTGGTCAATTCCTGTAGTGAAACTGGTAGCCCTTAAAGGAACATGTGTCCCCATGTCCATATTAGAGCGAAGGCGCCCTGGGATCACTCCTGGTTAGATGGGAAGGCATGGCAGGATTCAGTGTGGTATGTTTACTCATCTGACCTGTGTGGGTGCTTAGAGATGAACACATACAAAGAATCGCACAGCTGTACCCGGTGAGCACTAACAGGATGGTCAAGAAGGTTTTGAGGGGAAAGGGTTTCTACTGCTTCTTAAAGGACAACTCCAAGGTGGTCTCCCAGCTCACAAAGGAAAGGACGCTACACGGTTAGTAAATGGTAAGGCTAAAGCAGCCTGCCTTCCAAACAGGGTCTTAGCCTCTCAACTGACTGCTTAGTCTGAACTCAATAGTCAAAGGAATGTTTGTGGTCCCTGCTCGGCTTTCCAGCTGTTCCTGAAGTTACTCTCCCCTTCCCAACACTCCCTCCACCCCCCACCCTATGCGTCTTTATGCTTCAGACAGTCTGACCTGGCACTCTCAGCACCAGATTTAGATACAAATGATATAGAACCTGTCTTGGCTCATTTCTGTTTATTATTCAGGATGTGGCTTACAAGTCCCATTTCCTCAGAGAAACTGCTCTTGTGTAGGTGCTTATGAGTTGAGATAGTGCCCTTGTCTGATTTCTCACTAAGCCGTGGGCTCTCAAACGCAGATGGTCACAGGCATATGCACTGGGAAGAATAGGAACTTGGGGAACAGGTGTCAAACAAAATGGCTTTCTGTTCATCTGTCATCTTCAGACTGCCTTGCTGCAGTTGAGGATGGACAGGATAGCCTTTTCCTTTATCTTATCTCAGACTGGGCACAAGACCCAAGTATTTGGCTCTTCCTTATATGATGTGCTGCATAGCCACCAGCTTTTGGGTCTTGGGCAAGGAGGGAAACAAGCAATATTTTCACACCCGCCTCTGCACTCTGATTTGTGCTCAGCTTTAAGCTGAGCATTGGCAGTTATATTCCTTTGAATTTTTCTCCCAGGACTTTGAATGTGGAAATGATGTGGAACTTTCCTTTACCAAGAATGGGAAATGGATGGGCATTGCCTTCCGAATCCAGAAGGAAGCCTTGGCGGGTCAGGCCCTTTACCCACATGTCCTGGTGAAGAATTGTGCAGTAGAATTCAATTTCGGCCAGAGGGCAGAGCCCTACTGTTCCGTACTCCCAGGCTTCACATTCATCCAGCACCTTCCCCTGAGTGAGCGGATCCGGGGCACCGTTGGACCAAAGAGCAAGGCAGAGTGTGAGGTAAGTAGGCCTGGTAGCCTGGATTGATGGTGCTCTCACCAAAGTCAGGTGGCTGCCAAGGCAGAAGGGAGACACTTGGCATTTGACTGTGGTGAAAGCTCTGCAGACTTGCTGTGTGACACTAGGGCAGGGGAACTCTTGTAGCTCCTTGGCACCCTAAGCTGCTGTGAGTGGAGAGACGGCTGTGGGTGTGTCTTAGGCCAGTGAGGGAGAGGCTAGCCTCTTGGAAAGGTTCCAAGAGGAAGTTGCCACAGTCCTTCTTGTGAGGTTAGAATCTTAGAACAGGAGGTCTTTCTTCTAACAGAAAAGGGTCGGAAGTCACTTCCTGGTGAGTGCCTTCTTGCAGGAAGTTATGCACTTCAACTCTCCCACCATGGTTGTCTAAGAACAAAAAAGATTTCTGGCCTTTGATGGCTTAGGAGCTATATTGGTGATTTTTGCTCTCAAAATGATAGTTTTCCTCTGTGTGGCATATATGTTTATTGGAGGACACTGAGAAATACAGAGAAAATTAAGAATTTCCATTCCACCACTTGGAAAATTTACTTTTATAAAAGTTTTGGAGTTGATCCCATTTTTCCTGTGCTCGTTGCTTGATTTATACTCACAAACTTAAAAGATCTTATAATGTATAAACATTTTGAGATTCTGCCCTTTTAACATTATTTTGTGAACTTTATTCCCACTACATGAACATATCTTTTTAAACTCATTTTTAGTACTCTCCCCACCCCCCACTCCCAAAAATAACTCACCATTCTCTTGTTGGGCATTTATTAGGTTGCATTTCATGTTTGCCAATTTCTAAATGTACTAATTAGATAGGATGTTTGTTCTTGTGTGTACTGTTCTATCCACATCACAGACTTCAGGGTGTATCACTTCTCAAACCCACTCTTAGTCAAGTCCCTTCCCTGGGTCTTTCCCTACAGGGGCCACATCATCCTGCCTGAACAAAACTGTAGTGCCCATGAAGATAGAACTTGATCTTATGCTCACCCCATGCAGTCCTCTGCTAAGGGTCTGGCAAGTCTTGCCTCTGAGTCCCAGTGCAACATAGAGCTGGGTACTGTTTCCCAGAGGTGGCTATGAGGTTAAAATCATCCCCGTGGTCACCAGAAGTCAGGGTGGTGCCAGGCTGCTGCACTACACACTGCTACTGCCTCCCAGTACCCCACCCTGTCCCATCCTCACAGATTCTGATGATGGTGGGCCTGCCTGCTGCCGGCAAGACCACGTGGGCCATCAAACATGCAGCCTCCAACCCCTCCAAGAAGTACAACATCCTGGGTACCAATGCCATCATGGATAAGATGCGGGTAAGGATGGCTTCTGGTATCTCCTTAGCCACTTCCCATTCCCCAAGTGCTGCCCTAAAACCAGGACCACCCACTCCTCACCACCCCCATGTCCCCAGGTGATGGGCCTACGCCGACAGCGGAACTACGCTGGCCGCTGGGACGTTCTGATCCAGCAGGCCACCCAGTGCCTCAACCGCCTCATCCAGATTGCCGCCCGCAAGAAACGCAACTACATCCTAGATCAGGTATTTAACTGCTGACCATCATGCCCTCAGGAGAGAGAAGGGACCTATTGGGTGGGGGTAATTTCCTTCTGGACATTATATTTTTCCCCCATAATGCTTCTGGACTGCACTGCTGGTAGAATTGTTGCCATACATCGTGGCACCGTCTCACACTTTTAGCCTAGCTTTCTGAGTCCGGACTGTGGCTAGGGTCTGGGACTGTGATCCAGGTCTTAGGCTCAGCAGTAGCTCAGGAGAACGTCATTAGGTCAGAACTATTTGGTGAAGTGGAAAGGGCATGGAATGCTGAACTGGACAGACCTAGGCTTGAATCCCAGAGCTGCTCCTTCCTTGCTCTGCTGGTGGGCAGCTGACTTCATCCTTTGAATCTCAGTCTTCTTACCTGTATAGTGGGGATCATAATGGCACTCACTTTGCTGACACCGGCTTGACATATAATACCTGGACATTGCTACAAGTTATGGAGTAGGTACATCAAAGCTACTTTTAGAGGCACGTATATTTGTTTGTTTGTTTGTTTGTTTGTTTGTTTGTTTATACATGCGCTGGGTACAGTCAGAAGCGCGGGAGGGTGAGAGAATTCCCCAGAGCCAGAGCGGGGAGCAGAGCAGGCAGGAGTACCGAAGTACACTGCTGAGGGGAGCAGTGGGCAGCAGGAGAGGTCTGCGCGCCATGTGGGACCCTCCTCTGGTGGCCGGGGAGCAGCCGGGGATCGAACCAGCGCCGCAGAGGCCGCGGGGAGTTTCGCAACCCAGCGCTCAACCGCTGCGCCATTGGGGAGGCCCTCAAAGCTACTTTTAGCATGTTTTCCTGACAGCACACATCTAAGGCACAAATACTCCACCTGCATTTCAATTAGGAGTAGGCGGCTTTTGTTTTTTTTTAAGATTTATTTATTGGGGGCCTCCCTGGTGGTGCAGGGGGTTAAAACACAACCTATGAAGCTATCCCCAGCCACTGCAGCAAAAGTTCAATCCCCGGCCAGCCAGGGGGCTACCCACACGGCGCAGCAGACCCCTCCCATCTTGCCTGCTGCTCCCCTCAGCAGTGTATCTCAGTAGATCCACCTGTTCTATTCCCTACTCTGTCTCTGGTGGATCCTCTTGCCCCCACCCAAACCTCTGGCCTGTACCCCAGCTCTTGTATGCATAAGTAAATATTCATAAATATTTATGAATGAATAAATACCCACATGTTGCGCCATGTGGGTAGCTCCCTGGATGGCCGGGGATTGAACTCATGCTGCGGTGTGGCTGGGGATAGCGTCATAGTGCTGCTACTTAACCCCTTGCACCACCAGGGAGGCCTAAGAGTAGGTTTCTTGGGTCATCCCTGGTGGTGCATGAGTTAAAGTCTCAGCGCTATCAAGCTGTTGTCAGCCACTGCGACACGAGTTCAATCTCCAGCCAGGGAGCTGACCCACATGGCGTAGCAGACCTCTCCTGTCCGGCTGCTCCCCTCAGCATGTGTATCTGAGTAGATCCACCTGTTTTGCTCCCCGCTCTGTCTCTGGTGAATCCTCTCACCCCCCGCACCTCTCGCCTGCACCCTAGCTCTTGTATGCATAAATAAATTACATTTAAAAAAAAAAAGGTTAGGCTTCTTAGAACATCAGATTATCTGGGAACCCTGAAAATTAAACAGATTTGTCTGCAGGTACAGTATGTCCTTTTATTTCAAACTAGACAGTTTTAAGTTAGGGTAGGAAGATCCTCCATGCCTTTCCACCAGTCTCAGAAGTTACCCAGACATGGATAAGGATTTCTGTCTCTAGAACAATGAACCTCATTTACTATCTTTGAGGCATTGTCGTTGACACTTGTCAATGAGGCTTTCTCAGTTAACAGATCCTGTATTTGGACCTTTGTGAAAAAAACTTTCCCTCAGCTTTGCATCTGTATATTCTTTTTTTTTTTTTTTTAAATTTTTTATTTTATTTATTTATTTATACAAGCACTGGGTATAGTCAGAAGCGCGGGTGGGTGAGAGAATTCACCAGAGCCAGAGCGGGGAGCAGAGCAGGCAGAAGGACCGAAGCACACTGCTGAGGGGAGCAGCGGGCGGCAGGAGAGGTCTGCGCGCCATGTGGGACCCTCCCTCAGGTGGCCGGGGAGCAGCCGGGGATCAAACCGGCGCTGCAGAGGCTGCAGGCAGCTTCACAGCCCAGCGCTCAACCGCTGCGCCACCAGGGGAGGCCCAGCATCTGTATATTCTTAAAAACCTGTGGTACACAAATTTGTAAGCTTGAAGCATTCTTGCCCTGACCTGGAATCTTCTGGACATGTTGCTTGGGCACCTGGTTGGCGTGAGTTCAAAGGGGTCATGATGGGGGGGACCTGGTGGCCATGCTCGGTTACTGAAAAGTGGTTGGAAGCTCCAGTGGCGTCCAGAATCTTCAGTTGCGTTGCGTGGAAGTGTGCCTCTGATACTAATCAATTAAGCAGGAGTGTGCAGGTTAGCAAACAGATTTAGGGAGAGTGGTACTCAGAAGCTCCTTTCCACACATCTTGCTCTATGCAGCTCTTCCTTCTGCCTCTTCATGAGTTATATCCTTTTAGAATAAACTGGTAATCTAATGTTTGTAGTTGCCATTTGAAAGCAGCACATAGTAAGAATTTATCTTAAAGACAAAAGGAAGACTGTCAGCTGGGGGTAGTTCTTTTTTTTTTTTTTTTGTAGAGGCATGTTTATTTATTTATTTATTTATTTGCTTGCTTGCTTGTTTGTTTATACATGCACTGGGTACAGTCAGAAGCTCAGAAGCGCGGGAGGGTGAGAGAACTCACCAGAGCCAGAGTGGGGAGCAGAGCAGGCAGAAGGACCGAAGTACACTGCTGAGGGGAGCAGCGGGCGGCAGGAGAGGTCTGCGCGCCATGTGGGACCCTCCTCTGGTGGCCAGGGAGCAGCCAGGGATTGAACCAGCGCCGCAGAGGCCGCGGGCAGCTTCGCAACCCAGCGCGCAACCGCTGCGCCACCGGGGAGGCCCTGGGGGTAGTTCTTTATAGTAAAAACATTGATCTCAATTGATCTTGCCGAGCAGTTGGAGTCTGGGAGTAGAAGTGTGCAGCTTGCTAATGAAACTGCCTTGCTAAAAACAACTAGAAGTTGGCTAAAGTTGTGCCACACACTTGGGGCTCTTCTTTCATGGAAATGTGAGATTTGTTTTGGCTTCACCTTTTTTGGATGATGGACGTGAAGGACAATACTGCAACCATAGGAGTGAGCCCTAAGACCCTAACATTTGTGAAGGAAAAATATGATCCCATAATACTAAGTTGTAATACGAACAATTGATTGGGCTAATGTGCAGAATAAACTTATTTCTGTGGGGGGGTAAAAAAAATCACAAAATAGTTGCACATAGAGGAGTCCAAGGGCCATCCGGGGTTACTACCTCAGCTCAGCCCCATCAATAGTACATACATGTAGCCAGCCTTCTTTGCTTTGCTGCCTTGGTTTGTTTTGGAACCCCATTCTTTTTGTCAGGGCACTTGGGTATTATAGTCTAACTTGGTTCCAGCAGGACTCAGTGACCTGGAAGGTAGAGTTGTGGGGTGGTTTTAGCAGTGAAAATTCATTTCAGATACCCCGGCAAGTATTCACTGCTCATCTTTCTCTTGGCTTATTGGTCAGTTCAGATGTGAAACCCCTTTTAGTATGTGACCCAATGGAGAAGGATTATAGTCCTGGAGTGGAGCTTAACTTCTCTGTTCAAGCCCTAGCCGAGTATCCCCAGTATTTATTTTGACCTTCTCAGTACCTCTCATTCCTTCAGCAACCGAGCCCAGGGCTGTAGCAGGTATAGCCATGGTCTTCAGGGTTGCTGGTCTCCTGATGAGGAGTAGGAGGGGGCGTGCAGGTTGTGCCAAGTGTCCCGGCAAAAAGTGAAGCAAAAGATGCTAAACTTTGATGGTGGTTAACCACATAGCAGTGGATAGACTTGGAGCCTAAAAACTGTGCATTACTGAGAAGCGGTCTAAAACCAGTGGTTTAACCTCTTTTGGACTGACTCCCAAAAATGGGGCTCCAGAAAACCCTGGGTGTTGGGGTGTGGGTATGTGTGTTTGAAAAATTTGGGCTCCTGGCCAGATCTGAACTTTTTCTATCCTACCGAATTTGGCAGTGAGGGGTGAGTTAATGATGCATAGCTGTCTCAGCTCGTTGGAGCTCCCAAAGCGGAAACCAGTACTACAGGCAAAGCCCTTCAGTCCCTGGATCTCAGCCCCAGGATGTCTTTTCCCTTTCATGGTTTTTCCCAAATTGTCAGACCGCCCCACATTTGCCTCTTCTGGGCCTCCTGTTACACTGGTTGGCCTCAGAAATGCCCATCCTTGAGAGGAAAGGAGAACACACTTATAGAAGCAGGCAGGGCCTTGTGAGCGAAGACTGCTTTTGTCAGGCCAAGACCCCAGTCCCTACTCCAGAATAGGGGTGTACTCCAGAAGACATGATCCGGTGTATCGGGACTCTGCCTTACATGCCATGATGGCCTGAGTGGCTGCCCTCTTCAGGTCATGTGGGTAGTATAGTGATGAAATATCTCAAGAGAAAACATAGAAAGGAGGGCCTTCCTGGTGGTGCAAGGGGTTAAGTCTCATCACCATGAGGCTATTCGCAGCCACTGCAGCACCACCAGGGAGGTGACCCACATGGTGCAGCAGACCTCTCCTGACTTGCCTGCTGCTCCCCTCAGCAGTGTGTTTCAGTAGATCTGCCTATTCTGCTCCCCACTTTGTCTCTGGTGAATCCTCTGACACCTCGTACCTCTGGCCTGCACCCCAGCTCTTGTATGCATAAATAAATAAATATCTTTGAAAAGAAAAAGATAGAAAGGAGACAGACAGAGGAGAAACTCGAGCCTTCTAACAGAAAACAACCTGTCTGAAGTCCTACTGCTAATTTGCTGGTAGTACTTGTCTCTTCTTCTCTGCTGAATTCAAATGGCCACACTCCAGAATGGTTGGGGCTATGATGGAGTTGGGAGAGCTTTCTAGAGATGGCGAGTCTACACTGAGGCATGGAAGGTAACATGAAGAGTGTCCTGAGTTTGGGGGAGCCAGGTCATCAGGGAAGGATAAGGATAAATTGCCTGGCTAATAAGATGTTGAAGAGAGGGCCTCCCTGGTGGCGCTGTGGTTGAGCGCTGGGTTGCGAAGCTACCCGCAGCCTCTGCAGGGCTGGTTTGATCCCTGGCACCAGAGGAGGGTCCCACATGGCGCGCAGACCTCTCCTGCCGCCCGCTGCTCCCCTCAGTAGTGTGCTTGGGTCCTTCTGCCTCCTCTGCTCCCCGCTCTGGCTCTGGTGAATTCTCTCACCCTCCCGCGCTTCTGACTGTACCCACTGCTTGTATAAATAAACAAATAAATAAATAAATATTTAAAAAAAAAAAAGATGTTGAAGAGAAAGGCAAATAGGGAAGTATGAGCCACATCACTTCTGATAGCTTTTTGGGTTCCTTTGTTGCCAGTAGAAAGCCTGGAATGAAATGCTGCCTGATCTGTCCCCAGCCTACCAAGGAGCCTGGAGGCTGGATGCAGAGCAGGGACTGGGATCTACTGTGAGGCAGCGAAGTGATCCTCCTGGAGGCTTCTGAGAGGGCCCCAGATGCATTACACCCCTACTCCTCCCACCCACCAGTGGAGGGCCA